>NW_027331777.1:0-1200000 GCF_033568475.1 Henckelia pumila
GCAAAGGTTCCTCCAAAATCAAGGGAAACTACATAAACGAAAAAACAACACAGTGATGTATAGCAGAATACAAGTTTTTACATGTGACAACGCACATGGTAAAAAAGATTATCTGGTCATGCACCACTTCTATGTATAAACGAGAAAACCGTCAGTTGAAACCAAGACATGCATTAGATTCTCAAAATGGTAAACAAAACCCCTAGTTCTCCAAATCCAAAAAAGTCAAATCTAAGATTTTGAATCGGAATTATTTGGTGAAACATGGATAATTTTCAGAACACAGATATGTCATGTTATACAAGTTCTTTCATAAATAATTCCGACATCTAAATTCCATTGTAAAAAAGAAGAATGAACAGGCCCAAAAGAGGAAACAAAGGGGACAAAAATAGCCACAGCTTGATTGCAACAGCTTCAATTGTTCAAATAGAGAAAGAGATACAAAAAAGCACCAAGTAGATCTTTGGTAATACCATACCATTCTACAGAAATGTTATTCATAATTAGCACCAAAACACAAGAGCTTGCAAGAGCAGACTCACATTCAATAAATGAAAAGGCTCTATCAAAATTAGAAAATCTCACCTATACTCTGTTGCCAGGCTTTTTCTGATCAGCAATATGGAAGAAACAAAGTACATTCCCATTATCTCAGAGAGGAAAAGGACAACATTGCTTGAAGATCCACTCCCAACTCTGGAAACTGCAAAAAAGAACTGTACAAAAGCCGGGAACTTAGATAGTATATGATAGAAATACCATGGTAATAAACAAATCAATGTGATTAGAGTTAAATTAAAGGAGTAATGAATTATGATAAATAAAAAAAAAAAAAACCTTCAACTCATAGTGTTGAATTATATACACAACTGCCTGTCATGCACTTCCTTATAAAAATAACCTCACGTCCCAAATTTATACATGCAATATACGTTGTCAAGAAAAAAAAAATACAAGACATATTTCTTTAAGTTCAAAATATCAAAAAGTGACTGTAAGTACAAATCCAATCACAGGTGCAGCAAAAATTTGATGAAAAGGAATGCAAACTTGCCTTCATCAGATTTGATAAGAATCCCCGTACAGATATTACTATCAGCATCCCAATAAATAAGAGGGATATGTACTGCATAACAGAAGACAAAACATGCCATATATGAGTGGTGATAATGTGTCATGAGATTGAAAAATAGGAATCATGCCATTCATGTGTATAATGCAATGTGTTTCTCTTGACTAATTTAAGTGGTTATTCACGCTAACAAGTCATATGGTATTCTCCACTCCAAGCTCATGTTATTAATTTGTGTTAACCATTTGAGGACCATTACTCGACAAATGCTGGAAAATCTTGTCCTATGCCTTACAAAAAAAGTTTTTCTCCTTCGAGCACACTTCACTTCAACACACAGAAAAACGTAAATTTTAAAGTGGGCCAGTATTTAAAAAAGAGCGGTATAACATTGAGATTTTGAGGTTCAACAACCCAAACACATTAGAAAGATTATAAAAAAACGCACTGGAATACTGGATACTATAAGCAACTGATTTATACAGCATAACAAGGATATTGAAGTGATGCAAGGACAACACTGACCTGAGATACCAAAGTCACATTAATGCCTATGTCAAAGAACTGCAGGAAGATGCTGATTGTCTTTGTCACAGGATCAACGGAACCAGTCTGTCAACGCAGTTGGGTTTTTAATGCTTTGAAATTTTTAGAAACATGGAAATCATATGACAAAATGAAACAATTAAGAAGTGAAGTATGTAAAGATAATCAAAGCATTACCTCCTTGAATATAACACTTTGTATAGACTGCATAATGAAACAAACATATAAAAATAAAAAATCAGTTAACCCAAATTACAATGCCATATCTTTGCAGATCTTAAACATGGAAAGTTTGTGTTAACTACTGACGATTGTAAGAATTCTAAATCATGTCTATAACTGAAACAACAATTTGGACAGAAAGTACAATGAAACAAGAAAGGCTGTATTTCTACTCCAATGAGAAATGCTCACCTTTATCATTTTATACACACAATATGCTGAACATACATAGCCCAAAAAATTCTGCAGGTGCCCCTTCCAGGTACGAGAATATGCAGCAGCTTCCTGATAATATTGCAGAAAAAAAAAAATTTAAAAAAGAAGAAAAAAACAAAGAAAGTAAAAAAGAAAAGCAACATTTTCCATACTTTGTAAAAGCTAATAAATTATTGCAGTTTAATTCTTAAAGGAAAGGCCATAAACATTCAGTACACCTTAGCTTGGCGTAGCTCATAGATTTCCAAAAAAAGTTGTTTTGAAAGCTCCTCCAGAGCTTGCACCTCCTCTTGCATCCCTTTGATATCTTTTTACAAAAATAAATCAAGAATACGAAGTAACAGAAAAACAAAACAAAAACTGGTCGCTAAAACCAACTCTCGGAGACCTCCCAAAACAGGCCGAGCAAGACAAAGAGTTGGTAATAGTTAGTTGGAATGATAAATGCATAACACAAACCTAATGAAAAAACAGAGTAATTTTTTATGAGGAAACAAAAAGAGAGGGCAAATGGAAAGAATATTGTGCTACATCTTGGTTTAAAAACTATGTTGGGGGGTTTATGAAATGGATATATAACGCATTATGCATCAAACGAGTACTAACCTTGCTCCTTTTGATCATCCTGAACAGACCGAACAACAGTTCCAACTAATCGCTTTAGGAACGATCTATTCTTTGATTTCTGTCACAGTAAATTTACAATGAGTAAACGTTCAAAATCTGTGAAAAGAAATAAGCAGATGTTATTCACGATGATGCAGTACATATCATTAACTTATCCAGTTGGCTACTAATACTATCGTATTGCCCCAAACAATAATATAATACGAATAGACAACAAATCATTCATAAAGTAAAAACCAAAAGCGTCCACAATAAAACCGCAAAAGAAATTAGGCCAAAAGCACTAAACCGCCTTAAACAATTGTTTCACACTAATATTCCACTAAAAGATCGGTCATATTATGAATGTTGATGAGACAAATCCATAACAGACAATCATACCATGAGATAAATCAATATCACTATCACAGCAACAAAAACTCAAAAATATATTTTCGAAATGGCACAAATGGTAGCATGGCAATTGTAGCAAAAAACATCCAATGTCATCAGGCTGCTAACCCACTAAACCTCATATAATTTCTTGTCAAATAATAAAAAAATCAGCATGAAATATGATACAGTTTGTATCCAGTGTTACCAATGATTACTATTGTTTCCCAATGCTAATTGCCTAGGCAGGCAAAACCATATTTTCCCATATTCATTTCTTAAAGTTCATTTCCTATGTGCAGTCTCATTATAACATGTGGTTGAATGATATTCAGAGGTTACTTTATACTGTAGTGCATTACAAAGCAGGTATACTTGCATTGTTAAAAAAGTTGCACATACATCTGTGCAAATATGTCACAGACAGATTATTTGATACATCAAGCTAGATACAGGGGGACTAAGGGAAACATTTGATAGTTCAACAAGCTAGCACTAATCTGCAGAAAGTTCAGTTTAGTGTTATTTGCTCAAATTCTTTACAGCCGTTTCACGAACTAATTCCCATCATGTCGAAGTACAATATTTAAAAGGGAAAGAAAGTCAATTCACCCACTAAATGACTAAATCATTTTTATGCATTTTAAATTGCTCCAAGTGTCAAGTAAGTAAATAATATGAAATTAGCAAAAGACAAACTTAATAAACATGCAGCAAGGCGAATGAACCTCTTCTGACCCTTGTAGACGCTCCATTTCCATTTGACAGAGAATTATCTTCTTTTTCTTTGTAATGCAGGTCTCAATTGACTGCATCAGCTGCCTTTCTAGTGCCTTGATATCTGCTTCCTCAATTTCTCTTAAAATTAAGGGAGAAAATTGTAAAACCTTTAAACCAGAGAGTTACTAAATGAAGATTTTAAAAATAAAATGCAGGTTGACTTTAACTCAAGTAAATGCTAACTTTCAGAGAAGGAACTAGATAGCTAAAGCATGTATATATGTTGTGTGAGTATAAATATTATATACATATACGATAGAGCTGTCAGCCTGCCAGAATTTACTTCACCATTTTCTCACAAAAGTTGCAGACAATTAGCAACCTCTTCATAGCAATTTGACATGCCTCAATAATTATTTTCTTCATCTCCACATAAGACATAATACATATGACCCTAAAGCAAACCAGACTCGATAAAATTGTGCTCATAAACATAATTTGAAAAGAAAACAGTATATAACAATTTTGTTGAAAATAAATGTAACTGACTACATCTAGAAGAATACACACTAAGAAGCAATGAGCATCCAAAAGGCAACATATTAAATGATATTATGTTTTTCTAATCATTCAATCAATTTGAACTATACATGAGTCATTCCTCTTACCGAATAAAGAGGGAAAGATAACTGTAAGGCAAATTCACTGCCCCAAAACCAGATAAAACAGCCATGACAGTCACACCAATGACACCAATTCTGCTTACCAGCTGAGGCATGGTGAAAAATCCTGATAAAAATATACATCTCATAAATAGAGCTAAGAAGGTGAATACTTCAAGTAAATAATATCCCATCGCAAACCATAAATAAGAAAATGTGTTAAACAGTAAATAAAGTATAGGCCAACATGGTATACAGTGGAAGCGGAGAAGGAAGACACAAATGAAGCAATTGGTTAGGAAAAGTAACGAGCATAGAAAACAAAATCTCGATGAGGTGTACCACTGAATTCCAAATTATGTACCAGTGGTTTCAGCCATCTATATTAGATCACCAGCATAAACAATTTCACAAAAAGTAGAAATGGCTGCATTTTCATCATACAAGCATCTTTAATGCATTGCAGGAAAAGATTTGGACACAAAGGTGAAGAGGGAGAATTGGAGGAAGAAGGTTAAACAGATTTCGACAAGGATTAGCATCCAAGGTTGTACTGCTCCTTGAGCTAGTTTTAGAGATATAAAAAGATGGGAACACAGAAACATATTCGCCAAGGTGCCTTTAAGAGATATTTACCCTCTTGGCAACATTTACAATTAATTGCTAACCTTTGTCTGGAGAAGGCATTGGAAAATGAATGCCCATTCGCCAAAAACCATACAGAAAAGCAAACAAAAAAAGAACAGCACCAAACGCAGCACGCTCCTTTCTAACACCTGAAGCACAGAGTTGAAATTAAAATAATGCTAAACAAAAACCAGGTACGAACATATATGGATAAGAGTACATGAAATAGCTATATTTTTCCTTCAAAGCTCTATTTATAGAGCCGACCATAGAGACCTGCTCGGAGTCTAGAAACTAGTGAAAACTGGCCGCATATCAGACTCATAATTTCCCATCTCCAATTGACAGATATAAGAGTGATAAAAATTATTTACGACACCAACAAGAAGAGACAAGGGTGGAGAAATTACCACTTTTACAGAGCATTATATAACAATGGTAATACGGCAACATGAAGACGAGCAACAATATGAGGCAAAACAAATCCACCTTCCAATTCAACCATCTCGCCCTACAGTGAGACAAAAGAAGGGGTAAATAAACGAAACAATGCAAGGTTAAAATCAATCATAATGCTCGATATAGCTGAAAAACTTGAAACCGTTCTCTATAAATTTCTACATTCATTCCCAAAAACAAAAAAACAAACAAAAAATCCATCATAAGAAGTTGAATCGGTTACTCACTGTTTGGACAGAATAGGAATGATCTCGAATAGAACGAGCTGAAATAGATTGCAAGAGAAGGCGAAGACGACGCTGAATATGATCTGGACCAAAACGCGCTTCTCTTCGTACTCCTTGTAAAGCCGCTGATTCAGGAACCACAGCCCGCCCCAACCCAGAAGGACCAGCGACCCCACCGCCACCACTCCCTCGTACGCCACCGTCATCCATCCCATCACAATATCCACTAATCGATCCTATTTTGCTGTAGACTTTCGCCTATAATTTCAATCTACACTTCTTTCTGTCGCATTCTTCGATTCACCGCCTTCACAACCCACCTCCACCTCCACCTCCACCGCCGCCGCACTGAAATGCAGGACAATAATAAGTGAAGAAGAAATCAATACTTTCACCACGCTTAAGCACTACGTTTGCTTCAAACCTGCACACAGTTCTAATCTAACGATCTGAGAGAGGTTTATTATTTATATTTTCGCAGCGTAATGACGTATTCATTTATTATCCTATCCTACCATTAAAAAAACAAAAATATAAGTTATAAAATAAAAACTATAATTTGGCAATAACCTCAATTATTTATGGTTTTTAAATAAGATAAAATATTTAAAACCCCAATATCTAATTTAATAATTTTTATCATATTTCAACGTTCTATAAATACTAGAATATTTTTGTATTAAAGGAAACAAGGTAAAAGAGATATTAGTAGTTAATATGAAATATTTAGTTGCTAAATATATATAGTAGATAATAATAAAGACATAAAAGTGTAGGACAAATTTAACAATAAAAATAAAATTTGTTTTAAGAAAGTACTAAAAAATAATATTTGAATCCATGTGGTAATGTTCTTCTTCACCATTATCCATGTGGATCAGTTTAGCCACACAAGCTCAGCTGCTTAGAAAATCTTTCCCACTCCCCATTTTTACTTCGCAGTGCCGCCAATGGTCATGACGGTTTCGTCTCTCTCGCCCATCGCCTCCTCGAAATCCTTCTTAAACAGGGTTTGGTTCATCTGCTCATCAATGTCAATTGTAGTTTTAATTGCATTATTGCTGTATAGTTTCGATTTTTCCTTTGTGAGATTGCAGCTTAACGCGCCATGCTCGGTGAGCGTAGCAGCAACAGCGGAATCTGCAGCCGTGTCTCCGCATCGCTTCACAACAAGGTGTGATGGGAACACTCGTCATTGTGATGACGAGAATAGTAAGATTCTTTCTAATGTCTTGCAGTTTTTTTTTTTTTTTTTGTGTGGATTTGCTTTGGGGTTCTATTCGAGTAGTGAATATGATTGGATGAATACCTGTAATAGAATCAGGGGACTGTGTGTCTCTGCTGAGCAATTATAAACAATGGTCTGCGTTTTGTGTAATTTTTTTAGAAAAATGTTAAAAGTGTACAGTGAAGATTATACACAGTCTTACACGATACCTTTGAAATGACGAAACTATTCCGATCAAGATGTGTGCGTGGGATAGAGAATGAAAGGTAACTTTCATTCTACGTGTAGCATAATGCAATTTTTAGTTTTGATTGAAGTTACTATTGTGAGCTGCTATTGCAAATTCTGCCAAGAAAATTGGGGCCATCTCATACCCACAATACTTTAAAAAAAAGGTTTAAGGGCTCTTTGGATATAAGAAAAGATAGGTAGGTAAAACCAAGAAAAAATTATCTGTTTGTATTATTTTCTACCGAATTTTCAGTTTCTATTGTAGTGCTGGTCCAGCAGTATCTAGTATTAAATTCTTGTATTTCAGTACTCTAAGGTAGAGCCGAGGTGAAAAAAGGAAAAAAGGAACTTTTGGAATTTAGTGAAAAAATTTCCTGATTCGAATAGTGTTACAGCTTCAAGCACTTTGATGCAGAACTTATTTAGGTGCATTGTATATTTTGTGCCACAGTTTCAGAAAAATGTAAGAGGAGGATGGTTTTAGCTGGAATAGGAGCCTTATCAGCTGTTAATTCATTATCAGCAAGCCCTCTTCTGGCACAAGGTATAGATAGTACCTCTCTTCATTAGCTTCTTATACAGTTAAATTGGTTCGTATGCGATATTTTGTATTTGACACATATAAAATGTGCTGATATCCATCACAAAGACCAGTGTTCCAATTCCATTCAATTCATAGTAAATGATTCAGAAAATGATATCTATCTGACTTAAGCATAATTGCAGATGCTTAAGGCATATTTACTGATAGAACTTACTTTTTTGTTATTTTAGATAATATAATGAGGTTAAGTCTATGCTATAGTGGTGAAACGCAATCCTACGCATGGATAACATCTTATCACGCAGAAAATAACTGGAACTGTGAACTATTTTAAGTTGTGATTATTTGGATTCATTTTACTGACTATCATTATGAATTTAATCCACGGTGTCGCCTATACACATGACATTCTATTGTGGCTGGATAATAAATTGAAGTTCTTTTTGTTCATGGTTTTCATTAATACCTTACTAACTATTTTTTTCAAAATTTTGTTGGGAGTTTGTATTGGCTCCAGCCTCCATAAAAAACTGTGGAGCTGTATTTAACTTTGAGAGGTGGTTTTAAACTAATTTTTTCAGTTGGGGTGAGAGTTTACCAGAGAAAAATCCCCATAATTAATTAGTTGTTTCTGAATATTATGCCATGCTACTATTTTTTCCTTCCAGGAAAACCAGAGGATTACCAAATTTTTGTTGACAAAATAGATGGGTATTCATATTCTTACCCCTCGGACTGGAGAGTAAGTTGTGGCCACTAATTGTTTTCTGTAGGTTGATGCATTAATGAAATTGTTACTAATATAGTTGGAAACTCTATGATTTCCGATGCAGGAATTTGAGTTCTTGGGTCATGATTCTGCATTCAAGGACAGATATTTGCAATTGCAAAATGTGAGACTGAGTTTTATTCCAACTAATAAAACTGATATCCATGAGTTGGGTACTTCAATGGAAGAGGCAAGTCCTATCAAGTTTTACATCATTTTCTGAGCATTACACGGATTAGTTTACTTTGGGATGATTTCACTCTAACAAAATTTTTATTTGTTTACTACTGAAAAAGGTTGTTGAAAATTTAACAAGCAACATTTACTCTGCACCGAATCAATTTGCAACCATATTGGGAATGCAAGAGGTGATTAAAGTCTCATCTGTTTGTCTTTGTTTTCTACCCTGTCGGTACTATCTCGACAATGATATACTTTGTTCTTCTTTTTGTATGTGTGATGCCTAATTTGATATAAGATGACTCGTGGGTGCAGAAAAACATCGATGGTAGAAGCTACTGCACGTTCGAATACGTACTCACGTCTCCAAATTTTTCACGAGCGGCTTTTGCAACAATAGCCATCGGAAATGGTACGGTGATTTATCATGCGCGTGCATTCAAACACACACATGTATGTATGTGTGCGTGCTCACATGTGTATTTGATTTATTACTCAGATTAGCTATGTATGTATATGCAGGGAGATACTATACATTGATTGTTGGCGCAAACGAAAGACGATGGAGAAGAGTTCGGAACCAACTTAAAGTAGTGGCCGACTCCTTTAAGTTGTTGGACATCTAAATCTTTTTATCACTATTGTTGTTGTTGCTGTTAGTATATGCATTCATTCATCAGAGGTTGTTAAAATTCATTTTCTAATGGCACCCTTGCTTTCTTCCTATCTGTATATTATTGTTGTTTTTATACTTGTTGTGTAACAGAACAAAGTGATGTGAAAATGATCCATATTCTGCAACAATTGTGACAACTGCGTTGCTTTTTACTCATCTGGTCTGGAATCTATTTTGTGTGTGTACTTAATTTTGGTTGCATTTCATTGGATTTTATATTATTTTGGGGTAAAAAAAAGAGCATGATGTTCTAAAAAATGTTAAAAATTATAAATTTTAGATACGTTTGTCATTTGAAACTATGCTTTTGTTTCAACTCTCTGGAAATTTTCATATTCGAATATTTGAGCTGCATATTTATTGGAAATCATAAATTAATTGTGAGAAAGTTACATTTTTATTTTTATTTTATTTTTTTTTTTAGTGGAGAGAAAGTTACTTTTTGAAGTTGAAATTGTTTGTAAACGAGATAGCAATTTAAGATGCCTATCAGCCTATGAATTATTAATCTTTACAATAATATAAATAGTAGTCTATAAATTCATGACATGATGATATATATATATATATATATATAGAGAGTTTTTTTCAAGTGCCCACTTACCATGTCCACCAATGATGTGGTACTATTCTATTGGATGTGATAAAGATGTGATAAATTGTAGGTCCAATAGAATAGTGTCACATTATTGGTGGGCATGATGGTGGGCATGGTAGGTGGGCACTTGAAAGAAACTCTATATATATATATATATATGAGTTTTGTTATGCTGCCCACCAACGATGCCCATCTCCATGCCCACCATGTACAAGTCATGAGTTGACCACTAGAAACCATGCCCACCAATGATGTGACACTATTCTATTGGATGTGATAAATTATAGGTCCAATAGAATAGTGTCACATCATTGATGGGCATGATGGTGGGCACTTGAAATAAACTCTATATATATATATATATATGAGTTTTATTATGCTGCCCACCAACGATGCCCATCTCCGTGCCCACCATGTACAAGTCATGAGTTGACCACTAGAATAGGTGAGTTGTCCTGTACATGATGGACACATAGTTAGACATAGTTGGTGGGGCAGCATAACAAAACTCATATATATATATATATAGAGTTTCTTTCAAGTGCCCACCTACCATGCCCACCAATGATGTGGCACTATTCTATTGGACCTACAGTTTATCACATCCAATAGAATAGTGTCACATCATTGGTGGGCATGATAGGTGGGCACTTGAAAGAAACTATATATATATATATATATATATATATATATATTACTACTCATGACATCATGCAACTTAATTAAATAGAGTAAATTTTTGTTATAAAACAAATGGTACGATCAAATGTTTGCTATTGTATAGAAAAAAATTATCACCGAGCGTGACTCAATTCTTTTATAAAAAATTGAACAAACCTAAATTGATTGTATTTTTTTTACCCAAAAAATTAAGCATTAAAGCACAAACAGAGGTCTCTTTTGGCATGTCGTTGTTACACAAATTGATTAATCAAAAACTAAATAAACAAACGTGAAAAACCCATATGAGAACAATCAAGGGAAACTCAACAATGATAAACAAATTATTGTTGACAATGTATTATGAAATTAAAGAAACAATCTTTGTCACTACAATTTTGTTGATTACTGTTGTAAATGGATATTGCCATATTTGTATGGTTCTTGCTATTAAGCAGAAAATTGTGATTGTGATGAAATATGTAATTGAAACAACATAAGAAAATAATTTTATTGTCACGTGCTTATTTACCTATCAAATATTCCACTATTTTTAAGTATGATGAGAAAAATAAAATTATGATTGTTTTCAGTTTTATTGCTTCATATCGCATTCGTTTGAATCAAAATTATATTAATTGAAAATCTATATGATGGGTTATTATCTAATTTGACTTTCTCCCCGGCCCAAGCCCAATGACTCAATCCATATGAGTAAAATATACTCCGATATTTATTTGGACACTTTATCAAGGCCCATAAATACCTAAAAGCCCATAAGAGGCTCAAGCTCATGAAACTCTCTGACTATCTATAAATAGCTCAAGTTCTCTCATTATTAAGGTACGCTCTCTATAGTCACATGCTCTAGTTTTCTAGAACTTTTATTTGATAAATACTGACTTGAGCGTCAGAGTGTCTTCGCCGGGCAACCCCCGGCACCACTCACTTTGCTTTGTGATGCAGGTAACAACTCACGAAGTTCGGTCTTTAGAACAACTCGAGTATTAATCCGGTTATCCAGATCTCCACCAGTTACCCATATTTCCTCCAATCGGGTTATATCAATTTTTCGCTACATCAGCTTGGCGCCGTCTGTGAGAACTTGTTCACTGCGTCATTGAGAATGCATACTCCATTACAAACATCTCAAGAAAATAATCGCAATGGAGACTCACCTCCCATCTCCGAACCATCGCCTGAATTTAGTTTCACCCAAAAACGTTGACAGTCTTAATGGAAGGAACAGCCACACGCGCAGCGACTGAAGCGGTCGCTCAGTTCGTGGAATCCCATCAACGCCGATGCACCGACAAGAGAGCTCATAGAAGAGGGATCTCATCTCATGACCCCGGTAACAAAGACCCAAAGAAAACTAATTTTAAAATGAAAGACAAAGATCTTGAGGGGACCAAAAAAAATACTTTTCATAAAGAGGGTGAAACAAGTGCTCACACAATTCGCGACGTCTCTGACGAAACAAAACCACTAATCCAACCCGTGGAGATGGATCTCACACATATGTAACTGGAGATAATTCGTCAGCAATCTTACCTGTACGTCGGAGCCCGTTCACTAATGTCATTCTATCTGAAGCATTGCCTAAGGGAGTAAAAATCCCCAACCTACTTGAGTTCGATGGAACTGGTGATCCTCAAGATCATATTGACAAATTCTACGCGAAGACAAATTTATATGACATCACAGATGCAGCTTACTGCAAGATATTTCGAACAACGTTATCATGGCAAGCTCTTACGTGGTTCAATAAGCTACAGTCCGAATCCATCGCCAACTTGGAGCAACTCATCCAGCGCTTCATCCAACAATTCTCAATTAACCAAAAATACAAAAAAACAGCAGCATACTTATTCACAATTCTTCAAAAAGAAGGAGAAAGTTTGCGAGACTATGTTAAGAGATTTACTCACGCGGTTCACGCAGTCCCACACGTGAACTATGATATGTTATCTGGAATAATGCAGCAGAACTTGCGCCCTGGAAGGTTCAAGGAATCTATAGCAGGAAAATCTCCGAACACCTTGGAGAAGCTGTTGTCTAGAGCGGAAAAATACATCCGCATCGAAGAAACTGATGAGTTGCACTCCTCGGGAAAAAGAAAACAAAACGAAGAATACAATGAAATATAACGCAGGACAGATAGTCATGTCAATCTAAAGATGAAAAGACCCGATACTACTACTAAATTTTATTTTTTTTTTAAATCCTTGCATGCAAGATTCGTAACATAAAAACTTAAATAATATACTCTCATAAATCCATGCATACGCAAAAAATTTCAAAACCAATAAACTGTGAAAAAAGAAAATATTAAAACATGTGCGGAAATAACTGCTTTAAATCTCAAAAAAACCACTGAACATAAACTGAGCATCGGTCACGGGTGTACTAGCTGCACTGGATACTCATACGCCTTCATTGTTAGTAGGGACCTCCTCATCATCATCATACCCATAATACCTGCACCATCTAAATATAGTGAGCCTAGAGGCTCAGCCAGTAATAACAAATATGAAACCACATGCAAACACATATCGTATAAAATATCGCGAATATATCATATACGTGCATGATCTTAAAATAATGCATCATAAGAAAATATGTCATCATCAGTCATACATACATCATAACTAATCATACATAAGCATGTCATAATCATAAAAACTGAGTATGGTCATATCCATGAATGTGACTAATAACTGTGCCGACTGATCAGTCTAAAAGAACCAATGTACGTGGCGGTGAATAATCACCTCTATGCCGGTAGTAAACTACCTCTGTGTTAGTGATAAAACCACCTCTATGCCGGTAGTAGAACCACCTCTGTGCCGGTGGTAAACCACCTCTGTGCCGCCACATCACTTCAATTTCCATAAAAATATTTTTCATGCTCAATTCTCAATCATAAACACATCATAAAAATATTTCATGTATGCATGTACTTAAAATTTATCATTATTTCTTTATTTCATGAAAATTGCCCGTAAATATATATTTAATTATTTTTCTTAAAATTCATACTTATATATATATATATATATATATATATATATATATATATATATATCTAAAAAGATACATGCATGAATTAAATATATATTTACGGACCATTTATTTCCGTAGACTTGTTCGAGCTGCTGACCCCCTTAACTTAAGCTCATAAATTGCTAGAATGACCCGTTATCAATTTAGACTGACTTATAAATTTAAAAATATTATTCATCAACTTAAGCTAGCTCATTAATAACTTAATATAGCCCATAAACTCTTAATCTGGTCTGAATCATAACTTAGCCCAATTATGCATTAAAGCTAACCAAGTACATGATCCAATAATTAGCCATTTAAACAACTAATTAAATTATTCGAACTCAAAAATAAAATAACCCGACCATAAGGACCCTAACTCAAACTCCAACCCATGGATCAGCAGGCTTGAACGAGTACATGGCAGAAATACATCATAACTTGAGTCATATGCATGCTTTCATGAGTTTGTTCTAAACCACATATAATGCACTACAACATACTTTTAATGCATAAAACCTTGTACATATGATTTAAATGGTGAGCAAAAATGGATAGAAACATGCATTTGCGTTTCTAACGCACGAAAACTTAACCGGTTTCGTAGATCGTGACTCGGAAATCTCATAACCTTTCAATTCTGGAAAGCTCAAATCCCTAACTGCTGATTTATGCCTCTTAATATCCACAATTAGCTTCCGATCTGCGAAAAATCATATAATGGTCAAAAGTCAACCTTAGTCAACTCTGGTCAAACTTTGAGCAAAGAAATTTCGCAAACTTTATTGCGTTCTCACCGCTTCACGGCTTTGAATCTCGACTCGAAACTTGGATATTTGGATCTATCACGTCGAGATAATAAAAAATGGTTAACATGTCAAAATCCGGTGGCTCGCCGGAGAAGGCGGCGGTGATGGCGAAACTTTGTCCAAAAATTATGAAATTTTCCAGATTTGTAGAGTTTGACGAGACGATTCCAACCATCTAAGCCACGACCGAAACGGAGCTCCGACGCGGCCGGGATCTTAAAATTTTAGTCCGGTTCCGGCGAACTTTAACAGCTCCGATTAGCTCGATTTCTTCACCAAAAATACTACAATAAGCTCGGGAAATGTTCTACACATCACCTACTATCATTTAGAAATTCAAAAACTAACAAAAACAAGCTCGAATCGTGAAAATCTCGACGAAGAGGATGATGAATAGTACCTTCACCAAACTCGTCTGTTCTTCGTCAATTTCCCGGCGATCCAACTGTTGGATTTTCGATTTCTTTATACCAATAGATTCTTCTTGATCTTTTCTACAATCTGACTGTTCGGATCTTTGATCAGATCTCCGGTGAATGGCCGGAAAAATAAAAAACGTGGACTGCTACAGTGAAACCGAATTCTGTGCAGAATCCGTCTGTTCTAACTCGATTTTCCAACGATCCAACCGTCCGATCGTCGATTTCTTTACACCAATAGCTTTGTCTTGATGTTGGCTACAAAGTGACCGATCGGATCTTCGTTCGGAGAACCGATGAATGGCCGGCGACGCGATCTTTGCGACCTGCTATAGTACAAGTCGAGAAAATCCCTTGAAAATGGGGAAAAATCCGAATCTGTGTTTTCTTCATGGTGTTTCAGTGTGTGTTTTGCTATTTATAGCAACTCGATAATTTCCTGACCCGGATCAATTTATTTGATACTCAACTGATAAAATTAGTCTCTAATCTGATATTTTTTTCCGGTATACACTCAACATCTATAAATTTAAATTTCTGAAATTATTGACTTTGACCAGTCAGTTAGACTCATAATTTATCAAATTAATTATTGATTCAAACTTAGACTATGACCAGTCAACTTTGTCAAATACTTTTCTAAATTAAATTATCTGGCATAAATAATTATTTTTATTTCAATATCTCAATAATTATTTCCGAATGCCAATATTCCAGATATCCAAAAATAGTCAAACTCATTGACTAATTGTCAAGTGTATTTTATGAATACATTCTATAACTCATTTGGCAATAATAATTATTTTATCCACTCAATAATTATTTTAATTGCCAATTAATTCGTTAATAAATTTTCGGGGCGTTACAATTCTCCCCCCCTTAAATGGAATTTCGTCCTCGAAATTGAAATGCAAACTGAAAGTCTCTGGATAACGTGTCCGCATATCAGCATCGGCCTCCCAAGTAGCCACTTCTGAATGATTCAGCCATCGAACCTTGACCATGAGAAGAACTCGCGACCTAAACTTCCACTCCTCACGTGCTAAGATTTGCATTGGTCTTTCCTCGAACGACAAGTCTGGTGTCAAATGCAGAGGTTCTTAGTCTAGTATGTGAGATGGATCTGAGATATACTTTCGCAACATCGATACGTGGAATACAATGCACAAGTAGTAGTGCTATACGGTAGAATAACGTACCAATCCTCTCCAGAATTTTGGAAGGACCAATAAACTTCGGAATGAGCTTGTCGCTCCTACAAAAACGCATCACTTCTTTCATAGGTGAATTCCTCACAGAGAAGTGGTCAACAAAGGCAACTCGAGGTCTCTTCATCGTCGGTTAGCATAACTCTTCTGATTCTAATATCGAACTTAAATCTGATCAAAACATAACTTTCCGAGTCGGCTGAAAATCCGCTTTAAGATCTAATTCGGGTCAGCAAAATCCTCAATATCTTCAGACACATGATTCAAAAGCCAAAAGTCAAAGAAGACGGTACCCAAACGGCTGGCTGTCTCCTCATTTTGCCATATAAATATGACCATTCGGCTCACTCTTCCTATGCTCAGTTATTTCCTCAAGATCTCGAAGAAAAAGATGGCATTTTCGATGTTTTGCATCATAACCATCTTGATAATCCTTCTCATGTACCTCCTATTTTCCAGTGAATATCCACCCTAACATTTTTTTCTATTCTTGGATTTGCTTGTACTCATTGTTCTTCTCTTATATTGGGTTGTCATAATGATAGAATTTTTCTAAGTTCAGTCAAATTCTCAGTTCTTGTCATGTAATATGTTATAGATCCTGGTATGAATTCAGTGTTTCCGATAGTTTACTCTGATTTTACCCATGTAGCATCCTCATATTGTTCGATTTAATGTTCGAGTATTATGATAATACCAGCTAAATTATGTTTATAATGTGTTCAAAATTCAAGCTTAACAACGTCTTTCTCCGTGACTTGCACCAGATGGCATCCAAATAGCAAATCGACCCTGTCAATCCTTGAAACTCCTAAAAATAATCACATAAACCATCGATTCTAGTCATTAAATACTTGTTATTTACTACGACTGGATTCTTCATATGGCATTAGAACTCATACTTGGCTCTGCCACTTAGTAAAAATTATAGTCCTCATATGATAAATAATCAAAATCCTGACTCCGACAGTACAACTAGATCAACTCTCATTGTCTGCTCTTGTATCTCTAACTACACTCCACTGCGCACACATGTGGTAGAGAGAACCTCTCCAGAAGGTATGGTAACATTATAACATGTATTAGAAACCTCAGGTACAATGCATACTCACCTAATAGCATATGTGATATGAACGAATGCTTAGTTCCAGATCATGCGTCGGATAATTCTGCCCGTGTATCTTTAGCTATCTCGACGCATAAGCTATCACTATGTCACACTGCATAAGTACGATGCCTAAGCCCATCTTAGACGCATCTGTGTACACCACTAACTCCTCGTGTGCTACTGGATTCTACACTGACGCAGAAGCGAGTGCCTCCTTAAGCTGATCAAAACTCCTCTGGCAATCAGAACTCCACACAAACTTCGCATTCTTCTTGGTCAAGGATATCAAGGGTACTGCAATAGATGAAAAGCCCTTAATGAACTTCCTGTAGTATCCTGCTAGACCCAAGAAACTGCGAATCTCTGACAACTGTCTCAACCTTAGGTGGATCCACTGTTATTCCATCCTTAGAAACAATATGCCCAAGAAATGCCACCTGCTCAAGCCAAAATTCACACTTGCTGAAATTCGCATACAATAGATGCTCCATCGGGATGTGCAAAGTTGTCTGCAAGTGCTGTCTATGCTCCTCCATGCTCCTTGTGAGGACCCGAATTCTAATCTTTCAAACATAAATAAATCATGTAATAAAAAGAAATAAAAATAATCAATAAGACATTTAGCGACGCACACCTTACATTCGGCGACGCAAAACCACGTCGCGAAAGGTATATATATATTTTTTTAGGGGGGGACGCGCAGGCGCGCATAACGCCCTGTCCGGGCCTCCGAGAGAGTGCAGGACGCACGGGCGCGCATGGCCATCTGTTTCTGCACCAAAAATGACTCCAAAAGTGTAATATCATACCCATAAGGACTCTAACATGATCCAACTAATAATTTTCCAACAACGAGGTATTCAAATACATAAAAATATAGAACAAGCATCAATTCTAAGTTCTACAACTCAAAATGAATACAAGAGAGTTCGAATACAAGGTATGACTTCTAAAACCAAGTCCTCACTCTATCATTTCTCACTCGATCTAGTCATGCAGCTTCTGACTCGATCCTGTCCCACCTGTCGTCAAGTACACATACAAACAAAATGACAGCCGGATAATCCGGTGAGAATATAATTCCCAGTAAAAGAGACAATTCAAGCAATTCCAAATAATATATCAAATTATGTTATATAAAACAACGAGTCAACCAATTCAAAAAGGCATATCAGCACTCAACTCAAAATGCATTAAAATGCAATGCATGACTTCAAAACTCGGGATTATCTAATCGGATAATTGAATATCAATCGGTACTCGGTTGGGATCCCGAGGTCAAGTTTTTATTAACAACTCACCGACACACCCATTCGGGGTAGATGTCGCTCAACTCAAACCTCTAGACTTCATAGCAACTATAAGAAGTATTCTAGCAATTGGAAAAACTCGAAATCCAAAGCCACTTCACTATAGCTCCCTAAATCTTCTAAGTTCAAAACGAATCGAATCTTCGGCTCAAGATGTATGCAAGTGGAAATAAACTCATCCAAGTTAAAATCAAATAATTCAAATAGCATACAAGTATGTGATTTCTTTTGGCCACTCGAATTAAATCAAATTCGAGTTAATCGTCTCATTCATCCAATTGTCGTCTTCTTACCTTTTCAAGTTCGTCGAGGATTCAAATCGTCTTCAATTCTCAATTCGATTCAACTTCCAAGTCCGATCCAAACCCAAAACTCCAATCCAAGTCTGAAAATGAAGAATATACGAATTCGATATCAATCTACCAATTCAAATCAAACCCGAAAATCAAAGCGAAACAAAACAACCGATAATCCAAACTCGATTTCGACGGCATAACGGCTATAAACGTTCAAACCAAAAGTCATCAACATCATCAAACAATTCTATACAACTCATATCATCTTCCAATTCATCAAAACAACTAAATCCAAACCAAAATTCCAAGACCCATTTTTGAAATATGCTCCAAAAATTCATATAAAATCCAAACTTCGATCTTTATCATAACCGACTTCGAATAAACGGTCTTGCTAGCTCAAGCACATCATACCCGAAAATTATCAAATTCTGACAACCCAACAAAAATCAAAGTTCATGGATCGTAGCAAAACTTACGTCCAAACGAAGCCTTCGTTGCGGTGATCGTGAATCTCAACTCGAATCTAAAATCTGACGATCGGATCAAGCGAATCAGACGAAAAGAAAGCTTGAAAGGCCATCCATGGCTTTATCTCGGTCTCGGCGTGATGGAGGAGGGATAAGGAATGGTGGAGAGAGGTAGGGGATAGGATAGATATTATGTATATAACAAAAATATTTAATCCTCATTGACTTGTCAACCGGCTTATTTGCAAACCAGTCCCTGAAACTTCAAATTAAATCAATTCAATCTCATCTCAATTAATCTCCAATAATTCCAAAATAAATAATAATCAACTAAGCTAATCACGAAATAATTAATTTCAGGGCCTTACAATTCTCCCCCTATAAGAATCGATTTCATCCTCGAAATCAAAGCAGTTCAATCTCATAAAAACAAGATGAAGTTCAAAGACTGCTATACTAATTCTTCTCTCAAAATAACTCTGTAATCGCGGTTTTAATCAAACTCCGCTTCTTGCACCGTTTCTTCAAATCCGTATCGGCTCAACTGCACAAACTCAACTGAATCGGTTTCGCTAAGGATCTGCCACTATGCTCGGTCAACTCTGAATCGGTCGTCTCAAACAAAATTGGCGACTCATCAATTCCTTCTCAACATCAAAGAAAATCTGTGAATTTGGCAACAAAAGACGTGAAGTACGTCGAGAATACCCAAAGAATACGGAAGAACAAATTAGTGGAAAACAAGGAGAACTGAAGGAGTAAAAGTCGGTAGGCGAGATCGCCTATCTCCTCTAGAATCTCAAAGGAACCCGTGAGTTCATCGAGACAATTCTCTCTCTTATCATAACTGCCACAACCTCTAAACGGAGGAATCTTCTGAATTACTCGGCTTCCTTGAACATAAGTACAGAGATCTGCGTCGGAATCCGAGTACTTCGTTCATCCTTCTCCTCAAGTCGTCTTCATTTTAGACATGAAATCTCCATCCATCTATCGAACCTCGAATCAAATCTGATCCCAAGTCAGGGAACTCAGAAAATCATCCCAATTCAATTGGGATTCTCATTTCTTCTCGTACAACTCATTTACAAAAAATTGATATCAAGATACTCGTCTAATAGCTGTTGTACAGAAACTTTGCAAAAGATGAGAAATCCATCCAGCTAGTGCCAAAATCAAGCACTACAGCTCAGCATATACTCTAAAAGTATGTATCTCTTATTCTTGGTTGTCCGTCATTCTGAGGATAATAAACTGAACCCAATTATATTCCAATAACAAAAGTCTCTTAAAGACTGAGTTCAAGGTGAGAGTTAACTCAAAATCTCATTCTGAAAGGACAGACTTTGACAAGTCAACTATCTGAAAATCCTCCTGACAAAAATCCCAATCATAATGTCGTGTCTGGAATCCATTCTGTACGAAAACAGAAGCAGACTACAGCAATATCTCGATTCTAATCAGATAGAATCTCCAAATCAGACAGTTCTATACCTCCGTGACCGCATGCCGAACACTCCCAATTCTATTCTGCACGGATAAAATGCGACAGAGCAAAACAATCTGAAATTCTTTTTGACCACTTCTCAACATCGGGTCGAGTCTGGAATTCATTCCGTATGGAGTACAGTAGCAGATTTCTGCAATCGGTCTATTAAAGCTCAGGTGGCTTCAAATTTCCAAACTGATCGATAGCTTCAGAAAGGTATTCGTTGAAAAGTAATATTCTTTTCATTCTGACAATTAACTGTACCACAGACAGTCGGTTCCTTCTCTCTATCAGCTATCAAAAGTGGACAGACTAGCAATTACGAAATCATACTTCGAACCTCATTCTTCATTTGTTCCTATAAAGGTCGATTCCTCAATCCTCTGAATATCTTTCGGTCGTCTGAAAGAATAATGAATAACTGCAAAGTGTCAATCTCAAGATACTTTGTCTCAATCAAAATCTCTGACACAACAAAACAATTACTCACAACTGAGGTATCGTCACTGTCCTGAAACTCATACTGTGCCCAGTTCTGACTCTTCTTCATTAAATTCTCCAATTCAAATCTGTTTTCTGCGCTATCTTCATCTTCTAAATTAATTCTGGCTCAGTTTGGATAAAATAATTCTGATAGACTTCATATCTGTTCCAGACTCTAAATCAAAAGTGCAACACTCATCGGTCGGCGAAGTCAAGGATAGTAGATAAAATAAGAACAGATCCATCGGCTCAAAGAGAATAATGGTAGTAGATAAAATAATAATAGATCATTATGTTCAAACCTCAGTTGCTGCATTGTATTACTTCAGATCATACTGGAATTCACCATTAGATTCTTCATCATATCCAATCTTTTCCTCAATCTCAAAATCAGTTCGGTTGTGAAACTCATACTTTGACTTCTCAGTTCAGAAAAGACTTCGAAAATATCACTGGAGATAGTGATGCCCGATCTTACAAGCAATAAGATTACTGTCAATTCAATATCATAAATCGGATGTTGAGTCTCGTACTGCTTCAGCTGCTACTATGACTGAGCTATCACAGACTCCCTCTGAATAAGAATACCTCCAGAATCTGGATAAGAAGATGCAATGCACTGAAGATTATCAGTACAGCGGAAATAAGAAATATTGGATCTCGGGTCGATCTCTTATTCATGCCAAACAAACTGATCTCATAAGATTCGGTTCAGGTACAAGTGCATTCTCTGGAGTTAGATGAGAAATTGGCTCCACGACGATAAGAATCTCTCGAAAATCTGCTATAGAACTCAAAATCTTCAATTCTCAGGTACAGATGTCGGTTTGGCTTCAATCAAAACAACTTCGGTCATGCAATGATCACAGAAATTCCAGCTCTAGAATTAATATGATCGAGAAAAGGACATCTCGATACAATCAAAATTCAGACTTCAATAGTATAGCATGCAAAGTCTCGGCACTCAATTCTGTAAGACCATTCTCCAATACTCTGTATGATCAGTACTATTCTTTGAACAGAACCGAAAATATCGGTAAGAATTTCTAATTTCATCTAAATACATCTGATAGATTTAGTTCAAAAGATCTACAATACTATAGACGAGTTTCACTACAAACGGTACGACTATACTCCAAAGCAGTCATACCTCGATCCAAGTCCAGTCTTCAATAATTCTTTCTATCAAACTCTCAGCTGATGACTTCTGATCTCAAGTCATTGCTGAATCTAACCTCATGACTCAGAGGTAATCCAGAAATCTCATCTGGATGATAACAACAACTCTCTAACCACTGGTTTATCAACCAATTCAGGTTAAATTCTAGAACATCAGCTGTGAACAAGAGAATTTCTCCGCAAAATTCTAAAATCATAATGTCATTCGGCAGATCAACGAACAAAGAATCCTGAAATCGATAATCCTTACCGGAGGATTTCCGTTTGTCTATTGACTCGGATCTGAATCTGTCAACTTCCTGAAACAATCCACAGTAGTCCTGTACTGGATAAAGCAGCTAACAGACAATCAAATCAAAATCTGATAACTGAAGTACGATACTGCTCAGTTACAATCAAATCAAAATCTCAATCAAATCTGAATCTGAAGTACAATACTGTTCGGTTCCAACTTATCCCATCAATTCAAAGAAATGCGACTACTGTTAATCAAAATTCAACAACCGAGATGCATCAATGAATATCGATAAGAAGAAAGATAAGGTGCGTAACCGATCATATCAGAATAAGAATAAAAACCATACTCTACTGTTTCCTGCGGTCATCATCGGTGAAATATAAGTCTGATCCTCGATAAGAGTACAATTAGAATCTGTTGCCTCGAAGATTGATTCATCATATGATTAAATTCTCATAGATTCTGCTATTGCGGACGAAAGGAACAACTGAAATGGCTAGTACCTTTGTCGGAGTTAAAGACACAAGGAAAATCCCTTCGGAGATCTTTTGATAATATCATGATGACGAACTCTGGCATAGTGTCCGGGCTGATGACAGACCTGACAGCATCTTCTGATCTCAAGGCACTACTCACTGATTTCATAAACTGTTTTCTCTTCAATTAAAGATGATCTCCAAGTCCCTCTAACTCTGATCAAACGGTGAAAAGGAATATGTCGAAGAAATTTGGATGAAAACGGATTCCAAAAAGTGATCAAACCTTGATTCCCTAATGCTCTCTTCTTCAAATTCTACCAACTTTTATCGATCCTCTAAGTTGGTACCACACTAACCGAATTCTCCGGTCATCTGTGTAGTTCAGAGAATCACCCAACTGATCGATCTCTTCTATTTGACTTCTGCATCCAACAACATTCTCGGTATTCTTCAAAATCGATAATCTAAACGACTAAAACCTCCTCGGTAGTACTCCCATCGGTGTCAGAGTGACATCTATCAGGGCATTAGTGGTACAATCTAGATCAGTCGAAGGAGTTAGTGCTGGTTGTCGTCTGCTAAAATTCTTCATGAGACAATTCTGATATTCGGTGTGAAAAGGACACCAAATCTCCATATCAAAATTCGGTGTTCCACATCTCTATTCGGTAAGTTCGTTCAACTACAGATTACTAAATTTCAGATCTCAATCGGATTCTAATTCACATCGCAAACAATCTCTGATCTGCTAGCTCAAGCAGATGGTGGAACTCGGATCCAAAATTAAAATACAATTCATATTTCAAGTAATTCATGCTTTAAAATTTAAATCACATAGCCATGTAATTCAAATAATTCTCAATCAATAAAGCATGCTCGCATGTATCTTAAATAAATCATTTAAATAAATCAATCACATGCAAGAATTCAATCCATGCGGACTCGATCTACCCCGCTCACTCTAATTCAATTCCAAGAATCTTATCGCTCTGATACCACTTAATGTGAGGACCCGGATTCTAATCTTTCAAACATAAATAAATAATGTAATCAAAAGAAATAAAAATAATCAATAAGACATTTAGAGACGCATACCTTACATTCGGCGACACAAAACCACGTCGCGAAAGGTAGATTTTTTTTTTCAGGGGGGGACGCGCTGGCGCGCCAAACGAGGCGCGGGCACGCATAACGCCCTGTCCGGGCCTCCGAGAGAGTGCAGGACGCGCGGGCGCGCCTACCGGGCTGCGCGGGCGCGCATGGCCATCTGTTTCTGCACCAAAAATGACTCCAAAAGTGTAATATCATAACAATAAGGACTCTAACATGATCCAACTAATAATTTTCCAGCAACGAGGTATTCAAATACATAAAAATGTAGAACAAGCATCGATTCTAAGTTCTACAACTCAAAATGAATACAAGAGAATTCGAATACAAGGTATGAGTTCTAAAACCAAGTCCTCAATCTATCATTTCTCACTCGATCTAGTCATGCAGCTTCTGACTCGATCCTGCCCCACCTGCCGTCAAGTACACATACAAACAAAATGACAGCCGGATAATCCGGTGAGAATATAATTCCCAGTAAAAGAGACAATTCAAGCAATTCCAAATAATATATTAAATTATGTTATATAAAACAACGAGTCAATCAATTTAAAAAGGCATATCAGCACTCAACTCAAAATGCATTAAAATGCAATGCATGACTTCAAAACTTGGGATTATCTAATCGGATAATCGAATATCAATCGGTACTCGGTTGGGATCACGGGGTTAAGTTTTTACGAACAACTCACCGACACACCCATTCGGGGTGGATGTCGCTCAACTCAAACCCCTAGACTTCAGAGCAACTATAAGAAGTATTCTAGCAATTGGAAAAACTAGAAATTCAAAGCCACTTCACTATAGCTCCCTAAATCGTCTAAGTTCAAAACGAATCGAATCTTCGGCTCAAGATGTATGCAAGTGGAAATAAACTCATCCAAGTTAAAATCAAATAATTCAAATAGCATACAAGTATGTGATTTCTTTTGGCCACTCGAATTAAATCAAATTCGAGTTAATCGTCCCATTCATTCAATTGTCGTCTTCTTACCTTTTCAAGTTCGTCGAGGATTCAAATCGTCTTCAATTCTCAATTCGATTCAACTCCCAAGTCCGATCCAAACCCGAAACTCCAATCCAAGTCTGAAAATGAAGAATATACGGATTCGATATCAATCTACCAATTCAAATCAAACCCGAAAATCAAACCGAAACAAAACAACCGATAATCCAAACTCGATTTCGACGGCATAACGGCTATAAACGTTCAAACCAAAAGTCATCAACATCATCAAACAATTCTATACAACTCATATCATCTTTCAATTCATCAAAACAACTAAATCCAAACCAAAATTCCAAGACCCATTTTCGAAATATGCTCCAAAAATTCATATAAAACACAAACTTCGATCTTTATCCGAACCGACTTCGAATACACGGTCTATGCTAGCTCAAGTACATCATACCCGAAAATTATCAAATTCTGACAACCCAACAAAAATCAAAGTTCATGGATCGTAGCAAAACTTACGTCCAAACGAAGCCTTCGTTGCGGTGATCGTGAATCTCAACTCGAATCTAAAATCTGACGGTCGGATCGAGCGAATCATACGGAAAGAAAGCTTGAAAGGCCATCCATGGCTTTCTCACGGTCTCGGCGTGATGGAGGAGGGAGAAGGAATGGTGGAGAGAGGTAGGGGATAGGATAGATATTATGTATATAACAATAATATATTAATCCTCATTGACTAGTCAACCGACTTATTTGCAAATCGGTCCCTGAAACTCCAAATTAAATCAATTCAATCTCGGCTCAATTAATCTCCAATAATTCCAAAATAAATAATAATCAACTAAGATAATCACGAAATAATTAATTTCAGGGTCTTACACTCCTAGAGTAGATCAAGATCTCATCAATAAACACAATGATGAACTTGTCTAGATATGGCATCACCAAAAACTCATAATGCCCATCATGTGTCCGGAAAATATTTTTGGACACGTCAGAATCTCTGATCTTCAACTGACGGTATCCAGATCATGGATCGATCTTGGAGAATACCGAGGCTCCCTGCAACTGATCAAATAATTCCTCTATCCTCGGCAGTGGATACTTGTTCTTAACTGTAACCCAGTTAAGCTCCCGGTAGTCAATACAAAGTCTCATGCTGACATCCTTCTTCTTCATAAATAACACTGGCTTTCCTCAAGGAAAAAAAAAAACTAGGGAGAATGAAGCTTTTCTCCAATAGCTCCTGAATCTGTTCCCTCGGCTCTTTCATCTCAGTAGGAGCAAGTCGCTAAGGTGTCTTAGAAATGGTACAGTGCCTAGCAGAAACTCCATGCTGAACTCAACCTCTCGAACTGGGGAATTCTGAAAACATTCTCCTGAAAGTCGTCTGGAAAGTCGCATACAATTTCTACATTCTCAGTAGAATTAGTAAAGAAACCCCTTTCAACTTCTAAGTAATAACTTCCTCGCACGTACACGAGAGATGACGTGCAGGGTACTGTTGCTCTGAGCTGCATAAAAAAAAATAATTGGGTATCCATTCTTAGAATTCAGTGATACTGTCCTCTTCTGAAAGTCAACCGAAACTCTTCTAACTGTCATCCAGTTCATACCTAGAATAAGATCAAATCATGTCATCGATAGTACAACCAGATAAGCTTCCACAACATTCCTCTGTTGCTCTAACTCTAACCCACTGAGCACGCTGAAAGTGAATAGAATATTCCGAGAAGGTACGATAACATCATAACCCGTATTAAATACCTCGGTTATAATGTCAACCATACTAATAAACTTCTGAGAGATAAGTGAATGCGTAGTTCCAGAATCTAGCATTGGAATTGTAGAAATACCTCTAACGTTAATCTTCCCTGCACGCAGAAGATTTTCTAGCAGATAAAGACAATAGTTCTAGAGCAACTATTACGAACCAATTAGCATCTAAAGTCCGAACCTAAACATACTCGATTCCCAAATTTGGTTCGCCACTTACTAAAATTATATTACTCATAAAATACATCATAAATCCTAAAAATCATGTCTTAAATATGTATATCCATAATGAACTTTACGTACAAACCTTGAGATCAACGCAACTTATATCAAGCTTTCACCAAAGAAATTATTCTCGAAATCTATCAAACTTATAGGCAAATAAAAATTCAATCTCAAATTTTATATTGCATAGGCAATATAAAATAATAATCTCAAGTGGTTAATTCTCATTCTAAATTATAGTTTCCTCCGATCTATCGTTCTCGCAGTCATCCTGACATCCTTCAAGTAAAACACGTTTCAAATGCACGCTGCAATTTCCATAAACTCCACACGCAACCGCTATGCATAACTAAGTATCTTAACTTAAAAATCTTATAACATATTTTAGTGAAAACATAACTCATGTGTCTCATACGTAAAACATACCTTAAAGCATTTAAATCTTACAGACTGGCAATGCGGCTTCTGAGCTTCACGTAGCAGGCTAGTCACCCTCCAAGGACCATGCTCTGATACCAATTGAAAAGACCCGATACTACTACTAAATTTTATTTTTTTTAAATCCTTGCATGCAAGATTCGTAACATAAAAACTTAAATATTATACTCTCATAAATCCATGCATACGCAAAACATTTCAAAACCAATAAACTGTGAAAAGAGAAAATATTAAAACATGTGCGAAAATAACTGCTTTAAATCTCAAAAAAATCACTGAACATAAACTGAGCATCGGTCACGGGTGTATTAGCTGCACTGGACACTCATACGCCTTCATTGCCAGTAGGGACCTCCTCATCATCATCATACTCATAATACCTGCACCATCTAAATATAGTGATCCTAGAGGCTCAGCATGCTCTATCCAGTAATAAGCAATATAAAACCACATGCAAACACATATCGTATAAAATATCGTGAATATATTATATACATGCATGATCTTAAAATAATGCATCATAAGAAAATATGTCATCATCAGTCATACATACATCATAACTAATCATACATAAGCATGTCATAATTATAAAAACTGAGTATGGTCATATCCATGAATGTGACTAATAACTGTGCCGACTGATCAGTCTAAAAGAACCAACGTACGTGGCGGTGAATAATCACCTCTATGCCGGTAGTAAACTACCTCTGTGCCAGTGGTAAAACCACCTCTATGCCGGTAGTAGAACTACCTCTGTGCCCGTGGTAAACCACCTCTGTGCCGCCACATCACTTCAATTTCCATAAAAATATTTTTCATGCTCAATTCTCAATCATAAACACATCATAAAAATATTTCATGTATGCATGTACTTAAAATTTATCATTATTTCTTTATTTCATGAAAAATTGCCCGTAAATATATATTTAATTATTTTTCATAAAATTCATACTTATATATATATATATATCTAAAAAAATACATGCATGAATTAAATATATATTTACGGACCATTTAATTCCATAGACTTGTTCGAGCTGCTGACCCCCCTTAACTTAAGCCCATAAATTGCTAGAATGACCCGTTATCAATTTAGACTGACTTATAAATTTAAAAATTTATTCATCAACTTAAGCTAGCTCATTAATAACTTAATCTAGCCCATAAACTCTTAATCTGGCCCGAATCATAAATTAGCCCAATTATGCATTAAAGCTAACCAAGTACATGATCCAATAATTAGCCATTTAAACAACTAATTAAATTATTCGAACTCAAAAATAAAATAACCCGACCATAAGGACCCTAACTCAAACTCCAACCCATGGATCAGCAGGCTTGAATGAGTACATGGCAGAAATACATCATAACTTGAGTCATATGCATGCTTTCATGAGTTTGTTCTAAACCACATACAATGCACTTCAACATACTTTTAATGCATAAAACCTTGTACATATGATTTAAATGGTGAGCAAGAATGGATAAAAATATGCCTTTGCGTTTCTAACGCACGAAAACTTAACCGGTTTCGTAGATCGTGACTCGGGAATCTCATAACTTTTCAATTCTGGAAAGCTCAAATCCCTAACTGCTGATTTATGCCTCTTAATATCCTCAATTAGCTTCCGATATGCGAAAAATCATATAATGGTCAAAAGTCAAACTTAGTCAACTCTGGTCAAACTTTGACCAAAGAAATTTCGCAAACTTTATTGCGTTCTCACCGCTTCACGGCTTTGAAATTCGACTCGAAACTTGGATATTTGGATCTATCACGTCGAGATGATAAAAAATGGTTAACATGTCAAAATCCGGTGGCTCGCCGGAGAAGACGGCGGCGACGGCGAAACTTTGTCCAAAAATTATGAAATTTTCCATATTTGTAGAGTTCGACGAGACGATTCCAACCATCTAATCCACGACCGAAACGGAGCTCCGACGCGGCCGGAATCTTAAAATTTTAGTCCGGTTCCGGCGAACTTTAACAGCTCCGATTAGCTCGATTTCTTCACCAAAAATACTACAATAAGCTCGGGAAATGTTCTACACATCACCTACTATCATTTAGAAATTCAAAAACTAACAAAAACAAGCTCGAATCGTGAAAATCTCGGCGAAGAAGATGATGAATAGTACCTTAACCAAACCCATCTGTTCTTTGTCGATTTCCCGGCGATCCAACCGTTGGATTTTCGATTTATTTATACCAATAGATTCGTCTTGATATTTTATACAATCTGACCGTTCGGATCTTTGATCGGAGCTCCGGTGAATGGCCGGAAAAATAAAAAACGTGGACTGCTATAGTGAAACCAAATTCTGTGCAGAATCCGTATGTTCTAACTCAATTTCCCAACGATCCAACCGTCCGATCGTCGATTTCTTTACACAAATAGCTTCTTCTTGATGTTGGCTACAAAGTGACCGATCGGATCGTCGATCGTAAAACCGATGAACGGCCGGCGATGTGATCTTTGCGACCTGCTACAGTACAAGTCGAGAAAATCCCTTGAAAATGGGGAAAAATCCGAATCTGTGTTTTCTTCATGGTGTTTCAGTGTGTGTTTTGCTATTTATAGCAACTTGATAATTTCCTGACCCGGATCAATTTATTTGATACTCAACTGGTAAAATTAGTCTCTAATCTGATATTTTTTTTCCGGTATACACCCAACATCTATAAATTTAAATTTCTGAAATTATTGATTTTGACTCAGTTGAACTCATAATTTCTCAAATTAATTATTGAGTCAAACTTAGACTATGACCAGTTAACTTTGTCAAATACTTTTCTAAATTAAATTATCTGGCATAAATAATTATTTTTATTTCAATATCTTAATAATAATTTCCGAATGCCAATATTTCAGATATCCAAAAATAGTCAAATTCATTGAATAATTGTCAAGTGTATTTTATGAATACATTCTATAACTCATTTGGCAATAATAATTATTTTATCCACTCAATAATTATTTTAATTGCCAATTAATTCGTTAATAAATTTTCGGAGCGTTACAAAAGAAACTCTATACTCATAGAGCAAACACCTGCAAGCTAAAATAAATTGCTTGCCGCTACTTTATTTACTCTGCAGATCAAAACTTTTATTTAATTTTCTTTTATTTTAAGTTTAATTATAAACTTACGTTGATTTGTTTACTTTTCTATTTAATTATATAGAAAAAAACTCAGTTCCGTTAACGAATGGTTAACTCATACTCCACGACCCATGCATTCATTGAGGCTACTCATCCATTAGAGGCTTGGCCAGCCCGGTAGGACTACCTAAGCCACGATGCTGTAAGAGGTCAAGACGACAAAAATACAGTCCCGGGATACCTCACCACCTAGCAAATAGAGTGGGTTCAGGACTTCTCCATGAGACAAAATTTTAAGAACTTGATCCACTCCTAAGTACTCCATGTTAAGCACTACGTTATTTCTCTTAGAGCACAACAAAAAGTCATAGTGACTATAAATAATTCACAAAGTCATAGTGACTATAAACAATTCAAAAAAGTCATAGTGACTATAAATAATTAATAAAGTCATAGTAACTATAAACAATTCAAAAAGTCATAGCGACTATAAATAATTCATCAAGTCATAGCGACTATAAAAAATATTTCAGAAGAAGTCATAGCGACTATGAACAATTCAAAAAAAGTCAGAGAGACTATAAACAATTCAAAAAAGTCATAGCGACTATAAATAATCCAAGAAGTCATAACGACTATAAAAAATTTTCAGAATAAGTCATAGCGACTATAAAATTTTTTTTTCAGAAGAAGTCATAATGACTATAAAAATTTTTCAGGAAAAGTCATAGATACTATAAATTTTTTTCAAAATAAGTCATAGTGACTATAAAAAATTTTCAGGAAAAATCGTAGAGACTATAAAATTTTTTTCAGAATAAGTCATAGTAACTATAAAAAATTTATCAAGTCATAGCGACTATAAAAAATTTTCAGAAGAAGTCATAACGACTGTCAAACTTTTTTCCAGAAAAAGTCATAGTGACTATAAATTTTTTTTCAAAAAAGTCATAGCGACTATAAATAATCCAAGAAGTCATAGCGACTATAAAATTTTTTTTCAAAATAAGTCATAGTGATTATAAAAAATTTTCAGGAAAATTCATAGAGACTATAAAATTTTTTTCAAAAGAAGTCATAGTGACTATAAAAAATTTTCAGAAAAATTCATAGAGACTATAAAAATATTTTCAGAAGAAGTCATAACGACTGTCAAACTTTTTTCAGAAGAAGTCATAGTGACTATAAAAAAAATTTCAAAAAAGTCATAACGACTATAAATAATCCAAGAAGTCATAGCGACTATAAATTTTTTTTCAAAAGAAGTCATAATGACTATAAAAAATTTTCAGAAAAAGTCATAGAGACTATAAAATTTTTTTCAAAAGAAGTCATAGTGACTATAAAATTTTTTCAGGAAAAGTAATAGATACTATAAAATTTTTTTCAGAAGAAGTTTTAGTGACTATAAAAAATTTATCAAGTCATAGCGACTATAAAATTTTTTCAGAAGAAGTCATAACGACTGTCAAAATTTTTTCAGAAGAAGTCATAATGACTATAAAAATTTTTCAGAAGAAGTCATAGTGACTATAAAAAAAATTTCAGAAAAAATCATACTGACTATAAATTAAAATAATTAAAATCGGGTCAAGATTTAATTCCAAAAAATAAAAAAGAGTACACATATGTAAACACGTGTACACGATTACATTGAAATATATATATATATATATATATAAATATATATTTATATATATATATATGTATGTATGTATATCACATTGATCTCCCTCTCAGATCACTATTCATCATCATTATTGTCGTTCATATTCTTTCAATTTTTGGTATCATTTTCTCTCTCACGGGAATTTCAAACCGCCGTAACTCCGCCTCGGTCGCCGAATAGTGACAAATTTGTAAGTTTGGTATAACTTTATTTGTAATTGCAAAATCATCCATGCTCATTGTAATAAAATATCATTTAACTCTTAACTTTCACAAATACTACTTTTGAAAATTTAAGAAATGACATTTTAAACTTAACAATATTATAACGATGATTTATCCCCACGTCAATTTTAATAATAACTCTATATACTTAGCCAAAAAAGAGTTATATAACTGTAACACGAGCATGCAGTGGACACCAATATATACTAAAATAAATATTTTTAATATGAAAATAATATTTTCATGGATCACACATTGAAATTCTAAGTAATAAAATTGACGCTACAAATGAATATATCTTTTTGTAATATATATATATATATATATATATATATATATATATATATATAAAATATTTTATCTTATTAAAATTGAGAAGTTTATATGTTGGTACGAGTCACGACTGACTCTTATTTATTTTATTTTTAGTATATATTTAATTTAATTATTAAAATGTTGTTCCGATGAATATGAGTAAGTATGATATGACTGAACCACATTGATCCACTTATCATCACATTAGTTGACTCATACTAAACCATAGCAATGATTTGAAGACAAGATAGTTTCCAAATGGTGTAATATATTCATATTCAGATTTTCTCTCTGGTTGGTAGGTAAACGAATCATTTTCTCCATTTCTGAGCCACATGAATCTTCACTCTTCAAGCCCCAACAGCTATGGCTATCTTCTTCCTCTACTGGTTTTGCTACTGTTTTCGCCATCCCTGGCTCGCAGTTCAGCTAATCGGAAGCTCAAGCAGCAGCTCGATGATGGGGAGGCCGACTCTCTCACCTATATCTGGCCGCTGCCTTGGAATTACACTTTCGGCAATCAAACTCTCATCGTAGACCCCAATCTCTCGCTTGTTACCAGTGGGAATGGTGCCGGTTCTTCCATCGTATCGCAAGCCTTCGACAGATATAAAGGCATCATCTTCAAGCACAGTTCTAGGTTTCCGAGGACGGGGGTTGATTATGATCTCACGAAAGTCATTGTCATCGTTCATTCGGAGGATGAAGAGGTGTTTTTCGATTTTTTTTTTTTATTTTTTTTTATAAAGCTTGCTTCTTTGACTCCAGCTTCTTGACAACTTGTAATTTTTTTTTTTGGGGGGGGGGGGGGGTGGTTTGGGTGTTTTAGCTTCAACTCGGAGTAGACGAAAGCTACTCATTGATGGTGGCGGGAAGAGATGAGCTGTCGATAATTGGAGAAATCACAATCGAGGTGAAAGTTATATATTTAATGTACTGGGTTTTCCTATCACAGATAATTCATTAATAAATATAATTCCAACACACATTTTTCTAGCATTGATAATGCCCGAGTTTGAATAGTTGGATGGGCCATGCGTCTGGGAATTTGACCCGCAGTGCGATGGATGTTGAATCACGACTCTTAAATGTTTAATGTCTCCTGTTGATTGTATGCGTTTTACAAGCCCTGCATATTGAAGTACCTGAATTACCTTATCAGAGCAAGATTGACAGCTTTGAGTCTAGCTTCTATAAATGTATTTTTTAAGGTAGTGCTTGGCAGAGCTACAATAGGAAGCAGTTCTCCGCTTTTCCTTCACAAAAATTTTGTGAAAGAGAAGCTGATAAATGTTTCCTAGAAGCTCTCCCGAACACTACCTAAGTATTTCTTTAAAACAATTTTTGTAACAATTAACAAAACACAGTTATTTTTAAGAAAAGTGTTTTTTTTTTTAAAAAAGCTTTTAATTAATTGGTTTTTTTAACGAAACGGGCTCATGAAATGGGTGAAGCCGCAGGAAAATATGGAAACCATTGAAAACTTTGAGCTACATGACTTATGATTGGTTTAATGAGCTTGGTTAAGCCAATGAGGATGCAGTTTTGATTCCTTTCATAATGGTTTATGGGTGGCAGGCATTCCGTGGTGGAGTTTTGTGTATGGAACGATTGACTGCAGAGATCATCTTATCTCTTTTAAATCAGTTTTCTGAACACTTCATCAAACACTCCTACTGTATATGATTTGGAAGACAATGATATATCTTTTTTTTATTCTGAGAATCTATTTGAGCCAGACAATCTGATTTTTCCTGGCTATTTATGTTGGGGCCAGTTTTATTGTTCTACATTTATGTTAACTACCTGGTGATGGAAATCATGGAATTGAACCACAAGATAGGCTAGATCATTGTATTTATGCATTTTCCTTTCTAAAATAGAAATCTTCAAATGGCTGATGGGGAATGAAGGTTGTGTTATCGTGCTTAATGAACTCTGTATCTTTTATACTTGTCAGTGTTGTTATGAATTACAATGGCATGAATTTGGGATACAGCTTTATCTTCTTATTGTTCATTATTGAAGTACCAAAACTAAGCTGTTTTGTGCTTCTTATTCAACCTACTGTAGCGCTATTCCAATGTTATTAATTCTAAGCGTAGCTACTCTGCCATGTTGCAGGCAAATACCGTCTATGGGGCTATACGTGGCCTAGAGGTAAGTAGTCTTGGATACTAATTATAGTTTTATTTAGTACTGGAGAAGTGGTGATAGTTGATTTCTTGTAAATGTGTTTGCTAGATTTACATTTGAATGTACTGAAAAAAGAACGGCTTTTTGGGGCTTTTTTTTCGCATAAATATTATCTTATTTTTATTCGTTGCCACTATATCTTCACTCATTTCATGTACCTGAGCGTCACACGAGATCATCCTTCACAAAGCAAAAAAACTTACGTCACATAAGAATATATTTCCGGAAAACACATTCTTGAAATATCACTAATAAAGCCGGACACCAAGGATAAGTGCCAAAAGTGGGGGTGAGGGATTAATTTTTTCGTGTTTGTTTGACTTTGAAATGAAGACCTTGATAGCTTCATTTTCTTAATTGTTATGGAGGAAGAATTTCAGGGAAATAGTTTGAGAAATTGTTGTGTGAATAGGATGTGTGTTGGTTTGTCATTGAAATAGATTTTTTACTGAAGATCCTTAATCGTGCTAGGAATTTCCACATAGTGGTGCCATGCTGTAGTATAAAAATTATATAACATTATGTTCTGTTTGATTATAACACATTCTGTTATTTTGAATTTGCTTTGGGTGAAGGAAAACAGAAGATAAAAAATGAAACAAAACAAGGTGAAAAGTTTTAGATAATATTTCGTGTAAATATTCTGGAAATGTATTTCAAGAAGTTGAATCGGGGAACATTATGCATGTTTGTTAATATTTTGGATCAAGATATTCTACTGTAGATTTCATGTCATGTCAAAATCTATTGGATTATTTAATATTTTAATATTGATATTAACTGGGTATTTTAAGTTTGAAGATATGGTATTTGGATTAACATATAATACAACAATGACCTATTTCTGGGAGTTGTGATCATTTGAATCAACATAATGATTGTAATGTGGAATGAAAAAGTGTTTTGAATGTGCTTTTGGAAAAAGAATTATAAAATAATTTATTTGTATTTTTGGAAAATGAAGAAACACAGCCTTGGGTTTATTTTGTGTATCAGACGAGGGGTTGACAAGAGTGTTTTCTGGAATTCGTTTTTGCTTGGTCCTAATGTCTTACTAAAACATGGAGAAGATTAAAATAGTTGAATTTAAAGGCTATCCTCTCACTTAGTGGATTTGCTGTTTGTCCAGACATTGAGCCAGCTATGTGATTTTGATTATGAAACAAAAAACATAGAACTATATAAGGCGCCGTGGTACATTCAGGATAAGCCGAGATTCACATACCGTGGGCTTTTGCTAGGTAAGTGGAGTTTTTTGTTGACTGGTCATCTATTATTATTCTTATACTGGTTTTCTTATGAATGACTGCAACATTCTCATGTTTTGGCAGATACTTCGAGGCACTATTTGCCGGTTGAAATAATCAAGCAAGCTATAGACTCTATGTCATATGCTAAACTTGTGAGATCTGTTATTAACCATTTCAGTTCTCTTTGTTGGATCAATTTGTTTCCTTCTCTCTGTGGAATATAAATATTTTTTTATTGCATTCAGTAGAATGTCCTACACTGGCACGTCATAGACGAAGAGTCATTTCCTCTTGAAGTGCCAAGCTATTCAAATTTGTGGAAAGGCGCATATACTAAGTGGGAGCGATACACCATGGATGATGCTTACGACATTGTTAAGTATGTACTTGTTATATTTCTGTCATATTCTTCTCTAACTTGGCGGATATTGCACGAGGAATATATTATTTCTATTAGAATATTTATGGAATGGCACGTATTTGTTTAATTATCCCCATTGATCCCATTAGCAGGACCATGGATTATGAAAGCCAGAGTTTCAGCTTATTAAGCTCGCAGTAATTGATAAAAGTTATATTTCTTATGACCTTGATATAGAAGCTTGGACTATAATTATTTTCATATGTGGGCATTTTTCCTCCTGTTATAAATACTAATGATGTTTTTATCTCTCATGTCTACTGCATATGGCGTAAATGAAGTTACGCAAAATTGAGAGGTACGTTGCATGCCATGAGTTTTACTAGTAGATTCTAATATGTATTCATGATTACTCAGTGTTGGAGAATCTCAACTTTCTGATAAGATTGATTTGAAATCGTGGAGCAATTGTCTGAGCTATGTAGAATCAATGTGATGAAGTTGAAATCAGCCAAAATCGAGACCATTTTAATCCTTTCAGTGACTGTTAATATTTTCCCCTCAAGATGACCAATTTCAATAATTCTGTTCTTAATAGTTGAATATCAACTTGTGGTATTCAAATCTATCCGATCTCCAGTCATTCCTCGTGTTTAAACCATAAGTCATAATGTAACTTAAATTTCTATGGATTAACAGCTAACTGCTTCAAGCTGTCTTTATTTCAGGCATAAATGTTATGGCAGAAGTTGATGTTCCTGGGCATGCAGAATCATGGTACAGCCAACGAGATCATGAAATACAAAAAAATTTCTCTTGTAAATTATACTCTTAATAACAAAAAACTTGTCTGTTAACATTTTTATTCCCCCTAGTTTGGCATGGGTTTACATACCAAAATGACTCACATAGTGAGGCTACAGTTATGGTATCCATTTCCAAGATTTTTTTGTGAATTCTACTTGGAACAATATATTAGAATTTCAGGTTTTATAGCACCAGCGTTTGGAAGCAACTAGGTGATTTAATTTTGGCTTTTATTAAGTTTGGATCAAAATGGAAGCCACTTGGACGACACAATTGCACATTATGTATTAAGCAGGCTGCAGGCATATCTATCAGACTGCATGTTTATGATTAGCGTTATTTCATGTTAAAATGTTTCAGAAGGCTAAATGGACATTTGTGGTCTGCATACTTTCTAGTAGGCCAGATTCACTTCTTCCTGTGTATGAATTCTGCTTTCGTTTGAACAATGGAAGCTATTTGGAGAGAATTCATTGTTGTTTTCGTCTCTGGTTACCTAATACATATTTTTAGGTTCCGTCGACTGTTTATTTTTCTTCAGAAGCTAAATTTATTTGTTTGCATCTGCTAACTTTGATAGTATCTTCAAGTATATAACATCAAATAGATTTTATTTAATGCAGGGGGATAGGATATCCTGATCTTTGGCCTTCTCCCTCCTGCAGAGAGCCTTTGGATGTCTCAAAGAACTTTACATTTGATTTGATCTCTGGCATCCTGGCAGGTCACAGTATACCTTTCTTTAGTCAAAATCATGCATGAGTTGGTAAATAAACTTGTGATTCTTGATTTCTGTTGAACTGTTATGATTATCTTGCCAGTCGGTCGCTGCATTAAGTTTTCATCGAGTAACATCTATCCGTGGCCAATCCTTTTTATTTGAAATCTTTATATAAAATGTTCTCTAGAAAGAGAGTTTTCCTTTTAAGTAGTGAAAGAGTAATGGCAAACAGCAACTCACACGTTCATGATTTATCAATGTAGCATATGCCAGTTTTACTATATTGGCTTAGGTTTTTGTTGACGTAGCTTACTAAGAATTCACTATCGTATGATTGTTAGTTGCAAGTTCTTCTCTTGGGCTAGATCTTTGTTCGGTATGAAATATAAACTCAAGACAAGTCACGATGAGGCCAAAGATATCTCTAAATTTAAAGTTTTATTTGATTGGAGCCATCAGGAGACACTGGATCCTTGATACTCTTAGGCCCGCTATCTGCATAAACTATTGTGTTTGGAGAATCTGCTTCTATTTGTGATTGTGGCATAAATTTCCATTTTGCAGACATCAGGAAAATCTTTCCTTTTGAACTTTTTCATTTAGGTGGTGATGAGGTCCATACAGGTAAAAACCAGTACTTTTTATCATTACCAGTGCCTTCCTATATGATATTTTTTATTTTCTTGGAGATATCTATGATGGTTGCTTAATATGTTCTGGGAAAAATCTCAGGAAAATAAGAACTCATTAATTTGAATGATATTTTATATTGTGAGCATGATAAGCATGATAAATCTCTGGCATTGTATTTTGTCTTGTACATGTGCTGTTTTTTTAGTCTTGGCATGATTGATTTATTGTTTGACCTTGTCACTTGTGCAACTGGGCACAAATTAATTTCTGAAATTGTATAAGAGAGCTTATATTGAAGACTGGATGTAAGGTCCTGGGTATATTTTTGGAATATAATTTTGGGAAAAATGTATTATTTCTGTTTTTGGCAGACAAGTTTGCTTATATATATATAAAATTTTGATCCCCTGCACCCTAGTGTGCAAGACATCCATGAATTTCCTACACCCTAGGATGCAGAAGATCAAAACTATATATATATATATATATATATATATATATATATATATAGATATAGAGATATAGATTACTACTATTGTTATGATTAATAATAATTAGTATAACTATAATTATTACTAGTCACTACGCACACACTTTGTGTGTAACATAATAATATGTATTGTGTATATTTTGTTAAATAGTCACATCAAAATTCGTTCTCTCACATCTATCCATATTTCTTGTCTCGTCGTGTATGTATCACCTTTGATCATACTTATCTTCAATTCACCTATCCCTTCTCGACAAGTATCATCGTATCTATTTTGTTCCCGTGGACGCTCCTCATGATTGAGGGTGCAAGATCTTTAGGCTCAGAGAACAATTTCCCCCATTTTTTGTTTAAAGAAAAGTTATATTTTAATATTTATATATATATGTGCATACATATACATATATATATTAAAAAATATCTAAGACAATAAGTTAGATCGTATTTCTTTTAAATGAAATCAGTTGCCTTCATTTTAGAGGCATTAGACTTACATTCCCTATAATTGTGTGTGCGCTTGCGTACGTAGGGTATTTTTAAATAAGTTTGAGCAAATTCCTTTAAATGATATTATTTTTTATATACCAGAGTTGGTAAGAATATCATTTTATATGTACACTGTGATGAAGATGGTTGTACAGCGTAAACCACTCGCTTGAGTATGGTTCTGAAACATGAGTGGTTAATGATTATGCCTGGAAATGGAAACCTGTGTGGCCTTTGTATGTATCCGAAGCATATAATATGTTGATGATTATGCATATGAATGGAACCTTTTTGAGGTTTTTATATGTGACGGAGCCTTACCGAAGGAATCAAGTTACTTCTTTTGCTTGATGATTTACAAACTAGGTATTTTTTCTTAGTGATTGGAACTCAAGAGCATGCTAATTTTAGTCTGCTCTTGGAGAAAAGTGGCATTTTGTTCTGTGAACTGCATTTTAGTTCTTCGGACTTACTCATGGTGCTTTCGTATGGTTTGTTTCCCATTGTACGAAAATCTTCTACACGTTATTTAACACCAACATTTTGGTTGATTCGTAGGGCTTTTTTTTGTTGTTCGGCTATATTGATATGTTACGATTCCGAAGACCAGATTCTGCAAGTTGTAGCATAACTGACTCTATCCTGAAACATTTTGCATTTAATGATTGTCTCGCTAAAGAAAAGCAATATGATGATTTCACTTTATGTAGTTAGTGACACTTGTGTTCTAACTTTTTACACTCTCCACGTTTTCCATTTGGTTTACCATTCTCACTTATCTGTGCAGATTGTTGGAACTCGACTCCACATGTGAAGCAGTGGTACTTTTTGTCCCTTTTCCGTTACTTCCATTTGCCATGTTGGCTCCTTATTTTATGCTAAGGCATAGATTCACATTGTTAACTCTTCTAGTATCCTTTACTTCCATAAGAATATCTCATTTATATTGTAGAAAAAAGGAAAGAAATATTGTATTTAGTGTTAGAATATTTGACTTATATTTATTCCTTATGTCTTGTCTATTAATTAAGGTTAGATTGTGAATAGAATATAGAAATAAGTTTTGTATATATAGTGTAGGGTTGTACTGTTATTCATTCAAAAAAGAATATTTTCTACCGCACATATGGCTGTCCCTATTTCTCTCGTTCTTGTTTATCTTCATATATCTTGGAGTTGAATGTAGATGTATCTTATAGTAGTCTTTTTACTGTATTTAATAATTAATTAATAGTTTGATGGGTATTTGAAGTTTTATTTTGATATTGGGACTGCAAGTGGGTGGTTTTCCTCAGCTGTCTTCCAAAAGATACAGCTTATGCTGATCTGACTGGTTACTGTATTTTTTTCTGTGGTACATTCTGCTTTTAATGCTCTATAGTTAGCAGACTCTTCTATATTTATTCTGAGCCAGTTATCTGCATACTATTTCTACCCTACCTTTCTTCTTATGGTTACAGTTTCAATATGCAGGCTTCAAGACCATAATTTTACTGGTAAAGATGCATACAAGTATTTTGTTCTCAGGGCTCAGGAGATTGCAATATCATTCAATTGGACACCAGTTAACTGGTAAATTATTTGATTTGTGATTTCCTGAACTGAAAAATGAATTTTGTTTGTCGACAAAATTTTTTTTGTCTAGATACCAGGATTCATTAGACTACTGGATTTCATGTTATTTAAATACTCATGTTGACTTTTTCTGATATCAGAATTTAATGTTTTCAATCAAGGTTATGTTTCTTGATTTTTTCATGTACTTTCTAATCCAATGATAACTGTGATACTTGCATCTAATTTTGTTACTTCAGGGAAGAAACCTTCAATTCCTTTGCTGTGAATCTCAACCCCAAAACTGTGGTGCATAACTGGTTAGTATTTGGTTGTGTAGGTTGGTATTAGACAATTTCAAAATGTACTGGCACCTTTTTGGACAAAAACATTGTTGTGTACTCAATGCAGGTTGGGGTCTGGAGTTTGTCCAAAGGCTGTTGCAAAAGGTTTTAAATGCATTTATAGCAATCAAGGTTTTTGGTATCTTGATCACTTGGATGTTCCTTGGGATTCTGTCTACTATGCTGATCCTATAGAAGGGATAACCGATGCTTCAGAGAAAAAGCTTGTGCTTGGGGGAGAGGTTTGCATGTGGGCTGAAACAGCTGATCCCTCAAATGTTCTACAAACAATATGGCCTCGTGCAGCGGCTGCAGCAGGTATGTGTTGGAATACTGCATTGGCACTTCAGTTTCAAGAACTTGTTGCTATTGTGATCCTCTTTAAAAGTGTTGTCCAATTGTGGAAAGGTATAATTGCCTTTATCAGCTATCCAATTGTATCTTTTAAGTTTCCCATTTTTATTTAGATACAAAATTATTGATTTAAAATCTAATATACTCAATTGTTCATGACTACATCGGTTACTGTCCCCAAATTTTAATATTCACGGTACAAATATTCATAACTAACGTTGATATTTAGCTTTCGTAAATATCTTTTACCCACAGTAATTTAGTTTTTGTGATTTTCATATAAATAATACATATATTTGAAGCAATATAACTAAAGAAAACAATTAAATTTAGGATTGATATTCATAAAAAAAAGGTACATAAACTTTGGAAAGAAATGATTATTTATTCGATAATATTCCTATATTTGATTTAAAATATTCATGATATTTACTGATAAATAAATATGGATGGGCGGAGGCACGGAGCCAGTGCAGCACACAACATTCCAATTGCAGACATTTGCTGTTGGATTTGTCTTTATTTTGTAATCAATTGTTTATGTGTGTTCTGCTTTTGATGAACAAGGGGCCCAATTAATTTACCTGATGGAGATATGAAACTTTTGATTTTGTGGTAGCTACTGCAAGCTTTGTTATTTTTGGATGTATTAAGTAAGAAAATATGGATCAAAGTGTTCCAGAATCACTATCCGTTTCAGAAGTTCACCTTTCATGTTGTGAAGAGATCTAGGTGGTTAGATTCTTTGCTTATTGTTTGAAATCTTTATCTATTGGTTTACATCTGGTGCTAGTTTTTCCTTGTCTTTTTGCGCAAGTATGTGTAGAAAATGGTTGTACAAATGACACTGTTCTACTTATGACTGGTGTGACTCGATTTGCGAGTTTGGGGTGTTTCTGCTGATATGAATCAGTAAAACGTTGTCTTTTTACAATGGGCATTAATGTTATAAGTTTTCTCATGTACAGGTTTGGGATTATTTCAATTAAAAATTAGTATTTATTGATGACCCAGTACTTTCTGATTTCTCTGGCTTCATCCTGTAGAGCGCTTATGGAGTGCCGAGGCGACGTTATCTTCTACAAACTCCACTGTACTGCCAAGGTTGGAGAATTTTCGATGCCGGTTAACCAGGCGTGGGGTTGAAGCAGCCCCGGTTAGAAATTGGTATGCTCGAAGTCCTCCGAGTGGTCCAGGATCATGCTATGAGCAATGACCGGAATGTGTTTGTATTGATTGAAGAGCACATTTTATTGGCCATTATGTTGCATATCTTGGGAGGGTAATTAAAAAATGCGTTTTTATTCAGAATTTATTGGAGTCCTGACGTTGTTGCTATATGTATCCTTGGTGTTATTATGTAATTGAAGACATTTTATACAAGAGTAAGTCTTTTGTGTGATCTTTATTCGTGAGATGGACAAATGCTGCTCATATTTATAATAACAAATGAGAATTTAGTCATATATGTTTTTTCTTTGCGATTTCGATCTTTTATGTTGTCAGATTTCGGTTTTACTCTGCTATCTTTGTTTGTTTGTTTGTTTGTTTGTTTGTTTGTTTTTTTTTGGCAATTTCAGTCATTTTCTCGATGTGACAGTGATGTGGCACCAATGTAGCTGACATTTATCGTGTTAAGTCAGCAATTTCAGTCAAAAAATGCATTTTCCCTAAAAAGTAATTTTTTTATGGATAATCTAAATAAGAGATTCATCTAACAAAATTGATTCGAGAAATCATCTAAAAAAATGCATTTTCCCTAAAAAGTAATTTTTTCATTTTCCTTTTTTTCAAAATAAATAGAACAAAAAATGGCATATTTTTCGAAGGTTTACGGAGACTAAAGCGGAAGCTCTTAACCATCAAGTGTAGTATCTGGCTTTTGACCTTTTTAGGCGTTTATCTTTCTTGAAACCAAATCACGCCTATTTTTCAAAAACAAAGTTACTTTCACTCAAAAAGTTTGTGTTAAGAAGCAGTAACAGTAATTCATTTTGAGAGATACCAGCAAATGTGGTTACAGGTAAGAGTTGGAAAAATTCCAAGTACTATTCGAGATGAATGCTTGAAATTCTCGGGATCATCTGAGAGTTCCAATCTCAACTTCGGATCTAGTTCAACGACGAAACGAATGCTAAGCCGCAGGGATTAAGCACCGGCCAAGAAGAGTTTCAAGCTAGATGAAAGTAAATCAACAAAGAGGATAGATAAACTGTAAGCATAGCAAATTCCTTTGGTCTAGCAATAGAACCAACATCGGCAAAAAAAGGTCGTATAATCCGACCCAACGAAGCATCAACTCAATATATAAGTGATTACTTGCGAAAATAATATAGCTCTTGCAGACGGCTTCACATGATCCAGACATATGTTTGATGCATGGATACTTAAATTCAACCTCGCAAACTCTGCCTTGCACTAGGCCTTCTGCACCAGCTAATCAACAAAGAAAACGTCGAACGATTGTAACCTAATATGTATATACTTTGGGAGATACCATCAAGTGTAGTATCTGGCTTTTGACCTTTTTAGGCGTTTATCTTTCTTGAAACCAAATCACGCCTATTTTTCAAAAACAAAGTTACTTTCACTCAAAAAGTTTGTGTTAAGAAGCAGTAACAGTAATTCATTTTGAGAGATACCAGCAAATGTGGTTACAGGTAAGAGTTGGAAAAATTCCAAGTACTATTCGAGATGAATGCTTGAAATTCTCGGGATCATCTGAGAGTTCCAATCTCAACTTCGGATCTAGTTCAACGACGAAACGAATGCTAAGCCGCGTGGATTAAGCACCGGCCAAGAAGAGTTTCAAGCTAGATGAAAGTAAATCAACAAAGAGGATAGATAAACTGTAAGCATAGCAAATTCCTTTGGTCTAGCAATAGAACCAACATCGGCAAAAAAAGGTCGTATAATCCGACCCAACGAAGCATCAACTCAATATATAAGTGATTACTTGCGAAAATAATATAGCTCTTGCAGACGGCTTCACATGATCCAGACATATGTTTGATGCATGGATACTTAAATTCAACCTCGCAAACTCTGCCTTGCACTAGGCCTTCTGCACCAGCTAATCAACAAAGAAAACGTCGAACGATTGTAACCTAATATGTATATACTTTGGGAGATACCATCAAGTGTAGTATCTGGCTTTTGACCTTTTTAGGCGTTTATCTTTCTTGAAACCAAATCACGCCTATTTTTCAAAAACAAAGTTACTTTCACTCAAAAAGTTTGTGTTAAGAAGCAGTAACAGTAATTCATTTTGAGAGATACCAGCAAATGTGGTTACAGGTAAGAGTTGGAAAAATTCCAAGTACTATTCGAGATGAATGCTTGAAATTCTCGGGATCATCTGAGAGTTCCAATCTCAACTTCGGATCTAGTTCAACGACGAAACGAATGCTAAGCCGCGTGGATTAAGCACCGGCCAAGAAGAGTTTCAAGCTAGATGAAAGTAAATCAACAAAGAGGATAGATAAACTGTAAGCATAGCAAATTCCTTTGGTCTAGCAATAGAACCAACATCGGCAAAAAAAGGTCGTATAATCCGACCCAACGAAGCATCAACTCAATATATAAGTGATTACTTGCGAAAATAATATAGCTCTTGCAGACGGCTTCACATGATCCAGACATATGTTTGATGCATGGATACTTAAATTCAACCTCGCAAACTCTGCCTTGCACTAGGCCTTCTGCACCAGCTAATCAACAAAGAAAACGTCGAACGATTGTAACCTAATATGTATATACTTTGGGAGATATCATCAAGTGTAGTATCTGGCTTTTGACCTTTTTAGGCGTTTATCTTTCTTGAAACCAAATCACGCCTATTTTTCAAAAACAAAGTTACTTCCACTCAAAAAGTTTGTGTTAAGAAGCAGTAACAGTAATTCATTTTGAGAGATACCAACAAATGTGGTTACAGGTAAGAGTTGGAAAAATTCCAAGTACTATTCGAGATGAATGCTTGAAATTCTTGGGATCATCTGAGAGTTCCAATCTCAACTTCGGATCTAGTTCAACGACGAAACGAATGCTAAGCCGCGTGGGTTAAGCACCGGCCAAGAAGAGTTTCAAGCTAGATGAAAGTAAATCAACAAAGAGGATAGATAAACTGTAAGCATAGCAAATTCCTTTGGTCTAGCAATAGAACCAACATCGGCAAAAAAAGGTCGTATAATCCGACCCAACGAAGCATCGACTCAATATATAAGTGATTACTTGCGAAAATAATATAGCTCTTGCAGACGGCTTCATATGATCCAGACATATGTTTGATGCATGGATACATAAATTCAACCTCGCAAACTCTGCCTTGGACTAGGCCTTCTGCACCAGCTAATCAACAAAGAAAACGTCGAACGATTGTAACCTAATATGTATATACTTTGGGAGATACCATCAAGTGTAGTATCTGGCTTTTGACCTTTTTAGGCGTTTATCTTTCTTGAAGCCAAATCACGCCTATTTTTCAAAAACAAAGTTACTTCCACTCAAAAAGTTTGTGTTAAGAAGCAGTAACAGTAATTCATTTTGAGAGAAACCAGCAAATGTGGTTACAAGTAAGAGTTGGAAAAATTCCAAGTACTATTCGAGATGAATGCTTGAAATTCTTGGGATCATCTGAGAGTTCCAATCTCAACTTCGGATCTAGTTCAACGACGAAATGAATGCTAAGCCGCGTGGATTAAGCACCGGCCAAGAAGAGTTTCAAGCTAGATGAAAGTAAATCAACAAAGAGGATAGATAAACTGTAAGCATAACAAATTCCTTTGGTCTAGCAATAGAACCAACATCGGCAAAAAAAGGTCGTATAATCTGACCCAACGAAGCATCGACTAAATATATAAATGATTACTTGCGAAAATAATATAGCTCTTGGAGACGGCTTCACATGATCCAGACATATGTTTGATGCATGGATACTTAAATTCAACCTCGCAAACTCTGCCTTGCACTAGGCCTTCTGCATCAGCTAATCAACAAAGAAAACGTCGAACGATTGTAACCTAATATGTACATAATTAACACCAGATATCGTCTCAAATTTAGAACATTGGTATTGAAAGGAATATGACTTGTCTTCCAAGACATAAATTCCTTAATGATATTTTCCTAATTTTAATGAGATTTTATTTATGAGTTTTGCCTTTCTAGACTTGTTATTTTCTAGATACTTTGATTAATAAGATATGATTCCTTTGTATTTAAAAGAGTTTATTTCCTAATGAACTTGGTTTTCTTATTGTGTAGGAATCTAATTAAGGAATCCTATTAAGACTTAAAGACTTATCTATTTAAAGATTACTGCACGCATAGAATAGAAGAGAAGAGGGAGCAATGAAGCGAGATCAACAAAGAGATTAATTCAGAACATATTTGAGAGTTGATCGAGATTTTCCTGAAGAAGCTTTATCACCGACCGTTGCTGAATAACCGTGTTGTCGTAAAGTGTTGGAAACACTTGAAGAACACGCGAGTGAAGTGTTGTTCTGAAAGTGGAACCTTGATTTTTGTTTTTGGTACATGTGTTCAACATTATATTGGTTTTTATATTCTAGTTTTTACTAGTTTTTATGATGCTGTTTATTTTCTCAACTTGTTGAGAAAAATAATTTTCATATACAATCACTAGTTGGTTTTTGTGTAAACTAATTTGTTTTCTAGTGATTATTTCGTCATGAAGCATCGCACAAGTACTTAGTACTTGTGCATAAATATTTTTGTGTTATTAATTTTAGTTAATCATTCCGCTGCGTTGTTTGTCTTGAAGTTTTGAAAACACTAAGAGATAACACTTACTCTAAAATTGATCAGTTGGTATTTCCTAATCGAAACTGTCAAAACCTTAACAAGTGGCATCAGAGCCATTCACTTGACGATACTAAGTGTGATTCTGGTTTTTGTGTTTTGACAGGATAGAATTATCACTTGTTGAATTGACACAAAATGTCATTTAGTCTGATCTAGGGGATGAATCCATCTTCTAGCTTACCAAAAAGTTTGGTGATTATCTCAGAAGGATGGGAGATACCAAGAAACCAGAACAAAAAACCAAAGTCCCGGTCTCTCCTACTCCTAACATTCCCTTGAGAATTTGTGTACCAGATCAAAATAAGTCACCAGCTAAAGGTCAATCTCAACCAAAAACTGAGGGAAGTGTCCTTACCATAGCCAAGAGAGTTGACTCCGTACAGTGTCATGTGCGCAAAGGATATGGGCACTATGAAAATGAGTGTGTCAACAGATTTAGCAAGGGTATGAATGCCTCTTGGAGTGATTGTGAGTCTGAAGAAGATCATGAACCAGAATAAGAAGAGACTCACAATGCACTGTTAGTTCTGATGCAGAAGAAAAGCAGTGTTGTTGCAGGTGTCACAACACTTGGCCACAACATTGTCCAAAAGATACTTTGTCTGAATGCATCTTTGATTGAAGACTCGAATAATCAAGATGCTGGTGGGGAAGAGCTTTCTTTAGAGAATGCCCAGAAGATGTATGAACAGCTATTCGCAGATTGGGTGATAAGGAACAAGTCAAATTCTGCTTTATCAAAAGAAAACAGTGAACTGAAGACATCAGTTGCTAGACTTGAAGTTGTTCTGAGCAAAAAGGATGTGAAACTATGCAAGATCAAAAAAGAGCTTGGAAGAGCTAATGAAACTCTCGCAAAGTTTAATTCGAGCAAGACCAAGCTGAAATCAATATTTATGATGGGAAAAGATGACAAAGCTGGTCTAGGATTTGAGAACAACAAGTTTGAAGTAGGGGAGTCGTCAAAAACCATTTTTGTCAAGGAGAACAGTAACTCTACTGGTGTTCCAAGTGCAACTCCTAAGGCAAAACCAATTTCATTGAAAGTACAAGCTCCTGTTCAGAGGACCAAACAAAGGAAGTGTAGGTTTGTTTGTCATTACTGTCACAAGCAACGTCACATCAAGCCTTACTGTTTTAAGCTCAGGTATGACTATATGTACTGGAATAACAGGTAAGTTTTGCCATCATTTTTGCCAACACTGAACCAGAACACTGCCAGGAGGAAAAATTCTGAGAAAAAGGTTTGGGTACCAAAAGCTAAATCCAACTGTAATGATGTTTATACTTCCTTAAAAACTAATGTTGAAGGTCATTGGTACTTCAACAGTAGAAGTTCACGCCGCATGACAGGGTTGAAGAAGTACCTCTCGGATTATGTTGAACAGAAAAAAGGAAAAGTGACATATAGAGGACGAGCCAATGGAAAGATTATTGGTAGAGGCATATTGAACGTAGAAGGGCTGTCCAAGCTTCACAATATTCTACATGTTGAAGGATTAAATGTTAATCTTATTAGCATTAGTCAACTTTGTGATGATGATCTTTATGCTAAATTTGATAAGAATATTTGTCAAGTATTTGATAAGAATAATTCTTGTGTTTTGACAAGTACCAGATCATCGGACAATTGTTATCAACTTGGAGAGGATATTTCTTGCAAGCACACCAAATAAAAGGTTGACTATCAAAAGATGAGTGGGTTAGTATGCATGAGTTCCGTGTACTCATAGGTAAGTCACTCCTGTTTTATCTCCGATATTGCGCCAAAGAAAAAATCTATGGATTCAAATAAAAAGATGTGCAAGAACAGTGTTTCAGACTGTGTTGACAACATTGGATACTGCAAGATTTTGGTAGTATTTTGTATTTGAATGTTAGTCGTCCCGATATTATGCTCAGTATGTGTTTGTGTGCCAGTGTTTATTGTGATAATTCGAGAGAAAATGACATTTCAAAGAAATCATCTCAACACTCTCACACAAAACACATTGTCGTTGACATCACTTTATTCAAGATTTAGTAGAGAATGGTTTGATCCGTATTGAGTTTGTTGGAACAAATAACCAAAAGTCAGATATATTCACAAAAATCATTAGATTTTGAGAGATTCTTCAACCTAAGGAAATCTTTTAGCATGTGTTCATTATAATCACTCACGGTTGTTGTTCCTAAGTGTTGCCAACACTGAAGAACAACACCAAACATGCATGTGCATTTTTATGACTTTAGGCATACTGCATTTTCATTTTGTCCTATGTTTTGCACTGATTGTTAACACTAACTAGCATACTGTAGTATTCTGAAAAAGTTATTTTAGAAAAACACTTGCCATGATATTTTGCTCTAACTAAATCACAAAGTAGTTGAGGGATATTCGTGTATTCCATGATCTTGTCCCATGTGAAAAGTGGTTTCGCAAATTTAGAATATAGTTTGATAAAATTTCAGTGACCAATGTCTTGAAAATCAAACTAAAAATGGAAGAAAATTGGAAAAAGCTACCTAAAGGAGTCCAATGAAGATCGTTATTTTAGTATGCACGCTACCACTTTTGAATAAAAAAAATGATACATGGCTCTGGAAGTGGGAAAAAAAATTCATTAAAATATTTTGAAGACTATAGTGTTGTTGGAAAGTGTTGCCAGCACTAGTTCTTAACACGTACTCTGCAGACACTCTACATGCATTTTACTGTTGATCTAATATCATTACATTCTGTTTTAGGCATAACTTAGGTCATGCATATGTCATAAATTGTGAATATTTTTTTTGTTCAGGATTGTAAGTTCTAAACGGACAAAATATAGTGAAATATCCTATTTGCTAAAAATTGATATTATGTGATTGGTAATGATTTAGTGGAGTTGAGTCGATGTGGAGTTATTTATGAGAACTTTTGGGTTTCTTTGAATCTTGGATTATTATCATAATTGGGTTGGATTTTATTTCTTTAAATTCAAAGGTTTACCCATTGTTTTTTTTTAAAAGTGTTTCTGCGTGGGTCTTTTGGAAGGTGAAGGGTTGATAGTAGATTTTTTGGATGATTTGTTCACCCTATATTTTTCACAAATTTGATTAACATCACATTCATTGTTTTGTGTTGTTCAATTTGATCTCTATCTCACTGCTTAATATTTCTATTTCATTTACTTGGAAGAAAAATGTTTTTACTCTCATGAGATACTAACTCGTTTGTTTGATGAGAGGAAATTTTACTAAAGTAAATTCTGATCATTTTGAAAAAGGACAAGGTTTTAAACCTGTGCCTACTACTGCTGTCATTGAAAAATATAGACCTAACTTGGTCTGCATTCGGTGTTGAGTCGAGTGCTGCCAACACAATATGCCAATACTATTGAAACTCTGCGCTACACTGCTCCTGCCACTTATTTCTCCAGATAACTCATTGTGTACTATGAAGCCTTATTGACTCAGTATATATTGATGCTTGAATTGGATGTTTCTGAAAAAAAAAATGGAGATATAATTGGCACAAATTCACAAACTTTGGATACTGGAGACTTCGGATGTTGTACTGAAGATGTAAATTGTAGTAGCTCGGTTTCATTTTATAAGATTAATTAATTAAAAATGGCTAATCATGGATTAAGGGCTTAATTTGGAATTAATTGGACAATTTTCAAAATTTTGATCAAGGTGAGTTCGGAGCGTTCGAACTATAAGATCGGAGGATCCGAACCCTTTGGAGGCTTGAGCTGGGGATACGAGGATGCGGAGGGATCGGACCGTCCGAACCCAGTTAGGCCATGCAAGGGTTGAGGTGTCAAAACTGACCAACACGTAGCAATTTCGGAGCGTCCGAAGTCGGGATCGGACCTTCCGAACTGTGCATGCTGTGACGTGTTGTGCATGCAAGGTTCGGACCGTCCAAACTCCCCGATCGGATCGTCCGAACTCTGCCTATAAATAGACCCTCCGAGATCTCATTTCTCACACCAATCCAACTTTTTCTCTCTCAGTTTAGGAGCTTCCTAGGTGATTTTCAGCCTTCCTAGGCTTGGTCCGGAGGTTGGAAAGATTCTCCGGGGTTGCTGCGGAGCGGTGCCCAAGTTCCAGGGCAGTCATCATCAGCGGGCTGACGACGAACACATGTATAGCTCTGACTCCTTATAATAAATAGGAAGAATATGTTATAGCATAGTTAAGACTTTTAGAATAAGATTATAATGCATGAGTACTTTGTATTGTAGTGCGGATTATAGGCTTGGACATAGAGCTGGTTTAGCTTGCCTAGTATATGAGGCACAGAAGTAATATTCAAGATATCCAGATTGAGTATGCATGTATTATGTGTTTGCATTATTATGTGATAGCATGTTTTATATGCCTTTATATACAGAATTTCATGACTGTATGTTGCATACATGAGCATAATGAGTCTTTATCTTAGAGGTATCCTGTAGTAGGGTGCTCACCCTACGAGTTTGTGGATGGTTGAATATGTAAGTCTTGTGTCAGGTCACCGTGATGGTTGGACACTTGTATTAGTATCAGGTCACCATTATCCACTGGGTATAGGAGTCACCTCCTAATGCGACGGCGCAGTGTGCTATATACCCTGAGCCTGGTCTATGAGCTTGTTTCTGAAAGAGTGGGTGCCCGGTTAGCCAACTTGTGGCTAAGGGCTTTTATGACTCTATGTAAAACAATCTTTTGTTTAATATAATTTACACTTTTATAATGGCATTGACTTTATCTTTCTTCATATTGTTATATTATGATATACTATTGTTGTTTTGATAAAGACCTTGAATATACTATAGTGTATGTAAGATGTGGTAGCACATGGGGATGGCTATCATGAAACACATCTTATAGTCACTGTATATTCTAAACTGTTCCTAGTCAATTGAGCCGTCCGCAAATAAGGATAAGGATCGCTCGAGATTGAGACTAGCATTTGCGATGCCGAGTACCACGTTTCATTGGTATGGAACATAGAGATGTTCAAAGCATGCAAATGGATATTCATATGATGAATGATCGAACTACCCTATTCGAACTTTCCAAGTGGTTATCACTTATCGAGTGGATAAAGTCCGCGGTTTTGGTTGTACACCATTAGCCCTTACTACTTGAAACATCATTGAGACTCTATATGCTAGTACTGTACTTTGACTCGTTTACCGACTCTATTGGGGTCATCAGGTGTCGGGATTGGGTACAGTTACGATACATATAGGAGTCGATGCTTTGTTGTCAAGGATTCACCACATACTTGCGAGTGTGGATATCCTATGCGATCTGAGGAGATATTAGTGTGACAAATCTCTGGTCAGAGTACTCGATGTGATTTAGGTTACTTGGTTTCCTAGTAGCACATGCGATGTCACTATTTGATCTTAAAGATGCATTGCATAGTTATCGAATCTCGAACAACTCTCGATGTACCAATAGTTGTTGATTCGATCGGGATATTTGGATGAAGGGACTGTACTGTACGCTAACCAAAATCTACTGGTTCTTGCAGGCACTATCAGTGATACCTAGGGAATCATGGGGCGATGTTGCTAGACGCTCTTACCATGATTCGATGGGTAAGTCGGAAATTGTTGTTCCGAGTCACAAGGAGTTGTGAGCCCACGGCTAGCTGTATCCCTGAACCATTGAGGGTTACACAAGTAATAGATTACTAAAACCCCGAAGAGATAGTTAAATTTAAAGAGTTAAATTTAATGAAAGAGAAGTTGGACTTCTTAACTAAAGGGAGTGAGATTTCCTAAAATGACATAGGGATGGACATTTTTGGAAATCACTGAATTCGGATTCAGAAAAATTATCTTGACTCTAAAAGATGCAGAAATGGTTTCTGTGCACATTGGTGAAATTAGTTTATCAATCGGAGCACGATGAATTTTATATTAATTTCTAGAACAACGTGCTTGGCTTGTTGGGCTTAAGTTATGGATTGTGGACCCTAAGGAGTTAGAGTCCTAATGCAATTATAACTTAATCTAGTCTAGAAATTATCTATAAATATATGTACCGTGTTCGAAAATTACACAAGCTTTCAGTCTAGCAATTTTCGAAAATCAGTCTATATTATTCAAGAGGTTTTTCGAAAATTCCTCTGTCCCTTTTGAGAAAATTCGGACTGTGTTTTTTGTGAAAAATTACAATTCAAATTAACAGATCAAATCTGTTTATTCTCTACGTAAAACTTCTGATTGATTTCTAGTGCAGTCAATCAGAGGGTTTCTGTTTTTCGTTCGTGGACCTAATTCCGGTGATTGATCGTGACGCCATCGGTTCCCGGGATTTACAAGAAGAGCAGATTAAGTTATGTTGGTGTCCATAATCTCGCTTCGAGATTTTAAGGTAAAATATTTAATTGTGATTATTTGTTTTACTTACACATATTTAATCGTAAAAGATTTGGTACCCTTGATATGGAATCGTTCCATATAATAAAATAAAATTTTAAACTTCCGCTGCACCGGGTATCAATTCTTGATTGATCTGAACACGTTTTTCAACAGTGGTATCAGAGCCAGGTTGCTCAGATCAAACGATTAAATTAATAGATTGTACAAAATTTTTAAGCCTCAGTTTTTGAAACAAAACAAAAATTTTAAAATTGATATTTAATGGGCAAACCGGGCAGCGATCGTCGCTGCCCGGGGCAGCGATTATCGCTGCCCAGGGCAGCGCCCAAGGGGCAGCAACGGGCTGCCCTGCCCGGGATTGTCCCGGGCAGCCCGGAAAAATTATTTTTAATTTTTAGTTAAAATTTTAATTTTTTTGAAATTCTAGTTTTTGATGCGATCGAAAATTGTTTTGATTGGTTCACGAGGCATCGGATCGAATTGTTCGAGTCCGAAAATTTTAAAAATTGATTTTTGGATAAATTTGAATTTTTGGAAAATTTATAAATTTTATCGTTAAATTAAATTTTATAAAATTAATTATTTTGGTACAATTGATGATAAGATATGATCTTATGGATGGATAAGATAAAATATGATTTTATCTTTTAAATTATGATGCCTTTGCATGTTTATCCAATTATTTAATTATTAAATTAATTATTGGATAAAGGATGATCGATTGCCATGACCAATGTTTTAGGTGTATGTTAGATAATTTACATTTGTCTTATTGTTGTTGGATTTTATTAATGAGATTGGTTTATAGCCCAATATGATTGTCATATGTAATAAAAGTGGGCCTGGTTTATGGCCTGTTCCCACCCCTAAAAATGTATCCCATATTTGTCATCGAAATTTATTTTAAATTTATTAGTGAAAGAGTGGGTGCCCGGTGAGCCAACTTGTGGCTAAGGACTTTGATGACTCTTTGTATAAACAATCTTTTGTTTAATATAATTTACACTTTTATAATGGCAATGACTTTATCTTTCTTCATATTGTTATATTGTGATATACTATTGTTGTTTTGATAAAGACCTTGAATATACTATAGTGTATGTAAGATGTGGTAGCACATGGGGATGGCTATCATGAAACACATCTTATAGTCACTGTATATTCTAAACTGTTCCTAGTCGATTGAGCCGTCCGTTAATAAGGATAAGGATCGCTCGAGATTGAGACTAGCATTTGCGATGCAGAGTACCACGTTTCATTGGTAAGGAACATAGAGATGTTCAAAGCATGCAAATGGATATTCATACGATGAATGATCGAACTACCCTATTAGGACTTTCCAAGTGGTTATCACTTATCGAGTGGATAAAGTCCGCGGTTTTGGTTGTACACCATTAGTTCTTACTACTTGAAACATCATTGAGACTCTATATGCTAGTACTGTGCTTTGACTCGTTTACCGACTCTATTGGGGTCATCAGGTGTCGGGATTGGGTACAGTTACAACACATATAGGAGTCGATGCTTTGTTGTCAAGGATTCACCACATACTTGCGAGTGTGGATATCCTATGCAATCTGAGGAGATATTAGTGTGACGAATCTCTGGCCAGAGTACATGATGTGTTTTAAGAAATGGTTTCTTAGTAGCACATGCGATGTCACTATTTGATCTTCAAGATGCGTTGAATAGTTATCGAATCTCGAACGACTCTCGATTTACCAATGATTGTTGATTCGATCGGGATATATGGATGAAGGGACCGTACTGTATGCTAACCAAAATCTATTGGTTCTTGCAGGCACTATCAGTGATATCTAGGGAATCATGGGGCGATGTTGCTAGGCGCTCTTACCATGATTCGATGGGCAAGTCGGAAATTGTTGTTCCGAGTCACAAGGAGTTGTGAGCCCACGGCTAGCTGTATCCCTGAACCATTGAGGGTCACACAGAGTAATGGATTTTTAATCCCCGTTGAGATAGTTAAATTTAAAGAGTTAAATTTAATGAACAAAGAAGTGGGACTTCTTATTTAAGAGTAGAGGAGTAAGATTTCTTAAAATGACATAGGGATGGGCATTTTTGGAAATCACTGAATTCGGATTCAGAAAAATTTATCTTGACTTTAAAAGGTGCAGAAATGGTTTCTGTGAACATTGGTAAAATCGGTTTATCAATCAGAGTCACGATGAATTTTATATTAATTTCTGAACATGCGGGCTTTGCTTGTCAGGCTTGAACTTATGACTAATGGGCCCTAAGCTGTTAGCGGCCTACATTATAAATAAGTTATTGCAGTACAGAAATTATACAACACAGGTCACAAAATAATTTTCAAAAACCCTGTTTTTCTTAAGTGTGGCCGCCGCCCCCCTCCCCTCTGCTCGAGAAAATCCAGTCTGTGAATTTTGAATTACAGTCTGGTTTAACGGATCAAATTCGTTAATTCTCTTCGTAGAAACTTCTGATAGATTTTCTAGTGCAATCTATCAGAGGGATTAAATATCCGTTCGTGGACCTGATTGAAGAACAGTTCGTCCATTAGTTCCAGGGATATACAACAAGAGCAGAGCAATCTGTTGGTGTCCATAATCTCGATTCGAGATTGAAGGTAAAAATTTATAATTGTTATTTAATTTTTACACACACAATTTAATCGTTAAGTTTTGATACCCATTATAGAATCGTTCCATATAAAATTTTTAAACTTCCGCTGCACCGGGTATCAATTCTGATTGATCTGATCGCCGTTCTCCAACAGTGGTATCAGAGCCAGGTTGCTCAGATCAAGCGATTAAATTAATCGATTGTACAAAAATTTTTAAGCCTCGGTTTTTGAAACAAAATAAATTTTTTTAAAATAAAAATTTTTTCCGGGCAAAACCCGGGCAGCGATTGGATCGCTGCCCGGGGGGGGCAGCGATGGTCGCTGCCCAGGGCAGCGCTGGGCGCTGCGCAGGGCAGCCGGGCTGCCCGGCCCGAGCCCTTTGGGGCGCGGGCAGCCCGGGAGTGTCCCGGGCGGCCCGCGAAAAATTAATTTTTAATTTTAAAATTAAAATTTTAATATGTTAAAATTCTATTTTTGGTCCGATCGAAAATTGTTTTTGATTGGTTCACGAGGCGTCGGATCGAATTGTTCGAGTCCGAAAATTTTAAAATTGATTTTTGGATAAATTTGAATTTATGGAAAATTTATATATTTTATCCGCTAAATCAGATTTTATGAAAATTAATTATTTTTGGTACAATTGATGATAAGATATGATCTTATGGAAATATTGAGTAAAATATGATTTTATGTATAAAATTGGATTTTATATGTAAAATATGATTTTATTTGATAAAAAGATAAAATATGATTTTGTATGTAAAATAAGATTTTATATATGGAATATGATTTTATCCTTTTAATTTAAATTGCCATTGCATGTTATCCAATAAATTAATTTTGAATTAAATGTTATTGGATAAGGATGATCGATTGCCATGACCAATTTTGTAGGTGTATGTTAGGAATTTACATTTGTTTTTATTGTTGTTGGATTTATTAATGGGCCTGGTTTATAGCCCAATATGAATTGTCATATGTAATAAAAGTGGGCCTGGTTTATGGCCCGTTCCCACCTCTTGAAATGTATCCCCTACTTGTCATGGTTATTTATTGTAAATACATTAGACTTAGTGGGAGATGAAGATTTGAAGATGGAGGTGGGCCCAGCAGACAATAAAAACAGAAAAAATGTAAATTGGAAGCTCAATGTAATAGGATTGCATTGCATACTGCATATTACCTAGGATTGGACTAAGACTCGTGATTGGCAACCACGGGTCGATGAGAAATGGAATCGATCATCCTATATAATATGTGATATTATTGTTGTATGCATGTTTTAGACTAAATTGTGTGAATCCGACAAGCATACAAAATTTTAAAATGATGAGACAAATTTTCAAAATTAAAATCCCTCATTTTAAATATGATTTAAAATTGATATCAAGATAAATAAAGGAAATTTAAATATTGTTTAAATGTTCCTACCTTCCATCAACGATCAATGTATGAGATGCTACCTGCGGATACGGTCCGGCTCATATTATTGGGGGGGTCCGTTCGTCGGAAAGCTGTACATTGGATCGACACATGTTGTAAGTTGGGTGGAACTCCCATGGGATCGGCTCATATTATTGGGGGATCCACATGGCGACCGTCCATCACAACTTAATATTGATGGGTCATCTTGACATGTCACAATAAACGGCGTCATATTATTGGGCCCTTATTGGACATGAGGTAAAAATGTGGAGGTTGCTTTGGAAGCAATTGGGCTCTACCTTTTGAAAATTATGGTTGACTGATATTATTCGGGACCATAGTTTGTCAATTGGACTCCATGTTCTCACTAAGGAAAACAGTTTCCCGTTTTCACTAGAGGGTAGTGAAATCGTTAAAATAGTGGGAGTGAGATTCATAAAATAAATTTCGCCTATTTTATGTCTTAGTAAATTAATTAAACAATCATCGATAATTGTCTGTTTCATCTCAGTATATCATTATGATGAATCTTCGTAATCCACATGTTTCAATTCTCCAACAAAACAAACTTACTGGCGCAAACAATACAGAATGATTCCATAAGTTAAGATTGTCCTAAGTTCGGAAAAGATTTTTTAAGTGTTAGAAAAGGCTTCTCCGAAAACAGCCCCGGCTGATGTAACTGCCGAAAGGTTGGCCGAACTAGAGAAATGGTTGGACCATGATCTCAAGGCCAAATGTTACATGCAAAATTGGACAAGTCTAAACAAGTTTGCCATCACTGCAAGAAACCCGGTCATTGGAAACGTAACTGCAAGGAATACCTCGAGCAGTTGCGAACTGCAAAGGGTATGTTTTACATTGAAATAAATGTTTTTCTTAATACTACTTCTTGGGTATTGGATACCAAATGTAGATCTATATTTGCAATGAGTTGCAAATGATGACAAGAAGTATTAGGCTAAGGATGGGTGATACCCAGTCAAGGCTCGGGAATGGTTCCAGAGTTAAATCCATAGCTATGGGAAATATTTATTTAATTTTGCAGAACGGTTTTAAGTTACTTTTGAGAGATGTTTTATTTGTTCCAGATTTGATTAAAAACATTATTTCTGTTTCTATGCTTGATAGAGATGGTTATTCTTGCAATTTTGTGAATGAGATTTGCAATATTTACAAGAATGAATGTTTGATTGGAAATGGAAAACTTGAAAACGATCTATATAACTTAAAATTAAAAGACGTTCCAATAAATTATGTTGATAAACCGGTAACAACAAACAAAAGGAAAATCGATAGTCAAAACCCGGCAAACCTTTGGCATGCTAGACTAGGTCATATTTCCTCAAGGAGGATGAACAAGCTAGTGGGAGAGGGCATGTTTGATATGTCTGATATTAACTCTCTACCTACTTGTGAATCCTGCCTGAAAGGAAAAATGACTAAATCTCCTTTTAGGGGGAAACCTGAGCGTAGTCAAAATCTGTTGGATTTGATCCATACAGATGTTTGTGGTCCATTTAGAATTGGTACTCAATATGGCCACACCTACTTCATTACCTTTACTGATGATTATTCTAGGTATGGGTATTTATATTTAATGAAATATAAGTCTGAAGCATTTGAAAAGTTCAAAGAATTCAAGGCTGAAGTAGAAAACAAGCTAGGTAAAAGTATTAAAGCACTTCGATCGGATCGAGGTAGAGAATACTTAAGTACCGAGTTTTTGGACTATCTAAAAGAGAATGAGATTCTCTCTCAGGGGACTCCTCCTATGACACCACAGCTGAATGGTGTATCGGAGCGTCGTAATCGAACTTTGTTGGACATGGTTCGATCTATGATGAGCTTCACTGAGCTTCCACCATCGTTTTGGGGCTATGCGCTTGAAACGGCGGTATTGTTGTTAAACAATGTCCACACCAAAGCAGTGGACAAAACACCATACGAGTTATGGAATGGCAAAGCTCCTAAGTATTCGTACTTGAGGATTTGGGGATGTCCTGCTTACGTGAAGCAGACAGTGGGAGATAAGTTGGATAGTCGATCCACCTTATGTTATTTTGTAGGGTATCCGAAGAATTCAATCGGATATTATTTCTATCATCCTGCTGAAACAAAGGTGTTTGTTTCAAGGAATGCCACCTTCTTGGAGAAGGAGTTCTTATTGGATAAGAAAGGCGAGATGATGGTACTCGAAGAAATTCGAGAAGAACCCGAAATACAAAATAATGATCCTACACCTCAGGAACCATTGATGGACACACCTATACTTAGAAGATCCGAGAGGACTTCTAGACCTCCTATTCGATATGGTCTTCTTCTTGAAGGGGATCAAGATGAACCCGACGCTGGATGTGATCCAAGAAACTTCAAGGAAGCAATTTCTGATGCGGATTCAAATTTATGACTTGAAGCTATGCAGTCGGAAATAGATTCGATGCATACAAACCAAGTTTGGTCTTTAGTAGATCCTCCCGATGGAATTGTTCCAATAGGGTGTAAATGGATCTACAAGAGAAAGCTTGGGCTTGATGGTAAGGTATTGACCTACAAGGCGCGATTGGTGGCGAAAGGTTATACTCAAAGACAAGGAGTTGACTATGATGAAACCTTTTCACCAGTTGCAATGTTCAAGTCCATAAGAATCCTTATTGCCATAGCTGCTTGGTATGACTATGAGATATGGCAAATGGATGTGAAGACTGCATTTCTTAATGGAAACATTAAGGAAGAGATCTATATGACGCAGCCTGAGGGATACACATCCATGGGAAGCGAGCATAAGGTATGCAAGCTTCAGAGATCAATCTATGGTCTAAAACAAGCATCAAGAAGTTGGAACCAGAAATTTGATGAAACAATAAAGGATTTTGGTTTCATCAAGAACCCGGAGGAACCATGCGTGTACAAGAAAGTAGTTAAGGATGCTGTGACATTCTTAGTACTTTATGTTGATGACATCCTACTCATTGGGAATGATGTAGGGATGTTGCAGTCAACAATGATATGGTTATCAGGTAGATTCTTGATGAAGGATTTGGGTGAGGCATCCTATATTCTAGGGATACAGATCTATAGAGATAGATCTAAGAGAATGATAGGACTCACTCAAGCAACCTACATCGACACCATATTGAAACGGTTTTCAATGGATGGGTCCAAAAGAGGACATCTACCTATGTGTCATGGAGTTTCTCTATCCAAGTCTATGTGTCCCAAGACTGATGAAGAGATAGAGAAAATGACACATGTACCATATGCGTCAGCCATAGGTAGTATCATGTATGGGATGATATCTACCAGACCGGATGTAGCATTTGCTCTGAGTGTCACGAGCAGATATCAAGCTAATCCCGGTCAAATGCATTGGAAAGCCGTGAAGGACATTCTTAAGTACTTACGAAGGACTAAGAATATGTTCATGGTATATGGAGGAAGAGAACTAAAATTGGAAGGCTATACCAACTCTAGCTTCCAAAGTGACATGGATGACTCGAAGTCAACCTCTGGATTTGTGTTCATGCTTAATGGCGGTGCTGTCTCTTGGAAGAGTTCCAAGCAGGACACCACAGCGGATTCCACCACTGAGGCAGAATACATTGCAGCATCAGCTGCTGCTAAAGAGGCCGTTTGGATGAGGAATTTCGTCCAAGATTTGGGCGTCATTCCTGAAGTTGTTGGTCCAGTCCCGGTGTACTGTGACAACATGGGTGCCGTTGCTCAGGCAAAGGAACCAAGGTCTCATCAAAGATCCAAACACGTACTGATGAAATACCACATCATCCGGGAGATTGTGGAAAGAGGAGACATCACTGTCGAAAGAGTGGCCTCTGCAGACAATATCGCTGATCCACTTACTAAGCCCTTGCCAGGATCATTATTTGACAAACATCGCGAAGCAATGGGTCTACGTAGTATGACTAGTTGGCTTTAGGGCAAGTGGGAGATTGAAAGAGTGGATGCCCGGTGAGCCAACTTGTGGCTAAGGGCTTTGATGACTCTTTGTATAAACAATCTTTTGTTTAATATAATTTACACTTTTATAATGACAATGACTTTATCTTTCTTCATATTGTTATATTGTGATATACTATTGTTGTTTTGATAAAGACCTTGAATATACTATAGTGTATGTAAGATGTGGTAGCACATGGGGATGGCTATCATGAAACACATCTTATAGTCACTGTATATTCTAAACTGTTCCTAGTCGATTGAGCCGTCCGTTAATAAGGATAAGGATCGCTCGAGATTGAGACTAGCATTTGCGATGCAGAGTACCACGTTTCATTGGTAAGGAACATAGAGATGTTCAAAGCATGCAAATGGATATTCATACGATGAATGATCGAACTACCCTATTCGGACTTTCCAAGTGGTTATCACTTATCGAGTGGATAAAGTCCGCGGTTTTGGTTGTACACCATTAGTCCTTACTACTTGAAACATCATTGAGACTCTATATGCTAGTACTGTGCTTTGACTCGTTTACCGACTCTATTGGGGTCATCAGGTGTCGGGATTGGGTACAGTTACAACACATATAGGAGTCGATGCTTTGTTGTCTAGGATTCACCACATACTTGTGAGTGTGGATATCCTATGCAATCTGAGGAGATATTAGTGTGACGAATCTCTGGCCAGAGTACATGATGTGTTTTAAGAAATGGTTTCTTAGTAGCACATGCGATGTCACTATTTGATCTTCAAGATGCGTTGCATAGTTATCGAATCTCGAACGACTCTCGATTTACCAATGGTTGTTGATTCGATCGGGATATATGGATGAAGGGACCGTACTGTACGCTAACCAAAATCTATTGGTTCTTGCAGGCACTATCAGTGATACCTAGGGAATCATGGGGCGATGTTGCTAGGCGCTCTTACCCTGATTCGATGGGCAAGTCGGAAATTGTTGTTCCGAGTCACAAGGAGTTGTGAGCCCATGGGTAGCTGTATCCCTGAACCATTGAGTGTCACACAGAGTAATGAATTTTTAATCCCCATTGAGATAGTTAAATTTAAAGAGTTAAATTTAATGAACAAAGAAGTGGGACTTCTTATTTAAGAGTAGAGGAGTAAGATTTCCTAAAATGACATAGGGATGGGCATTTTTGGAAATCACTGAATTCGGATTCAGAAAAATTTATCTTGACTTTAAAAGGTTCAGAAATGGTTTCTGTGAACATTGGTAAAATCGGTTTATCAATCAGAGTCACGATGAATTTTATATTAATTTCTGAACATGCGGGCTTTGCTTGTCAGGCTTGAACTTATGACTAATGGGCCATAAGCTGTTAGCAGCCTACATTATAAATAAGTTATTGCAGTACAGAAATTATACAACACAGGTCACAAAATAATTTTCGAAAACCCTGTTTTTCTTAAGTGTGGCCGCCGCCCCCCTCCCCTCTGCTCGGGAAAATCCAGTCTGTGAATTTTGAATTACAGTCTGGTTTAACGGATCAAATTTGTTAATTCTCTTCGTAGAAACTTCTGATAGATTTTCTAGTGCAATCTATCAGAGGGATTAAATATCCGTTCGTGGACCTGATTGAAGAACAGTTCGTCCATCAGTTCCAGGGATATACAACAAGAGCAGAGCAATCTGTTGGTGTCCATAATCTCGATTCGAGATTGGAGGTAAAAATTTATAATTTTTATTTAATTTTTACACACACAATTTAATCGTTAAGTTTTGATACCCATTATGGAATCGTTCCATATAAAATTTTTAAACTTCCGCTGCACCGGGTATCAATTCTGATTGATCTGATCGCCGTTCTCCAACAATTAGACTTAGTGGGAGACAAAGATTTGAAGAAATGGTGGGCCCAGCAGACAATGAAGACCAAAGAAATGTAAATTGGAAGCTCAATGTAATAGGATTGCATTGCATACTTGCATATCACCTAGGATTGGACTTAGACTCGTGATTGACAACCACGGGTCGATTAGTTAATGGGATCGATCATCCTTAAATAATATATGATATTATTGATGTATGCATGTTTAGACTAAATTGTATGAATCCCGCAAGCATACATAAATTTCATGATGAGACAAATTTTCAAAATAAAATCCCTCATTTTAAATATGATTTAAAATTGATATCAAGATAAACAAAGGAAATTTAAATATTGTTTAAATATTCCTACCTTCCATCAACGATCAATGTATGAGATGCTACCCGCAGATACGGTCCGGCTCATATTATTGGGGGGGCCCGTTCGTCGGAAAGCTGTACATTGGATCGGCACATGTTGTAAGTTGGGTGAAACTCCCATGGGATTGGCTCATATTATTGGGGATCCACATGGCGACCATCCATCACAACTTAATATTGATGGGTCATCTTGACATGTCACAATAAACAGCGTCATATTATTGGGCCCTTATTGGACATGAGGTGAAAACATGGGGGTTGCTTTGGAAGCAATTGGGCTCTACCTTTTGAAAATTATGGTTGACTGATATTATTCGGGACTATGATTTGTCAATTGGACTCCATGTTCCCACTAAGGAAAGGGTTTTCCGTTTTCACTAGAGGGTAGTGAAATCGTTAAAATAGTGGGAGTGTAATTCATAAAATTAAAATTTGCCATATTTTATGTATTAGTAAATTAATTAAACAAATCACTGATTATTGTCTGTTTCCTTTTCAGTATTTCATTACGATGAATTCGCGAAATCCACTATACTCAATTCTCGAACAAAACAAATTGACTGGCGCAAACTATACGGAATGATTTCGTAAATTAAAAAATTGTTCTAAACTCGGAGAAAATTTTCTACGTGTTAGAAAAGAATCCTCCAAAGGAAGCACCGGCTAATATAAGTCCGGAAGAATTGGCAAAACTTGATCAATGATGGGACCATGATATCAAGGCTAAATGCTATATGCAAGCTTCAATGTCTGATGAACTCCAGAGGCGATTTGAGGATGCCGTGAATGCTGCTGACATACACGTGCACCTCAAGGAACTTTTTGGAGCTCAGTCAAGGTCGGAAAGGTATGCCACCGTCAAAGAGCTCATGACATGCCGCATGCGAGATGGGACTTCGGTCCGTGAGCATGGGGTACACATGATTAGGCTCATTGAAAAGTTGGTAACACTCGATTTTACATTGGAGCATGAGCTAAACGCGGACTTATTACTTCTTTCACTTCCTTCGTCGTTTGACGGATTTGTGGTGAACTTCAATATGAACAAGATAGATGCCACCCTTGAAGAGATGGTCAATATGCTTGTGTCTTATGAGGCCACATTAAAGAAGGATAAACCGGTACTCTTGGTTGACTCCTCTTCTTACTCCAAGAAGGGGCCAAGTGGAAAGGGTAAGAAACGTTCTGCCCCGCCCAAGAAGATTGTACCAAATAAGAAGGGAAAGGCCAAGGTTTCAAATGTGAATAAAGATGATAACGTTTGCCACTACTGCAAGAAACCCGGTCATTGGAAACGTAACTGCAAGGAATACCTCGAACAATTGCGAACTGCAAAGGGTATGTTTTACATTGAAATAAATGTTTCGCTTAATACTTCTTCCTGGGTATTGGATACCGGATGTGGATCTCACATTTGCAATGATTTGCAGGTGATGACAAGAAGTCGTAAGCTAAGGATGGGTGAGACCCAGCTAAGGCTCGGGAATGGTTCTAGAGTCGAAGCCAAAGCTATAGGAGACATTTATTTAGTTTTGCAGAACAATTTTAAGTTATTTTTGAGAGATGTTTTATATGTTCCGGATTTGGTTAAAAACATTATATATATTTCTATGTTTGATAGAGATGGTTTTTCTTGCAATTTTGTGAATGAGATTTGCAATATTTACAAGAATGAATGTTTGATTGAAAATGGACAACTTGAAAATGATCTATATAACTTAAAATTAAAAGACGTTCCAATTAATTATGTTGATAAACCGGTAACAACAATTAAAAGGAAAAACGATAGTCAAAACCCGACAAACTTTTGGCATGCTAGGCTAGGTCATATTTCCTCAAGGAGGATGAACAAGCTAGTGGGAGAGGGCATGTTTGATATGTCTGATATTAACTCTCTACCTACTTGTGAGTCCTGCCTAAAGGGAAAAATTACTAAATCTCCTTTCAAAGGGAAACCTGAGCGTAGTCAAAATCTGTTGGATTTGATCCATACAGATGTTTGCGGTCCATTTAGGATTGGTACTAAATGTGGCAACACCTACTTCATTACCTTTACTGATGATCATTCTAGGTATGTGTATTTATATTTAATGAAATATAAGTCTGAAGCATTTGAAAGGTTCAAAGAATTCAAGGCTGAAGTAGAAAACAAACTAGGTAATAGTATTAAGGCACTTCGATCGGATCGAGGTGGAGAATACTTAAGTACCGAGTTTTTGGACTATCTAAAAGAGAATTAGATTCTCTCTCAGTGGAATCCTCCTATGACACCTCAGCTGAATGGTGTTTTGGAGCATCGCAATCGAACTTTGTTGGACATGGTTCGATCCATGATGAGCTTCACTGAGCTCCCACCTTCGTTTTGGGGCTACGCGCTTGAAACGGCGGTATTGTTGTTAAACAACGTCCACACTAAAGCAGTAGATAAAATACCATACGAGTTATGGAATGGCAAAGCTCCTAAGTATTCGTACTTGAGGGTTTGGGGATGTCCTGCTTACGTGAAGCGGATAGTGGGAGATAAGTTGGATAGTCGATCCACCTTATGTTATTTTGTAGGGTATCCGAAGAATTCAATCGGATATTATTTCTATCATCCTGCTGAAACAAAAGTGTTTGTTTCAAGGAATGCCACCTTCTTGGATAAGGAGTTCTTATTGGATAAGAAAGGCAAGATGATGGAACTTGAAGAAATTCGAGAAAAACCCGAGATACAAAATAGCGATCCTACACCTCAAGAATCATCACAAGACACGCCTATTACTAGGAGATCCGAGAGGACTTCTAGGCCTCCTATTAGATATGGTCTTCTTCTTGAAGGGGATCAAAGTGAAGCCGACATTGGATGTGATCCAAGAAACTTCAAGGAAGCAATTTCTGATGCGGATTCGAATTTATGGCTTGAAGCTATGCAATCGGAAATAGACTCGATGCATTCTAACCAAGTTTGGTCTTTGGTAGATCCTCCCGATGGAATTGTTCCAATTGGGTGCAAATGGATCTACAAGAGAAAGTTTGGGCATGATGGAAAGGTATTGACCTACAAGACACGATTGGTGGCAAAAGGTTATACTCAAAGACAAAGAGTTGACTATGATGAAACCTTTTCACCAGTCGCAATGTTCAAGTCCATAAGAATCCTTATTGCCATAGCAGCATGGTATGACTATGAGATATGGCAAATGGATGTAAAGACTGCATTTCTTAATGGAAACATTAAGGAAGAGATCTATATGATGCAGCCTGAGGGATACACATCCATGGGAAGCGAGCATAAGGTATGCAAGCTTCAGAGATCAATCTATGGTCTCAAACAAGCATCAAGAAGTTGGAACCAGAAATTTGATGAAACGATAAAGGATTTTGGTTTTATCAAGAACCCGGAGGAACCATGCGTGTACAAGAAAGTAGTTAAGAATGCGGTAACATTCTTAGTACTTTATGTTGATGACATCCTACTCATGGGGAATGATGTAGGGATGTTGCAGTCAACAAAGATATGGTTATCAGGTAGATTCTCGATGAAGGATTTAGGTGAGGCATCCTATATTCTAGGAATTCAGATCTATAGAGATAGATCTAAAAGAATGATAGGACTCACTCAATCAACCTACATCGACACCATATTGAAAAGGTTTTCAATGGATGGGTCCAAGAGAGGACATCTACCTATGTGTTATGGAGTTTCTCTATCCAAGTCTATGTGTCCCAAGACTGACGAAGAGATAGAGAAGATGACACACGTGCCATATGCGTCAGCCATAGGTAGTATCATGTATGGGATGATATCTACCAGACCGGATGTGGCCTATGCTCTGAGCGTCACGAGCAGATACCAAGCCAATCCCGGTCAAATGCATTGGAAAGCCGTGAAGGATATTCTTAAGTACTTGCGAAGGACTAAGAATTTATTCATGATTTATGGAGGGAGAGAATTGAAGTTGGAAGGCTATACCGACTCTAGCTTCCAATGTGACGTGGATGACTTGAAATCAACCTCTGGATTTGTATTCGTGCTCAATGGCGGTGCTGTCTCTTGGAAGAGTTCCAAGCAGGACACCACAGCGGATTCCACCACTGAGGCAGAATACATTGCAGCATCAGCTGCTGCTAAAGAGGCGGTTTGGATAAGGAAATTCATCCAAGAGTTGGGTGTAATTCCTGAAGCAGTTGGTTCAGTCCCGGTGTACTGTGACAACACGGGGGCCGTTGCTCAGGCAAAGGAACCAAGGTCTCATCAGAAGTCCAAACACGTTCTGAGAAAATACCACATCATCCGGGAGATTGTGGAAAGAGGAGACATCACTGTCGAGAGAGTGGCCTCTACAGACAATATCGCTGATCCGCTTACTAAGCCCTTGCCAGGACCATTGTTTGACAAACATCGCGAAGCAATGGGATTATGTAGTATGACTAGTTGGCTTTAGGGCAAGTGGGAGATTGAAAGAGTGGGTGCCTAGTTAGCCAACTTGTGGCTAAGGGCTTTTATGACTCTATGTAAAACAATCTTTTGTTTAATATAATTTACACTTTTATAATGGCATTGACTTTATTTTTCTTCATATTGTTATATTATGATATATTATTGTTGTTTTGATAAAGACCTTGAATATACTATAGTGTATGTAAGATGTGGTAGCACATGTGGATGGCTATCATGAAACACATCTTATAGTCACTGTATATTCTAAACTGTTCCTAGTCAATTGAGCCGTCCGCAAATAAGGATAAGGATCGCTCGAGATTGAGACTAGCATTTGCGATGCCGAGTACCACGTTTCATTGGTATGGAACATAGAGATGTTCAAAGCATGCAAATGGATATTCATATGATGAATGATCGAACTATCCTATTTGAACTTTCCAAGTGGTTATCACTTATCGAGTGGATAAAGTCCGCGGTTTTGGTTGTACACCATTAGTCCTTACTACTTGAAACATCATTGAGACTCTATATGCTAGTACTGTACTTTGACTCGTTTACCGACTCTATTGGGGTCATCAGGTGTCGGGATTGGGTACAGTTACGACACATATAGGAGTCGATACTTTGTTGTCAAAGATTCACCACATACTTGCGAGTGTGGATATCCTATGCGATCTGAGGAGATATTAGTGTGACAAATCTCTGGCCAGAGTACTCGATGTGATTTAGGTTACTTGGTTTCCTAGTAGCACATACGATGTCACTATTTGATCTTCAAGATGCATTGCATAGTTATCGAATCTCGAACAACTCTCGATGTACCAATGGTTGTTGATTCGTTAGGGATATTTGGATGAAGGGACTGTACTGTACGCTAACCAAAATCTACTGGTTCTTGCAGGCACTATCAGTGATACCTAGGGAATCATGGGGCGATGTTGCTAGACGCTCTTACCATGATTCGATGGGTAAGTCGAAAATTGTTGTTCCGAGTCACAAGGAGTTGTGAGCCCACAGCTAGCTGTATCCCTGAACCATTGAGGGTTACACAAGTAATGGATTACTAAAACCCGTAGAGATAGTTAAATTTAAAGAGTTAAATTTAATGAAAGAGAAGTTGGACTTCTTAACTAAAGGGAGTGAGATTTCCTAAAATGACATAGGGATGGGCATTTTTGGAAATCACTGAATTCGGATTCAGAAAAATTATCTTGACTCTAAAAGATGCAGAAATGGTTTCTGTGCACATTGGTGAAATTAGTTTATCAATCGGAGTCACGATGAATTTTATATTAATTTCTAGAACAACGGGCTTGGCTTATTGGGCTTAAGTTATGGATTGTGGGCCCTAAGGAGTTAGAGTCCTAATGCAATTATAACTTAATCTAGTCTAGAAATTATCTATAAATATATGTACTGTGTTCAAAAATTACACAAGCTTTCAGTCTAGCAATTTTTGAAAATCAGTCTATATTATTCAAGAGGTTTTTTGAAAATTCCTCTGTCCCTTTTGAGAAAATTCGGACTGTGTTTTTTGTGAAAAATTACAATTCGAATTAACAGATCAAATCTGTTTATTCTCTACGTAAAACTTCTGATTGATTTCTAGTGCAGTAAATCAGAGGGTTTCTGTTTTTCGTTCGTGGACCTAATTCCGGTGATTGATCATGACGCCATCGGTTCCCGGAATTTACAAGAAGAGCAGATTAAGTTCTGTTGGTGTCCATAATCTCGCTTCGAGATTTTAAGGTAAAATATTTAATTGTGATTATTTGTTTTACTTACACATATTTAATCGTAAAAGATTTGATACCCTTGATATGGAATCGTTCCATATAATAAAATAAAATTTTAAACTTCCGCTGCACCGGGTATCAATTCTTGATTGATCTGAACACGTTTTCCAACAGTTTCTTGACCTGAGTGTCTTGGTACCCAGTTTACTTGCATACATGCACATATAATACTTTATATGCATACTCTCGTACTGAGCTTATCATGCTCACGTCCCGTACTTTGTTGTATCTGGACACCCTATTCCATGAGGCAGGTCTGCAACTGGATGAGGCGGGTGGTTTCAGAAGGGCTTAAGTGATGGATGGCCAGCAGAGTTTTTTTTAGGCTTTTGTTCATGTTATATTTGAGTTGATACAAATTTTGATATGGTTGTATCATAATTTTATTATTTGGGATTTATTTATGGTTTTCCGATGTTACTTTCTGATCTGTATTTGATTAAGTAATTAAATGCATGCTTAAGATTCTGATTAGTAGGTGATCATAGTGTGGGTAACTACAAAAATGCTAAAGATGAAGAAGCAGTATCCTTAGTCTCTATATTCTTTTACTCTAATCTCATTGCTCTTAATTTTTATGATCTTATATCTTTTTACTATGCTTTAATTTTAACTCCCTAAGTAATACTCTGATGATACTTCCATATTGCTCTAATATGAATAGGATCCCCATGCTGCTCTATTACACATGTTATCCCTTGTGTTGCCAACACGAGTGACAACATTGTGTGTATGTTTTAAATTCAGGGGGAGACTTACTTATTCAAGGGGAGAAATGGTTTTCAACTAAGAGGGAGTTTACTGGAACTCGTTTGTGCGTGTTTTGTCCCAAAAAGGCAAAAAGGGGGAGATTAAAAGAAATATGACTTGTCATGCAAGACATAAATTCCTTAATGATATTTTTCTAATTTTAATGAGATTTTATTATGAGTTTTTCCTTTCTAGACTTGTTATTTTCTAGATTTATAATTATCCTTGATTAATAAGATATTATTCCTTTGTATTTAAAAGAGTTTACTTCCTAATGAACTTGGTTTCCTTATTGTGTAGGCAACGGAGCGAGATCAACAAAGAGATTAATTCAGAACATATTTGTGGGGACCTCGGGTTGCTAATCTCATCTTAGAGCAATTAACACTTAATAAACAATTAATCATACACAAAAAGATTACTCAAACCAAGACTAAATTTTTTTTTTTTTAAAAGGGCACCTCGATCGATCGGTTAAATCCTACCGATCGATCAGGTAAGAAAATCCATTTCTCGGGTTTGAGCAAAGGTTGGCCTTGCTCGATCGGTTAAAATCAACCGATCGATCGGGCACAAAATTGAACTTCGTTTTTTGCAAAATACAGACCTCGCTCGATTGGAACAATTCAACCGATCGAGCGGCCTCTCTGCCCAGAAAAACAACAGAAACATTTTGCTGTCAAAGATTGTAAACTCCAATCTAACACTTCAAAAACCAACTCAAATCATGGTTTAACAATTCTAAAACATGCATATATACATGTATTAAATCTTGAGCATAAATTCATGCATATATTACATCAAACAGATCATTCAAAAGGTGATACAATACACAACTACATCAAGTCTAGTACATGAACTTCAAACCAAAAGAGTTTTTAACATGTTTGATGTTTCTAGACAACACAACTTCAACTAAAACCCGAGTCCTCACGTGCTAAACTCTCTCCCGAGCTGTTAATGTCGTCTCTGACCAGCTCCAGCCCCCTCTATTGTCTTGCACACATACAAAACAAAGCAACAGCTGGATAAACTCCGGTGAAAAATCATTTCCAGTATAATCGACATATAAAACGTTAAATAAATTATATCAACTCTAATCATAATCGACTCAACAGTAGAGTAAATAATGCATATATCGATCAAGAATTGATTCATATAACGTCGTTGCCATCAAGATTCGTAACCGATCTTGATATGGATATCCATCTATCGTAGTCATTCTTGACTAGAAAATAAGGTTGCCTCAGACCTCGTCATAGAATCAATTCAATATCATATCATATCATCATCGTATCGACTTAAACTCAAAGATCCACTACATGTGATGGATCGACAACATCAATTATAAAACGATAAACAGTAACCAAGTATGTGATTTTAGCGGGACAACTCAAGAAGCTTCATTCTTGAGTTTCAAATCCCTGACTTGTGTGTCATTTTATACCTTCTGGTTTTCTCGATTTTGAACGCTTCAAATCTGAAACATAACATCAAAACATTCATATCAATCTTCCTTCAATTCTATCATTCCAAAATCTGTTCAAAATCATCATTAGATCTTCAACCAAATGACTTCAAACCTTGATCGCTTCTTCTTCTATTCGAATATAATGTTCTCAAGTTGTTAGCCTTCAATACTACTCTGAAATTGAAGAATACAAATGCTACAACATCAACAACATCTCAAAGAACATCTCAGCTCAATCATAGGCTATCAAAACGGTCTCAAAACATGAATCGACGGCGTAGCGATTGAAAATCGGTAACCGACATAATATCGAAACTATTCTAACTTCATATGCAACTTCTAATCAATTCATCTCAGTCATAAACCATCAAAACCAGCATAATCATAAACTATACAAGTCGAAATACCTGCTGGAAATCATAACAAACACAAACGATAGTCGTTCGTCGATTCGGTTTTGAATATACAAAGTATAAACGTTCAAGAACATGCACAAGGCATAAAAATCTGATTTTTGAAATATTTCAATCTTCAAAACATGCCGAAATAAATAGAAACTTACACCAAATCGAAGTCCTCGTCGCAAGGATTCCAGAACTATTTTCGGAATCGAAACGAACAATCGGATCAAAAGTTACGGGGTTTTGAAAATCTGAAATCAAAAGAAAACGAAGATCTCGGCTTCCTCTGTTTACTTTTCTGAATGGACCAAGAGTTTCACACGCATACATGCTGAATAATCAATAATAATCTGATATGTTCAAGTAAAATTGCAATTTAACCCCTGATACTTCAAAAATTATAATTCAGTCCTCGGCCTTTTTTTTAATTTAATTTCAATTCTAAATAATTTAAGAATATTAGAATTTAAATTGAAACTCTAAATATTCTCAAATTAAATATACTCGAATTAAATCAAATAAACTCGGGCCTTACAATATTTGAGAGTTGATTGAGATTTTCCTGAAGAAGCTTTATCACCGATCGTTGCTGAATAACCGTGTTGCCGTGAAGTGTTGGAGACACTTGAAAAACACGCGAGTGAAGTGTTGTTCTGAAAGTGGAACCTTGGTGTTTGTTTTCGGCACATGTGTTCAACATTATATTGGTTTTTCTATTCTAGTTTCTACTAGTTTTTATGATGTTGTTTATTTTCTCAACTTGTTGAGAAAAATAGTTTTTCATATACAATCACTAGTTGGTTTTTGTGTAACTAATTTGTTTTTTATTGATTATTTTTCCATGAGATATCGCGCAAGTACTTAGTATTTGTGCATAAATATCTTTGTGTTATTTATTTTTAGTTAATCATTTCGTTGCATTGTTTGTCTTGAAATGTTAAAAATACTAAGAGATAACACTTACTCTGAAATTGATCAGTTGGCATTTCCTGATCGAAACTGTCAAAACCCTAGTATCAAACATGGGCCATTTATGTAAATATTTAAGAGAGCATTTTGAATGACATATCAATCAAAACTTTTAATATCATAATACCTGCCACCAGTACAGTGACTACCAAAACTGATTTTCAAAGCGCAGCAATTGGGATTTTCATTTTCTAATCTTTTAAGATTATATTTTGCAAGAAATTATGGCTAATATTAATCTCATTAAATAACATTTGAATTAAACTCAATTTGGCCAAATGATAAAGATTTGGAATCTGCTCAAGAACAGTAAAATATATTTAAAATATTCAATGTATTTATTAATGCTTAGCACTTTTACTTTCTCATGATCGAGAAACTTATTTACATTCCAAAAAAATTACATAACACATCAAATTGCTGTATGCTTTGGTCAGTGATAAATTATTGCTATGAGATTAATTATTATAGACTAATTTAAGTCGATTATTTATGTAGAAATATATGTACGTGTCTTGCACGTTGGAACAACTTCATTTGGAAAAAATGTTTAGTTAGTACTATGAATGAAAATGTCAATTGCGTAATCAGTGTAATAATTAGCTAGTATGTCACTAATTTTGAAAACCTGCATTATTTTTTTTTGTTATTAAATTTTAACCCCTTTTTTTTTGTCCAGTGTGAATAGAAATGATATATCATCATATTCAATTTCAGTGCTAGTACTTTCTTGGTCATCCATGATCTTATACCTTTTTGTTATTTTATTTATTTGGTGATTTTGTTCGCTAGTTTTCGCAATGTGACCTTCGATCGTACTTCGTACAAGGTGTTGTGGCTTTCAAAAAACTTTGGCTCTAGACAACGTACAACTTTAAAAATATTTTTATAAAATTATTTTTCAAAAAGTTTTTATAAAAACATTTGGATAACTATTTTATAAAATGTTTTTATAGTTAAAAAGATATTTGGACAACTATTTTAGACTATAATAAGTAGGGGTGGAATCGGGTCGGGACCCGTAACCCCCTTACCCGATTCCCGTCCCGATAGAAATTGAGATATTTTTTTCTTTCGATCCCGCACCCGAGATGTGTCGAGACCCGAATGTTCGGGATTCTAGATATTCGGGATCCCGTCGGGTCAGGAGAGGGTAATCCCGAATAATATTTTTTTTAAAAAGAAATTCTATGAAAATATTTTTTTGAAAAAAATTTATGAAAAAAATCAAACAATTTCTTAATACATTACAAATAAATTAAAATTTCTTTATATATAACCATTAAAAAACTAAAACATTTTTTTAGTACATTACAAATAAACTAAAACAACTACTTGATTAATAAAAAAACATATAATTATTCATAATAATAAAAAAAACAAAATAAAAAATTCTAACTCAATGTTAATATTAAAAAATATAAATATAAAAAAAATTATATGGTATATAATTATAAAACATTAATATTAAAACATAAAATTTAAAAAAATTAATTTTTTTAATTAAAAAATATTATTAAAAAATATTATTTTTATATTCGGGTCGGGTCGGGAATCCCGTCGGGAAGGGTTGCCTATCCCGATCCCGATCCCGACATTGATCGGGTCGGGAAAAATCCTGAACACTCGGGTTGAAAAAAGTTCGGGACGGAAAAAATTCGGGACGAGAACGAGTTGGGAATCGGGACGGGTTGGGATTTTTTAAAAATTTGCCACCCTATTAATAAGTTAGAAAGAATGAGTTTGGATAACTATTTTATAAAAAAAAAGGGAAAAATTGTTTTTTTGGTCCTGTATATTTGTCACTTTGCGATTTCGGTCCTCTATTTTTTCATATTTCAGTTTTAGTCCGCTATCTTTATTTTTTTGGAAATTTTAGACTTTTTTCTGATTTGGCACCGATGCAGCGCTGATGTGGAGCTGACGTGTATAGTGCCACGTAACCATTTTCGAAAAAAAAAGATTGAATTGCAAAATTCAAAACATGCGATACTAAAACTGAAATATAAAACATAGAAGATCGAAATCGTAAAGTGACAAACATACATGACCATCCCTAAAAAAATATTAATTTTTTTTCTAATTGTTTGCGATTGAAATTTTTTTTTTATTATTTTTATATGCTTATGATTGATGTTATTTTTATTTTATTTTTTCTAGGCAAATACACTGAGCTGCATTCTTCTAGGCAATACGGCCCGAAACGTGTTCGTTGACAACGTAGGAATTCCTACTTTTCAATAGAGCGGAGGTGAATTGATCAACGAGAAAGAGGCCCTGCTCACTACTATAAACACATCCCAAGATAGAACCACACTCATACCTGTACTCACTACGTAGTGATTCTATCAATCATGTACATTGGGATAGGGAGGACCCTCCATTCTGATGGGTGTATCATGAAAAAAGAAAGCCACTTGCACTGGGCTTTTCCTTGCCCAGATGTTTGCATTTCTAAGGTAGTGTTTGATATAACTTCTAGAAAGTACTTTTCAACTTTTCTGAAATTTTGTGAAGGAAAAACTGAGAAGTGATTTTTAAAAGCTCTCTCAAACACTACTTAAGTCAAGTAATGGTGACTTAAAAATTATATACGGATAGAGATAAACATATATTTATTAGGATATGATAGATATAGATAAAGATGAAAATTTATTAAAACAAGCATAATAAAAAAAAATTTATTAAATAAAATTAGAATGTTTTATTATTTTGAGAAAATATGTATATTTTTTTTATTAAAAAAACATATCAAGATACAAAATTTAGTTATTTATATCCTTAACTTTAATAAGATAGTTAGTTATATAAATCCTTAACTTTAATAAGATATTTGCTCACCATATTAAAACTCTAAAACTCTAAATATATATATATATATATATATATATATATATATATTAAAAACGCGCACATGCGTTGCACGTGGGGAACATATGATGGAGTAATTAAAAATCGAAATAAACTAAAACAAAACTCCAGTAAAACAGTCTCACGAGTCAACTTTGTGATATTGATTTCTTATCTAGGTCATCCATGAAAAATTACTAATTAATTTTTATGTAAAAAATATTATTTTTATTTGTAAATATAAACAAGATTGACTGGTCTCAAAGATAAAGATCCGTGAGACCATCTCATAAAAGACCTACGCCAAAATTAAATAACTCAACAAAAGATAACAACAATAGTATTAAATTTCAACAATTCATGTTAATTACTCATATTAACCAATTTGAAAAAAAAACATGTTTTTTTAGTTTTTTTTAAAAAGATTTGAACTACTAAATTCTTTATCATATATGTTTTTATCGTATCATTTTCTTTTGTCATATTCTTATCGCAATGATATTTTATCATGTTTTATTAAAGTAATTTATAAATTTAAATCACAATAAAACGTTGGTTGGAAAAAAAATGATAATTTATAAAATTAAAAACTCTAAAAAAAATCATATCAAAACGATCTTTTATTATGTTTTATTTAAGTGATTTATAAATAAAAATCAAAACAAAATGTTGGTTGCAATAACCTTTAATTTAAACACATAAGTTCAAATACATGTGAGATTTTTATGCCTAAATGCAACAGAGTTTCATTAGTTATTCGGTCTATATTTGAGTATTTCTAGCCATATTATCGAGGGCTAGCAAGGAACAGTGTGCTACTGAGGTCGTAACAAAATTGTGCTCAGTTTCGGGGCTCTCGACTTCTACGGACTGACGACAGATGAAAGTATAGTCTCGAATACTTTTAAAAAATAGTGATATGATATTCACTTATCTTTAAGCTAGGACTTTATAGACTCTATGCTACTAAACCAATTTTTTAAAGGTACGTAAGTACTGAATGCGATATTCAACTGAGTATGCATGTTTATATGTTGCAGTATTATCTGTCATATGATGCATGCTTATTTTGTCATGTATGTATGAACATGTGCTAATCACGTTGAGCCTTATATCCTTTGAGATAGTCAGTTGATAGCTAGGGTCGCTTAGCTCTTGTTTATTTTAACCGTGTGACACCCACTAGATCTATATAACATCGTGTGTGGTTATTCAGGACAGTGTATGTGGGGACCTCGGGTTGCTAATCTCGTTTTTAGGGAAATTAACGATTAATCACAATTAATCATATCATTAAAGAGTAAATTAAAACAAAAGAGCAAAACAAATTTTTTTTTTAAAAAACTTCAACCGCTCGAGTCTCGGGTTCCAGCCAAAACAGGCCTCGCTCGATCGGTCAAATCTTACCGATCGAGCGGGCATGCTCTGTTCGAAAAATCAGCAGAATTGCTCTTGTTCTGTTGTTGCAAAATTTGATTCCAAGCATTCTTAACTACAACTCATCAATCCAATACATGTTATTTCAAGTCTAAAACATGTATACATATGTAAATCAAGTCTAATAACCATGTCATGCATTTATACATTAACAAGTGATGCAAAAACTATCAAAAAACTAGTTATACAACAAGTTCTACAAGTATATAAACATGCTATACTTGATTCCAACTCAATTCGTGACAGCAATACAACATCTAAAACCCGAGTCCACACATGCTAAATCTCTCTCCCAAGCTACCCTTGTCGTCTCAGACTAGCTCCTGCCCCACCTGTTTGTTGGAAAACTGGCGAGTTCCCAGACCAATAGCGATTGATACCCGGTGCAGCGGAAGTTTAAAAATTTTTCATGGAACGTTTCCATGGTATGGGTATCAACCGTTCATCGATTGAATTACGTGTGTGTAAAATTTAAATAACAATTAAATAAATTTTACCTCAAATCTCGCAACGAGATTAATGGACACCAACAGAACAATTCTGCTCTTGTTGTCTCTCCCTGGAACCGATGAACGCCTTCAATCAGGTCCACGAACAGAGGTTTAATCCCTCTGATAGATTGCACTAGAAAATCTATCAGAAGTTTTCTGCGAAGAGAATACACGAATTTGATTCGTTATTCCTTACTGCGATTCAAAATCACAGACCGGAATTTTCTCTGACAGAGTAGGGAGGGGGCGGCCAAAAAACGTTTTGAGAGGCTAGGGTTTTCGAAAATTGCTCTCAAAATAATGACCTGTTGTGTGTAATTTCTGTACTGAAATAACTTATTTATAATGCAGGCCACTAACACCTTAGGGCCCATTAGTCATAAGCTGGGGCCCGACAAGCAAAGCCCGCTCGTTCAGAAATTAATATAAAATTCATCGTGACTCCGATTGATGAAACGATTTCACCAATGTGCACAGAAACCATTTCTGCACGTTTTAAAGTCAAAATAAATTTTCCTGAATCCGAATTCAGTGGTTTCCAAAAATGTCCATCCCTATGTCATTTTAGGAAATCCTACTCCCTTACTCTTATTTAAGAAGTCCAACTCCTTAGTTCATTAAATTTAACTCTTTAAATTTAACTATCTCAACGGGGATTAAAACTCCATTACACTGTGTGACCCTCAATGGTTCAGGGATACAGCTAGCCGTGGGCTCACAACTCCTTGTGACTCGGAACAACACTTTCCGACTTGCCCAACGAATCATGGTAAAGCGCCTAGCAACATCGCCCCATGATTCCCTAGGTATCACTGATAGTGCCTACAAGAACCAGTAGATTTTGGTTAGCGTACAGTACGGTCCCTTCATCCATATATCCCGATCGAATCAACAACCATTGGTATATCGAGAGTCGCTCAAGATTCGATAACTATGCAATGCATCTTGAAGATCAAATTAGTGACATCGCATGTGCTACTAAGAAACCATTTCTTAAATCACATCAAGTACTCTGGCCAGAGATTTGTCACACTAATATCTCCTCAGATCGCATAGGATATCCACACTCGCAAGTATGTGGTGAATCCTTGACAACAATGCATTGACTCCTATATGTGTCGTAACTGTACCCAATCTCGACACCTGATGACCCCCTCAGAGTCGGTAAACGAGTCAAAGCACAGTACTAGCATATAGAGTCTCCATGATGTTTCAAGTCGTAAGGACTAATGGTGTACAACCAAAACCGCGGACTTTATCCACTCGATAAGTGATAACCACTTGGAAAGTCCGGATAGGGTAGTTCGACTATTCATCCTATGAATATCCATTTGCATGCTTCGAACATCTCCATGTTCCCTACCAATGAAACGTGGTACTCCGCATCGCAAATGCTAGTCTCAAACTCGAGCGATCCTTATCCTTATTATCGGACGGCTCAATCGACTAGGAACGGTTTTAGAATATACAGTGACTATAAGATGTATTTCATGATAGACATCTCCATGTTCTACCACATCTTACATACACTATAGTATATTCAAGGTCTTTATCAAAACAACAATAGTATATCATAATATAACAATATGAAGTAATATAAAGTCATTGCCATAAAAGTGTAAATAATATTAAACAAAAGATTGTTTATACAAAGAGTCAACAAAGCCCATAGCCACACAGTTGGCTCACTGGGCACCCACTCTTACAATCTCCCACTTGCCCTATAGCCAACTAGTCATACTACGTAGACCCATTGCTTCGCGATGTTTGTCAAACAATGGTCCTGGCAAAGGCTTAGTAAGTGGATCAGCGATATTGTCTGCAGAGGCCACTCGTTCGACACTGATGTCTCCTCTTTCCACAATCTCCCGGATTATGTGGTATTTCCTCAGTACGTGTTTGGATCTTTGATGAGACCTTGGTTCCTTTGCTTGAGCAACGGCACCCGTGTTGTCGCAGTACACCGGGACTGGACCAACAAATTCAGGAATGACGCCCAACTCTTGGACGAAATTCCTCATCCAAACGGCCTCTTTAGCAGCAGCTGATGCTGCAATGTATTCAGCCTCAGTGGTGGAATCCGCTGTGGTGTCCTGCTTGGAACTCTTCCAAGAGACAGCACCGCCATTGAGCATGAACACAAATCCAGAGGTTGACTTCGAGTCATCCACATCACTTTGGAAGCTAGAGTCGGTATAGCCTTCCAGTTTGAGTTCTCGTCCTCCATAAACCATAAACATATTCTTAGTCCTTCGCAAGTACTTAAGAATGTCCTTCACGGCTTTCCAATGCATCTGACCAGGATTAGACTGATATCTGCTCGTGACACTCAGAGCAAATGCTACATCCGGTCTGGTAGATATCATCCCATACATGATACTACCTATAGCTGACGCATATGGTACATGTGTCATATTCTCTATCTCTGCATCAGTCTTGGGACACATAGACTTGGATAGAGAAACTCCATGACACATGGGTAGATGTCCTCTCTTGGACCCATCCATTGAAAACCGTTTCAATATGGTATCGATGTAGGTTGATTGAGTGAGTCCTATCATTCTCTTAGATCTATCCCTATAGATCTGTATCCCAAGAATGTAGGATGCCTCACCCAAATCCTTCATCGAAAATCTACCTGATAACCATATCTTTGTTGACTGCAACATCCCTACATCATTCCCAATGAGTAGGATGTCATCAACATAAAGTACTAAGAATGTCACCGCATCCTTAACTACTTTCTTGTACACGCAAGGTTCCTCCGGGTTCTTGATGAAACCAAAGTCTTTAATTGTTTCATCAAATTTCTGGTTCCAACTTCTTGATGCTTGTTTTAGACCATAAATTGATCTCTGAAGCTTGCATACCTTATGCTCGCTTCCCATGGATGTGTACCCCTCAGGCTGCTTCATATAGATTTCTTCCTTAATGTCTCCATTAAGAAAAGCAGTCTTCACATCCATTTTCCATATCTCATAGTCATACCATGCAGCTATGGCAATAAGGATTCTTATGGACTTGAACATTGCAACTGGTGAAAAGGTTTCGTCATAGTCAACTCCTTGCCTTTGAGTATAACCTTTCGCCACCAATCGCGCCTTGTAGGTCAATACCTTACCATCAGGCCCAAGCTTTCTTTTGTAGATCCATTTACACCCTATTGGAACAATTCCATCGGGAGGATCCACTAAAGTCCAGACTTGGTTAGTATGCATCGAATCCAATTCTGATTGCATAGCTTCAAGCCATAAATTCGAATCCGCATCAGAAATTGCTTCCTTGAAGCTTCTTGGATCACATCCAATGTCGGGTTCATCTTGACCCTCTTCAAGAAGAAGACCATATCGAACTGGAGGTCTAGAAGTCCTCTCGGATCTTCTAGGTGCAGGCGTGTCCAGCAATGGTTCCTGAGGTGTGGGATCGTTATTTTGTATTTCGGGTTCTTCTCGAACTTCTTCGAGTTCCATCATCTCGCCTTTCTTATCCAATAAGAACTCCTTCTCCAAGAAGGTGGCATTCCGCGAAACAAACACCTTTGTTTCAGCAGGATAATAGAAATAATATCCGATTGAATTCTTCGGATACCCCACAAAATAACACAGGCTGGATCGACTATCCAACTTATCTCCCACTGTCCGCTTCACGTAAGCAGGACATCCCCAAATCCTCAAGTATGAATACTTAGGAGCTTTGCCATTCCATAACTCGTATGGTGTTTTGTCCACTGCTTTAGTGTGGACGTTATTCAACAACAATACCGCCGTTTCAAGCGCATAGCCCCAAAACGAAGGTGGAAGCTCAGTGAAGCTCATCATGGATCGAACCATGTCCAACAAAGTTCGATTACGACGCTCCGATACACCATTAAGCTGTGGTGTCATAGGAGGAGTCCACTGAGAGAGAATCCCATTCTCTTTCAGATAGTCCAAAAACTCGGTACTCAAGTATTCTCCACCTCGATCCGATCGAAGTGCTTTAATACTTTTACCTAGCTTGTTTTCTACTTCAGCCCTGAATTCTTTGAACTTTTCAAATGCTTCAGACTTATATTTCATTAAATATAAATACCCATACCTAGAATAATCATCAGTAAAGGTAATGAAGTAGGTGTGGCCATGTTGAGTCCCTACTCTAAATGGACCACAAACATCTGTATGGATCAAATCCAACAGATTTTGACTACGTTCAGGCTTCCCCTTAAAAGGAGATTTAGTCATTTTCCCTTTTAGGCAGGATTCACAAGTAGGTAGAGAGTTAATATCAGACATATCAAACATGCCCTCTCCCACTAGCTTGTTCATCCTCCTTGAGGAAATATGACCTAGTCTAGCGTGCCAAAGGTTTGCCGGGTTTTGACTATCGATTTTCCTTTTGTTTGTTGTCGCCGGTTTGTCAATACAATTTACTGGAACGTCTTTTAGTTTTAAATTGTATAGATCGTTTTCAAGTTGTCCATTTCCAATTAAACATTCATTCTTGTAAATACTGCAAATCCCATTCACAAAATTACAAGAATAACCATCTCTATCAAGCATAGAAATAGAAATAATGTTTTTAATTAAATCTGGCACAAATAAAACATCTCTCAACAATAATTTAAAACCATTCTGCAAAATCAAACAAACATCTCCAATGGCCGTAGCTTCAACTCTGGAACCATTCCCGAGCCTCAGCTGGGTCTCACCCATTCTAAGCCTGCGACTTCTTGTCATCACCTGCAAATCATTGCAAATGTGAGAACCACATCCGGTATCCAATACCCAAGAAGTTGTATTAAGTGACATGTTTATTTCGATATAGAACATACCCTTTGCAGTTCCCAACTGCTCAAGATACTCCTTGCAGTTGCGCTTCCAATGACCCGGCTTCTTGCAGTAATGGCAAACATCCTTGGATTTTCCATCGTTTGAAGCCTTTGTCTTTTGCTTCTTCTCGGGTTCCACTTTCTTGGGTGGGGCAGAACGTTTCTTGCCCTTCATACTTGGCCCCTTCTTAGCAGAAGATGAGGAGCCCACCAAGAAAGCTGGCTTATCCTTCTTAAGTGTGGATTCATATGTAACGAGCATATTGACCATCTCTTCAAGGGTGGCCTCTATCTTGTTCATATTAAAATTTATCACGAATCCATCAAATGAAGAAGGAAGAGATAGAAGCAGCAAGTCCACATTGAGTTCATGCTCCAACACCAAATCAAGGGTCGCTAACTTCTGTATGAGCCAAATCACTCGTACCCCATGATCACGGACCGAAGTCCCTTCACGCATGCGGCACGTCATCAACTCCTTAACAGTAGAGAACCTTTCAGCCCTCGACTGAGCCCCAAAAAGTTCCTTGAGTTGCGTGTGAATGTCAGCAGCATTCACCGTGTCCTCAAATCGCCTCTGGAGTTCATCAGACATCGAGGCTTGCATATAGCATTTGGTCTTGATGTCATGGTCACACCATGCATCAAGTTTGGCCAATTCCTCCGGACTTATGTCAGCTGGTGCTTCCTTCGGAGGTGCTTTCTCTAACACGTAGAGCATTTTCTCCGAAGTTAAGACAATCTTCAACTTCCGGAACCATTCCGTATAGTTGGCGCCAGTCAGCTTGTTTTGTTCGAGGATCGAGAATAAAGGATTTCGCGAATTCATTGTATGAAATACTGAAAAGGAAAAAACAGACATATATCAATGATTGTTTAACAATTTACTAAGACATAAAATAGGCGAATTTAATTTTATGAATCTCACTCCCACTATTTTAACGATTTCACCACCCTCTAGTGAAAACGGAAACTTTTTCCTTAGTGAGAACATGGAGTCCAATTGACAAACTTATGGTCCCGAATAATATCAGCCAACCATAATTCTCAAAAGGTAGAGCCCAATTGCTTCCAAAGCAACCCCCATGTATTTACCTCATGTCCAATAAGGGCCCAATAATATGACGCCGTTTAAAGTGACATGTCAAGATGACCCATCAATATTAAGTTGTGATGGACGGTCGCCATGTGGATCCCCCAATAATATGAGCCGATCCCATGGGAGTTCCACCCAACTTACAACATTTGTCGATCCAATGTACAGCTTTCCGACGGACGGGCCCCCCCAATAATATGAGCCGGACCGTATCCGCGGGTAGCATCACATACATTGACCGTTGATGGAAGGTAGGAACATTTAAACAATATTTAAATTTCCTTTATTTATCTTGATATAAATTTTAAATCATATTTAAAATGAGGGATTTTATTTATAAAAATATTTGTCTCATCATATTTAATTTATTGCATGCATTGCCGGATTCACGCAATTTATGTCTAAACATGCATACAATCATAATATCACATATTATATAGGATGATCGATTCCATTTCTAATTGACCCGTGGTTGCCAATCACGGGTCTTAGTCCAATCCTAGGTAATATGCAGTATGCAAATGCAATCCTATTACATATGCTTCCAATTTACATTTCTTCAGTCTTCATTGTCTGCTGGGCCCACCATCTTCAAATCTTGATCTCCCACTAAATCTAATGTATTTACAATTAAATAACAATGACAAGTAGGGGATACATTTTTAGGGGGTGAGAACGGGCTATAAACCAAGCCCACTTTTATTACATATGACATTCATATCGGGCCATAAACCAGGCCCATTAATAAAACCAACAACAATAAAGACAAAATGTAAATTCCTAACATACACCTACAAAATTGGTCATGGCAATCGATCATCCTTATCCAATAACATTTAATTCAAAATTAATTTATTGGATAACATGCTGTGGCAATTCAAATTTAAACAAGATAAAATCATATTTTATATATAAAATCACATTTCACATATAAAATCATATTTTATCTCCTTATCAAATAAAATCATATTTTATCTATAAAATCCAATTTTACAAATAAAATCATATTTTATCTAATATATCATAAGATCATATCTTATCATCAATTGTACCAAAATAATTGATTTCAAAATTCAATTTACGGATAAAATATTAAAATTTTCCAAAAATTCAAATTTATCCAAAATCAATTTTAAAATTTACGGACTCGAACAATTCGATCCGAAATCTCGTGAACCAATCAAAAACAATTTTTGACCGGACCAAAAATAAAATTTTTAAATATTAAAATTAATAAAAAATAAAAATTAATTTTTCCCGCGGGCCACCCGGGACACTCCCGGGTCGGCCCGCACCCGGGGCGCGGGCCGGGGGCAGCCCGGCTGCCCCCTTAGGGCAGCGCCTGGCGCCGCCCCTGGGCGGCGCCGTGCGCTGCCCTGGGCGGCGCCGAGCGCCGCCCTGCGCAGCGCCCAGCGCTGCGCTGGGCAGCGCCGAGCGCCGCCCCTGGGCAGCGCCGAGCGCTGCCCTGCGCAGCGCCCAGCGCTGCGCTGGGCAGCGCACAGCGCTGCCCTGGGCGGCGCCGTGCGCCGCCCTGGGCGGCGACGGTCGCCGCCTTGGGCGGCGCTGTGCGCCCCCTTTGGGCGGCGCCGTGCGCCGCCCGGGGCAGCAACAATTGCTGCCCCACCGGGCAGCGATCCAATCGCTGCCCGGGTTTTGCCCCGAAAAAAATTTTTTTTTTTTATTAAAAATATTTATTTTGTTTCATAAACCGAGACTCAAAAATTTTGTACAATTGATTATTCAATCGATTGATCTGAGCAACCTGGCTCTGATACCACTGTTGGAAAACTGGCGAGTTCCCAGACCAATAGCGATTGATACCCGGTGCAGCGGAAGTTTAAAAATTTTTCATGGAACGTTTCCATGGTATGGGTATCAACCGTTCATCGATTGAATTACGTGTGTGTAAAATTTAAATAACAATTAAATAAATTTTACCTCAAATCTCGCAACGAGATTAATGGACACCAACAGAACAATTCTGCTCTTGTTGTCTCTCCCTGGAACCGATGAACGCCTTCAATCAGGTCCACGAACAGAGGTTTAATCCCTCTGATAGATTGCACTAGAAAATCTATCAGAAGTTTTCTGCGAAGAGAATACACGAATTTGATTCGTTATTCCTTACTGCGATTCAAAATCACAGACCGGAATTTTCTCTGACAGAGTAGGGAGGGGGCGGCCAAAAAACGTTTTGAGAGGCTAGGGTTTTCGAAAATTGCTCTCAAAATAATGACCTGTTGTGTGTAATTTCTGTACTGAAATAACTTATTTATAATGCAGGCCACTAACACCTTAGGGCCCATTAGTCATAAGCTGGGGCCCGACAAGCAAAGCCCGCTCGTTCAGAAATTAATATAAAATTCATCGTGACTCCGATTGATGAAACGATTTCACCAATGTGCACAGAAACCATTTCTGCACGTTTTAAAGTCAAAATAAATTTTCCTGAATCCGAATTCAGTGGTTTCCAAAAATGTCCATCCCTATGTCATTTTAGGAAATCCTACTCCCTTACTCTTATTTAAGAAGTCCAACTCCTTAGTTCATTAAATTTAACTCTTTAAATTTAACTATCTCAACGGGGATTAAAACTCCATTACACTGTGTGACCCTCAATGGTTCAGGGATACAGCTAGCCGTGGGCTCACAACTCCTTGTGACTCGGAACAACACTTTCCGACTTGCCCAACGAATCATGGTAAAGCGCCTAGCAACATCGCCCCATGATTCCCTAGGTATCACTGATAGTGCCTACAAGAACCAGTAGATTTTGGTTAGCGTACAGTACGGTCCCTTCATCCATATATCCCGATCGAATCAACAACCATTGGTATATCGAGAGTCGCTCAAGATTCGATAACTATGCAATGCATCTTGAAGATCAAATTAGTGACATCGCATGTGCTACTAAGAAACCATTTCTTAAATCACATCAAGTACTCTGGCCAGAGATTTGTCACACTAATATCTCCTCAGATCGCATAGGATATCCACACTCGCAAGTATGTGGTGAATCCTTGACAACAATGCATTGACTCCTATATGTGTCGTAACTGTACCCAATCTCGACACCTGATGACCCCCTCAGAGTCGGTAAACGAGTCAAAGCACAGTACTAGCATATAGAGTCTCCATGATGTTTCAAGTCGTAAGGACTAATGGTGTACAACCAAAACCGCGGACTTTATCCACTCGATAAGTGATAACCACTTGGAAAGTCCGGATAGGGTAGTTCGACTATTCATCCTATGAATATCCATTTGCATGCTTCGAACATCTCCATGTTCCCTACCAATGAAACGTGGTACTCCGCATCGCAAATGCTAGTCTCAAACTCGAGCGATCCTTATCCTTATTATCGGACGGCTCAATCGACTAGGAACGGTTTTAGAATATACAGTGACTATAAGATGTATTTCATGATAGACATCTCCATGTTCTACCACATCTTACATACACTATAGTATATTCAAGGTCTTTATCAAAACAACAATAGTATATCATAATATAACAATATGAAGTAATATAAAGTCATTGCCATAAAAGTGTAAATAATATTAAACAAAAGATTGTTTATACAAAGAGTCAACAAAGCCCATAGCCACACAGTTGGCTCACTGGGCACCCACTCTTACACTGTTGTCATGCACATATACAAAACAAGACAACAGCCGGATAAACTCCGGTGAGAATATGATTCCCAGTATAAAAGACATATACATGCGTTAAAATATAAACATATCAACTCTAACCATTTCATTTCAAAGATAGAGTAATATAACGCATATCTAAATCAAGACTTCACATCATACTTCAAATCAAAAGATTTATATAGCGCGCTAACAAGAATTGATTCATCTCAAATCATTGCCATCAAGATTCGTATCCAATCTTGACATGGATATCCATCTATCGTCGTCTCATCAGACTCGAAAATAAGGTCCATCTGACCTTGGCATTAGAATCAATTCAATATCATTACATATCATATCAAAAGCAATAAAGATCCAGTACCTGTGATGAATCGACAATAATAAAAGTTCTACCTCAAGAACAAGTACATAAACAAGTATGTGATTTGTTCGGGATAACTCAAGAAGCATCATTCTCGAGTATCGAATCCCTGACTCTCGATGTCATCTTATACCTTTCATTTCGTTGAGTCGTCGTTGCTTCAAATCTGAACAACCTACATCAAAGAATAGCAATCAAACTTGCTCAAGTTCATCATCTCATCTTCAAGGTAGCATAACTTCAACCTTGAGCTATTCGACCTCATTTTTCAAACGATAAAGTCTCGAGTCCGAATCTCTTCTTTAAAAATCTGAAATATAGAATATCAAGCTATTTATATGAGCTACAAACTCACATAAAAATCTGCTCAATCACATCTCAAACTTCAAGGCAAAACAAGTTATAAACTTTGCTCAATTCTTGGCCGATTCAAAATATAACTTCTCGAACTCGAAATATTCATATAAAATCTGATATGAAGTGTAAATATGCTGCATATATCAGCAAACAACTCATATCTAACTCAGCTCAAGCACTATAAACTCAAACATGATCAAGGTCTTGAACCGACGGCATAATGGTATAAAATCGGTAACCCGAAACGATATCGAACTCCTAACTAACATCATACTCATCATATATCAGCAATATATCATCATAAACCAGCATCTCAGCAGATATAAATTTCGAAATATATGTTTTCATATCATAGAAAATACAAACGATAACCATTCTTCAATCCATCTTCGAATAAATCATGCATACACCCTCAAGAACAAGAATATATAAACAGATCCTGATTCCTTTCATTTCTGGAATTTCTAACATTCTGAAAATATCATAACACTTACATCAAATCATAGCACTCGTCTCAAGGAGTCCGGAACTATGCTCAGAATTAAATTCGGTTAACCGGATCAAAAGATATGAGGAATTGAAGATCAAATTCGAGGAAGAAGATGGTGCTCTCGGTTGTTCTGAAATTCTGAATCCTAGCTGCTGCTTTCACGTGTAAATGGTATGGAATTAAGTGCAAAATAGATAAATACAAACCAATTTGCAATTTAGTCCCTGACATCTTCAATAATTACAAATCAGTCCTCGGCCAATCTTTTTAATTCAATTTCAATTCTAAATAATTTAAGAATATAAGAATTTAATTCAAAATTCTAAATATTCTCAAATTAAATAATTTCGGATCAAAATTAAATAATTTCGGACTTTATCGCATTTTAGACCTTGAACTTGTCACTATTTGCAAATTGATCCCTTCTCGGATTTCACCGTAGAATTAAATCTTATTTCATTCTCGGAACTCCGAATTTAATTCTTAAATTTCATAAATATCCAATTCCAATATTTCCATAATTTAATTTAAGAATCCCGGAATTTAAATCTCAAATCCGTAAATTCTCAAATTAAATATTTTCAGCTCGAAAATTAAATCTCTAATTTTCATCAATTATCAAATTGATATTTGCCAAATTATAGAATTTAAATCTCAAATTTCATAATTAATAACTTAATCTTTTCAGGGCCTTACATTTCCTCCCCTCTAAGGAATGATTTCGTCCTCGAAATCACATTCAATCGGAATATCAAATCTGATAAATTAAATGATTATTCGAAGTAATTCTCACTTCAATCATCTATCTTAGATTTATTCTTTCACCTCAATATCTCTTTACAGTTTATTTCTTCATTCTGTCTCTATTTTCTTTTGTACTTTTGCTCAGTCAAGGATCTATCACATATTCGGTATAGCTCAGAATCATTGTAGTAGCCCGTACCCTAATTGAGTAATTAAAGGATTAATGCTAATTAATTGAATTGGGTATCGGACGGATCGGAAGCTCCGAAGGCACGATCGGAAGCTCCGATGAGCGATCGGAAGCACCGATCGGTATTACGTCAGGCATGACGTGTGGTTGGATCGGAAGCTCCGATCAGGACCGGAGGCTCCGATCACCCCTATCCGAAGTCAACAAGTGATATTTTGACACGTGGCAGATCAGGATCTTCGGAAGCTCCGATGGCAGGATCGGACGTTCCGATCGAGGTTCGGACGTTCCGATCAAGGATCGGAAGTTCCGATCGTTGTCTATAAATAGAAGGCCGAGACTTCACTTTCAATTGCCAATTCCGAGTTCTCCTTTCCTTTCTAGTCCTTTTGGAGCTGTTCTAGTCTTCTTAGGCTTGGTCCGGAGGTCGGCGAGGCGTTCGATAGTCGTAGCGGAGTTGTGCCCAAGTTCTGGAGGCATCGACATCAAAGGGCTAACGACGGACGAAGGTATAGCTTTTGCTTCCTATAAATATTTAGGAGTATGCAATAGCTTAGTTAAGGCTGTTAGAGCACTTTAATGATAGTAGTATCATTTGGCAGTGTAGAGCAGACTATAGGCGTGGACCTAGAGTTGGTAGAGCTTGCACTGTATTGAGGTACGAAAGTACTGTTCGAGATATCCTGACTGAGTATGCATGTATTATGTGACCGCATGATTTATATGCCATGATATTATGCTGCATTCATTTGCATCTTGCTGTATCTCCTTCGAGATGTCTGTTAGTAGGGTTGTACCCTATCCTGTTAGTGGATGGACTTCCATCGATTTGGGTCCGGCGTTTCCACAGTTATCTCGGTATGGGAGCCACCTCCTGAAGCGATGGCACAACGTGCTACATACCAGGGCCCGGTCTGTCTCTGTTATCTGATCCTTGACCTCGAGTCTATAGGGAGTTCACTTTGCATGCATGTATACTCATACTCTCGCACTGAGCGTTTTATGCTCACGTCTCGTACTCTGTATTTTCTGGACACCCTATTCCATGGGGCAGGTTTGCGATTGGACGAGGAGGGTGGATCCAGGAGGGGCTAGTCAGTGGTTGGCCAGCTGGAGCTTCGCTTAGGTTTTATTACTGTTGTTTGGGTTTATACAGCTATTCGATTTGGTTGTATATTATTGGATAAATTACAGATTCCTTTACTTGGGATTGTATAATGTTTATGGTTTCCGCAGTTTTATTCTGATATCTATTTAATTAAGTTAATTGCATGCATAAGTTCTGTTTAGTAGGTGATCCAGGTAAGGGTCACTACATTTATGGTATCAAAGCATGCAAAAGATTTCTTGGGATTTAGTCTCATCTTGAGGTATTTTTGTAGATGTCAAATCGTGACGACCAGAGTTCTCATGGCAGTGTTGGTGGGCGTTGGGGTGATGCCGATCGGTAGCCTCGTCGAGAACGGCGTCATCGTCACCACGACGACGAGCGTTTCACTGTGCGTCGATTCTTAGCTATGGGTCCTAAGCCCTTAGTTGGAGGTGAGTCTCCGGAGGATGTGGAAAATTGGTTAGACCGCATGGAGACGACTTTTCAGACTTTCCAATGCACCGATGAGCAGAAGGTGGAAACCCTTGGCTATCTTCTGGATGGGCGTGCTCGCAGATGGTGGAGGTTTACTTCTGCACCTTTTGTTACGGCGAGAGGAGTGGCCACCTGGGCCGAGTTCCGCACAGCTTTCCAAAAGCGGTATTTTCCTCCGGCACTCCATCAGTCGAAGGCAGGCGAGCTACTGAGTCTACGACAGGGAGCCATGTCTATCGATGAGTATCAGCAGAGGTTCTTTGATCTGTTATCCTATTGCCCCGAGATTGCTGATAGCTCAGAGATGAAGTATAATCTGTTCCTTCAGGGCCTTAACCCTGAGATCCATGACCGTGTGGCGGTTGGTGACGACATGTCCTACGAAGGTTTGGTGAGCCGTTGTCACCAGGCGGAGGACAGCATTCGGCGGAACAGGTCTTTCTCTCAGTCGAGACCTGCTAGTTCTTTGGGTCCCCGTGCCCAAACTTTCAAGAAGTCTGGATCTTCTTCTTCCTCTGGTTCTGGAGGTGTGGTTCGTTACGGTAAGAAGGACAAGTGTGATCACTGTGGGAAGAACCATCCATCCGACAAGTGCCGTAGAGCTTCTGGAGCTTGTTTCCGTTGTGGAGAGACTGGTCATATCCGGAGGGATTGTCCACTGTCTGGGGGAGGCGGTTCTGGTTTTGGTTCAGGATCTGGTTCTCAGGCTACCGTACAGCAGAGGTCGCAGGGACAGTCTGCTGGGAGTTCTCATTTGAGGCCACGAGCTTCTGGCCAGGTGTTTGCCCTGAGACATGATTAGGCTGTGGAGGAGAATGAGAAAGTCATTGCAGGTACATTTCTGCTTTATGGTATACCTGCTCTTGTACTTATTGACACTGGTGCATCTCATTCCTTCATTTCTGCACGTTTTGTTAAGAGGCATAAGTTACCATGCATTGCACTAGACGTAGTGATGTCTGTTTCTACTCCGACGGGCCAATCTGCTTTGGCTAAGCGTCTAGTGATGGGTTGCCCTTTAGAGTTCGAAGGGAACATTCTGTTAGCGAATCTCATGGTCCTGGCGATGGATGACTTTGATTGCATTCTGGGAATAGATATGTTGACTACCTATCGAGCTTCAGTGGACTGCTATCAGAGATTAGTACGCTTTCATCCGGAAGGGAGTGAGAGTTGGTTTTTCTATGGTGAGGGAGCGCGACCCCCGATGCCTTTGGTATCAGCTTTGAGAGCCTGTCGAGCTCTAGAGTCTGGCGGGGAAGGCTACCTTATCTATGCAGTTTATTTGTCCGCTGAGAGTATTGGGATAGAGAGCATTCCTGTTGTGGATGAATTTCCAGATGTGTTTCCTGATGAGATTCCGGGTTTTCCTCCTGCTAGGGAAGTCGAGTTTGGCATAGAGTTGATGCCGGGTACTTCGCCTATTTCTAGAGCACCGTATCGTCTGGCTCCGTCAGAGATGCGTGAGTTGAAGAATCAGCTACAGGATCTTTTGGACAAGGGGTACATTCGTCCTAGTGTATCTCCTTGGGGAGCTCCTGTTCTCTTCGTGAAGAAGAAGGATGGGTCGATGCGGCTGTGCATTGACTATCGGTAGCTGAATCGAGTCACTGTGAAGAACAAGTATCCATTTCCTCGTATTGATGACTTGTTTGTCCAGCTGCAGGGCACATCAGTTTACTCCAAGATTGACTTGAGATCTGGGTATCATCAGTTGAGAGTCCGTGATCAGGACGTAGCCAAGACTGCATTCCGTACTCGCTATGGGCATTACGAGTTTCTAGTGATGCCATTTGGTTTGACTAATGCGCCGGCTATATTCATGGATTTGATGAACCGTGTCTTCAGGGAGTATTTGGACAAGTTTGTCGTGGTCTTTATTGACGACATCTTGGTGTATTCGCGTAATACGGAAGAGCATATTTCTCACTTGTGGTTGGTACTGCAGACTCTTTGAGATGAGCAGTTGTACGCTAGGCTGAGTAAGTGTGAGTTTTGGATGGATAGAGTGGTCTTTCTTGGCCATATCATATCCAGGAAGGGGATTTTTGTTGATCCAAGCAAGATTGAAGCGGTACTTAATTGGTCGCGTCCGACAACAGTTGCTGAGATCCGTAGTTTTCTGGGTCTAGCAGGGTATTATCGTCGCTTCATTCTAAACTTCTCTCAGTTAGCTCGACCGTTGACGCAGCTTACCCGCAAGGGTGTGGATTTTGAGTGGTCCTCCGAGTGTGAGGAGAATTTCCGTGAGCTTCGACGGAAGTTGACTTCTGCGCCGGTGTTGGCATTACCGTCAGGATCTGGAGGGTATGTAGTTTACACGGATGCTTCTCTTCAGGGGTTAGGCTGTGTCCTGACTCAGAATGGGCATGTGATCGCATACGCTTCTAGACAGCTGAAGCTTCACGAGGACAACTATCCAGTCCATGATTTAGAATTGGCAGCTATTGTGTTCGCTTTGAAGATCTGGCGTCATTATCTGTATGGCGAGAAATTTGAGATCTTCACCGACCATAAGAGTCTCAAATATTTGTTCACTCAGGCAGAGTTGAACATGAGGCAGAGACGTTGGATGGACTTGCTTAAAGACTATGATTGCGAGATTAAGTACCATCCGGGAGCTGCTAATCTCACCGCTGATGCTTTGAGTCGCAAGGTGCGACTATCCTCACTTCAGATTTGTTCGATGTCTAGTGCGATCAGTGACTGTTTTACTTCAGGTTATACCTTCAAGCATAAGAAAGGTATGCAGAGTATCCAGATGTTTGCGATATTATCTGAGCCAGCCTTGTATTCGCGGATCCGAGATGCTCAGATGTCTGATTCGAAGACCCAGCGTTTAGCTCGTCTAGCTAACGAGGGTAGCTCGTCTGGATTTCATTATCAGTCAGATGGTTTTCTGTGTTTGTCTGGTAGGCTTGTGATTCCGCAGGATGAAGAGTTGCGAGAGGAGATTTTGTCTCAGGCGCATCGCACTAAGTTGAGTATTCATCCTGGGAGCAACAAGATGTACAAGGATCTCCGTACTCGTTTCTGGTGGAAGGGGATGAAACGCAGTGTTTATCAGTTTGTTTCAAGATGTTTGGTGTGTCAACAGGTCAAGGCAGAGCACCGACGACCTGGAGGATTGCTTCACAGTCTGCCTATTCCTGAATGGAAATGGGAGTTTATCACAATGGACTTTGTGACCCATTTGCCGGTATCTCCGAGGAACTGTGATGCTATCTGGGTTGTGGTGGACCGACTCACCAAGTCAGCACATTTCATTGCCTATAGCCGAGAGAACTCTGTGGATCGCATGGCACGGATGTACATTCAGGAGATCGTTCGACTTCATGGAGTGCCTGTGAGCATTGTCAGCGATCGGGACCCCAGGTTTACTTCTAGATTCTGGGGGAGTGTTCAGCGTGCGATGGGTACTACTCTCAGTTTGAGTACAACCTATCATCCGGAGACTGATGGTCAGTCAGAGCGCACTATCCGTACGTTAGAGGATATGCTTAGAGCGTGCGTCATGGATTTTGGTTCAGCCTGGCAGGATCATTTGCCGTTGATCGAGTTCGCTTACAACAACAGCTATCACACTAGTATTGGGATGACACCTTTTGAGGCGTTGTATGGGCGACGTTGTTGTACTCCACTCTTCTGGGAAGAAGTGGGGGAGAGACAGGCTGAAGGACCGGAGTTTATCCAGCAAGCGATAGACATTGTTGATCAAATCAAGAAACGGATTAAGACTGCACAGGATAGTCAGGCCAGCTATGCTAATATCAAGCGTAGGCCTTTGCAGTTCGAGGTCGGGGAGAAAGTGTTTCTGAGAGTGTCACCTTTCCGCAAGATTCTCAGATTTGGCCTTAAGGGCAAGTTGTCTTCCAGATTTATCGGTCCGTTTGAGATCTTGGAGAGCATTGGCGATTTGGCTTATCGACTAGCTTTGCCACCGCATCTGTCCAGTATTCACGACGTGTTCCACGTATCTCTGTTGCGACGGTATGTGGCGGATGAATCTCATATTCTGCAACGGTCTGAGGTTCAGGTAGACAAGGATTTGACTTATGTTGAGAAAACTCTTCGTATCCTGGATTATAAGGATAAGGTCTTACGGAACAAAGTCATTCCTTTGGTTTTAGTTGAGTGGCAGTGCCGAGGCACTGAGGAAGCTACTTGGGAGCTTGAGGACAGGATGCGTAAAGACCATCCTGAGTTGTTTTGATTTCATTCTTTAAGTTGTATTCAGTTGCAAACTCTGTAACGTTTGATTTGAATAAAGAATGTTTCTGATTTTTGTACTTTGCATTCGGTACTTAAGATCTGATTTCGAGGATGAAATATCTTAAGTGGGGGAGAATGTAGTAGCTCGTACCCTAATTGAGTAATTAAAGGATTAATGATAATTAATTGAATTGGGTATCGGACGGATCGGAAGCTCCGAAGGCACGACCGGAAGCTCCGAACAGGATCGGAAGCTCCGATGAGCGATCGGAGGCACCGATCGGTATTACGTCAGGCATGACGTGTGGTTGGATCGGAAGCTCCGATCAGGACCGGAGGCTCCGATCACCCCTATCCGGAGTCAACAAGTGATATTTTGACACGTGGCAGATCAGGATCTTCGGAAGCTCCGATGGCAGGATCGGACGTTCCGATCGAGGTTCGGACGTTCCGATCAAGGATCGGAAGTTCCGATCGTTGTCTATAAATAGAAGGCCAAGACTTCACTTTCAATTGCCAATTCCGAGTTCTCCTTTCCTTTCTAGTCCTTTTGGAGCTGTTCTAGTCTTCTTAGGCTTGGTTCGGAGGTCGGCGAGGCGTTCGATAGTCGTAGCGGAGTTGTGCCCAAGTTCTGGAGGCATCGACATCAAAGGGCTAACGACGGACGAAGGTATAGCTTTTGCTTCCTATAAATATTTAGGAGTATGCAATAGCTTAGTTAAGGCTGTTAGAGCACTTTAATGATAGTAGTATCATTTGGCAGTGTAGAGCAGACTATAGGCGTGGACCTAGAGTTGGTAGAGCTTGCACTGTATTGAGGTACGAAAGTACTGTTCGAGATATCCTGACTGAGTATGCATGTATTATGTGACCGCATGATTTATATGCCATGATATTATGCTGCATTCATTTGCATCTTGCTGTATCTCCTTCGAGATGTCTGTTAGTAGGGTTGTACCCTATCCTGTTAGTGGATGGACTTCCATCGATTTGGGTTCGGCATTTCCACGGTTATCTCGGTATGGGAGCCACCTCCTGAAGCGACGGCACAGCGTGCTACATACCAGGGCCCGGTCTGTCTCTGTTATCTGATCCTTGACCTCGAGTCTATAGGGAGTTCACTTTGCATGCATGTATACTCATACTCTCGCACTGAGCGTTTTATGCTCACGTCTCGTACTCTGTATTTTCTGGACACCCTATTCCATGGGGCAGGTTTGCGATTGGACGAGGAGGGTGGATCCAGGAGGGGCTAGTCAGTGGTTGGCCAGCTGGAGCTTCGCTTAGGTTTTATTACTGTTGTTTGGGTTTATACAGCTATTCGATTTGGTTGTATATTATTGGATAAATTACAGATTCCTTTACTTGGGATTGTACAATGTTTATGGTTTCCGCAGTTTTATTCTGATATCTGTTTAATTAAGTTAATTGCATGCATAAGTTCTGTTTAGTAGGTGATCCAGGTAAGGGTCACTACAATCATATCAGACTCTGTCTTGACTGATTAAAATACATAGGAAGAACATCACAGCTGTTTCCTTCACTTAGAAACATAGAACATATCTGATCGTATTGGATTAAAGTACGATAACTTCTGTTACCAAATCCCTTAACTCCGTCTAACATCGTAGACAGTGTAATTCATTTTCGATGATGACATATTTCTTCTGCCATCTTGTTCTGCAAAGAACATATATCAAGTCTATATTATCATCCTACTCACAGCTTCAAGATCAGTATCCCTTCTTCATTTCTATGCTATGAGATATAAAAATATTTTTTTTGATATCTTTTCGTCTTTAATTGTCTGATCACTTCTGTAATCATATTTATTTCATTCATCAGTAATCACTAAATGATTTCACATTTGAACTGTTCCTGTTCTGAACCACAATTAGTATCAATTATTCAGACTAACTCAAAGGTTAATCGACCTCATCTGAAGACAGTTCATAAATGCAAATTTAGCTGTTGTTCTTCAACTGACACATTAAGATCAAGGAACATGTCTCATGTATCAAATAATTCATACACGATAGAGTTTCAACAATGAGTGAAATTATCATTTTCGTCTCAATACTCACGAGAATCCATTATCAGATCGGTTCTGGAATCTCTTTCAAAAGAAAACGATGCTTCAGAACAAACATTTCTCGCTGAACATTCTGTTTCAGCTTTCAAATTATTCATTTCTCAACTTTATCTCATCTGTTCTGTCGTAATCTATACAATTCAGTCTTCACATTCTGTATTTTTCTCAAACCATATCTGGTCTGATAGATGATACTTCAAAAATTCTATCTCAACACAAATAATTTCTGATTTTCTTCTCATCTCAAATAGCTGTCACAGGAATTATCATCATCAAGTGGCAAAATCAATAAAATAGTATCGAATCAGATACTATAGTTCTGAGTAGTTTCTCAAAAATCTGGATAGTCATCTCAGACAATCCACCGATCAAGGATGGTACAATGTAATCACATTCAACCAAATACTCAGAATTCAGAAAAATCGATGCCACAATCTATCAAATAAACCTATAGTCTCGATCCCAACCATAGATTGTAATCGATTCCTGAAATCTCATAACATCAATATCTTCTTCACAGCTAGCTATTTATATCTGTATCACATCTAATACAGCACATTCTTAAATTTGTCAAAATATACTTGGCTTAAAATCTCAAACTCATGACAATTTGAGTAATGAGAAACGAAAATCTTTCAAATAGTTGCTCATATTTCGACTCGATAGTTGCTAATCTGTTTCATAGATCATATGATCTTTTCTTGTCTACTTCATTTATTATAAATTGAAATATTTCAAAGTCAATTCTGTCGTATCTGCTTTCAATTTCGTTCATCAGTACTGATTCCCCAATCATTCATACACATTGGAGACACTTGAATTGATATTCAATCTGTGGTACTGTGCTTTTTCAGAATCTGATATTCCATATCAAGAATATCGAGCACAATCAACAGATTATTCACTTCAATTTCATTCATTCTGATTCATTGTCTTATCTCACATCGTAATTTAGTATTCTCAATAAAATTCTACTTGTTTAATCTCATATCAATGCTGTTTAAGCTTCAAGTTGAAATTCATCAACCACACAAATCGAGTAATGCTATCAGTCTTTGTCAGTTACGAGCCAATAATAGCACGATATATGGACTCAATATATCCAATTCGATGAAAGACAACATAACAATGGCCAATGAAAATCGATTCAAAATCAAGAATCAGACAGCATCAAATGACATTGATCAAATTCGAATCGTCAAATCAAATAAATTCTGGACAACAATAGTTTCTAAGTGAAAACAACTCACTTGCATTTCAAAACTCGAGGTGAAAAATCAAATTAAGGTTCGATAAATCAAAGAATACGAGCCAAGGAAAAATAATCACATCGGTGATCTAAGTCCATATCAGAACTATTCCTCATACACCCCAAATCAAGGTTAACAGTGTGGATTTACGATGAGATATCTACACACACTAATCAATTAGGACACCGTCTTAAGGCATATTCAAATAGTACAACAGGAACTCCAGATTACCAGAAAGAATTCAAATTGAAGGATTCAATAGTCAAAGTTCACCTCATTTCATTTCAATGTCCAGAATTAGAATTTAGTAATCGATACTGAATAGCGAGAAACTTCAAAATTAAGATCATGCAATCCATCAATGACCAATAGCATGCGAATCAAGAAGTGCATGCATCAAATATCATCAAAAGAAAAGGCTCAACTGTAACTGCATTCGCTATTGTTCTTCATATCAATCGTCGCTACTTAAGAAAGGGACATCAAAATTCATTTTCTTCTTCTCGATAAATAGAGGAGAAACATATCAGATTCATTCTCCCATTTCATTCACTATCTCAGTGAGTCATTTCAGTTCATACATTTCCATGTAAAACTCAATCGTCGCATCCGTCATGGTAAAAGCAATATCACATCATTCAGTACATTTCAGTACTTATGTCAACTAGCCTTCACTTGTATCACATACTAACTTCACTTCTCAAGATGCAATCAACTTAGCATAATCGACTCATCTTCGAGCTAAGTAGCTAAACAAAATCTGTATCTACATCATCATATTGCTACAAGCATCTAGTGTAATCCCAAGGACATTATAAATTCAATGCCTTATCTGGGTATATTTCAATGTTGAGCAAGATGAATAGTTCGATTCACCTATTCAGAATAAAAGGTTGTACATTACTCGCTTTGGTCTTCGATTGTGTTACACATCATTTCAAAGCCTACAACTTATACCTGAATGAATCAATTCAGAAGAATAAAAATTTCATTCAAAACTGGCGGAGTCTTACCATATCGTGAAGTGTTGTACATTTATAACATTCTCCATATCGAATAGTTATCATGATGCTATAGATTCGAGGTTTTCTGACAATATCAAGTCAAGTATTGCTAATCAGCAAAATACTAAATCTTACCTCAATCCCAGCATAATAAATTCTCGAAGCCGATAGATTAGCTCCTTCGATATAGGATAGTTTCCTTGTCATCTCAATCTTATGACAGTAATAGCCAAAAGGCTCTTCCGCTGATACTTCACATTTATGACGATGCACCATCATTTTCATGAGCTGAACCTGTAGTCAATCTCATACCAATATCCACAATTTGTATGCCATAATCAAGGTATACATCACCTAATCCGATTTTCAAATTCATAATCATTCAATATATTGCCCGATATCATCACATATCTGTTCGCAAGAGTATTTAGCTAACGGAGCAAATCAATAGGAGTTAAATTTCATTTCTCAATTTTACTAACTCCTACGCTGATTAATCAATGCAGTGATCTCCGTAATCGTAGACTAAAATCACACTTGCTTTATGCTCGTATAGCAAATTAATCAAAGTTATCAACTTGATATTGTGATCAGCTTCATAGTCATCTCCTCATCAGCTTACCTCTGATCAGTACTTCTAATGTTTGAAGACGCATACACATGCTTCCACTCGATTCAGAGATTCGGGTAAGCATGTAAAACCACAGAAGTCAAGTACACCTGCTTCCAATCATTTCAGATATCCAGGTAGCATGTGCAAGTTCAATATTCAAACATATTTTTCAACTAAAACACAATGTCATGTGATAAGTTCATAATATGAAAGCATGTATCATACTAGAAATTAAAACATGTAATTCAACATGTAATTCAATCATCTCATGCTAGTATATAAATAAGCAAGGAAGAAAACTCAATCTACCCCACTCACTATTGGTCTATCTTAGTCCAAAATTTTCTTACTCTAATACTACCTGTTGTGGGGACCTCGGGTTGCTAATCTTGTCTTAATGGAAATTAAAGATTAATCACAATTAATCATATCATTAAAGAGTAAACTAAAACAAAAGAGCAAAACAAAATTTTTTTTTTAAAAAACTTCAACCCCTCGCTCGATCGGTCAAATCCTACCGATCGAGCGAGCACAAAAGTTCAAGTCTCGGGTTCCAGCCAAAACAGGCCTTGCTCGATCGATCAAATCTTACTGATCGAGCGGGCATGCTCTGTTCGAAAAATCAGCAGAATTGCTCTTGTTCTGTTGCTGTCAAAATTTGATTCCAAGCATTCTTAACTACAACTCATCAATCCAATACATGTTATTTCAAGTCTAAAACATGTATACATATGTAAATCAAGTCTAATAACCATGTCATGCATTTATACATTAACAAGTGATGCAAAAGCTATCAAAAGAACTAGTTATACAACAAGTTCTACAAGTATATAAACATGTTATACTTGATTCCAACTCAATTCGTGACAGCAATACAACATCTAAAACCCGAGTCCACACATGCTAAATCTCTCTCCCGAGCTACCCTTGTCGTCTCAGACTAGCTCCTGCCCCACCTGTTGTCATGCACACATACAAAACAAGACAACAGCCGGATAAAATTTGGTGAGAATATGATTCCCAGTATAAAAGAAATATACATGCGTTAAAATATAAACATATCAACTCTAACTATTTCATTTCAAAAATAGAGTAATATAACGCATATCTAAATCAAGACTTCACATCATACTTCAAATCAAAAGATTTATATAGCGCGCTAACAAGAATTGATTCATCTCAAATCATTGCCATCAAGATTCGTATCCGATCTTGACATGGATATCCATCTATCATCGTGTAGTAACCCGTATCCAGAATTATTGATTTATGAGTAATTAATAATACTATCATGTTTAGACGCAATAAAACATGATTAAGGGAGTCCCAGATGGACTAACAGAGTTCGGAAATGGATTCAAAATGCTCGAAAATGGTTCGAGGGTCGTCGGGTTTGGAGGCTCCATTGGTGAGTTCGGACGGTCCGAAGTCAGGGTTCGGACGATCCGAAGAGTGGTTCGGACGCTCCGAACGTGCTGCCGACAGTCGTCATGGATGACGTCATTATGCTGACATAAGCAATGACGTAATATCGAGTTCGGACGATCCGAACGTGTTCGGAGGCTCCGAAGTCAGTTTGGAGGGCCCGAACTCTGTCTATAAATAGGGGGTGTCGAGCTCACATTTGAGTGCACCAATTCCTCTCTTCTCTCTCGATTCCTTAGCCTTCTAACTCAGATCTAGGGAATTCTAGGCGTCCCGTTGGGAATCCGAAAGTGGCATAGCAGTCCAGGCGTTGTAGCGAAACTGTGGCCTAGTTTTGAGTCATTCGACAGCAAAGGGCTAACGACGGACAAAGGTATAGCTTTTGCTTCCTAAAAATATTTAGGAGTATGCTTTAGCTTAGTTAAGGCTTTTAGAGCGCTATAATGATAGTAGTATCATTTGGCAGTGTAGCGCGGATTATAGGCGTGGACCTAGGGCTGATAGCACTTGCCTAGTATTTGAGGTAGGAAAGTACTGTTCGAGATATCCTGACTGAGTATGCATGTATTATGTGACTGTATGATTTATATGCCATGATTTTATGCTGCATACATTTGCATATTGATTTATCGCCTTCGAGATGTCTATTAGTAGGGTTGTACCCTATCCTGTTAGTGGATGAACTTCCATCAAATTGGGTCTGGCATATCCACTGGTATTTGGTATGGGAGCCACCTTCTGCACCGACGGCACAACGTGCTACATACCAGGGCCCTGTCTGCCTCTATTATCTGATCCTTGACCTCAAGTTTATAGGGAGTTCACTTTGCATGCATGTATACTCATACTTTTGTGCTGAGCGTTTTATGCTCACATCTCGTACTCTGTGTTTTTGGACACCCTATTCCATGGGGCAGGTTTGCGATTGGACGAGGCGGGTGGATCCAAGAGGGGCTAGGCAGTGGTTGATCAGCTGGAGCTTCGTTTAGGTTTTAATTATGTTGTTTTGGGTTTATACAACTATTCGATTTGGTTGTATATTATTTTGGATATTTACAGATTCTTTTTCTTGGGATTGTATTAATGTTATGGTTTCCGCAGTTGAATTCTGATTTCTATTTAATTAAGTTAATTGCATGCCTATGTTCTGTTTAGTAGGTGATCCGGGTAAGGGTCACTACATTTATGGTATCAGAGCATGCATAGTATTCTTGGGATTTAGATTCTGCATAAGGTAACCGTGAGGTACTTTTGTAGATGGCGAACTACGATGACCAGAGTAGCCATGATAGTGGAGGTGGATGCTGGGGAGATGACGATCGTGAGCGTCGTCGGGACCGTCATCATCGTCGTCGTGAGGAGGACCGTTTTAGCGTGTGCCGATTCTTGAAGATGGGTCCTAAGCCCTTAGTTGGAGGTGAGTCTCCGGAGGATGCGGAGAACTGGTTAGACCGCATGGAGATGACTTTTCAGACTTTCCACTGCACTGAGGAGCAGAAGATGGAAACCCTTGGCTATCTTCTGGATGGGCGAGCTCGTAGGTGGTGGAGGTTTACTTCTGCACCCTTTGTTACGGCGAGAGGAGTGGCCACCTGGGCTGAGTTCCGCACAGCTTTTCAGAAGCTGTATTTTCCTCCTGCACTCCGTCAGTCAAAGGCGGGCGAGCTACTGAGTCTGCGACAGGGAGCCATGTCTATTGACGAGTATCAGCAGAAGTTCTTTGATCTACTATCCTATTGCCCCGAGATTGCTGACAGCTCTGGAATGAAGTATAATCTGTTCCTTCAGGGCCTTAACCCTGAGATCCATGATCGTGTGGCAGTCGATGATGACATGTCCTACGAGGGTTTGGTGAGCCGTTGTCACCAGGCAGAGGACAGCATTCGGAGGAAAAAGTCTTTCTCTCAGTTGAGACCTGCTAGTTCTTTGGGTCCCCATGCCCAATCTTTCAGGAAGTCCGGATCTACTTCTTCCTCTGGTTCTGGAGGTGTTGTTCGCTTTGGGAAGAAGGACAAGTGCGACTATTGCGGGAAGAACCATCCGTCAGACAAGTGCCGTAGAGCTTCTGGAGCTTGTTTCCGATGTGGAGAGGTTGGCCATATCCGGAGGGATTGTCCACTATCTGGGGGAGGCGGTTCTGGTTCAGGATCAGGTTCTCAGGCCACCGTTCAGTAGAGGTCGCAGGGACAGCCTGCTAGGAGTTTTTATTTGAGGCCACGGGCTTCTGGTCAGGTGTTTGCCTTGAGGCATGATCAGGCTGTGGAGGAGAATGAGAAAGTCATCGCAGGTACATTTCTACTTTATGGTATACCTGCTATCGTACTTATTGACACTGGTGCATCTCATTCCTTCATTTCTGCACGTTTTGTTAAGAGGCATAATTTATCATGCATTGCACTAGACGTAGTAGTTTATGTTTCTACTCCGACGGGTCAATCTGCTTTGGCCAAGCGTCTAGTGATGGGTTTCCATTTAGAGTTCGAAGGGAATATTATGGTAGCTAATCTCATGGTCCTTGCGATGGACGACTTTGATTGTATTATGGGGATAGACATACTAACTACCTATTGAGCTTCAGTGGACTGCTATCAGAGATTAGTACGCTTTCATCCGGATGGGAGTGATAGCTGATTTTTCTATGGTGAGGGAGCGCGACCCCCGATGCCTTTGGTATCAGCTTTGAGAGCCTGTCGAGCTCTAGAGTCTGGCGGGAAAGGCTACCTTATCTATGCAGTTGATTTGTCCGCTGAGAGTATTGGGATAGAGAGTATTCCTGTTGTGGATGAATTCCCAGATGTATTTCCAGATGAGATTCCGGGTTTTCCTCCTGCTAGGGAAGTCGAGTTTGGCATAGAGTTGATGCCGGGTACTTCGCCTATTTCTTGAGCACCATATCGTCTGGCTCCGTCAGAGATGCGTGAGTTGAAGAATCAGTTACAGGATCTTTTGGACAAGGGGTACATTCGTCCTAGTGTATCTCCTTGGGGAGCCCCTGTTCTTTTTGTAAAGAAGAAGGATGGGTCTATGCGGTTGTGCATTGACTATCGGCAGATGAATCGAGTTACTGTGAAGAACAAGTATCCGTTGCCTCGCATTGATGACTTGTTTGATCAGCTGCAGGGTACTTCGGTTTACTCCAAGATTGACTTGAGATTTGGGTATCATCAGTTGAGAGTCCGAGATCAGGACGTAGCCAAGACTGCATTCCGTACTCGCTATGGGCATTATGAGTTTCTAGTGATGCCTTTTGGATTGACTAATGCGCCGGCTATATTTATGGATCTGATGAACCGTGTCTTCAGGGAGTATTTAGACATCTTGGTGTATTCGCGTAATGCGGAAGAGCGTGTTTTTCACTTGCGAGTGGTACTGCAGACTCTTCGGGACGAGCAGTTGTACGCCAAATTGATCAAGTGTGAGTTCTGGATGGATCGAGTGGTCTTTCTTGGCCATATCATATCCAGGGAGGGGATTTCTGTTGATCCGAGCAAGATTGAGGATGTGCTTAATTGGTCGCGTCCAACGACGGTTGCTGAGATCCGTAGTTTTCTGGGTCTAGCAGGATATTATCGACGCTTCATTCTGAACTTCTCTCAGCTAGCTCGACCGTTGACGCAGCTTACCCGCAAGGATGTTGATTTCGAGTGGTCCTCCGAGTGTGAGGAGAATTTATGTGAGCTTCGACGGCGGTTGACTTCTGCGTCGGTGTTGGCATTACCATCAAGATCTGAAGGGTATGTGGTATACACTGATGCTTCTCTTCAGGGGTTAGGTTGTGTCCTGACTCAGAATGAGCATGTGATTGCATACGCTTCTAGACAGCTGAAGCTTCACGAGGACAACTATCCAGTTCATGATTTGGAATTGGCAGCCATTGTGTTTGCTTTGAAGATCTGGCGTCATTATCTGTATGGCGAGAAATTTGAGATCTTCACCGACCACAAGAGTCTCAAATATTTGTTCACTCAGGCGGAATTGAACATGAGGCAGAGACGTTGGATGGATTTGCTTAAGGACTATGATTGCGAGATTAAGTACCATCCGGGAGCTGCTAATCTCACCGCTGATGCTTTGAGTTGCAAGGTGCGACTATCCGCACTGCAGACTTGTTCGATGTCTAGTGCGATCAGTGACTGTTGTACTTCAGGGTATACCTTCAAGCAAAAAAAAAGTATGCAGAGTATCCAGATGTTTGCAATACTATCTGAGCCAACTTTGTATTCGAGGATTCGGGATGCTCAGATGTCTGATTCGAAGACCCAGCGTTTAGCTCGCCTAGCTAACGAGGGTAGCTCGTCTGGATTCCATTATCAGTCAGATGGTTTTCTGTGTTTGTCTGGTAGACTTGTGATTTCGCAGGATGAAGAGTTGCGAGAGGAGATCTTGTCTCAGGCACACCGCACCAAGTTGAGTATTCATCCGAAAAGCAACAAGATGTACAAGGATCTACGTACTCAGTTTTGGTGGAAGGGGATGAAACGCAGCGTGTATCAGTATATTTCGAGATGTTTGGTGTGTCAACAAGTCAAGGCAGAACACCGATGACCTGGAGGTTTGCTTCACAGTCTGCCTATTCCTGAGTGGAAATGGGAGTTTATCACGATGGATTTTGTGACCCATTTGCCAATGTCCTCGAGGAATTGTGATGCTATCTGTGTTGTGGTGGACCGACTCACCAAGTCAGCGCATTTCATTGCCTATAGTCGAGAGTACTCTGTGGATTGCATGACACGGTTGTATGTTCAGGAGATCGTTCGACTTCACGGAGTGCCTGTGAGCATTGTCAGCGATCGAGACCCCAGGTTCACTTCTAGGTTCTGAGGGAGTGTTCAGCGTGCGATGGTTACTACTCTCAGTTTGAGTACTGCCTATCATCCGGAGACAGATGGTCAGTCAGAGCGCACTATCCGTACTTTGGAGGATATGCTTCGAGCGTGCGTTATGGATTTTGGTTCAGCCTGGCAGGATCATTTGTCATTGATCGAGTTTGCGTACAACAACAACAATCATACTAGCATTGGGATAGCACCTTTTGAGGCGTTGTACGGGTGACGTTGTCGTACTCCACTCTTCTGGGAAGAAGTGGGGGAGAGACAGGCTGAGGGACCGGAGTTTATCCAGCAGGCAGTAGATATTGTTGATCAGATCAAGAAACGGATTAAGACTGCACAGGATCGTCAGGCCAGCTATGCTAACACTAAGCGTAGGCCTTTGCAGTTTGACGTCGGGGAGAAAGTGTTTCTGAGGGTGTTACCTTTTCGCAGGATTCTCAGATCTGGCCTTAAGGGCAAGTTGTCTCCCAGATTTATCGGTCCGTTTGAGATCTTGGAGAGCATTGGCGATTTGGCTTATCGTTTGGCTTTGCCACCGTATCTGTCCAGTATTCACAACGTGTTCCACGTATCTCTGTTGCGACGATATGTGGCAGATCCGTCTCATATTCTGCAGCGGTCTGAAGTTCAAGTGGATAAGGATTTGACCTATGTTGAAAGACCTATTCGTATCCTGGATCATAAGGATAAGGTTTTGCGGAACAAAATCATTCCTTGGTTTTTGGTGCGTGGCAGTGCCGAGGCACTGAGGAAGCTACTTGGGAACTTGAGGACAGGATGCGTACAGAACATCCTGAGTTATTTTGATTTCATTTTTGATTTGTATTCAGATGTAACGTTTGATTGAATAAAGAATGTTTTGGATTGTTGTTTTACATTCGGTACTTAAGATCGAATTTCGAGGACGAAATATCTTAAGTGGGGAGAATGTATTAACCCGTATCCAGAATTATCGATTTATGAGTAATTAATAATACAATCATGTTTAGACGTAATAAAACATGATTAAGGGAGTCCCAGATGGATTAACAGAGTTCGGAAATGGATTCAGAACACTCGAAAATGGTTCGAGGGTAGTCGGGTTTGGAGGCTCCGTTGGTGAGTTCGTACGGTCTGAAGTCAGGGTTCGAACGATCCGAAGAGTGGTTCGGACGCTCCGAACGTGCTGCCGACAGTAGTCATGGATGACGTCATTATGCTGACATAAGAAATGACGTAATATCAAGTTCGGACGATCCCCGAACTCTGTCTATAAATAGGGGGTGCCGAGCTCACATTTGAGTGCACCAATTCATCTCTTCTCTCTCGATTCCTTAGCCTTCTAACTCAGATCTAGAGAATTCTAGGCGTCCCGTTGGGAATTCGGAAGTGGCATAGCAGTCCAGGCATTGTAGCGAAGCTGTGGCCTAGTTTTGAGGCATTCGACAGCAAAGGGTTAACAACGGACGAAGGTATAGCTTTTGCTTCCTAAAAATATTTAGGAGTATGCTTTAGCTTAGTTAAGGCTTTTAGAGCACTATAATGATAGTAGTATCATTTGGAAGTGTAGCGTGGATTATAGGCGTGGACCTAGGGCTGATAGCAGTTGCCTAGTATTTGAGGTACGAAAGTACTGTTCGAGATATCCTGACTGAGTATGCATGTATTATGTGACTGCATGATTTATATGCCATGATTTTATGCTGCATACATTTGCATATTGAGTTATCTCCTTCGAGATGTCTATTAGTAAGGTTGTACCCTATCCTGTTAGTGGATGGACTTCCATCGAATTGGGTCCGACATATCCACTGGTATTTGGTATGGGAGCCACCTCCTGCACCAACGACACAGCGTGCCACATACCAGGGCCCGGTCTGTCTTTGTTATCTGATCCTTGACCTCGAGTTTATAGGGAGTTCACTTTAATTGCATTCATGTATACTCATACTCTCGTGCTGAGCGTTTTATGCTCACGTCTCGTACTTTGTGTTTCTGGACACCCTATTCCATGGGGCATTTTGCGATTGGACGAGGCGGGTGGATCCAAGAGAGTCTAGGCAGTGGTTGATCAGCTGGAGCTTCGTTTAGGTTTTTATTTTGTTGTTTTGGGTTTATACAGCTATTCGATTTATTTGTATATTATTTTGGATATTTACAGATTCTTTTTCTTGGGATTGTATTAATGTTATGGTTTCCGCAGTTGAATTATGAATTTTGTTTAATTAAGTTAATTGCATGTCTAAGTTCTGTTTAGTAGGTGATCCGGGTAAGGGTCACTACATGTCGTCTCATCAGACTCGAAAATAAGGTCCATCTGACCTTGGCATTAGAATCAATTCAATATCACATCATATCATATCAAAAGCAATAAAGATCCACTACCTGTGATGGATCGACAATAATAAAAGTTCTACCTCAAGAACAAGTACATAAACAAGTATGTGATTTGTTCGGGATAACTCAAGAAGCATCATTCTCGAGTATCGAATCCCTGACTCTCGATGTCATCTTATACCTTTCATTTCGTTGAGTCGTCGTTGCTTCAAATCTGAACAACCTACATCAAAGAATAACAATCAAACTTGCTCAAGTTCATCATCTCATCTTCAAGGTAGCATAACTTCAATCTTGAGCTATTCGACCTCGTTTTTCAAACGATAAAGTCTCGAGTTCGAATCTCTTCTTTACAAATCTGAAATATAGCATATCAAGCTATTTATATCAGCTACAAACTCACATAAAAATCTGCTCAATCACATCTCAAACTTCAAGGCAAAACAGGTTACAAACTTTGCTCAATTCTTGGCCGATTCGAAATATAACTTCTCGAACTCGAAATATTCATATAAAATCTGATATGAAGTGTAAATATGCTGCATATATCAGCAAACAACTCATATCTAACTTAGTTCAAGCACTATAAACTCAAATATGATCAAAGTCTTGAACCGACGGCATAACGGTATAAAATCGGTAACCCAAAACGATATCGAACTCCTAACTAACATCATACTCATCATATATCAGCAATATATCATCATAAACCAGCATCTCAACAGCTATAAATTTAGAAATATATGCTGTCATATCATAGCAAATACAAACGATAACCATTCTTCAATCCATCTTCGAATAAATCATGCATACACCCTCAAGAACAAGAATATATAAACAGATCCTGATTCCTTTCATATCTGGAATTTAGAACATTCTGGAAATATCATAACACTTACATCAAATCATAGCACTCGTCTCAAGGAGTCCGGAACTATGCTCAGAATTAAATTCGGTTAACCGGATCAAAAGATATGAGGAATTGAAGATCAAATTCGAGAAAGAAGATGGTGCTCTCGGTTGTTCTGAAATTCTGAATCCTAGCTGCTGCTTTCACGTGTAAATGGTATGGAATTAAGTGCAAAATAGATAAATACAAACCAATTTGCAATTTAGTCCTTGACGTTTTCAGTAATTGCAAATCAGTCCCGGACCAATTTTTTTAATTCAATTTCAATCCTAAATAATTTAAAAATAGAAGAATTTAATTCAGAACTCTAAATAATCTCAAATTAAATAATCTCGGATCAAAATTAAATAATTTCGGACTTTATCGCATTTTAGTCCTTGAACTTGTCACTATTTGCAAATCGATCCCTTCTCGGATTTCACCGTAGAATTAAATCTTATTTCATTCTCGGAACTCGGAATTTAATTATTAAATTCCATAAATATCCAATTCCAATATTTTTATATTTTAATTTAAGAATCCCGGAATTTAAATCTCAAATCCGTAAATTCTCAAATTAAATATTTTCAGCTCGAAAATTAAATCTCTAATTTTCATCAATTATCAAATTGATATTTCCCAAATTATAGAATTTAAATCTCAAATTCCATAATTAATAACTTAATCTTTTCAGGGCCTTACAGTGTATGTCCAAGATCACGGTCAGTATTTGTAGCATATCCAATGGATTTTCGGAACATCGAGCTCATACTGGGGTGCCTACATTCTAAGCATGAGTTCCAATTTTTTTTTTTTTTTTTTATCTCGACTTACCAAAGTAGTCCTGCTTTATGCATTGCATATAAACATGTGTACTCATATATTGCATACTTGGTAATTTCACTCACGTTATCATAGACACCACATTCGATGATGCAACTTACAAGTTGTTCAGAAGGTGAATCAGTGTTCAGTCAGTTACCCCTAGGAGCAGAGGATACCGTTTGTTTTAATTTAAGGATATTTATGTTTTTTATTGTAATTCGACTGGGTTGTAAGATTAATTCTCAAGTTTTCATTTATATTCAGATATTTATATGTTAATATTTTAATTAATTAAATTACATGTTTACCGAGTGATTAGTAGTGGATCCCGGACGTGAGAAACATACGTTTGAGTAATTAAAATTTGAAACAAAATTAAAACAAAGACTTTTGTAAGACGATCTCATAAGTCAATTTTATGAGATATATTTCTTATTTAGGTCACCTATGAAAAATTATTAATTTTTATGTCAAAAGTATTATTTTTATTTGTAAATATGAACAAGGTTGACTCATCTTAAAGATAAAAATCCGTGATACCGTTTCACAAGATACTTATTCGAAAATTACTTAACTCAACAAAAGATAATGAAATTATATTAAATTTCAAAAATTCATGTTAATACTCGCTCATATGTAACTAATTTGAAAAAAAAATTAAAATATTTGAATACTCAGTTTTTTTCTCATAAATGATTTCATCGTATCATTTTCTTTTGTCATATTCTTATCGCAATGATCTTTTATCATGTTTTATTAAAGTAATTTATAAATGTAATCCACAAAATAACGTTGGTTGGAAAACATGATTACAAATTATAAAATTAGAAACTCCAAAAAATAATATCAAAATTATTATTTATTTTTTTTATTTAACTAATTTATAAATAAAAAACACAAAAAATGATAGTTGCAAAAAACTTTTATTTAAACACATAAGTTCAAATAGACACGAGATTCTCATCCCTAAGTGGAACAGAGTTTCCTAAGTCATTTAATTTATATTTAAGTGTTTCTAAAAATATTATCGAGGGCTAGCAAGAAGCAGTATGCTACCGAGGTCGTAGCGAAACTTTGCTCAGTTAAGACGCTCTCTACTTCTGCGAACTAAAGACAAATGAAATTATAGTCCTGAATCCTTAATAGTTATTTTTAGTATATATTGGATTAATAGATACTTCTAGATTAAAAAAATAGTGATGTGATGTTCACTTATCTTTAGGATGTACTTTAGACTTTGTGCTCCTAAAACAATTTTTTAAAGGTACGTAAGTATTGACTTAGGTATCCAGTTGAATATGCATGTTTATGTGTTGCATTATTATCTGTCATATGATGTATTTTTATCATGTCATGTTATATATGTATCAACATGTGATAATCACGTTGAGTACTTTGATATCCCTTGAGATAGATAGTTTAGTTGGGTCGCTCAGCTTTTGTTTCTTGTAACCGTTTGACACCCACTGGATCAATAAAGCAGCGTGTGCGGTTATCCAGGACAATGTTTGTCCAAGATCACTGTCGGTATTCGTGGACACTATATTCTATGGGGTAACTTGAAAGTTGTTCAGGAGGTGAATCAATGTTCAGTCAGTTATCAGGTCCTCGAAGTATAGGGTAGCGTTGGTTTTAATTTAAGGATATCTCTATCTTTTATATAATTCGATTGTGTTGTATAATTAATTCTAAAGCTTTCTGTTATCTTCAGTTATTATTATTTTTTTAACTATCTGTATTTATGTAGTTAATGTTGTAATTAAGTTAACTACATGGTTATCAAGTTATTAGTAAAACAATTAATGAGAAAATTAAAAACATTAAATTAATTTATAAATTTAAACTAAAAAATATTGGTTGCAAAATATTTAATTTGAAAGCATAAGTTTTAGCTAAAAACAACAACTAAAGAGATAAGAAATAAGAATTTAACCCTCGCATGAGTCAATGAGCATATGATTCATGTGAGATGGGGTCCACTTCGGAGTCAACCCTTGTAAAGAAATAAGAATTTAAATGGAAAAAAAAAAGATAGCTCACGATAATTTTTTCACCATGTTTTATGCAATTAATGTGAAAACATAAACATATTAATTACATTAATTAGAAAGCCATAAAAAACCTCATTTTAAAGTCATTAAGCAAACAAGGACATATTTGTAAATTCAAAATGAAATTTGCATATTCATATATAAAAAAATCAATATTGAAAGCATAAGTTTTAGCTAACAACCACAACTAAAATGATAAGAAATAAGAATTCAAATGGAAAAAAATAGCTCACAATAATTTTTCATCATGTTTTATGCAAATATTGTTTGAACATAAACCATATAAAATAAATTAATTATAAAGTAATAAAAAAAACTCATTAATTAAAGTCATTAAACACACAAGGACATATTTGTAAATTCACAATAAAACTTGCATATTTATTGTTTTATGCAAGTAATGTAAAAACATAAACCATATTAATTAAATTAATTAAAAACCACAAAGAAACATCATTAAATTAAACAAAAAGGACATGTTTGTAAATTTACAATGTAACTTGCATATTCATATATAAAAAATCAATATTGAAAGCATAAGTTTTAGCTAACAATCACAACAAAAAAGATAAGATATAAGAATTCAAATGGAAAAAAATAGCTCACAATAATTTTTTACCATGTTTTATGCAAGTAATGTATAAAACATAAACCATATAAATTAAATTAATTAGAAGTATTAATAAAAAAACCTCATTAATTAAAACCATTAAATACACAAGGACATGTTTGTAATTTCACAATGGAACTTGCATATTTATAGATAAATAATAAATAATAATAAATAATATATATGTATTTAATATTAATTCTGAAAAATAATTAAAACTTGTAATGAAAATGTATTCATCTAATTTAAAACTTGTAATCAAAATGTATTCATCTAATAAATGACAAAAATTTTGATTTTTTGAAATTTTTTTAGTTCTTGTTTAAAATTTTGATTGCAAAAATAATACGATATTTTTTTTTATTATTATTATTAGACTAGCGGTTCCACTCAACAGAAAAGTAGTCAATGTAATGGCAATTTTTTTTTATAGTTTTATCTCAAATGACATAAACTAACAATGTCCATGGAGCGTGTTTGACCAAATTTAGGATGTCGCGCCAAGAAAAAAAATAAGACCCGAGATGTCCCATGACCATCTCAAAATCTGGATTTGCGAACGTTCCATACAAGATAAATTTACACGAAAAACCTTAAATTAATTATTAATTATCCAATATATATAATATATATGGATTCCCCAAAACCGTTACCCAACCCCTTACACCATATATTTCATGGATGGGATTTAAATCGGATCCATTCCCATCCCAAACATAAACGTTTTTATGCAATAAATTTTTATGATAATATTTAAAATTGTAATATATTTATTATATTAATTATATCAATAATTTTAAACAATTATTCAAACTCCAATACTTAATGGTGTTAATCATTGATTAAATAAAATAACACTCCGTACATCGCATCGGTGAAAAATACTTGTCGGCAAAGGTGGCCGCTTGCATTAAATGAGGCAGAAGACTATGAATTTAAAGAAACATATGGCAGGTCATTTATATGGCCAAGTGGACGGCAAGTGTATGAAGAAAATTCATAATTGAATTTCCTTTCTCTTGTACACACTGATGAATTGCACCTATAAATAGGTGCATTCACTCGGTATTTCAAATCATCCCAGAGCTCGAGCAATTATTTTTTTTTCTCAAGTGTGTTTTCTTCTCTCCAATACATTTTTATATATATTTGTGAGATAAGTTTTCTCATGTATTAAGAGAGTGTGTGTTGGGATCGGTTCAGAGGGTAGAGGGGGGGTGAATACACTCTGAAACTTATTTTCTTTTTTTTTTAAATGATCAAGTGAAGTTTAGTTCACTTAATCTGTTTTCTCAACTTCTAAAACGGTTTGAACAACTTAAATAGTGCGGAAATAGTTCAGAGGTTTTAATGATGCAAAGGCAAGTTATAACACGATGTATGAGCAATATATAAGATAAATATGCAGTAAAGACTAAGGCACGATTTATGGAAGTTCGAAGGCTTAATCCTTCTACGTCTCCCCTTCTTCCACTTAGGAAGGAATTCACTAGAAGACTTTGGTTATTACAACGTCTTGCAATACACCCACTTCAGACTTAGGACTTATCCAATGCCTAATCCGAAACTCCTAGATTTACACAGATAAGATTCTCAGTTCTTATCAGACTGGTGGAAGCTTTCAGAGTAGCTTCAAGTCTCTTCAATAATGAATACAGTCCGGTTGAGCTTCTCAAACTGCAGAGCGGTCGAGAGGCTTGGAAACCCTAGGATGATCCTTGAAGATCAGATATGTAAACTGTAGGCGAGGGTTTATTTGAGCAGCAAGTGAATGATCTTGTAAGTGTGCTCAAGTATTGCCTCAGTATATCAGATGAGGACTTCTGATAGTATTCAAGTGATTGAGTTGATTGAGATTTTTCGTGTTGCTTGTCTTCTTGTCACTTCTTGAGCAATCTTCCCTTTATATAGGTCAATCATCAACGTCTTTATTTTGAACGTTCTGATGCTGCATTGAATGCACATTTAATGCTTCATAAATGCATTGATAATTCTGCATGAAGATCGTACACTTCTTTAAATGCAGACAACTTTCATTGTCCAAAACTGGTATAAACGGTCGAATGCTTTATCTGTAGCCATTCTGCGTTTTTGCCATTTTAGTGCAACCTGTTGTCTCGATGCAAGAGTCAACAGATCTTCTGATACGCCGGTTCTGCTTTTGATAAAAGATCTTGCAATGAACGTCTTGTCTCAAGTATTTGTCTTGAGATATCTTGATAAGCAGTTGGCATTCTACCGGTAGATAGATTTATCCTCTGCTGGTTTGAATAACCAGTCGACAGGCTTGTGACTGCAACCGGTCGAGAGACAAAGGCGGTTGACACGCTTCCGGTAGATAACTTGAAGGGTTTAGACGGTTGCGGTAAGAGTTGTAGTAGATTCCTGAAATACAAAAGATTGGCAGCACATTCCTATACAATGAGTTGTTGTTTGTTATCACCAAAATGTCGGATTCAACAATTTCCCCCTTTTTGGTGATGACAAAACTTAAGTGCTCCGAAAACAATATGAAAGCATTAAAATGAACTTCATTGAGAGAATGAATTTCATTAATTACAATAAGCATTCTTATTACACCTACTGAAGAAAAACAAAATGAGATACAGCTGCGATAAGTAAAGAAGAGACAAGTTGTTCATCTTTTGAACCAACTGGCTCCTCCTGACCTATCGCCTTCTCTACTTCTTCTGTCGGCTTCTTCCTTTCTTCTGGATTCTTCTTCACGTCTTCTTGCCTCTGCTGCTCTTCGTTGCTCTTCTTCCCCCCTTTTTGGCATCACCTTGGTTGAGTCGAAGGACGATCTCAGTGAGTTGAGTGCCAAGGCAGGCTTGCATAGTATCAATTTTTGCATCTAGTTGAGCAATTAGAGTAGCTTGCATAGTGTCCATCCGATCATTCTACTGCCTATGAAGGCGGTTTTTGGATTTGACAACTTGTTCGGAGACGGTAGAGAGTGTTTTGATTTGAGTGCGATGATGGGCAGTGATCTCTTTGGACAGATGAGCAAAGTCTCTAGACACGGTCTCAAAATGCCGAATCATCGTCTTGCGTGAATTGTCAACCCATGAGGATGTGTTTGTGATGTCTTGTGAAAAGGATCGAACTGTTTGCAGGAGCTCATGAAGCCTATTCATCAATGTGTGATCCAGAGCTGCGGCCATGACTTCAATATATGAGTCATCAGTCTGAAGCATTTGACTCTGTGTGTCATTCCTTGGTGAAGCCGGGCCAGACTCAAGATGATGTGATGCTGGTGATCTGGCTGGTGAGCTAGCTGATGTACCTTCCAATAGTGGTATAGTTGGAGATGTAGGGGTCTCGACTGCAGCCAAGATGGTTGGTGGAGTAGCAGGATCAGCACTCGGTTCATCCATTAGGAGATCTTCCACAAACTTTTCAGTAGATGGAGACGGTTGAAGTGCTGGGTCAGCATCAGTCACTGGCTGTTCTGGAGGTGCAAGTGATACAATAGTGCTTGGTATCTCTGTTGGGGGCACTACTGCTTCACTGCTGCAAGGAGCCTCTGTCACAGAGGTGACAGGAATTTTTTGTTCAATCACTTCTAAAAAGTCATGTAGACGACTGGGAGAGGTGTGAGCGGTCTCCGCTGGAGATGAGTGAGCAGTCACAGCTGCTTCCGGTTGAATTACTGCTTGGACTACGGTTGAGGCGGGGTCGACCGATGAAGATGCTGCCACAATCGATCCTAGAGCGGATGACTGAAACAGGTCAGCAGTGATGAGACCGGTCAGAATCCCATATGAAAGAGTAATAGCAGAGACGTCTTCTTCACCCTGATCTTGGGTAAGAAAAGTCTTCATCATCACCTGTGCTTCCAGTCCATAAGCCTGTATACAAGCTGCTGAAGCTGTCGTCTTTACGTTGTTAAGAGCTTGGAAGTGCTGAAGTAGTTGAGTGATTTGACGTAGACTATTCTGTAGTCCAGTCAAAATCACAAAGTCATCGGTGGCGGTAGGACTCTTGGATTTGAAGTTCTTGACACGCTCAGTAATCAACAGAGATATCAGGCTTCCTCGAAGCTTCAAGTCGATGAGCTGTCTTCTTCCCAGAGCCTCCACGATGTCTTCAGTGTCAGCAAAAAGAAGCATCTTCTGCTCAATAACGTTCAGAGCTTTCCACTTAGGAAATATTTGAGCAAGCGTCAGGTGAGTACGGGAATGATGCCATCTGTCAAAGCGCTGTAGGTGACGCTTGACAATGCGGAAAACGTGAGAGATGATCAAGTTGAGCTCTACAGTAGCTGCTGGTTGAGCCTTAGGTGAGTAGATCATCACACCTTTCCCTTTGTCCTTGGGATCAGCGAGAGTGACCTTTGGAGTTGATGAGGCACCTTCCATGATTATCACACCCTTGGTAGGACGTGGAGCAGTAGTAGCAGTAGTGGTAATAGTCTCGACCGTTGGCAGAATTGGTGTTGGAACGGTAGGAGCAAGTCCAGAAAGGGACTTTAACTTCTTGTGCTGCCTCTTCTTCTCGCCTGCAGGCGTGGATGGCACAGCTGCTTTGGAGACAGAAGGAGATGACTTGCTGAAGGCTTGAATCAGTGGAACGTTCTCACATGATTCTTCTTCAGAGTCAGACTCTATGATAAGTTGACGCTTGGCAGATTTCTTGGTATGGGCTGGTTTGGCCGCTACCGGGACTGTTGAAAGCGGTTGAGTGACAGCAACAACACTTGCGGTTGAAGGCAGAGTGTCGACCGCAACCTCTTTCTTGTTCAGAAACTTGAAGATTGTAGACTTGTTGAGCCATTTGGTGGGATGCAGAGGCTCAGTCTTGGAGAAGTCTACTCTAAGGACGCTCAAGGTGTGGCAAATTTGTAGAGCAAATCCCTCGGATTTCCCTTTTCCCCTGATCATTTCACATAAAGTAGTGAACAATATGTCTGACCAGTTGATGTTGATTTTGGAGGCGATACAAGCCATGTATTGGAATTTCTCCATCGTCACCTTGTCGTACGATCCAGCCTTGGCAAGAAGATTCTTGGCCACGATGTTGGTCAATAGCCTGAATGGAGCTTTAAGAGATGTCTTCTGAGCCGGCAGTTTGATCGGAGCATCAGTGGTTGAGAATTCCTTCAACCAGTATGAGCAGTTACCATCGGGAAGATCCGCGCATTTTGTCAAACCCCTGGAGGGCAGATCAAATGTGCTGACGAAGAACTTTTGATTGAAGGAGTAGGACTCTGTCCGGATCAAGCATTTGACAGTCCCATGCTCGATTTGAGCGGTTGCAAAGAACTCCTTCAAGACAGGCAGATCGCAGATGGCGCTGCTTCCCAAAAACTTCTTCAGTCCAGAGGCTTCAAGCATGGTGAAGACCTCAGTGATTCCTGCATTGTTTGCCTCAATAACGGAATCAAAGTTGATTGCAAGGCAAGTCTTCTGAATCGACATGATAGCTGTAGATAAGAACTCGAGCAGAGAGTAAGCAAAAGCTTGATAGTAATGCGATAGAACTTTTAATGCAATATGAAAGCTTTAGCAACGGTGAAAGGTTGATATACGAGTGTAAAGAAGTATATATAGGAACCTATGGGCCATATGGTGATGTCATGAAAAGTATTTTTGAAATTCAAAAAGTTTTGAAGAGTATAATCACCGCGCCCAATCAATGTCATTTGGTTCAAAGCACAAAGCTGTTAGTACGGAGCCTGTCATAGACTAGCTAAAGGCGGATGATATGCCAACATTTATGGCAATGTAACAGCTAAGCTATTAAAGTCATACTAGCAATCATTCCCCCTAAAAGCATGCATACTAACTTAGATCTACTAAGCCAAGAATATTTCGAAAATATGAAAACTTAGCGTCCGGTAAAGGCTTGGTGAATATGTCTGCTGCTTGCTGATCGGTAGAGATGTATTCCAGCCTGATTTCCTTCTTTAAGACATGATCTCGGATAAAGTGATGTCTGACATCAATGTGCTTTGTCCTAGAGTGCATCACTGGATTGTGAGTGATGGCTATGGCACTTGTATTGTCACAGTAGATTGGAGCTTCACTCGACCGGATTCCATAATCATTAAGCTGCTGTTGAATCCAGAGTATTTGAGCACAACAGCTGCCAGCAGCAAGGTATTCTGCTTCGGCGGTCGAGGTAGCAATTGATGTCTGCTTCTTACTTGACCACGAAATTAGTCTATCTCCAAGGAATTGACATGTGCCACTTGTACTTTTGCGATCAATTCTACAACCTGCATAATCTGCATCTGAATAGCCAATAAGATTAAGATTTGAATCTTTGGGATACCAAAGACCCACATTAGTAGTTTCTTTAATATATTTAATTATTCGTTTGGCGGCAATGAAATGAGATTGCTTAGGTGCTGCTTGAAATCTAGCACATAAACAAACTGAATACATGATATCCGGTCGACTGGCAGTCAAATAAAGCAATGAGCCAATAAGGCCTCGATACATTGTTACCTCGACCGGGATTCCCCCTTCATCTTTATCAAGCTTGATTGATGCACTCATGGGGGTAGATACAGTTGAGCACTGTTCCATTCCAAACTTCTTTACCAATTCCTTGGCATACTTGGATTGATTGATAAATATTCCAGTTTCAAGTTGCTTCACTTGCAATCCAAGAAAGAAATTTAGCTCGCCCATCATGCTCATTTCAAATTTCTCCTGCATCATCTTAGAGAACTTTGAGCACAACTTGGGGTTAGTTGACCCAAATATAATGTCATCAACATAAATTTGTACTAGTAACACATGATCACCTTTTACAAATTTAAACAAGGTCTTATCGACCGTTCCAATTTGGAAATCATGTTCCAGTAAAAATTTTAGTAATGTATCATACCATGCACGCGGTGCTTGTTTTAATCCATAGAGGGCTTTGCCAAGTTTATAGATATATTGAGGATGAGTAGGATTGACAAAACCTGGTGGTTGTTCAACGTACACCTCTTCTTGAAGTAGACCATTGAGGAATGCAGACTTGACATCCATTTGATAAACTTTAAAGTCCTTGAAAGCTGCATAGGCAAGAAAGATGCGGATTGATTCTAGTCTTGAAACTGGCGCGAAGGATTCCTCAAAGTTTATGCCTTCTTCTTGTCTGAATCCTTGTGCAACAAGCCGAGCTTTGTTACGCACAACAGTGCCATGTTCATCGAGCTTGTTACGAAACACCCATCTAGTTCCAATCACATTTTGATTTTCAGGTCGAGGAACTAGATACCAAACATTGTTGCGGGTGAATTGATTCAACTCTTCTTGCATAGCTTCAATCCAGCTGGCATCTGATAGAGCTTCATCTATCTTCTTGGGCTCTACCTGAGATATGAAAGCTGCATGCAAGAATTCATTAATCATTTGACCACGTGTTTTTCGAGGAGCAGAAGGGTCACCTATGACCAACCCAGGTGGATGATCTTTGTTCCACCTAAAATAATTCCCTAAAGGGTTGTCATCAATTGGTTGACGAACGTCCTCGTTTACTGGATCATCATTGGCAGGAGGATCGTTATCAACCGGTGGATCCTCTTCTGGCCTTGTTTGATCAAACACGGTAGAGGGAACTGGATCATCCTTCTTTGGAGGATATGGATCACTGTCACTCTCTTCCTGTAGATTTGTGTTTTCCAGTCTATGACTCAGATCATTTATGCTCCCTTGAGTTTGTTCTGTACAAAGAGTAGATTCATCAAAAACAACATGAATGGTTTCCTCGACCGTTAGTGATCTTTGATTGAACACTCGATAAGCTCTGCTAACGGCTGAGTAACCAATAAAAGTTCCTTCGTCTGCTTTGGCATCGAAGGCTGTCAAATGATTTTTGCCATTGTTGTGGATAAAGCATTTGCACCCAAAAATTTTGAAGTATGAAATATCAGGTTTTGTGCCATTCCAGATCTCATAAGGAGTTTTGTTAAATCGTTTATTAATCATAGATCTGTTTTGAGTATAGCAAGCTGTGTTAACTGCTTCTGCCCAAAGCCTTTGAGAAACATTTGAATCAGCAATCATAGTTCTGGCTGCTTCTTTTAAAGTACGGTTCCTTCTTTCAGCCACCCCATTTTGCTGTGGGGATCTAGCAGCTGACAACTCATGCTTGATTCCCTGATCATCTAGATAAGTCATAGGAGTGGTGTTTAAAAATTTAGTCCCTCTATCACTCCTGATTCTATCTATCACAGTAGATTGTTCATTTTGCAAGCGTTTAAAAAGCTTAATCAGGTGAGGTGCAGTTTGATCTTTTGAAGAGAGAAAGATGACCCAAGTAAATCGAGAAAAGTCATCTATAACAACAAGAGCATATCTCATTCCCCCTATGCTTCTTACTGGTATAGGACCAAATAGGTCCATGTGAAGTAAATCTAAGCATTTGGAAGAAGACATACACCCTTTATTTTTAAAGGTTGCTCTCACCTGCTTTCCTAGTTGACAAGCAGGACAAACTTTGTCTTTTATAAAATCTCCTTCAGGCAGACCAGAAACCAAATCATGCTTCCTCAAGTTAGAGATGGACTTAAAATTTAGATGATTTAACCGCTTATGCCACAACCAATGTTTATCATGATGAGCAGTAAGACAAGTAGGTGAAGAAATATGTGAGCAAGACCAGTTTACCTTGTAGGTGTTTAGGTCTCTTACACCGGTCATAAGAGTCTCACCTTTGTCATTTTTGATGATGCAAGTGTGTTTGTGAAACTCGACCGAATGATCATTGTCACATAGTTGACTAATACTTATCAAATTATAGCACAGTTTGTCAACAAGCAACACATCTTTAATAATGATGTTACCATGGATAATCTTACCCTTACCCACGGTTTTACCTTTGGAGTTGTCTCCAAAGCTGATCTTTGGTCCTTTGCACAGCACAACTTCTGTTAGAAGTTCTGGATTCCCTGTCATGTGCCGTGAGCAACCACTATCTAAGTACCAGGTAGTGTCCTTGATAGAAGTGGTCTTCTCGCCCGTTTGGACTTTTAGTACCTGCAAAAAGTGAAGAACTTTTGGTACCCATATCTAGTAGGGTCCAGGTCGGATTAGCCCTTTCGGGACCCACACCTGGAACACCCTTACAGGTTTGCCCGTGTGTGTGTCCAGAAATCTGTGCGGTCAATAAGCAGTAAATGTGTGTGCGTGTGAGGTTGCTGTGTGCTGTTTGCCTTGTTGATCTTTATCAGTTAGCCTGTACCTCTTTTGAACTGGCCTGCAATTAAAGTACTGGTAAGGCTTCTCCTTTGACCATCTTCTCTTAGAGTAGTTAGACTCATTCCATGGCCTTTTGAAATTAGATTGGTTTCCCTTTCTTCTTTCATTAGGTTTTGGTTTAATCCAAGTTCCTCTTTGATTAGAGATCTGGGGATCCACATATCCTAGCCCTCTATGCTTAGAGCTTCGTTCGTTAGATACTTTCTGATTTTTGTCAAAGCTGCACTCATCATGTTCATATATCGTGCTGGACCTGACAAATCTTATTTTGTTAAGATTGCCTTTGTCCAGGCTTGACTGAATACAAGATTCCATAGACTGTTCATTTGTTCCAAACCCTAGACCGGTTTTGTCATGTGCCGGTCTTTGGATTTCTTGAATCTTGTCAATGGTTACAGAAGATTTATTCCAAGCCTTAATTGTTTCAAGTAATTTTTTGTTCTCAGTCAAGGTTGCTTGGAACACTCTTTTCAAGGTGTCATTCTCAGTAGCCAGCAGACTTAGCTTGACCTTAAGACCATCAAGCTCTTTTCGCTGCATGCAGCTTGATTCGCTTGACTTATCTTTTAGGTCAGCTCTTTCTGCCTTTACCTCCTCGAATTCCTTGGATAATGCTTTGTATTCATTAGCCATTTCGTGTAAAGCAGTAACTAGATCACTGTGAGTAAATTCAGGTGAACCAAAGTCAAATACCTCCTCAGCTTCTTCTTCGATGTCAGCCATAAGGCATTCCACCTTTTCATCATCGCTGTCATCTGAAGAGCTTCCGGTATTGGGGTTGTCAGAGTCAGACTCAGCCCACTTGCTTTTGCTTTCGTCTGCTACTAGAACCCTTTGGTCTCTTCCTTTTCTAAACGTCCTCTTGTCCTCCTTGCCCCTTCTTCTTTCGAAGAATTGCTTCTGATCATTGCTCTTAGGCTTGGTGCAATCTGCAATGAAGTGGCCTGGCTTGCCACAGTTAAAACAAGTAGGACCATCGTCTGTATGGTCCGATTTATGATAATTTTTAAATTTAGAATTGTTTTTACGCATAAATCTACCAAATTTCTTGACAAAGAGTGTCATGGCTTCGTTGTTGATTTGCTCAGCTGATCTCTTTGGAGCTTCCTCGACCGGTGGATGCATCACCGTTGAGGTTAAGGCCTTGGTTGGTTGAGAGGTAGATGGTTCATCTTCTGTCCTCATGTTGAGCTCGAACTCGTAGGCTTTGAGATCTGCAAAGAGATCATGCAGTTCAACCTTGCTTAAGTCTTTTGACTCCCTCATGGCCACTGTCTTGATCTCCCATTCTTTGGGCAAAGCTCTCATAACCTTCACAGCAATTTCACGGTTAGTATAAGTTTTTCCTAAAGCAATAAGATTACAAATGATACTACTGAACCGTTCATCAAATTCAGCCATGGTTTCCCCTGGCTTCATTTTGGCATTGTCATATTTTTGAATGGCCATGGTGAGCTTGTTTTCCTTGGTCTGGTCATTTCCTTCACACAGCTGAGTGAGCTTCTCCCAAATCTCCTTTGCTGTGGAGCATGACTTGATTTTGCTAAACATGTTCTTGTCCAGTGTTTTGTATAGGATGTCCCGGGCCACATTGTCAAGATTGGCCTTCTTTTTGTCCTCAGTAGTCCACTCAGCTCTTGGTTTCTCAATCATTTGTCCTGCACCAACGGTTAGAGCTGGGTTGACCTTCATGATTTTGATAGGACCGTCTGTTATGACATATAGCATGTCATCGTCCTGTGCTGCAAGATGTGCCTGCATGCGAATTTTCCAGTCATCATAATCTTCTTTAGAAAACATAGGAATTTTGTTGAAAGAAGTCATGATTTTAAAACTTTAGATCAGCAGTTGAGAAAGGAACCCTCTCTGATACCACTTGTTGGGATCGGTTCAGAGGGTAGAGGGGGGGTGAATACACTCTGAAACTTATTTTCTTTCTTTTCAAAATGATCAAGTGAAGTTTAGTTCACTTAATCTGTTTTCTCAACTTCTAAAACGGTTTGAACAACTTAAATAGTGCGGAAATAGTTCAGAGGTTTTAGTGATGCAAAGGCAAGTTATAACACGATGTATGAGCAATATATAAGATAAATATGTAGTAAAGACTAAGGCACGATTTATGGAAGTTCGAAGGCTTAATCCTTCTACGTCTCCCCTTCTTCCACTTAGGAAGGAATTTACTAGAAGACTTTGGTTATTACAACGTCTTGCAATACACCCACTTCAGACTTAGGACTTATCCAATGCCTAATCCGAAACTCCTAGATTTACACAGATAAGATTCTCAGTTCTTATCAGACTGGTGGAAGCTTTCAGAGTAGCTTCAAGTCTCTTCAATAATGAATACAGTCCGGTTGAGCTTCTCAAACTGCAGAGCGGTCGAGAGGCTTGGAAACCCTAGGATGATCCTTGAAGATCAGATATGTAAACTGTAGGCGAGGGTTTATTTGAGCAGCAAGTGAATGATCTTGTAAGTGTGCTCAAGTATTGCCTCAGTATATCAGATGAGGACTTCTGATAGTATTCAAGTGATTGAGTTGATTGAGATTTTTCGTGTTGCTTGTCTTCTTGTCACTTCTTGAGCAATCTTCCCTTTATATAGGTCAATCATCAAAGTCTTTATTTTGAACGTTCTGATGCTGCATTGAATGCACATTTAATGCTTCATAAATGCATTGATGATTCTGCATGAAGATCGTACACTTCTTTAAATGCAGACAACTTCCAGGGTCCAAAACTGGTATAAATGGTCGAATGCTTTATCTGTAGCCATTCTGCGTTTTTGCCATTTTAGTGCAACCTGTTGTCTCGATGCAAGAGTCAACAGATCTTCTGATACGCCGGTTCTGCTTTTGATAAAAGATCTTGCAATGAACGTCTTGTCTCAAGTATTTGTCTTGAGATATCTTGATAAGCAGTTGGTATTCTACCGGTAGATAGATTTATCCTCTGTTGGTTTGAATAACCAGTCGACAGGCTTGTGACTGCAACCGGTCGAGAGACAAAGGCGGTTGACACGCTTCCGGTAGATAACTTGAAGGGCTTAGACGGTTGCGGTAGGAGTTATAGTAGATTCCTGAAATACAAAAAATTGGCAGCACATTCCTATACAATGAGTTGTTGTTTGTTATCACCAAAATGTCGGATTCAACAGTGTGTGTCTCTTTGGAAACACAGAGAGAGGTTGTAATTCTCCAAATATTATAGTGAAATATTTTGATTTTGCCCGTGGTTTTTACCCTAATAATTTTTAGGGATTTTCCACGTAAATCTTGGTGTCTATTTATTCTTCAATTTTCATAGTTTCTATCTCGTGATGCCGCACCTGAGACCAGCAAGTGGTATCAAAGCCATGGCATAAAATTTCATAAAATTCTGAGTATGCTATGTGGTTGCAGCTTTGACTGATCTTCCACATCAGAAAATATTTTTTGAAGATTTTATAAGGCAGGATTATTTTAGTCAAGATGACGGCAAAATATGAGATAAAAAAGTTCAATGGGAGCAATTTTTTGCTGTGGAAATTGAATGTGCAAGCAATTCTAACAAATGAGCGTTGCTTGGCAGCTATTGGAGATAGACCGGCGGACATCACGGATGATCAAGTGGAATGAGATGAATCACAATGATATTGCCAATTTGCACTTGGCTATAGCGGATGAAATTTTGTCAAGTATCTCTGAAATAAAAAGCGCAAAAGTTATTTGGGATAATTTGGCAAAACTGTACGAGGTCAAGTCACTACACAACAAAATTTTCCTAAAGAGAAAGCTTTATACTCTTCGGATGGCGGAATCCTCATCGATGACCGACCATATCAACACACTGAATACTCTATTTTCCCGGCTCACCTCTATGGGGCATAAAATAGAGGAAAAATAACGTGCGGAGCTTGTACTTCAGAGTCTACCGGATTCATATGATCAGCTCATCATCAATGTTACCAACAATGTTCTTTCGGATAATGTAAATTTTGATGACGTTTTAACTGCGGTTCTTGGAGAAGAGAGTTATCGAAGGAACAAGGAAGATAAGTTGGCAATGTCGAAGCAAGCAGAGACTTTACCGATGACGAGAGGAAGATTGACGGAGCGTGACTCCAATGAAAGCCACAGATATGGTAGATCCAAGTCAAGAAGTAAGAATAAGAATATTTACTGCTTTAAATGTAGTGGTAAAGGCACTTCAAAAGAGAGTGTACTAAGAGCATCGAAAAGGGATCTCAAGAAAATGTGGCCAGTACTTCAGGCGGTGGAGAAATATTATTCAGCGAAGCAGCAACAGTTGTGGAAGGCAGACACAGATTTTGTGATGCATGGATTATGGATTCAGGAGCGATGTGGCACATGATGTCAATGAGAGAATGGTTCGATCAGTATGAACCAGTCTCAAGAGGATATGTATTCATGGAAAACGATCATGCCTTGGAAATCGCTGGGGTCGGTACCATCAAAATTAAAATTTTTGATGGCACTATTCGCATCATACAGGAGATACGACATGTGAAGGGCCTGACAAAGAATATTTTGTCTTTGGGGCAATTGGATGATATTGGGTGCAAAACCCGTGTCGAAAAAGGGATCATGAATATTGTGAAAGGCGTGCTTGTGGTTATGAAGGCGGAAAAGGTTGTGCAAAATATGTATGTACTGATGGGAGAAACACACAAAGAGGCGAAACTAGCTGTTGCATCAATTGGTTTGAGAGAAGAATCAACAGTATTGTGGCATAGAAAGCTCGGGCATATATCAGAACAAGGAATGAAGATTCTCTTAGAACGGAAGCTGTTGCCGGGGCTTACAAAAGTGACTCTACCCTTTTGTGAGCATTGTGTTACCAGTAAACAACACAAATTAAAGTTTGGCACATCTACTGCCAAAAGAAAAAACATATTGGAGCTAATTCATTCTGAGGTGTGGACTGGCAAGCCAACTGATTATTCTCGGTTACATACATTTGGAATTCCGATGTACGTGTTGTACAATGAACAAGAAAGATCGAATTTGGATTCCAAATCCAGAAAATGTATCTTCTTGGGCTATGCTGATGGAGTTAAGGGTGTTCGCTTGTGGGATCCTACTGTCCACAAGCTTATCATCAGCAGAGATGTTATCTTTGAGGAAGATAAAGTGAATGGAGACAAAGACACACTGAATTCAGAAACTACTATCATTCAGGTGGAAAATAATATAGACGAAGATCAAGTTTCTTGTGAAGCAGTACCGGAGCATGAGAAACAAGAACCAGTTGAGTCAGAGGTTTCCAAAGTGACGCAGTCAACTCGAGAGAGAAGACCACCAGGTTGGCTTTCAGATTATGTCGCTGAAAGCAACATTGCATATTCTCCATTAACAGAGGATGGTGAGCCATCGAGTTTTCATGAGGCTACTCAAAGCTCGGATGTATCCCTGTGGATGACAGCGATGCAAGAAGAATTGGAAGCATTGGACAGGAATAAAACTTGAGATCTTGTTATACTACCACGAGGGAGGAAAGCTATCGGTAACAGTGAAAGAGTGGGTGCCCGGTTAGCCAACTTGTGGCTAAGGGCTTTTATGACTCTATGTATAAATAATCTTTGTTTAATATGATTTACATTCATTAATGGCATTTTCTTTGTCTTTCTTCATATTGTTATATTGTGATATACTATTGTTGTTTTGATAAAGACATTGAATATACTATAGTGTAAGTAAGATGAGATAGTGAATAAAGAGAGATCACTATTATGAAACACATCTTATAGTCACTGTATATTCTAAACAGTTCCTAGTCAATTGAGCCGTCCGCTAATGAGGATAAGGATCGCTCGAGATTGAGACTAGCATTTGTGATGCCAAGTACCACGTTTCATTGGTAATAGACATGGAGATGTTCAAAGCATGCAAATGGATATTCATATGATGAATGATCGAACAACCATATTCGAACTTTCCAAGTGGTTATCACTTATCGAGTGGATAAAGTCCGCGGTTTTGGTTGTACACCATTAGTCCTTACTACTTGAAACATCATTGAGACTCTATATGCTAGTACTGTACTTTGACTCGTTTACCGACTCTATTGGGGTCATCAGGTGTCGGGATTGGGTACAGTTACGACGCATATAGGAGTCGATGCTTTGTTGTCAAGGATTCACCACATACTTGCGAGTTTGGATATCCTATGCGAACTGAGGAGATATTAGTGTGACGAATCTCTGTCCAGAGTACATGATGTGTTTTAGGTTACTCGGTTTTCTTAGTAACACATGCGATGTCACTATTTGATCTCCAAGATGTAATGCATAGTTATCGAATCTCGAACGACTCTCGATGCACCAATGGTTGTTGATTCGATCGGGATATATGGATGAAGGGACCGTACTGTACGCTAACCAAAATCTACTGGTTCTTGCAGGCACTATCAGTGATACCTAGGGAATCATGGGGCGATGTTGCTAGGCGCTCTTACCATGATTCGATGGGTAAGTCGAAAATTATTGTTCCAAGTCACAAGGAGTTGTGAGCCCACGGCTAGCTGTATCCCTGAACCATTGAGGGTCACACAAGTAATGAATTATTAAACCCCGTTGAGATAGTTAAATTTAAAGAGTTAAATTTAATTAAAGAGAAGTTGGACTTCTTAACTAAAGGGAGTGGAATTTCCTAAAATGACATAGGGATGAACATTTTTGGAAATCACTGAATTCGGATTCAGAAAAATTATCTTGACTTTAAAAGGTTCAGAAATGGTTTCTGTGCACATTGGTAAAATCGGTTTATCAATCGGAGTCATGATGAATTTTATATTAATTTCTATATAACGGGCTTGGCTTGTTGGGCTTAAGTTATGGATTATGGGCCCTAAGGAGTTAGAGTTCTAATACAATTATAACTTAATTTAGTCTAGAAATTATCTACAAATACATGTTTAGTGTTCGAAAATCATAATTTTTAAGTCTTGCAATTTTCGAATTACACATATATTTTCAAGAGGAATTTTCGAAAATCCTCTACTCCCTTTTGAGATAATTCAGTCTGTAATTTTTGTGAAAAATTACATTCTGAATTGACAGATCAAATCTGTTTATTCTCTTCGACAAACATCTGATTGATTTCTAGTGCAATCAATCAGAGGGTTTTAGTTTTCTATTCGTGGACTTAATTCCGGAGGTTGATCGTGATAGTCATCGGTTCCCGGGATTTACAAGAAGAGCAGATTAAATTCTGTTGGAGTCCATAATCAAGCCTTTGCTTGAATAGGTAAAATATTTAACTGTGAATTTATATTTTTACTTGCAAGATTTTAATCGTTAGGATTTGATACCCATGATATGGAATCGTTCCATATCGAAAAATAAAATTTTTGAAACTTCCGCTGCTCCGGGTAACACATCCGTGTGATCAGAGAACGCGTTTTCCAACAATGGTATCAAAGCTAGGTCATAATCTTTGATAAAACGATTAAAATTAATCGATTGTACAAAATTTTTAGCCTCGGTTTTTTGAAACAAAACAAAAATTTTTAAAATTAAATTTGAAACAAGGGCAATAGGGCAGCGAGCGTCGCTGCCCACCTCCACGTGGGCAGCCCTATCCCACGTGGAGGCGGGGCTGTCCGGGAATGTCCCGGGTGTGGGGACCTCGGGTTGCTAATTTCATTTTAGGGCAGCTAATGATTAATTAAACAATTAATCAAACAATTAAAGAATAATAAATCATGAGCAGAATTTTATTTTTTTTAAAAAAAAATTTTCCGAGCCTCGCTCGATCCGGAAAAGTTAGCCGATCGAGCGAGCCATGAATCAAAACTCTCGGGTGTGCCCATTTACTTGCCGCGCTCGATCGGGCAAAAGCTACCGATCCAGTGGGCACCATGCAGCAGAAGATTTCAGATTTCCATTCTTGGTGTCAACACTTGTATAATCAAACACCAGCTTTCATAGCCAACTCAAACATGGTTTAAATCTTCTACAACATGCATATCTACATATAACAAGTTTCAGGCATTATAACAAAAGCTTATTACATCAAATAAATAGCATAAAGATATGGAACAAAAAGCTACACAACATCTTCAAAGGTGAGATTCTAAGCACAAGTTCATATCAAATTCTATGCTATCTAAGTATCATTCTTTCAACTTAAAACCCGAGTCCACACTTGCTACATCTCTCTCTCGAGCTATCAATGTCGTCTCAGACCAGCTCCTGCCCCATCTGTTGTGATGCACATATACAAAACAAAACAACAGTCGGATAAACTTCGGTGAGAAATCATTCTCAGTATAATCGACATATAAATGCGTTAAATAAATTCATATCAACTCTAAACATATCAACTCAAGAATAGAGTAAAAATAACGCATATAACGACTCAAATTTCAAATCAAGACTTCAATTTATATTGCGCGCTTATCTCAAGAATTGATTCTTATCACTTCGTTGCCATCAAGATTCGTAACCGATCTTGACATGGATATCCATCTATCGTAGCCATTCCGGGCTAGAAAATAAGGTTAACCGCAACCTTGGCATAGAATCAATTCAATATACAATCATATCGACTCAAAATCAAAGATCCACTACCTGCGATGGATCGGCAACATCAAACATAAATCAAAACATCTCAAGTATGTGATTTTCGCGGGCCAACTCAAGAATAGTCGTTCTTGAGTTTCAAAGTCCCTAACTCGTGATGTCGTCATTATATATTTCATTCTCGAGTTTGTCATGTTCCACATCTGGATAGAAAGTACAACAACTCCTACAAGAATCTGATCATTCAAACTTCAATCAATCTTTAATCAAATTCACTTCAATCTTGATCACTTCTTCTTCGGTTTCAAGTTGAGGTTCTTGAGTCAATAGTCTCCTCTTAAAATCTGAAACATATCATCAAAACATGTATATCAAACCTCATTCTATTCAATCATTTTAGAATTGAATCAAAATCATCAATTTAGATTCAATCAACATCATTTCAAACTTCAACTTCTTCTTATTCGGTACAACTCGGAGTCGTGAATCGTTAGCCTTCGAAACTCAACTGAAATCGAGAAATAAAAATGTCATAACATTCATAACATCTAAACAACTATCTCAACTCAGTTATAGGCTATCAAAACGAAGTCAAAACATCAACCGGCGGCGTAGCTATTGAAAATCGGGAACCGACTCGTTATCGAATTCATTTCTAATCAACTCAATCATTCGTATCACTTATATCAGCTGAATTCATCATTCAATTCATCATATCAGCAGCTCAATATATCAAATACAAGCTGGACATCATAACAAGTTCGTTCCTTAGTTCATTTTCAATCCGGCTTCGATATTGAACGGCATACGAACTCAAAACACAAGCATACAGTCATAATCTGATCTCTGCCATATATCGATTTTCAAAACATGACGAGATAATAAAATACTTACATCAAATCAAAGCCCTCGTCGCAAGAATTCCAGAACATCTTTCGAAATCGAAAACGGACGATCGAATCAAAAGTTACGGGGTTTCGAAGAAATCGAATTCAAAGAAAAAGAAAGAGCTCTCGGCTCTCTGTTCAGAAATCTTCAATTTTGCTGAAGGAAATCTGATTTCTCCACGTGCACATGCTGATAATCTTAATCTAAATCGGATATGTATTGCATAATTGCAATTTAGTCCCTCAAGTCTTCATTAATTGCAATTCAGTCCTCGGCCTTCTTTTTAATTCAATTTCAATCCAAAATAATTTAAGAATATTAGAATTAAAATCGAAACTCTAAATATTTCCATATTAAATATACTCGAATTAAAATTAAATAAATTCGAATTAAATCAATAATCTCGGCCTTTTGCACTTTAGCCCTCGAATCTTCGATATTCTCCAATCAACCCCTGATCGGGTTTCATCTTCAAAATACATCTTCTTTAATTTCCGAAATATGGAATTTAATCTCAAATTCCATAAATATTCAAATCGAATATTTATTCTTTTAATTTAAGAATTCTCGGAATTTAATTCTCAAAATCCGTAAATTCTCAAATTAAATATTTTCGGCTCGGAAATGAAATCTATCATTTCCATAAATTCTCAAATCAATATTAGCCCATAATATGGAATTTTAATTCTCAAATCCCATAATTAATAATTTAATATTTTCGGGCCTTACAATTCCTCCCCTCTAAGAAATGATTTCGTCCTCGAAATCGTAGTCAATCCACATATTCACTCTGATATACTGAATGATTATCTGAAGTGATTCTCACTTCAATCATATAGCTCTGAACTTCGTATCTCATCTCTTCATCTCCTATCAGATTTTTTTTTCCTTCGAATCTGCTTCTAATCTTTTGTACTTTAATTCACTGAAAAGAATTCTTTCTGAGTTAATTTTCTCCTAAATCAAGGATCTGTTGAATATTCAACTTAACTCAAAATCGCTTCGCTGTCTATTTCATTTGATTAAAGTACATGGAAAAAAATCAAACTGATACTTCCTTAACTTGGATATGTGGAACAAATCAGATCCATCATATCAAGCTGAAAAGAAAATCATCAATTCTATCTAACCTCTCAGTCAATGAAATTCAGCTTCAGTGACAACTTGTTTCATTCTCTTTATCATTCTATGCTATGCATAAAAAAAACATATCAAGTCTACACTGTCATTCAGTTCATCGTTTCAAGATCAGTATTCACATTCATATTCTGAATCTATATCTCAACTTCGTTCTTTCTCAATTCTGAATCGAATGATGTTCAGGAATAACTTTTACGCTTAACGAGTCAGTTTCAGCTTCAAAAGTTATATTTATCATTCAATACTAATTCTGTTTCTTCTTATCTGTTTTTATTTCATACAGATTCATCTTCAACATCTTTGTGTCTCTCAAATCAAATCTAATCTGATATCGACAAATCATGTCTGATCTGATGTTATATACTTCAATAGTAGCATTTCAACACAAAGAAAATCGGATTTTCTTTCATCATATCATCATAACATTATCTCAAAATCGATTCATTAGCTGTTATAGGAATTATAATCATCAAGTTCTGAGAATAGTCTCAATATCTGGAAAATCAACTCAGATAATCCATCAATCGACAAATGGTATAATGCAATCACATATAACCAAATCTCAGAACATCAATCAATCAATCGATGCCACATATGTCGAATAAATCTAAAGTCTTAATCCTGACAATAGATTTTAATCATTCCTGTAATTTTATCATATCTCTTTCTTCTTCACAGATCTGAATAGATAGCTGTTATTCACATCTCATACAGTGTATTCTGCAAATCTGATTAGTCTATTCGGACTATCTATGAATCAGAGTTTAACATGCTGTATTCACATATTTCAAAGTATTCAGAGCTTGATAATCGGTATCATGTCAGATAAAAATTCATTCTCGAAATTCAATTCATCTTCTCTGATTATTCTTCCAATTCAAGGATAACATATTGTACCTTTACCTCAAAAAGTACTCAAAGTCTTCGAATCATCTGTATTACAATGTAATAATAGTAAACCCAATGTTTCAATCTGAAACATTATTTCTTGGCTTACTGTTCGTCTTGCAACGAATCTAATCACAATTCAGTGATTTGATCATACAGACAAATCATCGTAGACAGTAATTTCCATCAATCTGTTCATAAATACCACCTGTTTACATCATCTATATTGTTTCATCATGGTAGTTTCGCAAAATATTCTTTCAAATCACAATCTCGTAACAATTCTGGAGTTTCTAAACTATCACTGAACTCATCTGGTCAACGATTTTCAAATTCATCGGAAACTCTCTGTACGTTTAACTTCGAAAACGTACTAATTTTGTTACTTCTATTTGCTTTATCGTCTGATAAAACAATTATCGGATGAATATTGAATTCATTGTTGTGCAATTCTTCAAATTCTGATATCTCTTTTCGAAAATATCAGGCACAATCAAATAATCAATCATAATAGAATTCATTCATTCTGATCTGAGGCTTCAATTCATATCTCTATATTGCATTCTGTATTGAATTCTCATTGCTTCAGTTTACTTTATGTGTTTCTTTTATCTTCTAAACAGTTCTGGATTTCTTTCAATCAAAAATCATTCTGATTGATCATATATTCATCTGAATATTCAAACCAAAATACACAAAATCTGAAATCAATTGATCGAATGCCTGTTTCGTTCTTCATTTCTATTTCTCAATTGAATTCTAATAACTTGATCTCATCTCAATGTGCTTTAATCCTTCAAAATCAATTCTCACTTAATTTGGATTACAGCAATTCGGTCTGTTTTAGTATTTATCTCGATACTCAAACACATAAATTCAAAAGATCAATCAATCACGCATTCATCTCTTCTATTCGTTCTATTTCCCAAATCTCAATTGGAAATTTTATCAGTTACGAGTCATAAATATTATAATATACTGAATGTATACATCAACCAATCAGTAACTCTTGAAATTCATAATCAGGGAAACTCACTTAAGTCAAGGTCATCCACAGAACAATAATATGAATGACAATAAGCTAAGTGAAAACAACTCACTAGCATCTCAACTTAAGACGAGTAGATCAAATCAGACTCTATAAAAAAATAAGAGTCAATCAAAATCGATTGAGGTCGGTACCAAAACCTCAAAATCAATATCAAGAATTTCAAAAATCATGATTTTATGATGTAATAACTTCAGTAAAATCAAATAAAGACTCATCTGTAACTGATTTTCATATCATCATCTATTTTGTAAACCTCAAAAGCAGTATTCAATTCATAAACTCATCAATTTTCTGATAAATTCCAGTTCACAACTTAAACTAAAGTCAAGAATCTTACTGAAATATATCTGTCATCTCTACTCATCGGCATATCTTTCAATTCTGGTTTAGATCATGAACATATCTAGTTCATTGAATATACTTATTTTAGAATATTTCTGTAATCAAACATCATATAGCAAACTGAAATCACAGAATCTTAATTCGAGATTCTATATCATCATATTCAATCGCACATTATGTTCTTACTGATCTAATTTAATCGCTTCTTATCATCAATTTTTCTACTAATCTGTATTCGATTATTGCATCATCATCTATCATGCAACATAAACAAATATTTCAATACGAACAAAATCATCTTCAGTTTCAGTTCATCTAAGCAATAGTTCCATTCTTCATTTTAATTCACACAATCTCTTTTTTGATACAGAGGTGATCATATAATAAGCTTTCAGCTATCATGAATCTATTGCACCAATAATAGACAGGTCAAAACAAAATAAATCTGTTACCTGAAATTTCATTCTCAGGTGCAATTTCATTCTGATTCTTTGTATACTTCTGGAATAGAAATTGTAGCTAAATATGTGTTTCTCTCACACACTATAGCATCTTTACAATTTCAGTCCTTTTGCTTCATCATTCAGCTTCAGTTCTATTAAACAAGACTATGTCTTTCATAACATGTTTCAGTCATCAACATTTATTCAGACATATTCTTTGAATTCAAGCTATAATTAAACAACTCAATTTTGAGCTTCTGATCATTTACAATTCAAAGAATTATAATAGGCTTGAAATCTAACAAGACATTCTTCAATACTCAAAATATTCAGCTTCTAAAAGGTATTTTTTTTTTCCTTCTCATCATTTCTATATGTTGTGGCAAAGAATTGTTAATTAAAACCTTATTCTAAGCACTTACCAACAAATAAATATACCTCAATTCTGTCAGAATTTCTTCATCAAAATCTATCAGCTGATTTCTAGTCTTGAAGTTGGTAGACATTCAATCTGATACATCATTCATCGGTATCTTCAAGATATCTGAACATCAGTTCTTCAGAACAACTTCTACCTGCAATATATCTATTCATTCGCTGATATTCTGTTTTGTTCAATCAGAGATATTTCATTCAGCTGAGCAATAATACAGTTATGTTCAATCTGACCATACCATTCTGTTCAGTCTGGCCATACAACTCTGTCAGTCTGGGGTGCTTACATCACCCAAAGAACAATATTCTCTTTGATTCTGGGTGCTTACATCACCCGGGAAAATTCTTATAATAACATCGACAAGAATTCGAAAATTTACAAATCAGTAAATTAATCAATTCAATTTCAAAAGTAGATCAAGAGCACATGCAATTCATTAAATCATCGAATCAAATATTGCATAATCATGCAATACTATAAATGCATGTGACTCACTCTATCCCGCTCAGCTTCTATCTCAGTCGAGAACCAACACTCTGATACCACCTGTTGTGGGGACCTCGGGTTGCTAATCTTGTTTTAGGGCAGCTAATGATTAATTAAACAATTAATCAAACAATTAAAGAATAATAAATCAAGAGCAGAATTTTTTTTTTTTAAATTTTCCGAGCCTCGCTCGATCCGGCAAAGTTAGCCGATCGAGCGAGCCATGAATCAAAACTCTCGGGTGTGCCCATTTACTTGCCGCGCTCGATCGGGCAAAAGCTACCGATCCAGCGGGCACCATGCAGCAGAAGATTTCAGCTTTCCATTCTTGCTGTCAACTCTTGTATAATCAAACACCAGCTTTCATAGCCAACTCAAACATGGTTTAAATCTTCTACAACATGCATATCTACATATAACAAGTTTCAGGCATTATAACAAAAGCTTATTACATCAAATAAATAGCATAAAGATATGGAACAAAAAGCTACACAACATCTTCAAAGGTGAGCTTCTAAGCACAAGTTCATATCAAATTCTATGCTATCTAAGTATCATTCTTTCAACTTAAAACCCGAGTCCACACTTGCTACATCTCTCTCCCGAGCTATCAATGTCGTCTCAGACCAGCTCCTGCCCCATCTGTTGTGATGCACATATACAAAACAAAACAACAGCCGGATAAACTCCGGTGAGAAATCATTCTCAGTATAATCGACATATAAATGCGTTAAATAAATTCATATCAACTCTAAACATATCAACTCAAGAATAGAGTAAAAATAACGCATATAACGACTAAAATTTCAAATCAAGACTTCAATTTATATAGCGCGCTTATCTCAAGAATTGATTCTTATCACTTCATTGCCATCAAGATTCGTAACCGATCTTGACATGGATATCCATCTATCGTAGCCATTCCGGGCTAGAAAATAAGGTTAACCGCAACCTTGGCATAGAATCAATTCAATATACAATCATATCGACTCAAAATCAAAGATCCACTACCTGCGATGGATCGACAACATCAAACATAAATCAAAACATCTCAATTATGTGATTTTCACGGGCCAACTCAAGAATAGTCGTTCTTGAGTTTCAAAGTCCCTAACTCGTGATGTCATCATTATACCTTTCATTATCGAGTTTGTCATGTTCCACATCTGGATAGAAAGTACAACAACTCCTACAAGAATCTGATCATTCAAACTTCAATCAATCTTTAATCAAATTCACTTCAATCTTGATCACTTCTTCTTCGGTTTCAAGTTGAGGTTCTTGAGTCAATAGTCTCCTCTTAAACTCTGAAACATATCATCAAAACATGTATATCAAACCTCATTCTATTCAATCATTTCAGAATTGAATCAAAATCATCAATATAGATTCAATCAACATCATTTCAAACTTCAACTTCTTCTTATTCGGTACAACTCGGAGTTGTGAATCGTTAGCCTTCGAAACTCAACTGAAATCGAGAAATAAAAATGCCATAACATTAATAACATCTAAAAAACTATCTCAACTAAGTTATAGGCTATCAAAACGAAGTCAAAACATCAACCGGCGGCGTAGCGATTGAAAATCGGGAACCAACTCGGTATCGAATTCATTTCTAATCAACTCAATCATTCGTATCACTTATATCAGCTGAATTCATCATTCAATTAATCATATCAGCAGCTCAATATATCAAATACAAGCTGGACATCATAACAAGTTCGTTCCTTAGTTCATTTTCAATCCGGCTTCGATATTGAACGGCATACGAACTCAAAACACAAGCATACAATCATAATCTGATCTCTGCCATATATCGATTTTCAAAACATGCCGAGATAATAAAATACTTACATCAAATCAAAGCCCTTGTCGCAAGGATTCCAGAACATCTTTCGGAATCGAAAACGGACGATCGAATCAAAAGTTACGGGGTTTCGAAGAAATCGAATTCAAAGAAAAAGAAAGAGCTCTCGGCTCTCTGTTCAGAAATCTTCAATTTTGCTGAAGGAAATATGATTTCTCCACGTGCACATGCTGATAATATTAATCTAAATCGGATATGTATTGCATTATTGCAATTTAGTCCCTCAAGTCTTCATTAATTGCAATTCAGTCCTCGACCTTCTTTTTAATTCAATTTCAATCCAAAATAATTTAAGAATATTAGAATTAAAATCGAAACTCTAAATATTCCTAAATTAAATATACTCGGATTAAAATTAAATAAATTCGGATTAAATCAATAATCCCGGCCTTTTGCACTTTAGCCCTCGAATCTTCGATATTCTCCAATCAACCCTGATCGGGTTTCATCTTCAAAATACATCTTATTTAATTTCCGAAATATGGAATTTAATCTCAAATTCCATAAATATTCAAATCGAATATTTATTCTTTTAATTTAAGAATTCTCGGAATTTAATTCTCAAAATCCGTAAATTCTCAAATTAAATATTTTCGGCTCGGAAATTAAATCTATCATTTTCATAAATTCTCAAATCAATATTAGCCCATAATATGGAATTTTAATTCTCAAATCTCATAATTAATAATTTAATATTTTCGGGCCTTACACCGGGCAGTCCGGAAATTTAAAAAATTTGATTTTTTGAATTTTTGAAATTTTTGAAATTTTAGTTTTTTGGTCCGATTGAAAATTGTTTTTGATTGGTCCATGAGGCATCGGATCAAATTGTTTGAGTCCGAAATTTTTAAAATTGATTTTTGGATAAATTTGAATTTTTGGAAAATTTATAAATTTTATCCGTTAAATTAGATTTTATAAAATTAATTATTTTGGTACAATTGATGATAAGATATGATCTTATGAAAGGATAAGATAAAATTTGATTTTATCTTTTTAATTATGATGTCATTGCATGTTATCCAATTATTTAATTATTGAATTAATTATTGGATAAAAGGATGATCGATTGCCATGACCAATTTGGTAGATGTATGTTAGGTTATTTACATTTGGTTTTATTGTTATTGAGTTTTATTAATGAGCTTGGTTTATAGCCCAATTTGATTTGTCATTTGTAATAAAAAGTGGGCCTGGTTTATGGCCCGTTCTCACCCTTAAATATGTGTCCCCTACTTGTCATCGAAATTTATTGTAAATTTATTAGACTTAGTGGGAGATAAAGATTTGAAGACAAAGGTGGGCCCAGCAGACAATAAAGACCGAAGAAATGTAAATTAGAAGCTCAATGTAATAAGATTGCATTGCATACTTGCATATCACCTAGGATTGGACTTAGACTCGTGATTGACAACCACGGGTTGATTAGTGATTGGGATCGATAATCCTTTAAATAATATATGATATTATTGTTGTATGCATTTTTAGACTAAATTGTATGAATCCCGCAAGCATACAAACTTTAAAAGATGAGACGAATTTTCAAAATTAAAAATCCCTCATTTTAAATATGATTTAAAATTGATATCAAGATAAACAAAAGGGAATTTAAATATTGTTTAAATGTTCCTACCTTCCATCAACGATCAATGTATGAAATGCTACCCGCGGGCATGGTCCGGCTCATATTATTGGGGGGGCCCGTTCGTCGGAAAGCTGTACATTGGATCGACACATGTTGTAAGTTGGGTGAAACTCCCATGGGATTGGCTCATATTATTGGGGATCCACATGTCGACCGTCCATCACAACTTAATATTGATGGGTCATCTTGACATGTCACATTAAACGGCGTCATATTATTGGACCCTTATTGGACATGAGGTAAAAACATGGGGGTTGCTTTGGAAGCAATTGGGCTCTACCTTTTGAAAATTATGGTTGGCTGATATTATTCGGGACTATAGTTTGTCAATTGGACTTCATGTTCCCACTAAGGAAACAAGTTTCCCGTTTTCACTAGAGGGTAGTGAAATCGTTAAAATAGTGGAAGTGAAATTCATAAAATTAAATATCGTCATATTTTATGTCTTAGTAAATTAATTAAACAATCACTGATTATTGTCTGTTTCTTTTCAGTATTTCATTACAATGAATTCGCGAAATCCACTATACTCAATTCTCAAACAAAACAAACTGACTGTCGCAAACTATACGGAATGGTTCCGTAAATTAAAGATTGTTCTAAACTCGGAAAAAATTTTCTACGTGTTAGAAAAGAATCCTCCAAAGGAAGCACCAGCTAATATAAGTCCGGAAGAATTGGCAAAACTTGATCAATGGTGGGACCATGATATCAAGGCTAAATGCTATATGCAAGCTTCAATGTCTGATGAACTCCAGAGGCGATTTGAGGATGCCGTGAATGCTGCTGACATACACATGCACCTCAAGGAACTTTTTGGAGCTCAGTCAAGGTCGGAGAGGTATGCCACCGTCAAAGAGCTCATGACATGCCGCATGCAAGATGGGACTTCGGTCCGTGAGCATGGGGTACACATGATTGGGCTCATTGAAAAGTTGGTAACACTCGATTTGACATTGGAGCATGAACTAAACGCGGACTTGTTACTTCTTTTTCTTCCTTCGTCGTTTGACGGATTTGTGGTGAACTTCAATATGAACAAGATAGAGGCCACCCTTGAAGTGATGGTCAATATGCTTGTGTCTTATGAGGCCACATTAAAGATTGGACGTAATTCCTGAAGTTGTTGGTCCAGTTCCGGTGTACTGCGACAACACTGGTGCCATTGCTTAGGCAAAGGAACCAAGGTCTCATCAAAGATCCAAACACGTACTGAGGAAATACCACATCATCCGGGAGATTGTGGAAAGAGGAGACATCACTGTCGAGAGAGTGGCCTCTACAGACAATATCGCTGATCCACTTACTAAGCCCTTGCCAGGACCATTGTTTGACAAATATCGCGAAGCAATGGGATTACGTAGTATGACTAGTTGGCTTTAGGGCAAGTGGGGGATTGAAAGAGTGGGTGCCCGGTTAGCCAACTTGTGGCTAAGGGCTTTTATGACTCTATGTATAAACAATCTTTTGTTTAATATAATTTACATTCATTAATGGCATTTTCTTTGTCTTTCTTCATATTGTTATATTGTGATATACTATTGTTGTTTTGATAAAGACCTTGAATATACTATAGTGTAAGTAAGATGAGATAGTGAATAAAGAGAGATCACTATTATGAAACACATCTTATAGTCACTGTATATTCTAAAGAGTTCCTAGTCAATTGAGCCATCCGCTAATAAGGATAAGGATCGCTCGAGATTGAGACTAGCATTTGTGATGCCAAGTACCAAGTTTCATTGGTAATGGACATGAAGATGTTCAAAGCATGCAAATGGATATTCATATGATGAATGATCGAACTACCATATTCGGACTTTCCAAGTGGTTATCACTTATCGAGTGGATAAAGTCCGCGGTTTTGGTTGTACACCATTAGTCCTTAGTACTTGAAACATCATTGAGACTCTACATTCTAGTACTGTACTTTGACTCGTTTACCGACTCTATGGGGTCATCAGGTGTCGGGATTGGGTACAATTACGACACATATAGGAGTCGATGCTTTGTTGTCAAGGATTCACCACATACTTGCGAGTGTGGATATCCTATGCGATCTGAGGAGATATTAGTGTGACGAATCTCTGGCCAGAGTACATGATGTGTTTTAGGTTACTCGGTTTTCTTAGTAACACATGCGATGTCACTATTTGATCTCCAAGATGTAATGCATAGTTATCGAATCTCGAACGACTCTCGATGCACCAATGGTTGTTGATTCGATCGGGATATATGGATGAAGGGACCGTACTGTACGCTAACCAAAATCTACTGGTTCTTGCAGGCACTATCAGTGATACCTAGGGAATAATGGGGCGATGTTGCTAGGCGCTCTTACCATGATTCGATGGGTAAGTCGGAAATTATTGTTCCGAGTCACAAGGAGTTGTGAGCCCACGGCTAGCTGTATCCCTGAACCATTGAGGGTCACACAAGTAATGGATTACTAAACCCCGTTGAGATAGTTAAATTTAAAGAGTTAAATTTAATGAAAAATAAGTTGGACTTCTTAACTAAAGAGAGTGGAATTTTCTAAAATGACATAGGGATGGACATTTTTGGAAATCACTGAATTCGGATTCAGAAAAATTATCTTGACTTTAAAAGGTGCAGAAATGGTTTCTGTGCACATTGGTAAAATCGGTTTATCAATCGGAGTCATGATGAATTTTATATTAATTTCTATAATAACGGGCTTGGCTTGTTGGACTTAAGTTATGGATTATGGGCCCTAAGGAGTTAGAGTTCTAATACAATTATAACTTAATCTAGTCTAAAAATTATCTATAAATACATGTGTAGTGTTCGAAAATCATAATTTTTAAGTCTTGCAATTTTTGAATTACACATATTTTCAAGAGGAATTTTCGAAAATCCTCTGCTCCCTTTTGAGATAATTCAGTCTGTAATTTTTGTGAAAAATTACATTCTGAATTGACAGATCAAATCTGTTTATTCTCTTCGACAAACATCTGATTGATTTCTAGTGCAATCAATCAGAGGGTTTTAGTTTTCTATTCGTGGACTTAATTCCGGAGGTTGATCGTGATAGTCATCGGTTCCCGGGATTTACAAGAAGAGCAGATTAAATTCTGTTGGAGTCCATAATCAAGCCTTTGCTTGAATAGGTAAAATATTTAACTGTGAATTTATATTTTTACTTGCAAGATTTTAATCGTTAGGATTTGATACCCACGATATGGAATCGTTCCATATCGAAAAATAAAATTTTTAAAACTTTCGCTGCTCCGGGTATCACATCCGTGTGATCAGAGAATGCGTGTTCCAACAAACAGATGGGTCCATAAGATCAAGCGTGATGGAAATAACCAAGTGGAGCGGTATCGTGCGAGATTATTTGTCAAAGGGTATGCTCAGAAAGAAGGTATTGACTTCAATAAGATATTTTCTCATGTGGTTCGACTTTCAACAGTCAGAGTAGTATTGGAATTGTGTGCGGTGTTTGACCTACATTTAGAACAGCTAGATGTGAAAACAACATTTCTTCATGGCGATCTTGAATAAGAAATCTATATGCTCCAGCCAGAAGGTTTTGCAGAAAAGGGCAAAGAAAACTTGGTTTGCAGGTTGAACAAATCTCTGTACGGTTTCAAACAGATGCCGAGGTATTGGTACAAGAGATTTGATTCCTATATCATGAGCCTTGTGTACAACAGACTCAGTGCAGACTAGGGGTGCAAACGAACCGAACGTGTTCGTGAGCTTTACGAGCCCGCTCGATAAATATTTGATTCGTATTCGAGCTTATCGAACTCAAGCCGAATTCGAACATGTTCGAAATTTTTTTCGAGCCGAGCTCGAGTCGAAATTACTCTATTTGATAGTTCGCGAATAGTTAGCGAGCCTTAATATTTAATTAATATAATATAATTATATAATAATATATATACATTTCGAGCTTTCGAACCATAATATCCGAATAGTTCACGAATAGGTTCGAATATTTCGAACCGAACTCGAACTCGAACTTCATTTCGAGCCGAACTCGAGCCAAAATATTTGAAATTATCGAAGTTCAAATCGAGCTCGAACTCGAATATACTCTTATCGAGCCAAATTCGAACCTTAAAATTTTATCATTATTCGGCTCGATTCGGTTCGTTTGCACCCCTACTGCAGACCCTTGTATATATTTCAAGAGGTCTGATGATGATGATTATATCATTTTATTGTTATACGTGGACGACATGTTTGTGGCAGTCCCAACAAAGATCGAGTCCAAGAATTGAAGGCACAGTTGGCTAGGGAATTTGATATGAAGGACTTGGGACCAGCATACAAGATTATAGGGATGCAAGTTCACCGAGACAGAAACAATAGGAAGATTTGGCTTTCGCAGAAAAATTATTTGAAGAAAGTCTTGAACCGCTTCAACATGCAAGATGGTAAGCCAGTTTCAACTCATCTTCCTATCAACTTCAAGTTAACCTCTACGATGTGTCCTAGCAGTGAAGCAGAGAGGATGGAGATGTCTCGAGTACCGTATGCATCAGTAGTGGGAAGTTTAATGTTTGTCATGATTTGTACAAGATCAGACATTGCACAAGCAGTGGGAGCAGTCAGTCGGTATATGGAGAATCCTGGACAAGAGCATTGGAGCACTGTTAAGAGGATCCTTAGATATATTAAGGGTACCTCGGATGCTGCATTATGTTTTGGAGGATCAGATTTTACACTCTGGGGCTATGTGGATTCAGATTACGCAGGTGATCCAAATAAAAGAAAATCTACTACTGGTTATGTGTTTACAGTTGTAGGAGGTGCAATAAGCTGGGTTTCAAAACTGCAAACAGTTGTGGCATTATCTACAACTGAGGCAGAATACATGGCGGCTACTCAAGCTTGCAAAGAGGCAATATGGATTAAAAGGTTATTGGAGGAGCTTGGGCACAAACAAGAAAATATTCCTCTATTTTGTGACAGTCAGAGTGTCTTGCACATTGCAAGAAATTCAGCCTTTCATTCCAGGACTAAACACATTGGAGTTCAATTTCACTTTGTACGGGAAGTAGTAGAGAAAGGAAGTGTGGATATGCAGAAAATCCGTACGAATGATAACATTGGTGATATTCCGACCAAGCCAGTGAGTACAGACAAGTTCGAGTGGTGTAGATCCTCAAGTGGTCTAGCAGAAACGTAAGCAGCGGGAATGACAATATTGAAAAGATGTGTGGAAATGTGTTTGATTCTCAATCAAATCTCCAAGTGGGAGAAATGTCGGCAAAGGTGGCGACTTGCATTAATTGAGGCAGAAAACTTTGAATTTAAAGAAACATATGGGAGGTCATTCATATGGCCAAGTGGACGGCAAGTGTATGAAGGAAGTTCATAATTGAATTTCTTTTCTCTTGTACACACCAGAGAATTGCACCTATAAATAGGTGCATTCACTCGGCATTTCAAATCATCCCAGAGCTCGATCAATTCTTATTTTCTCGAGTGTGTTTTCTTCTCTCCAATAAATTTTTATATAAATTTGTGAGATATATTTTCTCCTGTATTAAGAGAGTGTGTGTCTCTTTGGAAACACAGAGAGATGTTGTAATTCTTCAAATATTATAGTGGAATTTTTTGGTCTTGCCCGTGGTTTTTACCTTAATAAATTTTAGGGGTTTTTCACGTAAATCTTGTTGTCTATTTATTCTTCAATTTTCATAGTTTCTATCTCGTGATGCCGCACCTGGGACCAACAATACTAGCTAGCTAGTTCTACTGCAAGCAAGCGTCGCACCCTATGTACGATTAGGGATGGAAATGGGTCGGGTCTAAACCCGGCCCCGTATTGAAATCGACCCGGCGGGGCGGGTTTAGACCCGGCCAAGCGGGTCCACATGCGGGTCCGGGGCGGGTCCCGGGTTTGGCCGGACCCGCCCCGAACCCGCCCCGCCAAAAATATGTATATTAAATATACTTTAATATAAAATATACATGTATATATATTAATAATATATAATTATATTATTTATATTACATAATCAATATTTTATCCTTAATTTGAGTTTATAATATTTTTGAATTTAAATAATTTTAATATATTATAATAATTTTAATATGAAAATATATTATTATGATTTTTTTGTTATTAATTATTAATTAAATAAAAAAATGATATATTTTAACTTGTAGGAATATTTTTTTGTCCTAAATATTATCCCGCCCCGTTGTCATCCCTATGTACGATCAAGGCCGGATGCTCACCTCAACGTTGCTCTCAAATGTGACGGTTCGAAAACAACAAATCTCATGGAAAAAAAACAACGTAACACACCAGCCTTAATTTATTCCATAAAAAAATTAAACTCGATCGATCCACTAGTATATTTGCTAGTTTTTACACTGAAATATCATGGTGAATCATCTGGATCTAGTAATAACTGGCATTGATGTTTAGCTGCGGGGAATTAACGTTAAGGTATGTTGACTCGAAAATAAACTACGTGGGGAAGGAATTTATATATATAGCATTTGCATGACTCGATCATTTCGTCGTCGCATTCGTAGTCAAAATCGAGATTGCAAATTTTCCCTAGCTTCCCATGCACTGCATCAGCAGAATATATAAGCTGAATAATTAAATAGCTCAACAAATTTACTATACTTTGGGGATGAAATTTTCGATTATTCGGGAAACTGCGGAATTAATTTCACAAGTTATTTTATCATTTAAAGCATTGTTTGGTTTGATGTATTATTAATCTATGTATAACTTATCCCAATTAATTTCGTCTTATTTTGTCATATTATTTATTTAATAATTTTACATCAATTAAATCAAATAAATTATAATCTATCCATCAAATCAAATAATATATTAGCTATTTTTTCTTATTTATTTTTAATTTACATTATATTACTTATCCTATCACTCAAACCAAACGGTGCCCTGAGTTATATTTCTACTGTGAGACATAAAAATATGTAGTAAATTGACTCTAGCCAGGTTGAAGAGACGTAGTGCGCAATTTTTCGCAAAATGTTACGAATGTATGGATATGCTTCTCTTAATTTGGCCCTTGCATTTTTTGGTTTCTGCTTCCTTGTAACATTATATATACTAGTCGTCGTGGCCAGGGACGGAGCTAGAGGGGGGGCGGTGGGGGCCGTCGCCCCCCCTCAATTTTTTCAAATTTTTTTATATATATTATATATGTATAATATATATAGTTAATTAAATAAAAAAATTAAAAATTCTTTTTATATTTGTGAGATCAATGTATATTTTTCATTAATCCCGTAAGAATAAACTCTAATACAAAAATTCAAATAATATGAATCACATTTAATTGCAAAGATTTTGAAACAAATATATTTAACGGTTTAACAAATAAAAAACAGTTACCTTTAAACAAATATTTATATTTTTTAATTTGATTTCTTGTACAATCATCCATTTTTTAATGTATCAAACTACTAAAATTATAATTACTATTCTAAAAAACTGAAAAATAATATAAATGTTGGTATGTCATAGATATATTAATTAGATTAATTTAACTATTTTAATTTTAATTTCATAAAGCGTGGAGTTTTAGGTGTAAAATTTGTAATTAAATATGAAAGATTTATGTTTTAACATTTATTCATTGATATTACACTTATACATATTTTGTTCAAAATTTCATAATAAGTTGGGAAAATTTCATATATCACCCTTGTGAAATCCCGTGTTAGCTAATAACCCCCTGTGAAAATTTTTTAAGCTAATAACCCCCCGTGATTCTAGATTTGAAGCACACACACCCTTTTCAGCTAAAAAATGACGAAAATACCCCTACATAAAATAAATGATAAATTAAATAGTTCATAAAAGTCAAGGACCTTTTCGTCATTTTTTAGCCAGAAGGGGTGTGTATGCTATAAATCTAAAATCACGGGGGGTTATTAGCTTAAAATTTTTTCACATGGGGTTATTAGCTAACACGGAATTTCACAAGGGTGATATATGCAATTTACCCTAATAAGTTTAATCATTACTTAGTTTGAAATTGTATATAAAAAAATCGAGTATAACAATTTATCTAAATATAATATACATGTAAATAAAAAATTACATATTATTTTAATTTTTAATCTGCATGTTAAATATTTTCTTTGCAGTTATTAAAATTTTAATTTTAGTATTTTAAATATTGAAAAAATTTGAAATAGTTGTTTTTAACTTTTACATAATTTAATATGAAACCACATATTTAATATTTATTTTAAATTTCTTTATAAGAAATTCAATTTTTTTTCAAAATTTTAATAAACTTTCTCAATGATATGAGTCAAAATTATTTTTTTATATTATTATGTATATATATATATATTTTAAATTTTTTAATAATCAATAATTACATAATACTAAATTTGCTCCCCTCACTTAAAAATCCTAGCTTTGTCACTGGTCGTGGCACACGCGATGCGTGTTTAAAGTATGAAAATGACGAAAATTAGACATTTAAAAATATTTATACCTTTAATCAAAAATAATACAAAACAGAAATAAAAATAAATTCATAAAAATATATTGTAAATAGTGGAAAAAAAATTCGGAGGATGGAGGTTGTTGGAAGGAGTGAGAAGTGGGAAGGAAGTTGAGAGAGAGAAAGAGTGATAAGGGGTATAAAATGAATAAATAGGTGAAAATTCACCATGACATCATAATCAGTTGCTATAGGGTGCTTAAACTTAATAAAATAGTAAGATATATATATATATATATATATATATATATATAGTAATTTTTAGCTGCCCAACCATTCCTGCCCAACTCGTCCCCGACCACTAAAACACACTACCGGATTTTAGTTGTTTTTTTTAAAAAAAATTCGTATCACTAAAACCCACTACCGGATTTTAGTTGTCGGGGACGAGTTGGGCATCATTGATTCGACATCTGAAAATTTCTATATATATATTATCATCAGTGAATAAAGCACATCCGTATATATATAATACATTATATATATTTTTTGAATATAAATTTATGGAAAAATTGCATATATCACCCTTGTGAAATCCCGTGCTAGCTAATAACCCCCTGTGAAAATTTTTTAAGCTAATAACCCTCTGTGATTCTAGATTTGTAGCATACACACCCCTTCTGACTAAAAAATGACGAAAATGCCCTCGACTTTTATGAACTATTTAATTTATCATTTATTTTATGTAGGGGTATTTTCGTCATTTTTTAGCTGAAAAGGGTATGTATGCTACAAATCTAGAATCACAGGAGGTTATTAGCTTAAAAAATTTTCACAGGGGGTTATTAGCTAACACGAAATTTCACAAGGGTGATATATGCAATTTGCCCTAAATTTATTTAACATTTTAATTAAGATAGAATGAATTCATGATATTTATTCAATTATATATTTTTAGAAATAATATTTTTGCTATAGAACTCCATAATCTTCTCACTTTTCCCCGGGAAGAAATGAAGAATTGTAGCTAGCAATCAAATTTACATTGGCAATAATGACCATATCTTGGCATTGAGATTAAACATTCACTCGAAATGAATTCTGATCCGCGGTAACGACGCATGCCTTCTTTGCAGGGTACATCGCATTCTTCTGTTATCTTTTCCTCGCATGGATACTGAATATCAAAAGTGCAAATATTGCCATTAATCGTTCTCCCCTGTACTAAGCCAACTGTATCAACAAAATAAACCGTGTAAACGCTCATGATTTCTAGCCCATCTGGTGCCAAGTTTGGAACAAAGAGTAGTCGTGTAAATCACAAGTGTATAAGAAAATGTAAACGAAAATATCCAAAGATTAATTTCAATTGTTTATGCAGCTCATGTCTTTTAGATCGAAATGGGAAATTAATTCCAATTAGTCACCCAAATATTCTATGTTTTATTCAATGTAAGATGTTCATTATAATAGCTTAAAATTAGTCTAATCATATATACTTTTATTAATTTTTGTCTTTCCAGCTTGCCGGATAGCGGGATAGGCGATGTTAGCCGGAACACATGGATTGCCAGTTGGTTCTCTGACGGGCGATGCTAGCCGAACCCATGTTCCAAATCTAGTTATTTTTAATATAATTTATGTAAAAAAAAAAATTAGGATCATGACTCATCTAATATCAAAGTCACTCCCAACTATAGGACGAGTTATCGAATTCGAGACTTATTATAACAAATATCAAACATACTCAAAAAAATTAAAGTATCATTAGTTTAGCATCATACTCGATGTAAGAGCAACAAGTACAATGACCACCAAAGCAGACTTCAAAAGCGCAGCCATTGCGAGTTTGTGACTTCAATTTTCTGATCTTTCAAAAATTATATGTTATAAAAAATTTCGGGCCGATAATCTCTTTAAATAATGTTTTGAACTCAGTTTGGACAAAGATATTTAATAATATCGATAATCTAATTATAAAAATATATGAATGAAATTTATTGATTGTGTCAATACATTTGAAAATCGGAAGAGATCCTTAAACACTATTTGCCAAACAATGAGAACTGAACCGAGGCCGACTAAAATTTCATTAGACTGAACTTGAGGTAGACTGATTGGAGGAATACTGAAATTTGGCAAACTGAACTTGGGGAAGACTTAAATCGAAGTAAACTGAATCGAGGTGACCTGAGTTGACTTATAAAGGGTTGGGATACCGAGCTAAAATACCGACTTTTCGGGATACGTATCGAATTTTTTTCGAAATATAGACATTTTTTTGGTATATTGAATTTTTTTTCGGTATCTACCATACCAACATTTCAGAATTTCGATATCGATACCGGTATGAATTTTTTTCATGTCAATATTTTTCATACGGTATACCGAAAACCCACCCCTAGACTCACCTGTTGACCAAGATGAGTCCAGTAGCTAGACTGAAATTCAGTTGTTCCAGATTTATAACTGACGCATTAACTCGTAATTATGAAAAATAATGGCACTAAAGGAGGAACTTAACAGTAAGAATCTTCCATATAAATAACACACATATTTATGAGGTCTGTTACACGAAATTCTAAATTTCAGGAAAAGACACGTGTGATGCACGTGAGAACACCTTCTATTGTCGATAAATTTGAGGTTTTGAAATTTTTTTGTTTCAGGTTCGATACCCGCTGACTGCAGGTAGTTTTCCTAATTTATTTATGTAGATTTAGAAGTTTTCTTTGAAATTCGTAATTTATATAATACTAGAAAAAGACACGTGCGATGCACGTGAGAACACGTTCTATTGTCGATAGGGATGCCAATTTCCTCCGAACCCGATGGAGAATCCGATACCCCACTCGAATGAAAGATGTTATGGAGGCGTTTTTTGGACCCGATTAAATAAATGGGTAAATGGGTATGGAGATCTCGTATATGGATATGGAGGCGGATGTAGTAACATCCTACCCATACTCGACCTGATACCCGATTAAATATAAATATATATTTATATATTAATTTATATTAAAGAAATGCTAATTTAATTTGTTTTTGTTAAATTATGTTAGATGGATAGAACAATAAAAATTATTAATATAAACCTACTGCTATTTTGTGGATAATGATGTTGAGATAAATATTTACAATATTTTGTTATTTCTTATATAATTCTTAGGTTACTAATTTTCTTTTATCTTTCATTTTTTTTCTTATTGTTCTCTTTAAATTTTGTATAAAAATTTGGTAAATAAGCATAGTTTTATCAAAATAATTCAAATTTGAAAAAATATATTTGCATGGGATAGACAAAATAAATGGGTATGAGTAGGGTATGGATATCCGATCCTCCGATGGGTATAGGGATGATGATGAAATTGAATACCCGATGGGTTTGGGTATTGGTATGGGGATGAATTTAATAAATGAGTATGAAGATGAAGACATGTAAACCTACCCATACCGACCCATTGTCATCCCTAATTATCGATAAGTGTTGTTAAATAAATAAGATGAGAAAAGAAGAGAGAAGAGATTAACATGCAGTTAATTAATGATTTTCATTAATATTTTAATCGATAGTAAAATTTAATTTAATATGATATGTACAACATGTATTATGAAATTAGTGCGAACAATCTTTGTTAAAAAAATTTATGTTTTACAAATCTAATTAAATTTATATTTATTGGAAATCATGGTTGTAATAAATATTATAATTTTTTATAAATTATACATTGAGAAAAATATAATATTTGATGTCATCAAATATTTAATAAAATAAAATTTAATAAAAAATATAATAATACATTAAAATTATACATCTTACTATACTATATTATGTAGAGTGTCTTTAATTAATCAACTTTCAATTAATTGGTGAAACTTGAGATTAATTATGATTATATCCTAACTTAATTCCCAGCAAATTAAAACCAAAATTATTAGATAAATTGATCATTTTATCTTGTCACATATTTTTTAGTCATTAGATTTTATTTTATTTATCAAAATGACGTACAATCGCTATCTTTGTTTGTATTTTAAAATTTTTATATTAGATAGTTATCACTCTTAAAACTTTTGAATATCTAATTCATCATGCAAGTTATAAAAATAACATGAAATTAATTAACATAAAAAAACTTATATATATGAATGCATCGCGTGCAAGGAAGGCTAATTATTAATAAATTATGCAACATAGTTGATAGTTAAAATCAAACAATTATCTATTTGTTTAAAAACCAGTCGTATTAATATTCAATCGTAAAACAATGGATAAGAAATTTTTTCAAAAAACTATTGTTCGTTAATTTATGAATCTTTAGTTATTTTTAAATTCTTAAAAAAACCTATTTAATAACAATATGATTTTTTCTTGTTATTTTTTTTTAAAAAAAAAATTCTTCTATATTATGAATCTATGATAAACAATATATGAATATTTTACATAAATGTTTTTAACAAACAAGACATTTAAAAAATAATTTATATAAATTTTTGTTCATGTTAAATAATATTATTTTTAATTTTCAAATCCAATTAATTTTTAAATAACACTTTAAATTTTTTTTTGTCAAAAACCAAAATAAAATTCTAAATCTATAAATTTAAAATTCAAATTCAAATCCAGTTCTAAATCCAAATCCCTTTTTCTATTCCTTTACAGAGGGTTTTTTTTATATTTAATTTTAAAAAAAATTTAAATTATAAAAATAATTTAAAATAGGGCGTTTTGTAGAAGTACTGCAAAACGCCATTGTAAATAGCGGACCCTGCAATAAAAAATGCAGGGTTACCTTTGTTTTTTTTATTTGTTTTTTAATTAATTAATTATATAATTAATAATGTTTAATAAAATTATATTTAGTGGTATGATCATTTTTTTTTCAAAATTCTAAATTTTCAATTTGATAATCGGACTGAAAAATTATTAAAAGAAAAAATATAAAATTTACAGTCAAAAAAATTATATTGATTAAATAAATTTACGATTTAACTTAAATTTTGGTCAGTTGAGTTATATATTTATTTTAATCGTTTGAATTTGTGGATATCCCTCGTTTACGTTGATAAATCTAGAGTAGTTAATTCAAATCTATTTAAACCAAACAGATGCAAAAATATTACAAAATTTCTTAATCCGAATTCAAGCCGAAACAAAATCATCTCGAAAATTATAATTAAAATTTATGGTTAAAAACTTCAATTGATTAAATAAATTTTTTTGTGATCAGTTATCAACATATTTTGATAAATTTATTTTAATATAAATTTTATTTTTTTGATAAATTTATTTTATATCATATTTTTTTATTATAAATTTTATTTTTTTTTATTAAAAATTGGTTAGCGAAGTTATTGACTTATTTTAATTCGTTTGGATCTCTGTAAGTTCTTATGAATAGACATAGAGAATTAATTCGGATATATTCCGGTCGGTTCGAGTTCACAATTTTCGAGATGATTTTGTTTCGGCTTGAATTCGGATTGAGAAATTTTGTAATAGCATTTTTGCATCAGTTCGGTTTAAATAGATTTGAATTAACTACTCTAGATTTATCCACGTAACCGAGGGATCTCCACGAATCCAAACGATTAAAATAAATATATAACTCCACATACCAAAATTTAAGTTAAATTGTAAATTTATTTAATCAATATAATTTTTTTAACCGTAAATTTTATGTTTTGTTTTTTTAATAATTTTTCAGTCCGATTATCAAATTCAAAATTTAGAATTTAAAAAAAAATGATCATACTACTAAATATAATTTTATTAAACATTATTATTTATATAATTAATTAATTAAAAAAAAAAACAAAGGTGTCACAAATCCCCATGTGACATGCTGAGCGGACGCCTGAACAATAGCGAACCCTGCATTTTTTTTTTGCAGGATCCGCTGTTAGTACTACTGCAAAACGCCCTATTTCAAATTATTTTTGCAATTAAATTTTTTTAAAAAATTAAATATAAAAAAAAAACCTCTACAGATGGTACCGTAGAAAAAAAGGACATAATTAAATTGTGATGGGCCATCATAACATGAGGGGGAAAACATAATATGATTTAATAAATTTACGTAGCATATAAAATTTGATAATTATGATGATAATTATTGTACTTATATATGAAATATCTTATATCTAATTAAAAACATTATATAAGATCTTCTTTTAAAAATTAACATGGATCTCCAATTTTCTGGATACGACCTAGAACCTAATAAGTTATTCGGGTCTAGCAATAGAACAAACATTGACAATAACGATTAGTTGTATACGACCCAACTAAGCATCGACTCGATATGTAATTAATTGCGAAAATAATATAGCTTTTGCAGGCGGCTTTGCATGATCCTGTCACACGATCATGACATGGATACACAAATTCAACCTCACAAGTTCTCCCTTGCACTAGACCATCTGCATCAACACATCAAATAAAGCTATGTAAATATCAGAAAATCGAAAGACGATGTCGAAGAGAGTACAAATTAAGAAAGAGAGAACTTCAATTATTCGAACCTAAAATCTTGTCTCGAATTTGAAATCTGAGTAAAAATTTGGAAAAAGCATTTTTAATGACATTTTGGATTAATTAATTTTAATATCATAATTCATGGTGATGAGATTCAATACCTGAGGCCAGAGCCACCAATACCGTGACTACCAAAACTGATTTCCAAAGTGCAGCAATTGGGATTTTCATTTTCTGCTCTTTTAAAATTATATTTTGCAAGAAGTTATGGTTAATATTAATCTCTTTAAATAGCATTGGAATTAACTCAATTTGGCCAAATGATAAATGTTTGGAATCTGCTCAAGAACAGTAAAATATATTTAAAAAATTCAGTGTATTTAATGATTTGCAGTTTTGTCTTTCTCGTGGTGCGATGAAATTATTCATATTCTAAATTTACACAACAAATCCATTTCACTGTATACTCCTGTTCTGTCAGTAATAAATTATTGTTATGAGAATTATTGACTAATTTAAGTCCATTGTTTATATGAAGTAGGTTTTTTAGACTTTTATATATGTATCAACTCTATTTATATTTATAATAAAAAATAATAATTTTGATATAAAAGTAATTTTTTTTAATAAATGATTCAAATAAAAGATTTATCTCAATAAATTGATCCATGAAATTGTTTAACAAAGATTTTCTGATTTACATGCACTTGGAAAATACACTTGTATCGTTGCACGTGAGTTAATAAATGACATTTGTGTATTTTTCACAATCAATGTTAAATTACTCGTTATTGGCTTAAAAAAACACTTAAATAAGTTCAGCTTTTTAAAGTGCTTTTATTAAAAAAAAGCAGAAGTAGTTTTAGTATTTGGATAAATGTTAAAAAATTGCTTTTTAAATTTAAAACATAAGTAGAAGCCAAAAAACCAAAATTTCTGGCTTTTAAAAAAGCACTTATTTGAGCTTAAATAAGTGTTTTTTTTAAAACGTCTATTGTAACCAAACACGTAACTTTTTAAGAAAAACATTTTTTTTAAAAAAATAAGTGCTTTTTCCAAAACCAGACATGATTTTAATTTGCTGTCATTAAATTTTAACTTACATATGTGAATAGAAATGTATTATCATCATATGTGAATAGAAATAAATTCTCTATCATATTCAACTTAGTTATGAGCTCTAAAAAGTGTCTGATACAAGCTACACTTTTCACGAGGACTTCGTCTACTATTTCAGAAAAATAATTAGTTGACCGATCACACTCTTTGTACAATAAATCAAAAGATCAGAATGTTTTCTCGCAAAAGATGCTACACAAAGTTGTTGTTTGTGACCGTTTCTTTCGGCATATAAAAAATGCCAAACTGTTAGTTTATTGAAATGTATTACTTATCGAGAAAAGATGAATTAAGACAACAATGATTTTGCATATATATGAAAAACGTTGAACAACGGAATAATGCAAGAGACGCTATATATTAATAGGGCTGGCGAAAATAGGTCCGTTCTTATTTGGAAGTCGAATAGTCGTCCGACTCGGACCCATTTTTTTTCGAGGTTCATAATTTTGAAAAAAAAATTATTATATAAAAGTGTAAATTGATCCAATATAAATTAATTATTCTTGGTCTTTTTTCATTCATATCTCAGAAAATTATTTTTTCTTTGCTTACTGCCTAATATAAACTTTTTCTTATATTATTTCTGGGCTTTTTGATAAATTTATTTATGAAGTTTATTATTTCTATGTCTCTTGATAATTTTTTTCAAATATAAATTATTTTTCTCGTGCCCAATATAAACAAAAAACATTTTTATTCCCTAAATTTATTATATATTAGTGTAATTGGATCAATATAAAAACATATTTTCTGACTTATAAGGGTTGTTCTGATATTAATGAGCATGATTTATTTTCGGAGTTGACATTTTTTAAGTTCTCATTACGAAGAGAAACAAAATCGACAATGGATGTAGTGAATTACTACTTGAAAAAAAATTGATGGATATTTCTCAAATACTCATATTGCTTATAAAATCTTGTTGATTATACTTTTTATAGTTGTAAGTGCAAAATAAAATTTCTCAAATTTAAAGCTTTTCAAAACATTTTCTCAATAAATCATATTATATGAAAAGATTGAATGAATTGGTTATCCTATTAATTGAGAAAAAAAATTTCTGAACAATTTGATCATATTGTTAAGTCTAAACTGTTAGATGAGTTGTTTTATAGTAATCATTTTGTACATGTTTGATCTTATTACTCAATTAAAATAGAAATATCTTGACTATTGTACATTTCCTAATTAGAAAAATTTGTTATTAGTCTAAAAGAATATGAACACATATTATGATTTAGGGGCCTCTTTTAAAAGTTAGACTCGGGCCCAAAAATGGTTAGGATCGGCCCTGGGCGGAAAATACCGAAATGTCGTCATACCGCCTTTACCGTATCGAAAAAATCGTATATATCGAAAATTTTGGTACGGTATGATACTCGGTATCGGTATAAGATTTTCAAATTTTCGGTATTTTGGTATATCGAAAAAAATTGGTATACACGGTATCGGTATGATACCGCGTATACCGATATTTTTAAAAAAAATAGTTTAAAAACATCGATATACACGGTATCATACCGTTACCGTTTCGAAATTCGGTACGGTATCGGTATGGATTTATGTCATACCGAAATACTCCCTCCGTCCCAATTATAATGTTCATGTTTTCTTTTTTGTTTGTACCAAATATATAGTCACATATCATATTTAGTAATATTTTTTTACACTTCTTTACTAATATACCCCATATTAACTACACCTTGAAAATTGTGCAATCATTTTTTAATACATTAAATATGGATAAAATAGAAAGTTTATATAAAATTTGTTTTTCCAATAAATTTTTCTTAATATGTGTGAAAAACAAAACAAGGCAATGTAATCGGGACGAAGGAAGTATGTCGGTATACCGAAATTTTCGATACGGTATCGGTATCGGAAATTTCGATACCGAAATTCTCGATACGATATGCGGTATTCAGTACGGTATGTGATATACCGTACCAAACCACCCATATATATAAATAGAGGATGCCACATAAAGATACACACATGAAAAACACAGAAGCAATATTCAAGATTTTTTTTTATCTTGTTAAATTGTTCTCAAAAGCTTGCATCCTCAGTTGCATTTTGAGCACTCAAGAAAGTCATATCGACCGTTGCTAAAAAATCCTCGCTCTCAAGCTATATCAAACCTTTAAGGATCAACTAGGATTCTATCAACTACTCAACCGTTTCTACTTAGAAAGTATTCAAGAAATGGTTTAATAGTTTTAATCTAAGGATTCAAGCACTTTCATAAGAACTTCAAAGTGATCAAGCGTGCTTGACTTAAAGCAATTATAGGATAGGTGACCCTAAGAAGTTTTTTAGGGTGTGTGGTGCATGTGAGTAAGGACATAAACACGCTAGAAATATTCGTCTTGATACAGTGGGGACAGTCTTCGAATCTGGGGCTTACATTGGCGGTTGGGACGGGATGCCCTATAATTTACCGTTGACAAAATAGAACAGGCCGACCGATCATTTTGATGGGTTGAAAAATTATCAACCTAATCCAATCCACTAATTTTATACGACGTTGTGAGACCCCTGTCCCACATGGGAAAAATGAAAGGTTTAAAATCTATTTAAAATGGGCTACAATGGACTTCTATAGCAACTTGGGTTAATCATTTTCGTAAAGTGAGGACGAATACGAAGTAGTTGCTATAGGAGCCCATTGTGTGCAGTCGCGCATGCGCGGGCTTGGGCCCGGGGCGTGACAGAATCGTATCAGAGACGGTCACCAGCCGCTGACCCCAAGAAATAAGTGTTATGCGGGGCAAAGTACTACGTGCGTGGGAGCCACCTCTTGAACCTGCGGGACAAAGTGCTTTATGATGGGAGCCACCTCTTGAACCTATAGGAGTCACCTTTAGATTCCCGGTGCTGGTGGATCATGCGGTCAGGCCGTGACGAGGACGTCGCGTTCTGAAGGAGGGGTGATTGTGAGACCCCCGTCCCACATGGGAAAAATGAAAGGTTTAAAATATTTTTAAAATGGGCTACAATGGACTTCTATAGCAACTTGGGTTAATCATTAACTTGGGTTAATCATTTTCGTAAAACGAGGACGAATACGAAGTAGTTGCTATAGGGGCCCATTGTGTGTAGTCGCGCAGGCGCGGGCCTGGGCCCGGGGCGTGACAGACGTAGACCAACCAACCCAACTAACCTAACTCATTTTAACACGTGAATGTGTTCTCGGTGTGTGGTTGGCTGGATTTTGAGCACTCAAGAAAGTCATATCGACCACTGCTCAAAAAACCCTCACTCTCAAGCCATATTAGACCTTTAAGGATCAACTAGGATTATGTCAACTACTCAACCGTTTCTACCTAGAAAGTATTCAAGAAGTGGTTTAATAGTTTTAATATAAGGATTCAAGCACTTTTATAAGAACTTCAAAGTGATCGTGTGCTTGACTTGGAGTGATTATATGATAGGTCATGACCTTGAGAAGTTTCCTAGGGTGCCTGTGAGTAAGGATATAAACACGCTAGAAATATTCGTCTTGATACAGTGGGGACAATCTTCGAATTTGGGGCTTACATTGGCGGTTGGGACGGGATGCCCTATAATTTACCGTTAGACGGAATAGAGCAGGCCGACCGATCATTTTGATGGGTTGAAAAATTATCAACCTAATTAATCCAATCCACTAATTTTATAAGACGTAGACCGACCAACCTGACTAACCCAATTATTTTAGGGAAATGTTGTGTGTCCAAAAAGTTGTACACACGAGCTGACACAATTTATCCTTAAAATCTCACTAAAAGCATCTTAATTAATATCTCGCGATATTTTACTCGATATTTTACTAAATTTTCTCAATTTTTTTTTGCTAATCCAACTCTGCAGATCTGAAGCTCAAAAAAAAAACTCAAAAGATCTGAAGCTCACGAATTCATTTCCCTCTTTCCATTCCTCTGTTTTTCATTTTTTGGTGTGACCCATTCATCTTCCGATCAGTCATCTCCCCGTCTCCAGCAACCTCCCTCATGTCTAAACCAGGTAATTTTAGTATCTTCAATCTCATTTTTACTTCATGTTTACAGATTTAAATTGGAAATAATAACAAAATAAAAGTATTTATATTGATTAATGATGAAAAACGAGGATTTAATATCTAAGCAAAACAACCCCTCGGAAAACCCAAATGAGTGGATTGTGATGGTTGTGTTTTTATTTCACCTTTAATCGTGTAATTTTAGTTTTTTTGTTTTGTATTTTTTTTATATTTTTTTATTTATTACGGTAGTATGTTGAGAAAGCTAAATAAACCACCTCGGTTAATTAATCTATGGTTGCTATAGCTTTTTCTTGTAAATATGCTTGATTGGTTGTAAAATTGGATTTTACATCTCTGGTGCTAGAAATTTTTTTATTACATAATCATTTGATTCAATGATATTTGCCACTTGGAGTTATTTGGACTCATTATTCAATGAATTTTTAATTTATTATTATTATTTTTGGAGATTTATATCTAAAATTAATATTTCATTTCACAAAATTCTTCTGCTTGTAATTTGTACTTGTTGAATCTATTGGTTATTGGTTATGAAAGAACTACGGGTATTGGCAACTCTTGAGTTCTTATGTTGTTATTTTGTTCATTCCATCGATCTGTGTTTTCCTATTTCTCATAGATTATACTGGCCAGTAATCTTCCCGTATTCGCCAACCTCCCTGATGTCTGACCCTGGTAATTTTTGTATCTCCAATCTCATTTCTACTTCATGTTTACAGGTTTAAACTGGAAATAATAACAAAATAAAAGTATCTATATTTATTTATGATGAAGAAACAAGAAGGATATAACCAAAACCAACCCCTCGGATCTCCCAAATGCGTGTATTATGATATTTGTGTGGAAAGGCTGTTTGATTGAAATTTTGCAGCAGATTTAATATGGATTTGTCTTTCAATACATCTAAAAAAACTGGATAATTATTCATAAATAAGAAAGACTAGGATCTGGAAAATGGAAAGTTTAGAAAATTAGGTAATTAGATAAAACAGCATACATAGGACTAATTGTTGGGTATTTCAATTTTTTTAAGACAGTTTTTCCTACTGTGAAGAAAGGAGAAGAGGAGGGTGTAGACATATGTGTAAAGAAGACGCTGATGAAGTAGTCTTTGGTCATAAATCTTATACATAATGGATAGTTAGGAGAGTAGCAAAAAAGTCAAGCGCAGACCAATTCAAACCTTTATCTCTTTTCCCTGCTACACTTTCTGTAGAATAATGGAGATAGTTAGTGGCATTATTTAAATATATTTATATGAACTTGATGCATGTTTTTATGCATGTTTTGTGTAAGTGCTTTAAACTCAAAAAATGATGGTGTAGTGAACGATGTACATTTGTTTGCAGAAGACATTGAGATTGAGCCCAATGTTGGAATGAAATTTGAAAATGAGAATGAAGTTTTTGACTTTTACAAAAGATATGCATATCATGTTGGTTTTCCAGTTAGAAAAAGAACTTCACGAAAGAATAAAGAAGGGGTTGTCACGTACATTGCATTCACATGTGGCCGAGAAAGCCGCATAAATAGTAATACAAGCACTACAATGAAGCCCCAACCAACCGGTCAAACAGGCTGTAAAGCTAGACTGACAGCTTGTTCAGATGTTGCTGGAGTATGGAAAATTACCGGTGTCCATCTCGAACATAATCATCAAACTAGTCCAACCAAGTCTAGAGCATTTCGATGTTATCGTCAGTTGAATGCTCACGTGAAACGACAATTAGAAGTGAATGATATAGCAGATATTCCTCTTCATAAAAGTTATAACTCAGTTGTTGTTGAAGCAGGTGGATATGAAAAGATGACTTTTATTGAAAAAGATTGTCGAAATTATATTGATAAGGTCAGGAAATTAAGACTTGGAGAGGGAGATGCAGCTGCCATTCAAGCTTATTTTTCAAAAATGCAGTTTCTTTCTCCTGGTTTTTTCTTTAGCTTGGATTTGGATGATGAGGGTCGATTAAAGAATATATTTTGGGCAGATAATAGGTGTCGACAAGCTTATAAGGAATTTGGAGATGTAATGACTTTTGATACAACATACTTAACTAATAAGTATGACATGCCATTTGCTCCTTTCGTCGGTGTTAATCATCATGGACACTCAACACTGCTTGGTTGTGGTTTACTTTCTAGTGAGGATACAGAGACATTTGTGTGGTTGTTTAAGATATGGCTAGAGTTCATGGAATTTAAGTCACCTCAAGGGATAATCACCGATCAAGATAGGGCAATGCAAAATGCCATAGAAGCAGTATTTCCCAACTCAAAACATAGGTGGTGTTTATGGCACATCCTTAAGAAATTACCTGAAAAATTTGGATATCATTGTCAAAAGGCTTTCATACTCTCATCTATACATGAATTGGTGTATGAATCACAAAGCACAAATGAGTTCGAACAGGGTTGGTTTTCTATGCTTGATATGTATGAATTGCAAAATAATGATTGGTTGATTGGACTTTTTAGAGAGAGAACTCGTTGGGTTCCATGTTTTCTCAGAACTTCATTTTGGGCCGGAATGTCAACAACCCAACGAAGGAGAGTATGAATTCTTTTTTCGATGGGTATGTCCATTCGAAAACATCTTTGAAACAATTTGTGGAGCAATATGAGCGAGCTCTGAGGAGTAAAGTTGAGAAAGAGTTTCAAGCTGATTTTAAATCCTTCTCACAGATGGTCCCTTGCGTTACTCAATTTGATATAGAGAGGCAATTTCAAAGTGCTTATACAATTGCAAAATTTAAAGAATTTCAACAAGAATTAACGGGAAAGATGTATTGTGACATTGAATACAGTGAAGATGGGTCTTTTGGCACGAGATATGTGGTTACAGAAGACTTTACAGCACATGAAAGAGTTAAGGAAAAAAAATTTGAAATTATGTTTGAGAGAGATAAATGCATATTTTCTTGTAGTTGTAATCTATTTGAGTTTAGGGGAATAATTTGTAGGCATGCTATTGCAGTTTTGATCCGTAACAAGTTTTCTGTCGTTCCTGAGCAATATATACTTCGACGTTGGAGGAAAGATGTGAGTAGATTGTATATGAGAGTGAAGATCAATTATAATGGATGGATAACTACTCCTGGTCAGTTAAATTATGAGAAGTTGTGCGAGGCATTTACAAATGTTGCAGACATGGCTGCAGATAATGATGAAGAAACTCAAAAGCTTCTCGAGTGGATTGAAAGTAAAGCAAGTGATCTTGCTATATCAAAGTTGCGATCAGGTTGTGGTCGTAATTTGGTATCACCACAGAGCATGCAAGTACAATCTGATCATGTTGATGATACAACTCAAGCTTCTATAGCTACTTGCAAAGTTCTTGATCCAAAGTACACTAAAACAAAAGGAGCCCCTAAGAAGCTTCGAAAGAAAGGTCCGTTGGAGAAGTGTTCTAAGAAATCGAAGGTAAAAAATATTCCTCATACATCTTTAATTAATTAGTATCAATATAATGCATCAATATAAAAATTAGTATCAATATAATGCATTCTATTCATACATATGTTGGTTTCATAGGTATTGGTGAAATCAAGAAAAGAAAAGAACTTTCAACCGAAAAACATTGAATACAATAATGTGATTATTCAACCAGGTGTTCAGAATTCTGTTATGAATCAAATTTCTTTCTCACAGCAATTAATTGTATGACATTTATGTTTGTGTTGTCATGTTGTTAATCATATCTATATATGTTTGTTTCTTACGTTTGGCCTAATAATCATAGGGTGTTCATCACCATCCTTGGAATATCGATTATGGAGTACATTTAGTATCAAACTATGGAGTTGATCAAGAATTGACAACACTATGCTCATCAAAATGGTGTTCGAATGAGGATGAAGTGATCGGATCCAATGGTGTAATCAATAATGAAGCATGTTAATTGGACATGTGTAAGGACCCGATATTTATATGTATTATGTCCAGTTTAGATTTCTGCTAGGGAGATGCCCCAAGTAGGTGTATTATACACTTTGTTGATGTCTTGGATTTGATTTTGGAATGATCGAGCCTTGTCGGCTCTACACGTATTTAGTCCTGGCCAGTGCGGCTGTAGGGTTTGTGTTGTTGAATATGACTCTATTTTCGAGTATTAACAGGTTGTGTTGTTTAGATTTTTTGGGATGTCCTATTTACGATGAGGTAATGTCGAAATTTTTGTAGGCTCAAAAGAAAATTTTTTACTCGTTCTCGCTGTTTACATTAATTAATCCTATTTGTTTGATGATTAAATATTAATCAAAAGAACAGGCTCTCACAACATACAATTAAATGCACTTGAATTTAAAATAATTTAAATATGTTGGAAGAGTCCGAATTTGAAATTTTCATATTTATTCCACCCAATTTTATATATTGTGGTTTTTATATTTAGTTCATGCACTTTGTTCAGTTGTTGATTGAATTTACTAGGAAATATATATATTTATAAAAAGTAAAATTTAATGTGAGCACTTACTGAACTTGATAAGCCGAATGCTAAAAAAAAGAGGGAAAAAATTAATCATATTAAATCAAAATAATTAATATTATTTGGAAAGTATAAATTAATTTTTTTGTGTAATTTAGTCTCTCAAAGTGAAATTTGTAGAAATAGACAATAAAAAATTATATTTTCATTAAAAATATTTAATTAAAGCAAGACAAGTAATTGTTTATGAAAAGTAATAATTTTTTAAAAAATTTTGAGATAAAAATAATATTTAATAGTTTTTGTTTTGAAAAAAATAATATTTAATAGTTGTGTGTAAGACTATTTATACAACTGGATGTACACATAGCATGGCCCATTATTTTAACACGTGAATGTGTTCTCCGTGTGTGGTTGGCACGTGAGAGATGCCGACTGGATAGAGTTTTTGAGATACGCGTGCGATTGAAGTTCATGCAAAAAACCATGCAGTTGGATCTGCAAATTCATAGAATATAATGAAGGGAATCATCTATGGCGGAGGATCCGATCCATTCGAATCCGCCTCTCTCCTCAAACTATCTGCATTACTATTCGTTTCACTCGTTTTCTTCTACGCCGGCAAGCAATTCTCCGATGGCTCCTATCAGCGGCTCGTGTTCTTCTCCGCTCAGCAATCTCCAACGCCGCCATCTTCCTCCGTCGTCAGCCTCTCTCCTAATTTCAACAAAATATTTGATCTTCATGGGCTCATAAATGAAACAAGTGGTCCGCAGCAACAGCAAGAGATGGTGCCGCCGCCGCCGGTGCTGGAGAGAATGGGGGTGGTGGATGAAAGTGGGAATATGACGGTTGATTTCGAGGTGGAGGATTTTGATCCGAAGATGGTGGAGAATTGGGAGAACACAGAAGAGACTGATGGATCGGAAAGCGATGAAAAAGGGGATAACAAGGTTAGAGCTAGGGATCAGAAGTTTGAGATGTGTCCGGAGAGTATGAGGGAGTACATACCTTGTCTGGACAACCAGGACGCCATTAAGAAATCTAATTCCACGGATAGAGGGGAGAAATTTGAGCGGCATTGCCCTGAAAAAGGGAAGGAATTGAATTGCTTGGTCCCTGCTCCTAGTGGGTACAAAACTCCGATTCCATGGCCCAAAAGTCGCGACGAGGTAACTTTTTCCTTTGCTCGAGTAAACCTAGTTCAAAAAAATTTCCTTTTACTCTTCTGATTCTGTAGTCAATCACCCTGGTTCAAGTTTTAATGCTGAAATTATTTCTTTTCTTTTCTTTCTGTCTTTGCTTTCGCTTTCAAGAAGTTGCCATTACTTAGAGTCTGGAGGTTTAGTTTGAGGTAAATGTTATCACTTGTTCACTCATTTTAAGCTAGTCGACTTGGGTTCATTTCATGCTGGACACTTGTGCACAACACAAGTGTGGTGCGATTAGTCTGCCATTGAATCTACTTATATATAGAAAAATGTCCTGATGGTTTCAACAGCCAATGTATCCTACGGCTCATCACTCATGAGTTACGCGAGAGCAGCTCAGAATGAACCTCAAATTGTTATGCTCTCAGGTTTGGTTGGAATATATGTTGGACTCGGTCTAAGACTCTTTCAATTTTTATTTTTTATGTAAGGGGGGTGCACATGTGGATGGGCGTTGATGCGCAGGCAAAATAAGACAATTATAATCATTAACATGCTAGTTATTTTCTTGTTGTATTCTCCTGCAGGTGTGGTTTAGTAACGTTCCTCATGCACGTTTGGCCGAGGACAAAGGAGGTCAGAATTGGATAACTATTGACAAGGACAAGTTCAAGTTTCCTGGAGGTGGTACGCAGTTCATTCATGGGGCAGATCAGTACTTGGATCAGATTGCAAAGGTTAATTTTAATAGCAGCCGACATTCTAATACAAGAAATGGATTGTGTTTTAGAAGGATAAATGCAAAATGAGCTTTGGAACTTCGATCTTGTCTATATTTTTAGATGCTCCCTGAAATCGCATTTGGTCGACGTACTCGAGTTGCTCTGGATGTTGGTTGTGGTGTTGCGAGTTTTGGCGCTTATTTACTATCACGGAATGTCATCACCTTGTCCGTGGCCCCAAAAGATGTTCATGAGAATCAGATTCAATTTGCGCTTGAGCGAGGTGTACCTGCGATGGTGGCAGCATTTGCAACTCGGCGTTTACTTTATCCAAGTCAAGCATTTGATATGATACATTGTTCAAGGTGCAGAATCAACTGGACTCGAGATGGTAAAACTATTTTCATCTGAAACTTTATTCTGAGAACGAATATTAGTGAAACTCCTCGATTTTGTTTTAATTGCAGGGTAAAAAATGTTCACCTTTTTTTTTCCTTGATATACTGCAATTGAAAGTGTTAACTTGCTCTGATAAGAAGTGTGAAGGGAATTTGTCCTTTTAGGATTGAATTTCAGAAATTTTGAGCTGTGTTTGCTCTATCGATCAACGTTTAGTGGAATGCTTGTAAAACATTGGAGAATTTATGGTATATAAATTTTATCTTAAAATTCATTATTATGAACCTTGTAAAACTAAAATCTAACACTTGTTTTTCTAGAAAATCCACTATCATGCCACTATGCTGTTTAAATGATGCAATTTTGTTTGCTTGTTTGAAATTTGAAATACTGCTTTGTAATTTTAACAATGTTTACTCTAGATGAGGAAATGTGTTGGAGATTCTTGCTGCTAAGCCATTAGTTACTGTGGAGTTAAAGATCCTTGTTGCCAAAAATTTACTCTGACTTTGGTAACATATTGGACTTTGCACACACTAATATTTATTCTTGCCATATGCAAAGGGCAAACTATCTTTTCTTGGTCTAAAAAATCTCATATGATTCAGGGATTCATTATTTTAACTCATGCTTGCTTGTGCTTCTGTTCCTAAATTTTGCTGCATAGATGGGATTTTACTTCTTGAAGTCAATAGGATGCTCCGGGCAGGAGGATATTTTGTCTGGGCAGCGCAGCCTGTTTATAAGCATGAAGCAGTCCTTGAAGAACAATGGGAAGGTAAATTACTTGAAATTCGGTGTGAATCAAAACCATGCTTCATGCCATTAGTAACTTTGTTCCTCATTAGTGGACTTTTGTTCATAAGATTGATTCTTCATTGTCTACAGATATGGTTAACCTTACTAATTGTATTTGTTGGACACTAACGAAGAAGGAGGGGTACATTGCAATATGGCAGAAGCCCCTGAACAACAGTTGCTATTTGAGCCGTGAGAAAGGATCCCAGCCTCCATTGTGTACACGTGATGATGATCCTGATAATGTGTGGTAGAATTCCCAACTCTTGGTTCTCTTTTATGCAAAGTGGCAATTAGTATGCCTGTTACACCTGCTTTAATACCAGTAAATGTAAATGCAGGGGATTTTATGACTTGATTGGTAGTGTGTTTCTGTTCTTTTGCAATCCATTCTGAGCACATAAGGGTGTAGAATTGTAACATGTCTTGCCAGATTATGGTCCATGTCGTGACTCTGCATATGGTTACGATAACTTCTGTATTATAGATGCATAAATTTGAATGACTGTTTTTCTGACTCCCTTGCTGGATGTGTTTCCCTCAACGAGTGGATGAGTGCAAAACTGAGTGTCGAGCGTGAATTTTGATGTGAGATGAAGATTGCACTTGTGCTAAGTAATTTTTCTGATTAAAATAATGGACCAAAATGTAAAAAATGCAAGGGAGAGGAATTCCTTTTCAAGAAGCGGTCTAATTTACTAGTGGAGAGATATGCCTAAACAGAGTGAAACATGGATCATGTGTTACATCGCCTTATGTTTTCTGATGTGAATAACGATAATCAATCGGCTGTAAAGAGTGTTTTGTCTTCTCACAGCTTACCTATTCCCAATTTATTTGTTTGAGTGTTTTGTCTTCTCATAGCTTACCTATTCCCTTGTTACGTTGGCTGTAAAGAGTGTTTTGTCTTCTCATAGGTACGTTGGTTTGAAAGCATGCATAACACCTTTGCCAGAGGCAGGCTATGGTTCAAATGTTACTCTCTGGCCAGAACGGTTGCAGAATCCTCCAGATAGGCTTCAGAGCATACAAGCCGATGCTTTCATATCAAAGAAAATGCATTTCAGCTCGGAATCCAAATATTGGAAAGAAATAATCGAAGGTTATATGCACTATTTACATTGGAGTAAGACAAAATTTCGAAACGTCTTGGACATGAGAGCAGGCTTTGGAGGGTAACTCTTCCATACACAAACTTTTGATTCCATTTTATTTTTCTGTTTGATATTTATCAGTGAACTATCAAGGAGCACTTTTCTGGTAGGTATTCTTGATGCTCATCACTACAGTTTGATTGACCAACTAAAAAGCTCTTTCACTGGCAGGTTTGCAGCGGCACTGATAGAGAATCATCTGGATTGTTGGGTGCTCAATGTTGTCCCTGTCAATGGACCTAATACATTGCCTGTCATATACGACCGTGGTCTCATAGGAGTTATGCATGACTGGTTCGAATTCTTCGTGCTTACTTTCTCGACAACAATGAACCGTGAGCAAAGCAAGAGTTGCATAGAAAATTGGTTTTCTTTTTAAAATAAGATGCATCTGTCATAAAACTATATGATAACCTTCATATTTCATTGAAACAGTGATAAAATAAAGTTAACTTATAATGTTCTTCTCTCCTGTTGATTTAAATTCTTTTTTAGATTCTTGTTATATAGTAAAATAGATGATAATACAATATTTTGCAGGTGTGAGCCACTGGACACATACCCGAGAACCTACGATTTAATCCATGCTGCTGAACTTTTATCAACTGAACGAAAAAGGTAAGAGTGCATCACAGACCTCTGTTATATCCTATATATTAGTGAACAAAATTAAGGAGAAGAATACCGATAGATGATAAATTACTTGCTACAATACACAGTAGCATTTAGGAAATAAAAACAAGTTGGGAAAATTTGGTGAGTTGGCCTAAGATATACTCCCCAGATTTAAAAAGAATTTATGATTGTGTTTCACACCCCTCTTGAAGCATGTGAATCATTCCCAGCTTGTTCAGAAATGACTCAAATCCTGTTTTGATGATGCCTTATAACATCAACCTCATGAGAGTTGTGGGAGCATATGATAAGACTAGACCCGATGATAACTGACCAATTACCATCACGAAACACCGCACTATATCGCTGAGTGAAATTTTAGAAATCTAGGGTATCACCTTAGAAGATTCATCTCATCATTTGTGAGTGAAATTTCCACATTTGTTTAAAATAACTCGCATGCTCGCGTGCTATACTCATAATTTTATTCATTTCCTTAGATGCAATCTCTCCACCATCATGCTTGAAATGGACCGAATATTGCGGCCTGGTGGACGTGTATATATCCGTGACATACTTGCTGTGATGGATGAACTTCAAGCAATTGCAAAGGCCTTGGGTTGGCGTGTAGCAATGAGGGAAACTTCCCAGGGCCCTCACTCCAGTTATAGAATCTTGGTGTGTGAAAAGCACCTATTACAATAGTAAAAACCGCGAGGTATGGATCTCAAATTACACCTTCATATACTTTTTAAAGAAAAAAAAAAAAAAACCGCTCGGTAAAAACATACAAGGGAGAGGGACTAAGATAAATCTTCCTACATACCATCAAACAAATGCCATATTTGTTGAAATATGTTTCTCAGAGTGATATGGAACAAATGATGCTTGATAATCTGTTTTATTTGCCTTCTCTTTTTCATTTTTGAAAAAGGCTTCATGAAGAACAAACATTTCGAGATAAACTAAACTTACTCTTGGATTTATACAAATCGAACGGATAAATTGATACAGAAACATAAACGGATTTGAGATGAAAATTGGTGTACATATCATGAAACAAGAATGAAGACATAAAAGATGGAATTCAAGACCATGTTTAATTTTGTCGAAAAATCCATGTATAAACAATAAAATTGTGAAAAGTCAAAAAAGTGTCTCCAAACTGTATAAACCAAAGTCGGGTTCTCTATCAATTTAAATTTGTCTCATTACTTATAGATACAAGTTTTTCAAAATATTATGACTGATATTGATAGCAACATAAACAGATTGGAGAAATTCTTTTGTATAAACTAACATAGAGGGGAAAACACATAGGCACTAAAATGGATAATCATATTTTTTAATAAAAAAACTCGTTGAAAAATTATCAATAGTTTTGGATGGGAAATAATTTTTAAACTAGCTTAATAAAAAATAAATATTTTGTAGAGGGCAAGCAATAGCATTTTATAAAAATTAAATTGCAAAAACTAGCAAAATTTTAAAGGGGGCCCCTACACCTAACATTTAGGCATTCAGCAACTTTCTTCGCTTTTGTCAAACCTGAAATACTCATTCTTTCTGCATAAATATATACTACTTCCACTTTGTAAATTAAGGTAGATATTTTGTTTCCCTATGTTTTTCGTTTTTCCATGTAATAATTAATAAATATGGTGTTTGTGCATGTAGCTAGTATGTTAGAGTTTGAGCGCCATTATTTCTATATTTGTTCAAAGAATCATATATGTCTTAGTAGTATACATAACTTCAAAAAAAAGAGTAGTATACATAAAAACTATCATTCACTTGCACATATTAGTAAGGGAATATAGTCAAAATAGTCTCGTAAGTTTGCTCATTTTGTGTTTTGGTCCTGTAAGTATTTAATTTTGGCTTTTGATCCTATAAGTTAAGTTATAATTGGTTTTTAGTCCTTTCTTCATAGAATGTTGATGTGACATCAGAAAATGTTGACGTGACAGCTAAAAATACTTAAGTGACATTAAAAATAATGATGTGTCTGTTGTGATATTAACAATTAAATGCTATGTTTTGAAAATCAGACTGTACTGATCAGTTCAACCGGTTTGACCCGAAATCGGTCACTGATTTGATCCGAAAGACTCCCAAAAAACCGTTTTAACGGTTAAACCACTCCCAAAAATCGTTTTAACGGTTGAACCAGCAGAACTGATCAAGAACCGAAAAATTGATTTTTCGATTTTTTGTTTGAAAACTTATTTTTTTATTTTAAATCCTTAATTTAATATTTATTATATGTATACATGATTATTTGAATTTTTTTTCTTCATTAAAATATTATTTATTAATATTAAAAATAATTTTTTTGAATATATTTATGTAATTATTTAGTTTTCAAACTACGATAAATATATATATATTTTTATTTATATAAATTTTTAGGTTTTAATAATTTAAAATATATTATTAATTATATTATATTATATTATATTATATAAACGATTTCCGATCCGACAATCCGATTAAAACAGTTCAACCAGATGGATCATTTTTTTAAGTTAGATCGGTTTAATCATCGGTCCGGTTATAAAAACATTGCCTAAATGAAAAATGACTAAAAATCAAAATATAACTAAACTTACAGGACCAAAACCCAAAATTGAATACTTACATGACTAAATCACAAAACAAGTAAACTTACAAGACTATTTTGGCTATTATCCGTATTAGTAAAACTGAAAACTTTTCGCCTATTCATTTAAAAATTCATTTTGTACGGAATGAAAGCAACATGAGGCCATTCGCAAAAGATGCCCCTGAAAATCTAATAGTTATTTTATTTATGCACTATACTTTAGACAATCATTTTTAAAAACAAAAGTAATTATATCTTTAAGAAATTTAAGGAAATTGAATGCAAACTAATAATCATACAAAAAGATCAAAGAGTGATGCGGTTCAAAGATTATTCAATGCGCCATGAAACGGTACTCGGAGAGCATAAATGCCAATTCAACATTCTCTTGTATCAAGAATCATGCCTCTCCCGTTTCTTTTGATCATATGATTTACAACCAAAAAAATTGCATGTATCTCTGTCATGATTTTACTTTAAAGTTGGAGTCATTATCAAAAAGAAACCATCACAAGTTCATGCCAAAAGAACATGGTTTTACCTCCAAAACCCATGAAATGAATTCGGTGACAGCTAATTCACCCTCTATTCTGGTAACCGTATGGTTGTAAGCAAAAGATAAGCTCAGCCATCAGAACCAGCTGGACCCATTTTACTCTCGGATCTTGGCCTCCATTTACCTTGTTGCCTTTGACTGGTTGATGATTGAGCAGATCCATTTGTTTCCCCTCCATTTTCCAACTTCAATCTTTGAAACTGTTTCTGTATTTGCATGGGCCTTGGTGTTTGTTTCGGGTGTTGATTGGGTCCACTTCTGACATGATTTTGAACAGGGACTCTTGCTGCTAATTGTGGGATGACTGGATTCGGAGTAGGCATTCTAGTCATCAACTGTAATACATGTGGCCCAACAAGAAATGAAAGAAGAGACGCTTGATTTTGATTGGGTGCATAGAGAATTTCCCGAGTTGCCTGAATTGCTACTAATATCTTTGTTAGCTGGTTGCTGGTAACTGTCCGAGCTGTATTTGCTGGCTGTTCAAAGGGATCTTCAACCTGACACCACCAACAATATCAAGTAAAAGGGTTGAGTGCGATTAAATTCTGTATGTTGAACTGGAACAAACAGGTCCATTGACCAAAACATGTGAGCCCCTTGATAGACATATGCAGGGTACACAAAAAGTGCAACTTACTGGCTAAAAGGTTAACACAAGGATTATTGACTGACACAACACACACACAATGAGAGAGAGAGAGAGAGAGAGAGAGAGAGAGAGAGAGAGAGAGTACAAATAGTGCAAAGGTTTTTGGTAACCATCTCATGTTGCTGTCGATGAGCTCTGATTGTCCAGAATGTGGGCTAGTGCCATGTGTAGAAGCTCTTGAGCAAATATAAAAAAACTGAAGGTGGAAGAAATAGAATCCGGGTCAATGTAACTGGAATAACTTTTATGCGTAACTACTGTGAGAAGCTTTTCTGTATGTCCACAACATTTTTGAAATAATATTTGAAAGTTTTAACCGGAAGGGATGTCACTTGAGGCAAATATAAAACTAAAAGAATAACCTTTGCAAGGAAGGAAATGAAGAGCTCTGACAATGAGCTTCGATTAATCAATCTCGACTTATCTGACTTAAGTCGGTTAATGTTCACGGCACAAACATCTTCTATACTTTTTTCTGCAGCAGCCCTCACGCCTGCAGGGAAATGTAGCTACACCATAAATATAAATCACAGTGGATTAAAAAAATCTCCCAACTGTGCATATACTGATAGCTTTGAATAACTCAATCAACACTGTAACAGATTTATTTAGAAGCATTCACATATTTTGCATCGATAATTCTTCGACTTCAGGATACGACGTAATAAAAAAGTTCTTCCAAGGATTGACATTCGGCATTGCAATGAGTTATCCAAAGAAATAAGGCATATGAAGTAATTTTATTTCCTTTCTTTAATCAGGTCAGAGTTCATTGTCTTCCTTAAACTCTCAGACAACACAAAAGACAAAGGAAGAAAAAAAATAGTGATGCTACAAAAAGAAATATGCAAAAAATCCAGAAAAAAGCATCTTTGCATGATGTTGTAAATTTCAGAACAAAAGTTCGATCTTACCAGTAAGCTCGTCAACCATATTTCCTGGATATATTTCTCTAAGTGGCGGTAATATTGCAGGTACCACAGTCTGCAAGATATTAGGAGGATGAACCAGAGAAACAAAAGCATATGGTGTAAAATGTATATTTTGGAGCAGTAAAACAAATAATAACTAGCTGAAGTATATTGCTTGCGAAGAGAGGCGTGAGAAGGTTGAATATGACAGAAACTCTTAATTTAAGATCGAATACCATGATAAGAAAAAATATTCCATGAGCTTTTTCACAATAATTTGATTTGCATTCGATATTATTTTATGAAGCTTTTCTTATGTTTATATTTACTTAATTAGTTCAAATTAATGTGAGCACTAAATATCATATATTGGCCCAAAAAACACCTAGAAAAAGCTTTCTTTGAACCATTTTTGAAATGACATTACTTGGTTTTAAAATTACCTGCAAATGGAAAATTATAAGCAGGCTGAGAGAATACGAGTTCAAAGTACCCAATTTTGATTCATTAATGCGATGAGCTTTGGCCCATTCCTTGACCTACACAAAGAGATTACTTTTAAATAGTATCATAGTTTTCCAGAGCATGTTTCCCACTACAACACAGAAACTTGCCAGTAAAACCAGATCACGGAAACGTCCATCAATATCATTGATCCAGAATAAAAGTTTTGACTTCATTTGACCACTTAAGTTGTTAATTGAGATATCACAGGAAATGTTGCAGCTTCCCACAAATTTCACTATGGGTACCCTAGCATTCGAGATAAATCGCAGCCTCTGAAATCCACCTGAAAGCAAATTAAGTGATGGATCAAAGAGGTATAATATGACATCGCTCTTTTCAAATTAAAAAATTATGATAATTAAAATAAAAACTCTCATCCGCCTCACACTCTGTGTATCTTATAAAACTAAAGGCCTATGTAAGAAAAATAGCTTTAAGTCACACCTCTAGGAATCTTCTTGGTTAGGCTTATATTCATAAGAACACAACTAGGATCACGCTAATTTTCGGTTTTTCTTTTCTTAAAACATAATTGTGTTGAAATGTACAAGTTTGCATTGCCTGCCTTGAATTTCTTTGGGTCGTAGTCAATAAAGCTCTTCTTTTGGCCATCGCCAACTGCTTAAAACTTCTGGTTGTAATATCATTGTGCATCAAATGGAAGGAAGCAAATACGGTAAGATCGGGAAAAAGAAAATTTTAGAACAAAAATGAAAAGATTTAAGTTTGTCATCTTGTAGTATTAAATGCTAGGCTGGGGATTATTATGCTGCAATAGCAAATGAAAAGGATGCAACTCAAAGAGGGTGAAAAATTAGCTTCTTTCATCAGTAGCAGATTACCCCTCTTCCTCAAGGCTTTAAGCACATCTTCCAAAATACTTTGCTTTTGCTTTTTTCCCATAGAGGAAATATACGAACCATTTTGCATTTCTATGGATATATCCAAATCTCCCCATCTTGTGAAGAGATTAGACACAAAAGATCCAAATGGTTCCACAGTTGCACCTGCTTTGGCAAAATTGAACATAAACTGTGAGATATGCAGCTAGCCTACATATTTCCAAAGTTTCCAAAAGATCATTGAATAAGATGACAACTTTAAGTTTGATTAAAAAATTATCAAACAATTATTTTTTAAGCTGATAAATTGGTGTGCGGGAGCATCTATCTTTCTTTCAAAATAGGCATACTTCTTGTACTATATACCAAAGTTCTATATTTTCTTGCACTTGTAAATATTCATTCGTCAATAACATTTAATTTCTACTTGTACACATCAAATGAGTACAAACTACTCTAGCCTATCATCGCTTAAGTTATAGAAATGAAACATACATATGCTGACCATATTTTCTAATAATTTGATATAAGTAACCTGACTTTATTTTATGAGCTCATTATCGGCTCCCAGGAAAGATGCAAATTAAGTGTGGAAAAGACAATTTTGATTACCACAACCAGCATATACTAAGATCGTTAAAACCAACGGACATTGGAAAAATAAATCAAGTACGTGGAGATTGTCGCTTGATCAAATGCTTGAAGATAATTTTATTCCTTCGTGATTATTCATATAAAACTAAATGGCATTGAGAAAGATAATCCATACAAAGATTTTATTCACAAGGGACTGGGGAAATATCCATGTAATGGTATGTTAGACAGAAGATGTGGCTTCAAATTTTACATGCAACAAAGCAATTGACTTAATAACAACTAGGATGAAAATGTCCCAAGTTCAACACTACACCTAATATAGGCCAATAATCCCCTGTTTGAGGAATAACATGCAAGGCTTAAGTGCTTGGCTTCTTTGTTATCTCTTTCGCAGAGTGTATCTACCATGGGTAACAATAACCATTAAGAAGTATGTTATGGCAAAGTATCAAATACCTCTTAGACTTTCAATGGGTTCGACTACAGCTCGAAGCTCATTAATAATCTGAAATCTGACAGACCAGTCCTGTCCCGAGGGATTGATCATGCAAAGAGTATTCCTGAGAGTAAGCTCCAACAAGTTATACCCATTCATTCTGAGGAAGCTTCAGTTTGACTTCAGCCTAGAAGACGAGACCTGAGGTCGGAAAATGAGCTGAATCAGGGTGAAGGATAATAGCAATACCGGAAATAAAACACTAGAAACAAAATGAATCTAATGACAAGAATTTAAAGAAAGAAATGGAAACAAAGCTGAAAGCACAAAAGTTCAAACCAACAAAGTAGAATATTTAAGTCAAAAAGAAACATAATACTTTTATACCAAGAAACGGATCACATAAAATTTGAACCCAAGATTATAGCTTATACAGTATACAATTGTAGACACAATGAACTCTCTACATCACTTAAACCGGGCTTAATTTCAAATCAGTTTACATTTTCTATAGTTCTTCATCCGTCAAGAAAGGCCCATCAAATCAACGGAAACAGATCCCTTTGTCATTTAATATTACAAAAAACACTTCTTGTAGCCATTTAATCAAACACCATTGGGTCCATAACAAATTTTCCCTCGATTCATACATGCAGCAATGCAAGATGAAATAACCGGTCATTCCACGCGATCGAACATCCAATCAGGCGTAATCCACAAACAAAACACAGAAATCGCAAGCACAAAACCGACGCCATCGGTAAGATAACATCATTTAGAAAGAATCCCAAAAACCGCGACCTGCCAGAGTTGGGAAATCCATCGACGCATTCACGGAGAGGCACTGCTCAAGCACAAGGGTTTTTTTTTTTTTTTTTTGGTGAGTGGATTCGGTGAACTGTATGATAGGTAAAATTTACTGCAAAAAAGAAAGCTTTTTCAACTTTGAGTCAAGAAATGAGTACGGCATCAAATGTACCAATGATTACTGCACACGTCTCTTAAAACAACAATGATAATTCTTCGCATTTATAATTATTGGGGTTCAACCCGAAATCGATCTAAGTTCGGTTTGATATAATCCGGTTCAATGTTGAATACGATTTGGTTTAAATAAATAAGATATATAAAAATTTTAAGATTGGATCCACTAATTATTTTTTTTTTTGAAATGTAATACATACATATATATATTAGGCAACTAACTTATTTAGGTACATGATGGAAGAAGAAAAAGGGATTTGATTCCGACTCGGTTTAGTTTAAATTTAGTTCTTTTTTTGTTCGATTCATGATTTGAATAAACTTTCAATCTGGTTAAGCCTTCAATTTTATTATTCATCTACACCGATATCTCAATATCTTATGTTATGAAAAGATAAGTATTTGGCCGATGAGACTTTAGCCCAATTGCTAAGGTTGAGGCAGTTCGTTTCTCACTGAGTGTTGATAGTTTTTTTAATTTATTTATTTAGGTAGATTTAGAAGTTTTTTTTTTGTAACTCTTCTGCTCAAGTTTTGTTTGTAGTGCGGACAGTTACTTTATATGACCTGCATTACTTTATATGTCTACAATTACTTTATATGATTGTAATATGGATCAAAATTGTATATGCACTCTCAAAAAATAAAAGGATAAGCGCCTTAAAAAAAATAAAAATAAAAGGATAAGCATTTCAGAGTAACCGATGATTTGGTATGGCAAGATAACACCGATTTTTTGGGAGCAGATCCTCTGTTGTGGGCTAAAGACATCTCATTTTTTTTTTTTAAAAAAAAAATTTGACTTCGAAGGGGACCCTATTTGAAACGTCTATGACTCTTTAAACTTAAATTCGGAATTTTTTTTTTAAAATAATAACAATACATATACGCCCATACATATATGTAATTCAAAATAAAAGATAAATAATATCAGCATGAAATAAAAATAAGTTTTGTATGCTCCAAAAACACCAAGTACGGAAATACTAAAGTAAAAGTATAATTTGCTTAAAATCAATAACATAATAAAATATATCTGAAATAATCCTAAGTCATGCAACGGTCACGGGGCCACTGTTCCGTGAGCTCATAAGTCCTCACCACCGGTAGGAGCTACATAAAAGTCATCTGTCTCACTTGCCCCATATAAGCGTAGTGAGCCTAGGGGCTCAACATGTCTAAACTTGGATAACAAGGTTTAAAATAATGCATCACATAATTATACTAATACATATACATGATACATGAGCATGCATGGAAATAACTTTCATAACATAAATGCTGAATCATAAATCTTAAGCCTAAACATCATCTTTCTTCATCATACATAACATAGTTGAGCATGATATTTTTGAAACAGTCTATGGTCCTATCCGTAAGTGTGACGCTTATCTGTGCCGACTGATCAGTCTCATGAACCAACGTACGTGGCGGTGATAAATCACCTCCTATGGTAGTAAACTACCTCATAAATCATATATCATATGGTGGATAACCACCCTTATGTCACACTACTTCAATTTCCATCAAGAAAATATTTTTGCTCAACTCATACATAATCATAATCATATCATATAAAATTTCATGAATGCATGCACTGAAAATTTGTCCGTAATATATATTTAATTGATTTTTCATAATAAATATACTTATACTTAAAATATAAACTTCATGCATAAAATAATTAAATATATATTCCGGACTTAGTTATTTTTCATGGGTTGGTCCAGACTGCTGGTCACTCACTCTAATCCCATTAAACTTAAATAAGAGCCCAATTATCATATTTTAGCCCAAATAACTTAACTAAACTTAACTGGGCCTAAATAAAAATATTTAAGCCCATTAACTTAAATAAACCCAATAAGACACTAGACTGGCCAAAAAATCCTCTGACTGACCCAAAAATTCCCATGGGATCCCAAGCCCATAAAAATCATTGGACTAACTTAAATAAATTATTTAAAACCCAAAATAAAATTATTTGGAAGCCCAAATAATTTTATTTCTAATTAATTGGCCCAAAAACCAATTAAAACCTTAAACACTTAAAAATTAAAAATACTCGAGCCCGGCCCACCTTACCCAGACCCGGACCAACCTGAACCGACCCACAAATTACCAGACCCGATCCAGGCCCCAAGACCCGACCCGGACCTGCCCAAAAACCTAAACCCGTTTCCCTCTTGTTCCTTACTCTCGGCTGCGACCAGCTTCTGTTCAGAGGCATAGGCCGCCCTACTCTGGCCACCAAATGGCCGGAGCACCACCACCTACACCTAGAAGACTTCAAGACGTTTCCATAAAGCTAAAAACCAGCCCAAACGGAGTCCTAACGAAGGAGAACGAACCAAAACAAAATCTGCCTAATTTCTGCTCGCGCGCTGCGCGCGACGCCGGAATTCCGGCCGTTCGGCCGCCCAAATCCGACCATCACTGGCTAGAGAACTACCTGAGATAACTTCCACTATGTCTTGGGGTTCTAACCCAATTAGAATCACCCTCAAACCCATCCTATACAGTGCACACGAACCATTCTCCCAAAACCGCTCAAACTGCGACCTTCTATGTAACCAGAAGATATTGTTTCGGTTCAGACCAACCTTGGCTCAAACCACTCAAACCACTCCACCCTAAGGCACCCTAGGACACCCCTTGACCGAGCCCCAGCCTCTGGAGCATACCATGCTTGGCAAAAATGTGAGTCATGACCAATCAAGCAAGAACATGCATCAATACAAGGCATACATGCATAAACTCGAAATTTTCATGAAAAATCAGAAATAAAACACATCATGCAAGAGTAATAGCTTATATGGTGGCTAAATAAAAGTTTGAGACATGCCTTGATAATTTTTGAACGAAGGAGAATGCGTATTCGGGGCTCCGGGACGACGAGACGATGAAGAACACTGAAAATACACAAGGGATCGGCTATGGGGCTGTTGGGAGGCTGCTGAAACGTGATAGTGGGGTGAGGGAAAGTTGGGGTCGGCTGAATGGAGTTAGGGTAGGGTAGGTTTTAGTTTTAAATTTTGATAATTAAGATTAATTTAGGATAATAACTAAAATAACTTATTTAGGAAGATAATATACCATAAAACTAATATTTAAAACTCAAAGCATCATATGAAATCTGATACTAAATAATAAATCTCGGAATAAATAAATAGGCTAATTTTAAAGATTAATAAAATTTAATAAAGGGACTAATTTTGGCTAAAAATCAACCCTTAAATAAATATATAATTAAATACTAAAATTTTCTTGACAAAATAACTTAAAATATTATTTTAAGTCTCATAAAACTCATAAAATATTTTTGGCTAAGAATTTTTGGTATTTCGTCCGTCCACGGTCCCGTCTACGCGATCAAATCAATAAAATTCTCAAAAATCTAAAAATCCTAATATTGCGGGTTAAATGCTAAAATAAATTAAATCATGCATATAAATCACATAATATCACATAAATACATTTAACCCTCATTTTAAAAATTAATATAATTAATTTTTTCTAATTATGCATGCAGATTTACGTTTTAAAATTTCCGGGTGTTACAAGTATTGATCGAGCCACACAGGTTTTGATGATCAGTGGTAGTCTGATTTGAGTTTCACTGTTGATCTAAGTGTGAGCCGCAGTAGAATCAATGGGGTTGATTATTTGAGCCCAATCCATGATGATCAGGATGCAGCAATTAAGAAATACTTGGGGGTAGTATTTTGTCGCATAACGCTTAAGGGGATGAGTACTTGGTACAATCTCATAGCAGTCAGCAATTTGGGCAATTTAGAGTCTCTAGGGTTTCCAAAGATGGATCTTTTGGGATTACTGCTAATCGGGGACGATTGCAATTTGCCTTGTATGATCAAATTAGGCGATGACTTGACAGTAGAAACAAGCAAGAAAATTTCTAGTTTCCCCATATAATGTTTCTTGTTAAGGAGAAACTGAGATTGATCCAATCAATTTCTTAGTGGTAGCAATGGTTAGGAAAGGATCATGTTTTTGATTCATGTTGGAGTTGTCCAATGAACAACAATAGTGAAGGTTTTCAATCGAACATTTCGATGAAGTGTTCATGTGATGACATCTAAGTATACCGTTGTGTTCGGGTCCGATGAGTAGTTGTAAATGCTAATAGACATTAGCAAAGAGACATCAGTTATCTTATTGTGATATGTGACATTAGCTAGGATCTAGTTCTTGAGGTCTAGCAGGTTGTGTCACTAATCTTTCAACGAGTGATGCGCGATATCTCTGAGGTGACTGAGATAGTCAAGGATCGACGTAGTGGCCAACGAGGTGTGCTTTGGGATTGAAGACTTTGCAAGATCGTGATGAATCGAATTCGTTCTTTTCAATCAGCAAGTCACAACCGTGAGCACTTTTTGTCAAGGATATTGCGTTTCAGCAATGGACAATAGTCGGATATGTTTTATGTGACAAGTTACTTCAAACGAAAAGTGTCTCCAGGAGTGACTCGGGGACCGATGATTTAGTCCTTTCAGTACTAAGGTTGATGCGTTCAAAAAAGGCATGAACTAATTATATTGAATCCGTTGGTATTAATTCACATTAAGATCAGTGGGTCAGATCTCATAGGAATTAAATCAAAGATGATGTGTCATCAGGAACTCCGAGATGAGTAATACTAAGTGCAATGTCTGTCGAGTTTCGAGATAGGATAGGAAGCATTTCCATATGCATGTGTACTGTGGAATGTCCCAGTAGAGCATTTTGGGTGGGAGCTTGCCTTAGTCTTTGTAGTGACCCGTATCCATACTTAGCGATTAATGAGTATGTTAACCGTGCGATCATGTTTAGATTAAATAAAACATGATTATGGGAATTCCATATGGATTAACGGACTTCGGAAATAAATCCAGAACACTCAAAAATGGTCCAGAGAATCCCAAGACTCGAGTGGGATCGGAGCCGCCGATCCAGGATCAGAGCTTCCGATCTTGGTGAGTTCTAAACCACACCAGAAGGAAGACGATCGTAGCTTTCGATCAGCAATCGGAGCTTCCGAGATGTTGTCGGTGACAGGTGTGTGGTTGCATGTAAAGGAATTGACGTGTGGCGATCGGAGCTTCCGAAGCAGGAACGGAGCTTCCGATTTGTGGAGTTCGGAGTTTCTGATCGTGGAATGGAGCTACCGATCACTGTCTATAAATATAGGTGCGAAGGCCTCATTTCAAAGCGCATTGAGTTCCTCTCCTTTGCCCACGTGGATCTATTTTAGGGCTTTGGGTACTCTTATTTTAGAGTTGGTGTAGGAAATATATTTTAGTATAGTCAGACAGTGTCTGACCTAGTCGTAGAGCAGTGCTCGTGTAGTGGAGCCGTGCTTGAGGCTGTGGAGCTGCAGCAGGGCTGTGCCCTAGTTGCAGGATAGTCGCCATCAGCGGGCTGACGATGGACGCAGGTATAACTATGGTCTCCTTAAATTATTTAGGAGTATGCAATAGCTCAGTTAAGGCTTTAGAGCTTAGTGAATGATGCATGGCTATTTGCATTGTAGAGCTGATGATAGGCTTGGAACCTAGAGTGGAACTGCTAGGAACTGCCTGTAGTAAGGTACGTAAGTACTGACTGAGATTGCCAGTAGATATGCATTCTTATATGTTGCATTTATGTGTTTGCATGTTATTATGGCTATGTGGCATGTGCATATCATCTTGTACCTGTACATCTTTTGAAATGAGCCAGTTAGGGTTGCTCATCCCTGTTTGGACGTTTAGATATCGAGTAACCTTAGGTACTGGTATCTAGAGGACTCCGTGGTCCGCGTTCGAGATTTGGAAGTGAGTGGTCGCGCACAGTGGTTAGCAACGCCGATGTGACGAGCTCATATCCCAGGCGCCAGTCTGAGCAGTTTGTATACATTTATCCCTGATATGGATACCCTGTCATTTGCATTTATCGTATTTGTATGTTTATCCGTATTTTTGTATTGAGTTTAGAGCTCACGTCCAGTATTTTCTATGTATCTGGACACCCCATTCGACGGGGCAGGTGTAGGTGCAAGATTGAGCACCAGGAGCTTGGAGAGGCCAGTGACCGTCGGAGACAACAGGATTAGCTGTAGGTCTTAACCCTTAGGATTATTTGTAATTCGATTGGGTTGTATATTGATTTATTTAATCGGTTGTATTCCGCCGGTCTGCTTGTATTTATGTCTTCCGCAGCAATTTATTTAATGCATGCTTAATTATGCTCTAAACTCTGATTAGGTAGTGGATCCGGGTCGGGTCGCTACATTTATGCTATCAGAGCTGCATGCAAAAGACTTGGGAGATAGTAATAAGACTTTTGGGTTATCCTTGTAGGATTGATGAGACCATGGAAGAGATGATGACGTGGCGATTAGGTCGCCCAAAGACTATCATAATCGGCAGGATTTATGAAGATTTGGCTTATGGGGTTCCAACAAGTGCAGACAGGAGCGATGGATCGTGTCTGAGTTTTCAAGACTTCTACTCATGTGGATCTTAGCTTTGGATCGAGTACCTGATGCCAGAGGCACTGGCAGAGGATTGGTTAGGACACACTTGATTCTTGCATCTGTATCATCCTTACCATGATGACACTACTCTGAAGATTCTCCAATCGTAGTTGGAGAGTGTGAGACCTCGATTCTAAATAACTAATCTCGGATTAAACAATAATTAAGCAAAAAAAATTTTCCTTTTTTTTTAAAATATTGTCTCGCTCGATCGGTAAGATCTAACCGATCGAGCGAGCAACTTAGCAAAAGTTACTGCCCGAGAAAACATCCAGCTCCGCTCGATCGGTAAGATCCAACCGATCGAGCGGCCACCAAAACTGCAAAACAGAAACTCAACAAAAGAACTCTGCTCGATCGGTTAAATCTCACCGATCGAGAGGTGACAGTTCTGAAGCAAAAACAACAGAAAACTTGCTAGAAACTTAAGTCCAATACATTCACAAAACAATCATGCATTACAATCACAAATTCTCCGATTAATACATGAAGTTCTAGAGTTGATCAACTACGCACAAGTCTAGAACATGCAACCAAAAAGCTCGCATCATTGATACAACATACACAACGAAGTTCGAGATCTAAACATGTTCTAATACAAACTAGATAGACATGCTGACACGACTTCTAAACCAAGTCCCACTACTAGCTCTCCCTCTTGATGCTAACCAGGTCTTCGCTGACTTGATCCTACCCCTCCTGTTGCCAAGTACACATACAAAACAAAGCAACAACCGGATAACTCTGGTGAGAATGCTATTCCTACTAAAAGCAATATAACAAGGAATACATGTAATATAATAACAACATGCTTTCAAGACAAAATAATCAAATCAACGGATGATATGCATGTCTTTAAAATAGGGATATCAATTCTGATAAACAAGGGATTGCTGTTGTGCTTTTGGGATCCCGAGGATGAGATCACGTAACTACTCACCAACTCTCCCAATCGAGGTGGTGCTACGTATCCCACTCCCCTAGACTTTGGTGCGACTATAAGGAGTATGCTGACTCTAGGTGAACCTCTACACCCAGGCCACTCACAGTATAGCCCCCAAAACGTCTAAACAAAAAGGGTTGTTCTGCCCGCTGAAATCAAAGTTGGCTCAAGATGAATGCATAAGAAAACATAAAACATAAGACTCATAACAAGAGCTCAATCAATCAACAAAATACGAGTTCCTCATGCTAGAACAAGTATTGATACAAGTATGTGATTTTTAAGGGAAACTCGAGAACCAACTGTCCCGAGTATGCTATCCCGCTAACGATGACTGCTTTTACCTTTCAATGCAGTAGCTCCAACTCTGGAAATGCTACAATAAAAGGTTTAATCAACAACTAAACAATCCAACAACAACAACAACGGCTCAATGTAATCTCTTTACCGATCTTCGTCCAACTCTTGACGATCAACAGCTGTTAACTCCGGGCATGACAACTCCAAACGAAACTGTTCAGATACAAAAAGATGATCAACAACGATGATCAATTCACAAGCCAAAGATAAACAACTCAAAACGGTTCAAATCTCCAAAAACTCAAACCGGCGGCATAACTGCTATAAACTGAACAAACCAGAAACGCAGACAGCAGTTCAATATGGATATCAACTCGTATCAATTCTAATACAACAATAACAAGGCAATCCCAACAAATCTCAAAACCTCATTTTCGAAAAATGGCTTCCAAAAATCATAACAATTCCGAACGTCGCTCTATTTCAAAACCGACAGATAATAAACGATCAGAACTCTGCCAAGAACAACATACTCGAATCTCGAACGATTCTAACAACATTCAAAAAATAGAATGTATTTGATCATAGAAAAACTTACGATATAAAGAAGCTCTCGCTGCAGTGATCGCTAAACTTTCTTCAGAAATAATTTCCAATGGACGGATCGAGCTCAGATTGAAATCTGGAAGCTTGAAAACCAAGGGAGGCGGCCAACAATGGTGGGAGGCGTGTAAGGGAGGTGATGAAGAAGAATAAACCAAGTCAACCAAGTGTATATAATATATAAAATCCACTATTTGTGTTTTAGTCCCTGAAAAATCCAAATTTTGCAAAATAGACCCCGATCAATAAAAAGTCGGCTCTTTAACTCTGGAAACTCTGATTATCTCAAATAAGCTCAATTAAGATAAAATCGAGGCGTTACAATTCTCTCCCTCTAAGACGAGATTTCGTCCTCGAAATCAATAAGAATCACGACTCAAGATAGAATAAATAACTAAACACAGTAAGAAGAACTCACGTCATCCGAATAACTCCAGAAAACGTTGTCTCATGTTGGATTCTCTCTCCCAAGTTGCTTCCTCGACTCCGTGACGGCTCCTCTGCACTTTCACCAATGGAATCAACTTGGTTCTGAGTTGCTTCTCCTTTCGATCAAGGATCTGAATCGGTCGCTCAAAGTAACTCAGAGTCTCATCTAACTCGGCTTCATCATGCTGAATAATACGAGAAGGATCTGGATGATACTTCCGCAGCATAGAGACGTGAAAAACGTCGTGAATACCAGATAAAGACGGAAGAAGTGCAAGTCTATAGGCAAGATCGCCTATCTTCTCGAGAATCTCGTACGGTCCGATGAATCTCGGAGATAACTTCCCTCTTTTCCCAAATCTGACAGTACCTCTGAAAGGAGAAATCTTAAGGAATACACGGTCTCCCTGCTCAAAACTCAGAGGTCTACATCTGACATTTGCATACTTCGCCTGTCTATCCTGAGCTGACTTCATTCTCAACTCAATGTTCTTAACTTGCTCTTCCATATCTCTAAGCATATCCGGTCCCAAATTAGGTGACTCTGACAAATCATCCCAAAACAACGGAGATTGGCACTTTTTACCGTGCAAAGCCTCAAAAGGCTCCATACCGATACTCGCTTAGAAGCTGTTGTTGTAAGAAAACTCGACAAGAGGCAAAGAATCTTGCCAACTAGTGCCAAAGTCTAGAACTACTGCTCGCAGCATATCCTCTAACATCTGGATAGTCCGCTCTGACTGTCCATCGGTCTGAGGATGATAAGCTGTACTCAGATGCAATCGAGTACCAAGTGCCTCCTGGAGTCTATGACAAAAGTGCGAAGTGAATCTAGGGTCTCGGTCTAAAACGATCGACTTCGGCACACCATGCAGTCTCACAACATTGCTAACATATAACTCAGCCATCTGATCGTGACGATACGTCATCCTGTACGGAATAAAACAAGCAGACTTCGTCAATCGGTCTATCACTACCCAAATACCATCGCATCCTCGAATAGATCGTGGTAGTTTCATGATGAAATCCATAGAAATGTGATCCCATTTCCATTCAGAAACAGATAGACTGTGCAATAGACCACCCGGTCGCTTTCTCTCTGCTTTTACTTGCTGATAGTTCAAACATCGAGATACAAACCTCGCAACGTCGCTCTTCATTTTCTTCCACCAGAACTGGTTCTTCAGATCGTTGTACATCTTACGACCTCCAGGATGAACACTGAACCGACTCCAATGAGCCTCTCGGAGAATACGCTGTCTTAACTCTGAAATATCAGGCACAACAATACGGTTATTCACAAACAAAAAGTCATCTCTAACCTGGAATTCAGACTGATGCCCAGATATGACTTTCTCTACTGAAACCAGAATGCTCGGATCAGACTTCTGTGCTTCTTTGATCGCAATAAACAACTCCGGCTCGGCTCGAATAGCAAACACTCTGATAGAATCCCTATCTGTTTCAAACTCTAAACCAGAAGTGCAACAATCATCGATCAACTGAGAAACACCGATAGTAGAAAGAGATAAAGAACAAAGATTTCGGCTCAAGGCATCTGCAGCTGCATTCGAATTCCAGGATAATACTTGATTTCGCAGTCGAAATCCTTCAACAGATCTAACCATCTTCTCTGTCTCATATTCAGCTATGCCTGTGAAAACAAGTACTTAAGGCTCTTATGATCAAAAAATATCTCAAAAGACTCACCATAAAGATAGTGACGCCAGATCTTCAGAGCAAAAACAATTGCAGCTAGTTCAAGATCATGAATCGGATAACGAGTCTCGTGCGACTTCAGCTGCCTCGATGTATATGCTATCACATGCTTATGCTGCATAAGAACACAACCCAAGCCTCGGTTAGAAGCATCCCAATACACGGTAAAACCTCCAGTACCTTTTGAATAGAAAGAATCGGAGCACTGGTCAGTCTCCTCTTCAGATCAACAAATCTAGCCTCGCAATCTGCAGTCCAAATAAAAGGCGCATTCTTCTGAGTCACCTGGGTAATCGGCTTGGAAATAGACGAGAAACCCTAGATGAATCGGCAATAATAACCAGCTAAACCCATAAAGCTTCTGATCTCAGGTACTGATGTCGGTCTAGGCCAATTCGTAACCGCATCAATCTTGCTGGGATCGACAGAAATCCCATCTCCTGAAATAATGTGACCGAGAAAGACAACTCGATCCAACCAGAATTTACACATAGACAACTTGGCAAACAACTGATCAACTCGCAAAATTTACAATACGGTCCTCAAATGCTTTGCACGGTCAGTACGGTTCTTTGAGTAGATAAGAATATCATCGATGAAGATAATAATAAACTCATCTAAATAACACTGAAAGATACGGTTCATCAAACCCATAAAAACTGCTGGAGCGTTAGTCAAACCGAATGGCATGACTATAAACTCAAAATGACCATACCTCATTCTGAATGCGGTCTTAGGAACATCTTCCTCTCGTACTCTCTGCTGATGATAACCTGACCTCAGATCAATCTTCGAATAGACAGAAGAACCCTGCAGCTGATCAAAAAGGTCATTTATTCGGGGTAAAGGATACCTGTTCTTGACAGTAGCCTGATTCAATTGACGGTAGTAATACAGAGCTGCATAGAACCATCCTTCTTCCGAACAAATAGAACAGGAGCACCCCAAGGAGATACACTAGGTCTGATGTATCCCTTGGCAATCAAATCCTCAAGATGCTCCTTCAACTCTCTCAATTCAATCGGTGACATACGATAAAGAGCTTTGGAAATAGGTTGAGTACCTGACACCAAATCGATGTTGAATTCGATCTCTCGAATAGGTGGCAATCCAGGAACATCTTCTGGAAACACATCAGCAAAATTTCTAACCACTGGTATATCAACCAATTCAGGGCTAGATTTCAGTACATCAACTGCATAGACCAAAAATTCCTCGGCACCTCTCTGTAACAAATGAGTCATAGATAACACTGAAATCAAAGGAATTCTAGATCGAGAACCTTTACCAAAGAATTTCCACTCGTCTGCCATTTCAGGTCTGAATCTGACAACTTTCAGAAAATAATCGACTGTTGCCCTATACTTGGTTAAAGCATCTATACCGACAATACAATCAAAATCTGACAGTCCAAGTACAATACAGTCGAACTCTAACAAATTGCCCTCAAAATAAAGTTCACAGTTCCTGACTAATCTGATAGAAATAATTCCTCCACCCAAAGGTGAAGTAACAGCTACTATAGTAGGCAACAACTCAGTAGGAAAGGCATGCAATAACACAAATTTCTCAGAGATAAAAGAAAGGAAATCACCTGTATCTATCAAAACATGAGCAGAATAACCAAAAATCAAACAGTTACCTGCTATAACATCGTCAGGTGATGCCTGAGCCTGATCCTCTGTCAAAGCAAAGACTCGAGCCTGCTGTCTCGGAGGCTGGTTCGCACTAGGGTTACCACCCGGCCTGTTCTGCTGCTGAGGCTGGAAAGAGTGAACTGCAGAAGACTGTCTCTCAACCTGAGCTGTAGGTCTAGATGAACTCCCACTCTGAGCTCGGTCTCTACTACGCTGAGGGCACACCTTAGAAAAGTGTCCGGTTGCTTACAGGTGTTGCAGTTCCCAAAGACTCCTACACACTGATCTGGTGAGTGTCTACCTCCACACTTGCTGCAATAGAAAGATGATGATCCAGAACTCTGTCCTGAACCAAACTGCTTGGAACCACTGGAACTAGAAGAACAATTCCTCTGCCTCTTGAACTGTTTCCCTCTTTCTTTGTTCTGATCCTTTTTGTTTCCCCCACTGCTTCCACCTTCATACCTCTGCTGCTGGTTCTGATACTAAGGTGGTTGATTCTGATACTGATACGGTTGGTTCTGAGACTGTCTCTGCTGCTGAGACACCATCTAATTTCCTCGTTGTCTCCACAAACCCGCTTTAGCTCCCTTTGCGTGATTCATGGCATCCGCAAAGTTATCGGGTCTAGCAGTGTTTACCAAAGTGAAGATGTCGGGATTCAAGCCGTTGATGAATTGATCGGCTTTGGCTTCTTCACTGCCGGCAATGTGCGGTGCAAAACGCAACAAGATGTCAAACTTGGCTACGTACTCCTCAATGTTTAGATTCCCTTGCCTCAGATTGGCAAACTCTGCTCCCTTGTCCTTTCGGTATGAAACAGGGAAAAACTGCTTATAAAACTCAATTTTGAAAAGAGACCAATTGACAATTTTTCCTCTGTTCTTCATGGATCTCTTGGTCGTGATCCACCAGTTCTTAGCAACACCACGAAGCTGATGAATGACTAACCTGGTTCGGCGGCCATCTGTGTAATCAATGGAATCGAACAAGTGATCAATGTCGTCCAACCAACTCTCACAGTCAACTGGATTTTCTGTACCCAACAACAAGGGAGGATTAAACGACTGGAACCTCTTCAGCAAGGTTTCCATAGGCGTCGCTGTAGCATCCAACTGATCAACTTCAGTACTAGCTTGCTCAGTTGTAGGAATAACTGGCGGTGGGTTTATGTTAATCACTCGACAAGGACCCATCTGATAATCAAAGTTTATGACACAAGATATATCAATCGCTACAATTCGGTGCCCTTACAACCGCTTGGAATACCGGATACCAGTCGATAACAGAAGCAGTTATATCTCAAGTAGTTCATGCTTTATAAATTAAATCACAAAATCATGTAATTAAAATAATTCTCAATTAATAAAGCATGCTCGCATGAAATTAAATAAATAATTTAAATAACTCAAACACATGCGAGGAGCCAATACATGCGGACTCGAACTACCCCGCTCACTCTAGTTCAACCAAGAATCTTAACTCTCTGATACCACTTAATAAGAGACCTCGGTTCTAAACAACTAATCTCGGATTAAACAATAATTAAGCATTCAAGATCCAAAACTAAAGACAAAGCAAAATTATTTTTTTTTGAAATAGTGTCTCGCTCGATCGGTAAGATCTAACCGATCGAGCGAGCAACTTAACAAAAGTTACTGCCCGAGAAAACATCCAGCTCCGCTCGATCGGTAAGATCCAACCGATCAAGCGACCACCAAAACTGCAAAACAAAAACTCAGTAAAAGTGTAGTAGCCCGTAACCAAAATCAGTAATTAAGGAATTAATCATAATTACTTGAATAGAGTTCGGAAGCTCCGAAGGTAGGTTCGGAAGTTCCGAACAGGATCGGAAGCTCCGATGCAGGATCGGAAGCTCCGATGCAGGATCGGAAGCTCCGATCATATTACGTCAGGCATGACGATTGGCTAGATCGGAAGCTCCGATCAGGATCGGAAGCACCGATCACCCCTATCCGGAGTAAACCAGTGATATTTTGACACGTGGCAGATCAGGATCTTCGGAAGCTCCGATGGCAGGATCGGACATTCCGATCGAGGTTCGGACGTTCCGATCAAGGATCGGAAGTTCCGATCGTTGTATATAAATAGAGGGCCGAGGCTTCATTTCCAATTGCCAATTCCGAGTATTTCCCTCTCCTTTCTAGTCTATTCAAGTTGTTCTAACCTTCCTAGGTTTGACCCGGCGGTCGGCGAGGCGTTCGGTAGTCGTAGCGGAGTTGTGCCCAAGTTCTGGAGGCATCGACATCAAAGGGCTAACGACGGACGAAGGTATAGCTTTTGCTTCCTATAAATATTTAGGAGTATGCAATAGCTTAGTTAAGGCTTTTAGAGCGCTTTAATGATAGTAGTATCATTTGGCAGTGTAGAGCAGACTATAGGCGTGGACCTAGAGTTGGTAGAGCTTGCACTGATTTAAGGTACGGAAGTACTGTTCGAGATATCCTGACTGAGTATGCATGTATTATGTGACTGCATGGTTTATATGTCATTGATTTATGCTGCATTCATTTGCATACTGAGCTATCTCCTTCGAGATGTCTGTTAGTAGGGTTTTTCCCTATCCTGTTAGTGGTTGGACTTCCATCGATTTGGGTCCGGCATATCCACTGGTATTATGGTATGGGAGCCACCTCCTGAAGCGACGGCACAGCGTGCTACATACCAGGGCCCGGTCTGTCTCTGTTATCTGATCCTTGACCTCGAGTTTTTAGGGAGTTCACTTTGCATGCATGTATACTCAAACTCTTGTACTGAGCGTTTTATGCTCACGTCTCGTACTCTATGTTTCTGGACACCCTATTCCATGGGGCAGGTTTGCGATTGGACGAGGAGGGTGGATCCAGGAGGGGCTAGTCAGTGGTTGACCAGCTGGAGCTTCGTCTAGGTTTTATTACTGTTGTTTGGGTTTGATACAGCTATTCGATTTGGTTGTATATTATTTGGATAAATTACAGATTCCTTTACTTGGGATTGTATAATGTTTATGGTTTCCGCAGTTTTATTCTGATATCTGTTTAATTAAGTTAAATTGCATGCCTAAGTTCTGTTTAGTAGGTAATCCGGGTAAGGGTCACTACATTTATGGTATCAGAGCATGCAAAAGAATTCTTGGGATTTAGTCTCATCATGAGTTATTTTTGTAGATGGCAAATCGTGATGACCAGAGTTCTCATGGCAGTATTGGTGGGCGTTGGGGTGATGCCGACCGGGAGCCTCGTCAAGAACGGCGTCATTGTCATCATGACGACGAGCATTTCACTGTGCGTCGATTCTTAGCTATGGGTCCTAAGCCCTTAGTTGGAGGCGAGTGTCCGGAGGATGCAAAAAATTGGTTAGACCGCATGGAGACGACTTTTCAGACTTTTCACTGCACCGAGGAGCAGAAGATGGAGACCCTTGGCTATCTTCTAGATGGGCGAGCCCGTAGGTGGTGGAGGTTTACTTCTGCACCCTTTATTGCGACGAGAGGAGTGGCCACCTGGGCCGAGTTCCACACAGCTTTCCAAAAGCGGTATTTTCCTCCTGCACTCCGTCAGTCGAAGGCAGGCGAGGTACTGAGTCTGCGACAGGGAGCCATGTCTATTGATGAGTATCAGCAGAGGTTCTTTGATCTGCTATCCTATTGCCCCGAGATTGCTGATAGCTCAGAGATGAAGTATAATCTGTTCCTTCAGGGCCTTAACCCTGAGATCCATGACCGTGTGGCGGTTGGCGACGACATGTCCTACGAGGGTTTGGTGAGCCGTTGTCACCAGGCAGAGGATAGCATTCGGCGGAACAGGTCTTTCCCTCAGTCGAGGCCTGCTAGTTCTTTGGGTCCCCGTGCCCAAACTTTCAAGAAGTCTGGATCTACTTCTTCTTCCTCTGGCTCTGCTGGTGTTGTCCGTTTCGGTAAAAAGGACAAGTGTGATCACTGTGGGAAGAACCATCCATCCGACAAGTGCCGCAGAGCTTCTGGAGCTTGTTTCCGTTGTGGAGAGACTGGTCATATCCGGAGGGATTGTCCGCTTTCTGGGGGAGGCGGTTCTGGTTCTGGTTCAGGATCGGGTTCTCAGGCAACCGTTCAGCAGAGGTCGCAGGGACAGCCTGCTGGGAGTTCTCATTTGAGGCCACGAGCTTCTGGCCAGGTGTTTGCCTTGAGGCATGATCAGGCTGTGGAGGAGAATGAGAAAGTCATCGCAGGTACATTTATGCTTTATGGTATACCTGCTCTTGTACTTATTGACACGGGTGCATCTCATTCCTTCATTTCTGCACGTTTTGTTAAGAGACATAAGTTACCATGCATTGCACTAGACGTAGTGATGTCTGTTTATACTCCGACGGGCCAATCTGCTTTGGCTAAGCGTCTAGTGATGAGTTGCCCTTTAGAGTTCGAGGGTAACATTTTGATTGCGAATCTCATGGTCCTGGCGATGGACGACTTTGATTGCATTCTGGGAATAGATATGTTGACTACCTATCGAGCTTCAGTGGACTGCTATCAGAGATTAGTACGCTTTCATCCGGAGGGGAGTGAGAGCTGGTTTTTCTATGGTGAGGGAGCACGACCCCCGATGCCTTTGGTATCAGCTTTGAGAGCCTGTCGAGCTCTAGAGTCTGGCGGGGAAGGCTACCTTATCTATGCAGTTGATTTGTCCGCTGAGAGTATTGGGATAGAGAGCATTCCTGTCGTGGATGAATTTCCAGATGTATTTCCTGATGAGATTCCGGGTTTTCCTCATGCTAGGAAAGTCGAGTTTGGCATAGAGTTGATGCCGGGTACTTCGCCTATTTCTAGAGCACCGTATCGTCTGGCTCCGTCAGAGATGCGTGAGTTGAAAAATCAGCTACAGGATCTTTTGGACAAGGGGTACATTTGTCCTAGTGTATCTCCTTGAGGAGCTCTTGTTCTCTTCGTGAAGAAGAAGGATGGGTCGATGCGGCTGTGCATTGACTATCGGCAGCTGAATCGAGTCACTGTGAAGAACAAGTATCCGTTGCCTCGTATTGATGACTTGTTTGATCAGCTGCAAGGCACGTCAGTTTACTCCAAGATTGACTTGAGATCTGGGTATCATCAGTTGAGAGTCCGTGATCAGGACGTAGCCAAGACTGCATTCCGTACTCGCTATGGGCATTACGAGTTTCTAGTAATGCCATTTGGTTTGACTAATGCACCGACTATATTCATGGATCTGATGAACCGTGTCTTCAGGAAGTATTTGGACAAGTTTGTCGTGGTCTTCATTGACGACATCTTGGTGTATTCACGTAATACGGAAGAGCATGTTTCTCACTTGCGGTTGGTACTACAGACTCTTCGAGATGAGCAGTTGTACGCCAAGTTGAGAAAATGTGAGTTCTGGATGGATAGAGTGGTCTTTCTTGGCCATATTATTTCCAGGGAGGGAATTTCTGTTGATCCAAGCAAGATTGAAGCGGTACTTAATTGGTCGCGTCCGACGACAGTTGCTGAGATCCGTAGTTTTCTTGGTCTAGCAGGGTATTATCGTCGCTTCATTCTGAACTTCTCTCAGTTAGCTCGATCGTTGACGCAGCTTACCTGCAAGGGTGTGGATTTCGAGTGGTCCTCCGAGTGTGAGGAGAATTTCTGTGAGCTTCGACGGCGGTTGACTTCTACGCCGGTGTTGGCATTACCGTCAGGATCTGGAGGGCATGTGGTATACACGGATGCTTCTCTTCAGGGGTTAGGTTGTGTCCTGACTCAAAATGGGCATGTGATCGCATACGCTTTCAGACAGCTGAAGATTCACGAGGACAACTATCCAGTCCACGATTTGGAGTTAGCAGCCATTGTGTTCGCTTTGAAGATCTGGCGTCATTATCTGTATGACGAGAAATTTGAGATCTTCACCGACCATAAGAGTCTCAAATATTTGTTCACTCAGGCGGAGTTGAACATGAGGCAGAGACGTTGAATGGACTTGCTTAAGGACAATGATTGTGAAATTAAGTACCATCCGGGAGCTACTAATCTCACCGCTGATGCTTTGAGTCGCAAGGTGCGACTATCCGCACTTCAGACTTGTTCGATGTCTAGTGCGATCAGTGACTGTTGTACTTCAGGTTATACCTTCAAGCATAAGAAAGGTATGCAGAGTATCAAGATGTTTACGATATTATCTGAGCCAGCCTTGTATTCGTGGATCCGAGATGCTCAGATGTCTGATTCGAAGACCCAGCGTTTAGCTCGTCTAGCTAACGAGGGTAGCTCGTATGGATTTCATTATCAGTCAGATGGCTTTCTGTGTTTGTCTGGTAGGCTTGTGATTCCGCAGGATGAAGAGTTGCGAGAGGAGATTTTGTCTCAGGCACATCGCACTAAGTTGAGTATTCATCCTGGGAGCAACAAGAGGTACAAGGATCTACGTACTCGTTTCTGGTGGAAGGGAATGAAACGCAATGTTTATCAATTCGTTTCGAGATGTTTGGTGTGTCAACAGGTCAAAGCAGAGCACCGAAGACCTGGAGGATTGCTTCACAGTCTGCCTATTCCTGAATGGAAATGGGAGTTTATCACAATGGACTTTGTGACCCATTTGCCGGTATCCCCGAGGAACTATGATGCTATCTGGGTTGTAGTGGACCGACTCACCAAGTCAGCGCATTTCATTGCCTATATCCGAGAGTACTCTGTGGATCGCATGGCACGGATGTACATTCAGGAGATCGTTCGACTTCATGGAGTGCCGGTGAGCATTGTCAGCGATCGGGACCCCAGGTTCACCTCTAGATTATGGGGGAGTGTTCAGCGTGCGATGGGTACTACTCTCAGTTTGAGTACTGCCTATCATCCGGAGACTGATGGTCAGTCAGAGCGCACTATCCGTACTTTGGAGGATATGCTTAGAGCGTGCGTCATGGATTTTGGTTCAGCCTGGCAGGATCATTTGCCGTTGATCGAGTTCGCGTACAACAACAGCTATCATACTAGTATTGAGATGACACCTTTTGAGGCGTTGTACGAGTGACGTTGTCGTACTCCACTCTTCTGGGAAGAAGTGGGGGAGAGACAGGCTGAGGGACCGGAGTTTATCCAGCAGGCGGTAGACATTGTCGATCAGATCAAGAAATGGATTAAGACTGCACAGGATCGTCAGGCCAGCTATGCTAATATCAAGCGTAGGCCTTTGCAGTTCGATGTCGGTGAGAAAGTGTTTCTGAGAGTGTCACCTTTCCGCAAGATTCTCAGATTTGGCCTTAAGGGCAAGTTGTCTCCCAGGTTTATCGGTCCGTTTGGGATCTTGGAGAGCATTGGCGATTTGGCTTATCGACTAGCTTTACCACCGCATCTATCCAGTATTCACGACGTGTTCCATGTATCTCTGTTGCGACGGTATGTGGCGGATGAATCTCATATTCTGCAGCGGTCTGAGGTTCAGGTGAACAAGGATTTGACCTATGTTGAGAAACCTATTCGTATCCTGGATTATAAGGATAAGGTTTTACGGAACAAAGTCATTCCTTTGGTTTTAGTTCAGTGGCAGCGCCGAGGCACTGAGGAAGCTACTTGGGAGCTTGAGGACAGGATGCGTGAAGATCATCCTGAGTTGTTTTGATTTCATTCTTAAGTTATATTCAGTTGCAAACCTTGTAAACGTTTGATTTGAATAAAGAATGTTTCTGATTTCTGTATTACATTCAGTACTTAAGATCTGATTTCGAGGACGAAATATCTTAAGTGGGGGAGAATGTAGTAGCCCGTAACCAAAATCAGTAATTAAGGAATTAATCATAATTACTTGAATAGAGTTCGGAAGCTCCGAAGGTAGGTTCGGAAGTTCCGAACAGGATCGGAAGCTCCGATGCAGGATCGGAAGCTCCGATCATATTACGTCAGGCATGACGATTGGCTAGATTGGAAGCTCCGATCAGGACCGGAAGCTCCGATCACCCCTATCCGGAGTCAACCAGTGATATTTTGACACATGGCAGATCAGGATCTTTGGAAGCTCCGATGGCAGGATCGGACGTTCCGATCGAGGTTCGAACGTTCCGATCAAGGATCGGAAGTTCCGATCGTTGTCTATAAATAGAGGGCCGAGGCTTCATTTCCAATTGCCAATTCCGAGTATTTCCCTCTCCTTTCTAGTCTATTCAAGTTGTTCTAGCCTTCCTAGGCTTGACCCAGCGGTCGGCGAGGCGTTTGGTAGCCGTAGCGGAGTTGTGCCCAAGTTCTGGAGGCATCGACATCAAAGAGCTAACGACGGACGAAGGTATAGCTTTTACTTCCTATAAATATTTAGGTGTATGAAATAGCTTAGTTAAGGTTTTTAGAGCGCTTTAATGATAGTAGTATAGGCGTGGACCTAGAGTTGGTAGAGCTTGCACTGATTTGAGGTACGAAAGTACTGTTCGAGATATCCTGACTGAGTATGCATGTATTATGTGACTGCATGGTTTATATGTCATTGATTTATGCTGCATTCATTTGCATACTGATCTATCTCCTTCGAGATGTCTGTTAGTAGGGTTTTTCCCTATCCTGTTAGTGGTTGGACTTCCATCGATTTGGGTCCGGCATATCCACTGGTATTATGGTATGGGAGCCACCTCCTGAAGCGATGGCACATCGTGCTACATACCAGGTCCCGGTCTGTCTCTGTTATCTGATCCTTGACCTCGAGTTTTTAGAGAGTTCACTTTGCATGCATGTATACTCATACTCTCGTACTGAGCATTTTATGCTCACATCTCGTACTCTGTGTTTCTGGACACCCTATTCCATGGGGCAGGTTTGCGATTGGACGAGGAGGGTGGATCCAGGAGGGGCTAGTCAGTGGTTGACCAGCTAGAGCTTCGTCTAGGTTTTATTACTGTTGTTTGGGATTGATACAGCTATTCGATTTGGTTGTATATTATTTGGATAAATTACAGATTTCTTTACTTGGGATTGTATAATGTTTATGGTTTCCGCAGTTTTATTCTAATATCTGTTTAATTAAGTTAAATTGCATGCCTAAGTTTTGTTTAGTAGGTGATCCGGGTAAGGGTCACTACAAAAAGACCTCCGCTCGATCGGTTAAATCTCACCGATCGAGCGGTGACAAATCTGAAGCAAAAACAGCAGAAAACTTGCTAGAAAATTAAGTCCAATACATTTACAAAACAATCATGCATTACAATCACAAATTCTCCGATTAATACATGAAGTTCTAGAGTTGATCAACTACGCACAAGGCTATAACATGCAACCAAAAAACTCGCATCATTGATACAACATAAACAACGAAGTTCGAGATCTAAACATGTTCTAATACAAACTAGATAGACATGCTGACACGACTTCTAAACCGAGTTCCACTACTAGCTCTCCCTCTTGATGCTAACCAGGTCTTCGCTGACTTGATCCTGCCCCGCCTGTGGCCAAGTACACATACAAAACAAAGCAACAGCCGGATAACTCCGGTGAGAATGATATTCCTAGTAAAAGCAACATAACAAGCAATACATGTAATATAATAACAACATACTTTCAAGACAACATAATCAAATCAACGGATGATATGCATGTCTTTAAAATAGGGATATCAATTCTGATATACAAGGGATTGCTGTTGTGCTTTTGGGATCCTGAGGATGAGATCACGTAACTACTCACCGACTCTCCCAATCGAGGTGGTGCTACGTATCCCACTCTCCTAGACTTTGGTGCGACTATAAGGAGTATGCTGACTCTAGGTGAACCTCTACACCCAGGCCACTCACAGTATAGCCCCCAAACCGTCAAAACAAAAAGGGTTGTTATGCCCGCTGAAATCAAAGTTGGCTCAAGATGAATGCATAAGAAAACATAAAACATAAGACACATAACAAGAGCTCAATGAATCAACAAAATACAAGTTCCTCATGTTAGAACAAGTATTGATACAAGTATGTGATTTTTAAAGGAAACTCGAGAACCAATTGTCCCGAGTATGCTATCCCGCTAACGATGACTGATTTGACCTTTCAATGCAGTAGCTCCAACTCTGGAAACTCTACAATAAAAGGTTTAATCAACAACTAAACAATCCAACAACAACAACAACAACAATGGCTCAAGGTAATCTCTTTACCGATCTTCGTCCAACTCTTGACGATCAACAGCTGTTAACTCCAGGCTTGAAAACTCCAAACAAAAATATGCAGATACAAAAGGATGATCAACAACGACGATCAATTCACAAGCCAAAGATCAACAACTCGAAACGGTTCAAATCTCCAAAAACTCAAATCGGCGGCATAACGGCTATAAACTGAACAAACCAGGAACGCAGACAGCAGTTCAATATCGATATCAACTCGTATCAATGCTAATACAACAATAACAAGGCAATCCCAACAAATCTCAAAACCTCATTTTCGAAAAATGTCTTCCAAAAATCATAACAATTCCGAACGTCGCTCTATTTCAAAACCGACAGATAATAAACGATCAGAACTCTGCCAAGAACAACATACTCGAATCTCGAACGATTCTAACAACATTCAAAAAATAGAATGTATCTGATCGTAGAAAAACTTACGATATAACGAAGCTCTCGCTAAACTACCTTCAGAAATAATTTTCAACGGACGAATCGAGCTCAGATTGAAATCTGAAAGCTTGAAAACCAAAGGAGGTGGCCAACAATGGTGGGAGGCGTGTAAGGGAGGTGATGAAGAAGATAAACCAAGTCAACCAAGTGTAGATAATATATAAAATCCACTATTTGCGTTTTAGTCCCTGAAAAATCCGAATTTTTCAAAATAGACCCCGATCAATAAAAAATCGGCTCTTTAACTCTGGAAACTCTGATTATCTCAAATAAGCTCAATTAAGATAAAATCGCGTTACATAGAGATTGTCATATAGACCTTAACCAGGAAATGCCTCGAGTGGCTAAGGCATGACTGGTTTTGAATATAAGGTCGTTTAACTCATGCAAAACATGGTTTTTCCGGTATGAATGTATCGATGCGTTCGGTAGACATACGGGAAACTTCATTTTCAAAATCATGATATGGATACAAGAATAAAGCTGACGGTAGATTGCGAGCAGAATAGGTCGACTGACAGACACTGATGCAGAGCATAGCTGATGTGATCATGGATAGCTCGCATGTGGATCGAGTGGCAAGTGGAGTTCGAGATCTTTTGGAGTTGCCACAAGGGCCAATAACGAGAAGCCGAGCTAACAAATTCGAGAAGGCACTTCAAATATTGATGTTAAATTACCAAGATGGAGTTGGAGTACTTAAGGATCAATTTGGGAGTTGCATATGCGTCCTTGAAGTGTTGGGAGTCAAAAGGAGTGAAGAAAATCAAAGTCAGGCAGAAGAGGTCTCGCTCGAGCGCAACCTAGTGCCGCTTGAGCGAGCGCATTGAAAGTTTTGGACAGAGCGTTCCTCGCTCGAGCGAGAGTTGTGCCCGCTCGAGCGAGAGTTGTGCCCGCTCGAGCGAGCTCAATTGATTTTTCGGGACAGAGTACCTCTCGCTCGAGCGAGCGAGTTTTTCCAAAAATGTACACACAATTTGGCGTGTTGTGTGTGTGTTCGGGATTTTGATATTTTGATGTTATTTTCCTATTTTTGAGGGTTTTAATTATACTAGGAAACTTTCTAAATGATATCTTTGATATCTTTAGGGAATATTTTACATTATCTTTTATTTTTTATTCTAAACTATAAATACTTTTGTTTATTTCATTAATAATAATTCAGATTCAGTTTATACACAAATTATTGAAATTCTCTCTAGAATTTTATTCAAAGATTTGCTTTGGCTTTTTCAAATCAAACTTTTTCCAGTTTAATTACTTATAAGCGTTTGTCGATTTTTTATCACTGAAGATTTTCAGATACAAGTTATCTGAAGGTTTTCTTTGGTTTCAATTGTCGTGATTTCTGTTGTTTTATCGTACAGTCGATTAAAGGTGGAAATCCAAAATCCTATCAATTTTACTTGTTTCAAAGATTGGGAAAAACTTTGGATCTTTTGTTTATTGATTAGAGGGTGCGATTCAGATTTATAATCGTGTTTGCTAATCTTACACATCAAGATTCATATCATTTGGTATCAAAGCCAAGGTTTTGAATCAAGTAAGTATCCTATCTACGTCTAGATATGTTCTTTGTGTTCTTCGTGTTCTTCGTTCTTCGTTCTTCGTCTATCTCATATCAAATTTCTGTCTCATTTTTTTCAAACTTGTTATCCAAGTCTCGTCTCTTGTGCTACAAGTTATAAATTCAAAAAAAAGAGTAAAAAAAAACTAGTCAAAAAAAAATAGTGGGACCAAAAATCTGAGAAAAAAAAATAAAGTAAAGAAAGTAGCTTTTGGCCAATTCCTTTGTCTTTGTTCATTATTGGGCGCAGTCAAAGTCAATTTGTCCATAAAATTTATTTCTTGTTTTCGTCAATCTTTGTTGGTCAATTTTCAAGCGTCTAAAAGTTTTAAACTTGAAGGTTTGAATTTTATTCTACAAATCAAAGCCTCTCCATAAATTTGAGTGAAAAAAAAGAGTGATTGAGTGATTCATTTGGAGTGAACTATGAGAACTTGTGTGAGGACATTTATTACTAATTATTTTCTTGCAGGTACCATGAATCCTAATAAAGATAGTGAAAGTGTGAACCAAGGAATTTCCAAGGTTCAAATGGAGGCGTTGATAGGGCAATTTACTAGGGTGATGAGATCGGAGTTAGAACCTCTTCATGAACTGATGAGTAAATTAGAAAAGAGTAATGGTAGTGAAAAAAAAATAAAAATAGGCAGGGGAATGATTTTGAAGATGATGAGGAGAGTTTTGTGAAAGAGTGGGTGCCCGGTGAGCCAACTTGTGGCTAAGGGCTTTTATGACTCTATGTATAAACAATCTTTTGTTTAATATAATTTACACTTTTATAATGGCGTTTACTTTATCTTTTATCATATTATTATGTTGTGACATACTATAAGATGTTTAGATGAAGACCTTGAATATACTATAGTGTATGTAAGATGTGGTGGCACATGGGGATGGCTATCATGAAACACATCTTATAGTCACTGTATATTCTAAACAGTTCCTAGTCGATTGAGCCGTCCGTTAATAAGGATAAGGATCGCTCGAGATTGAGACTAGCATTTGCGATGCCGAGTACCACGTTTCATTGGTATGGAACATAGAGATGTTCAAAGCATGCAAATGGATATTCATACGATGAATGATCGAACTACCCTATCCGGATTTCCAAATGGTTATCACTTATCGAGTGGATAAAGTCCGCGGTTTTGGTTGTACACCATTAGTCCTTACTCATTGAAACATCATTGAGACTCTATATGCTAGTACTGTACTTTGACTCGTTTACCGACTCTATTGGGGTCATCAGGTGTCGGGATTGGGTACAGTTACGACACATATAGGAGTCGATGCTTTGTTGTCAAGGATTCACCACATACTTGCTAGTGTGGATATCCTATGCAATCTGAGGAGATATTAGTGTGACGAATCTTTGGCCAGAGTACATGATGTGTTTTAAGAAATGGTTTCTTAGTAGCACATGCGATGTCACTATTTGATCTTCAAGATGCATTGCATAGTTATCGAATCTCGAACGACTCTCGATTAACCAATGGTTGTTGATTCGATCGGGATATATGGATGAAGGGACCGTACTGTACGCTAACCAAAATCTATTGGTTCTTGCAGACACTATCAATGATACCTAGGGAATCATGGGGCGATGTTGCTAGGCGCTCTTACCATGATTCGATGGGCAAGTCGGAAATTGTTGTTCCGAGTCACAAGGAGTTGTGAGCCCACGGCTAGCTGTATCCCTGAACCATTGAGGGTCACACAAGTAATGGATTTTTAATCCCCGTTGAGATAATTAAATTTAAAGAGTTAAATTTAGTGAATAAAGAAGTGGGACTTCTTATATCAGAGTAGAAGAGTAAGATTTCCTAAAATGACATAGGGATGGGCATTTTTGGAAATCACTGAATTCGGATTCAGAAAATTTATCTTGACTTTAAAAGATGCAGAAATGGTTTCTGTGCAAATTGGTGAAATTGGTTTATCAATCTGAGTCACGATGAATTTTATATTAATTTCTGAACATGCGGGCTTTGCTTGTCAGGCTTGAACTTATGACTAATGGGCCCTAAGCTGTTAGCAGCCCATATTATAAATAAGTTATTGCAGTACAAAAATTATACAACAGAAGGCATAATTTTCGAAAACACTAGGGTTTTCTCTCTAGTGGCCGCCGCCCCTCTCCTCTCTCTGTCAGAAAATCCAGCCTGTGAATTTCGAATTTGCAGTCTGGTTTAACGGATCAAATTCGTTAATTCTCATCGTAGAAACTTCTGATAGACTTTCTAGTGCAGTCTATCAGAGGGATTAAATTTTTGTTCGTGGACCTGATTGAAGAATTGTTCGACCATCAGTTCCTGGGATATACAACAAGAGCAGAGTTATCTGTTGGTGTCCATAATCTCGTTTCGAGATTCAAGGTAAAAATTTAATTGTTATTTAATTTTTACACGCACAATTTAATCGTAAAGTTTTGATACCCATGATATGGAATCTTTCCATATAAAATTTTAAAACTTCCGCAGCACCGGGTATCAATTCTGATTGATCTGAACACCGTTTTCCAACAGTGGTATCAAAGCCAGGTTTCTCAGATCAAGCGATTAAAGTAATCGATTGTACAAAATTTTTAAGCCTCGATTTTTGAAACAAAACAAATTTTTAAAATTAAATTTTTGACGGGCAAAATACGGGCAGCGATGGTCGCTGCCCAGGGCAGCGCACGACGCTGCCCAGGACAGCGATTGTCGCTGCCCAAGGGGCAGCGACGGGCTGCCCGGCCCGAGCCCCTTTTGGGGCGCGGGCTGCCCGGGATCGTCCCAGGCGGCCCGAGAAAATTAATTTTTTATTTTTAATTAAAATTTTAATATGTTAAAATTCTATTTTTGGTCCGATCGAAAATTGTTTTTGATTGGTCCACGAGGCGTCGGATCGAATTGTTCGAGTCCGAAAATTTTAAAATTGATTTTTGGATAAATTTGAATTTTTGGAAAATTTATAGATTTTATCCGTTAAATCAGATTTTATGAAATTAATTATTTTTGGTACAATTGATGATAAGATATGATCTTATGGAAATATTGAGTAAAATATGATTTTATGTATAAAATTGGATTTTATATGTAAAATATGATTTTATTTGATAAAAAGATAAAATATGATTTTGTATGTAAAATAAGATTTTATATATGGAATATGATTTTATCCTTTTTAATTTAATTGCCATTGCATGTTATCCAATAAATTAATTTTGAATTAAATATTATTGGATAAGGATGATCGATTGCCATGACCAATTTTGTAGGTGATGTTAGGGAATTTACATTTGTTTTTATTGTTGTTGGATTTATTAATGGGCCTGGTTTATGGCCCAATATGAATTGTCATATCTAATAAAAGTGGACCTGGTTTATGGCCCGTTCCCACCCCTTAAAATGTATCCCCTACTTGTCATAGTTATTTATTGTAAATACATTATACTTAGTGGGAGATGAAGATTTGAAGACGGAGGTGGGCCCAGCAGACAATAAAGGCTGAAGAAATGTAAATTGGAAGCACAATGTAATAGGATTGCATTGCATACTTGCATATTACCTAGGATTGGACTTAGACTCGTGATTGGCAACCACGGGTCGATTAGTAATGGAATCGATCATCCTAAAATATAATATATGATATTATCGTTGTATGCATGTTTAGACTAAATTGTATGAATCCCGCAAGCGTACAAATTTTAAATGATGAGACAAATTTTCAAAAAAAATTAAAATCTCTTATTTTAAATATGATTTAAAATTGATATCAAGATAAATAAAGGAAATTTAAATATTGTTTAAATGTTCCTACCTTCCATCAACGATCAATGTATGAGATGCTACCCGCGGATACGGTCCGGCTCATATTATTGGGGGGGCCCGTTCGTCGGAAAGCTGTACATTGGATCGACACATGTTGTAAGTTGGGTGGAACTCCCATGGGATTTGCTCATATTATTGGGGATCCACATGGAGACCGTCCATCACAACTTAATATTGATGGGTCATCTTGACATGTCACAATAAACGGCGTCATATTATTGGGCCCTTATTGGACATGAGGTAAAAACATGGAGGTTGCTTTGGAAGCAATTAGGCTCTACCTTTTGAAAATTATGGTTCGCTGATATTATTCGGGACTATAGTTTGTCAATTGGACTCCATGTTCCCACTAAAGAAAATGTTTCTCGTTTTCACTAGAGGGTAGTGAAATCGTTAAAATAGTGGGAGTGAGATTCATAAAATAAATTTTGCCTATTTTATGTCTTAGTAAATTAATTAAACAATCACTGATTATTGTCTGTTTCTTTTCAGTATTTCATTAAGATGAATTCGCGCAATCCACTATTCTCTATTCTCGAACAAAATAAACTGACTGGCGCAAACTATACGGAATGGTTCCGTAAGTTGAAGATTGTCTTGACCTCGGAGAAGATGTTCTACGTGTTAGAAAAATCTCCTCCGAAGGAAGCACCAGCTGATATAAGTCCGGAAGAGTTGGCCAAACTTGATAAATGGTGGGACCATGATATCAAGGCAAAATGCTATATGCAAGCTTCGATGTCTGATGAACTCCAGAGGCGATTTGAGGATACCGTGAATGCTGCTGACATTCACGTGCAACTCAAGGAACTTTTTGGGGCTCAATCGAGAGCTGAAAGGTTCGCTACTGTAAAAAAGTTAATGACGTGTCGCATGCGTGAAGGGACTTCGGTCCGTGATCATGGGGTACGCGTGATTTGGCTCATTCAGAAGTTGGTAACGCTTGATTTGGTATTGGAGCATGAACTCAATGTGGACTTATTACTTCTCTCTCTTCCTTCATCGTTTGACGGTTTTGTGGTGAATTTCAATATGAACAAGATAGAGGCCTCCCTTGAAGAGATGATCAATATGCTTGTAACTTATGAAGCCACTTTAAAGAAGGATAAACCGGTTCTCTTGGTGGGCTCCTCTTCTTCTGCTAAGAAGGGGCCAAGTACAAAGGGTAAGAAACGTTCTACCCCATCTAAGAAAACCGGACCCGAGAAGAAGAACAAGACAAAGGCTTTAAACATGGAAAAGTCCAAGGATGTTTGCGATCACTGCAAGAAACCCGGTCATTGGAAATGTAACTGCAAGAAATATCTAGAGCAGTTGCGAACTGCGAAGGGTATGTTTTATATTGAAATAAATGTTTCACTTAATACTACTTCTTGGGTATTGGATACCGGATGTGGATCTCACATTTGCAATGATTTGCAGGTGATGACAAGAAGTCGCAAGCTTAGAATGGGTGAGACCCAGCTGAGGCTCGGAAATGGTTCTAGAGTTGAAGCCAAAGCTGTGGGAGACGTTTATTTAATTTTGCAGAACGATTTTAAGTTACTTTTGAGAGATGTTTTATTTGTTCCAAACTTGATTAAAAACATTATTTCTGTTTCTATGCTTGATAGAGATGGTTTTTCTTGCAATTTTGTGAATGAGATTTGCAATATTTACAAGAATGAATGTTTGATTGGAAATGGACAACTTGAAAACGATCTATATAACTTAAAATTAAAAGACGTTCCAATAAATTATGTTGATAAACCGGTAACAACAATTAAAAGGAAAAACGATAGTCAAAACCCGGCAAACCTTTGGCATGCTAGGCTAGGTCATATTTCCTCAAGTAGGATGAACAAGCTAGTGGGAGAGGGCATGTTTGATATGTCTGATATTAACTCTCTACCTACTTGTGAGTCCCGCCTAAAAGGAAAAATGACTAAATCTCCTTTCAAAGGAAAACCTGAGCGTAGTCAAAATCTGTTGGATTTGATCCATACAGATGTTTGCGGTCCATTTAGAATTGGTACTCAATTTGGCCACACCTACTTCATTACCTTTATTGATGATTATTCAAGGTATGGGTATTTATATTTAATGAAATATAAGTCTGAAGCATTTGAAAGGTTCAAAGAATTCAAGGCTGAAGTAGAAAACAAACTAGATAAAAGTATTAAGGCACTTCGATCGGATCGAGGTGGAGAATACTTAAGTACCGAGTTTTTGGACTATCTAAAAGAGAATGGGATTCTCTCTCAGTGGACTCCTCCTATGACACCTCAGCTTAATGGTGTTTCGGAGTGTCGCAATCGAACTTTGTTGGACATGGTTCGATCCATAATGAGCTTCACTGAGCTCCCACCTTCATTTTGGGGCTATGCTCTTGAAATGGCGGTATTGTTGTTGAACAATGTTCACACTAAAGCAGTGAACAAAACACCATACGAGTTATGGAATGGCAAAGCTCCTAAGTATTCGTACTTGAGGATTTGGGGATGTCCTGCTTACGTGAAGCAGACAGTGGGAGATAAGTTGGATAGTCGATCCACCTTATGTTATTTTGTAGGGTATCCGAAGAATTCAATTGGATATTATTTCTATCATCCTACTGAAACAAAAGTGTTTGTTTCAAGGAATGCCACCTTCTTGGAGAAGGAGTTCTTATTGGATAAGAAAGGCAAGAAGATGGAACTCGAAGAAATTCGAGAAGAACCCAAGATACAAAATAATGATCCTACACCTCAGGAACCATTGATTGACACGCCTATTACTAGAAGATCCGAGAGGACTTCTAGGCTTCCTATTAGATATGGTTTTCTTCTTGAAGGGGATCAAAGTGAACCCAACATTGGATGTGATCCAAGAAACTTCAAGGAAGCAATTTCTGATGCGGATTCTAATTTATGGCTTGAAGCAATGCAGTCGGAAATAGACTCGATGCATTCAAACCAAGTTTGGTCTTTAGTAGATCCTCGTGATGGAATTATTCCAATAGGATGTAAATGGATTTACAAAAGAAAACTTGGGCATGATGGCAAGGTGTTGACCTATAAGGCACGATTGGTTGCAAAAGGTTATACTCAAAGACAAAGAGTTGACTATGATGAAACCTTTTCACCAGTCGCAATGTTCAAGTCCATAAGAATCCTAATTGCCATAGCAGCATGGTATGACTATGAGATATGACAAATAGATGTGAAGACTGCATTTCTTAATGGAAACATTAATGAAGAAATCTATATGATGCAGCCTGAAGGATTCACCTCCATGGGAAGCGAGCATAAGGTATGCAAGCTTCAGAGATCAATTTATGGTCTAAAACAAGCATCAAGAAGTTGGAACCAGAAATTTGATGAAACAATAAAGGATTTTGGTTTCATCAAGAACCCGGAGGAACCATGCGTGTACAAAAAAGTAGTTAAGGATGCCGTAACATTCTTAGTACTTTATGTTGATGACATCCTACTCATTGGGAATGACGTAGAGATGTTGCAGTCAACAAAGATATGGTTATCAGGTAGATTCTCGATGAAGGATTTGGGTGAGGCATCCTATATTCTAGGGATACAGATCTATAGAGATAGATCTAAGAGAATGATAGGACTCACTCAAGCTACCTACATCGACACTATATTGAAAAGGTTTTCAATGGATGGGTCCAAGAGAGGATATCTACCTATGTGTCATGGAGTTTCTCTATCCAAGTCCATGTGTCCCAAGACTGATGAAGAGATAGAGAAAATGACACATGTACCATATGCGTCAGCCATAGGTAGTATCATGTATGGGATGATATCTACCAGACCGGATGTAGCATTTGCTCTGAGTGTCACGAGCAGATATCAAGCCAATCCCGGTCAAATGCATTGGAAAGCCGTGAAGGACATTCTTAAGTACTTACGAAGGACTAAGAATATGTTCATGGTATATGGAGGAAGAGAACTGAAATTGGAAGGCTATACCGACTCTAGCTTCCAAAGTGACGTGGATGACTCGAAGTCAACCTCTGGATTTGTGTTCATGCTCAATGGCGGTGCTGTCTCTTGGAAGAGTTCCAAGCAGGACACCACAGCAGATTCCACCACTGAGGCAGAATACATTGCGGCATCAGCTGCTGCTAAAGAGGCCGTTTGGATGAGGAATTTCGTCCAAGAGTTGGGCGTTATTCCTGAAGCTGTTGGTCCAGCCCCGGTGTACTGTGACAACACGGGTGCCGTTGCTCAGGCAAAGGAACCAAGGTCTCATCAAAGATCCAAACACGTACTGAGAAAATACCACATCATCCGGAAGATCGTGGAAAGAGGAGACATCACTGTCGAGAGAGTGGCCTCTGCAGACAATATCGTTGATCCACTTACTAAGCCCTTGCCAGGACCATTATTTGACAAACATCGCGAAGCAATGGGACTGCGTAGTATGACTAGTTGGCTTTAGGGCAAGTGGGAGATTGAAAGAGTGGGTGCCCGGTGAGCCAACTTGTGGCTAAGGGCTTTTATGACTCTATGTATAAACAATCTTTTGTTTAATATAATTTACACTTTTATAATGGCGTTTACTTTATCTTTTATCATATTATTATGTTGTGACATACTATAAGATGTTTAGATGAAGACCTTGAATATACTATAGTGTATGTAAGATGTGGTGGCACATGGGGATGGCTATCATGAAACACATCTTATAGTCACTGTATATTCTAAACAAATCCTAGTCGATTGAGCCGTCCGTTAATAAGGATAAGGATCGCTCGAGATTGAGACTAGCATTTGCGATGCCGAGTACCACGTTTCATTGGTATGGAACATAGAGATGTTCAAAGCATGCAAATGGATATTCATACGATGAATGATCGAACTACCCTATCCGGACTTTCCAAGTGGTTATCACTTATCGAGTGGATAAAGTCCGCGGTTTTGTTTGTACACCATTAGTCCTTACTACTTGAAACATCATTGAGACTCTATATGCTAGTACTGTATTTTGACTTGTTTACCGACTCTATTGGGGTCATCAGGTGTCGGGATTGGGTACAGTTACGACACATATAGGAGTCGATGCTTTGTTGTCAAGGATTCACCACATACTTGCTAGTGTGGATATCCTATGCAATCTGAGGAGATATTAGTGTGATGAATCTCTGGCCAGAGTACATGATGTGTTTTAAGAAATGGTTTCTTAGTAGCACATGCGATGTCACTATTTGATCTTCAAAATGCATTGCATAGTTATCGAATCTCGAACGACTCTCGATTTACCAATGGTTGTTGATTCGATCGGGATATATGGATGAAGGGACCGTACTGTACGCTAACCAAAATCTATTGGTTCTTGCAGGCACTATCAATGATACCTAGGGAATCATGGGGCGATGTTGCTAGGCGCTCTTACCATGATTCGATGGGCAAGTCGGAAAATGTTGTTCCGAGTCACAAGGAGTTGTGAGCCCACGGCTAGCTGTATCTCTGAACCATTGAGGGTCACACAAGTAATGGATTTTTAATCCCCGTTGAGATAATTAAATTTAAAGAGTTAAATTTAGTGAATAAAGAAGTGGGACTTCTTATATCAGAGTAGAAGAGTAAGATTTCCTAAAATGACATAGGGATGGGCATTTTTGGAAATCACTGAATTCGGATTCAGAAAATTTATCTTTACTTTAAAAGATGCAGAAATGGTTTCTGTGCACATTGGTGAAATTGGTTTATCAATCTGAGTCACGATGAATTTTATATTAATTTCTGAACATGCGGGCTTTGCTTGTCAGGCTTGAACTTATGACTAATGGGCCCTAAGCTGTTAGCAGCCCACATTATAAATAAGTTATTGCAGTACAGAAATTATACAACAGAAGGCATAATTTTCAAAAACACTAGGGTTTTCTCTCTAGTGGCCGCCGCCCCTCTCCTCTCTCTGTCAGAAAATCCAGCCTGTGAATTTTGAATTTGCAGTCTGGTTTAACGGATCAAATTCGTTAATTCTCATCGTAGAAACTTCTGATAGACTTTCTAGTGCAGTCTATCAGAGGGATTAAACTTCTGTTCGTGGACCTGATTGAAGAATTGTTCGTCCATCAGTTCCTGGGATATACAACAAGAGCAGAGTTATCTGTTGGTGTCCATAATCTCGTTTCGAGATTCAAGGTAAAAATTTAATTGTTATTTAATTTTTACACGCACAATTTAATCGTAAAGTTTTGATACCCATGATATGGAATCGTTCCATATAAAATTTTAAAACTTTCGCTGCACGGGGTATCAATTCTGATTGATCTGAACACCGTTTTCCAACATTTTGATGAAAATTGGGATGGGAAGAGAAGAGTACATGGGGGTAGGCATAGGCGAGAATCGGTGCATGGAAAATATACGGAGGGCAGTAGGAAGGATGGGAATATTAGTAGCATTAAGATGAAAATTACAGCGTTTCATGGAAAATCTAATCCGGAGGCGTATTGAAAGAGTGGGTGCCCGGTGAGCCAACTTGTGGCTAAGGGCTTTTATGACTCTATGTATAAACAATCTTTTGTTTAATATAATTTACACTTTTATAATGGCGTTTACTTTATCTTTTATCATATTATTATGTTGTGACATACTATAAGATGTTTAGATGAAGACCTTGAATATACTATAGTGTATGTAAGATGTGGTGGCACATGGGGATGGCTATCATGAAACACATCTTATAGTCACTGTATATTCTAAACAGTTCCTAGTCGATTGAGCCGTCCGTTAATAAGGATAAGGATCGCTCGAGATTGAGACTAGCATTTGCGATGCCGAGTACCACGTTTCATTGGTATGGAACATAGAGATGTTCAAAGCATGCAAATGGATATTCATACGATGAATGATCGAACTACCCTATCCGGACTTTCCAAGTGGTTATCACTTATCGAGTGGATAAAGTCCGCGGTTTTGGTTGTACACCATTAGTCCTTACTACTTGAAACATCATTGAGACTCTATATGCTAGTACTGTACTTTGACTCGTTTACCGACTCTATTGGGGTCATCAGGTGTCGGGATTGGGTACAGTTACGACACATATAGGAGTCGATGCTTTGTTGTCAAGGATTCACCACATACTTGCTAGTGTGGATATCCTATGCAATCTGAGGAGATATTAGTGTGACGAATCTCTGGCCAGAGTATATGATGTGTTTTAAGAAATGGTTTCTTAGTAGCACATGCGATGTCACTATTTGATCTTCAAGATGCATTGCATAGTTATCGAATCTCGAACGACTCTCGATTTACCAATGGTTGTTGATTCGATTGGGATATATGGATGAAGGGACCGTACTGTACGCTAACCAAAATCTATTGGTTCTTGCAGGCACTATCAGTGATACCTAGGGAATCATGGGGCGATGTTTCTAGGCGCTCTTACCATGATTCGATGGGCAAATCGGAAATTGTTGTTCCGAGTCACAAGGAGTTGTGAGCCCACGGCTAGCTGTATCCCTGAACCATTGAGGGTCACACAAGTAATGGATTTTTAATCTCCGTTGAGATAATTAAATTTAAAGAGTTAAATTTAGTGAATAAAGAAGTGGGACTTCTTATATCAGAGTAGAAGAGTAAGATTTCCTAAAATGACATAGGGATGGACATTTTTGGAAATCACTGAATTCGGATTCAGAAAATTTATCTTGACTTTAAAAGATGCAGAAATGGTTTCTGTGCACATTGGTGAAATTGGTTTATCAATCTGAGTCACGATGAATTTTATATTAATTTCTGAACATGCGGGCTTTGCTTGTCAGGCTTGAACTTATGACTAATGGACCCTAAGCTGTTAGCAGCCCACATTATAAATAAGTTATTGCAGTACAAAAATTACACAACAGAAGGTTCATAATTTTCGAACACTAGGGTTTTGAGACCTAGAGTGGCCGCCCCCTCTCTGTGTTTTTCTCTCTGAAATCCAGTCTGTGAATTTCGAATTTGCAGTCTGGTTTAACGGATCAAATTCGTTAATTCTCTTCGTAGAAACTTCTGATAGATTTTCTAGTGCAATCTATCAGAGGGATTCGAATTCTGTTCGTGGACCTGATTGAAGAATTGTTCGTCCATCAGTTCCTGGGATATACAACAAGAGCAGAGTTATCTGTTGGTGTCCATAATCTCGTTTCGAGATTCAAGGTAAAAATTTAATTGTTATTTAATTTTTACACGCACAATTTAATCGTAAAGTTTTGATACCCATGATATGGAATCGTTCCATATAAAATTTTAAAACTTCCGCTGCACGGGGTATCAATTCTGATTGATCTGAACACCGTTTTCCAACAGTGGTATCAGAGCCAGGTTGCTCAGATCAAGCGATTAAATTAATCGATTGTACAAAAATTTTTAAGCCTCGGTTTTTGAAACAAAACAAATTTTTAAAATTAAATTTTTGACGGGCAAAACACGGGCAGCGATCGTTGCTGCCCAAGGGGCAGCGATGGACTGCCCGGCCCGAGCCCCTTTTGGGGCGCGGGCTGCCCGGGATCGTCCCGGGCGGCCCGGGAAAATTAATTTTTATTTTTAATTAAAATTTTAATATGTTAAAATTCTATTTTTGGTCCGATCGAAAATTGTTTTTGATTGGTCCACGAGGCGTCGGATCGAATTGTTCGAGTCCGAAAATTTTAAAATTGATTTTTGGATAAATTTGAATTTTTTGGAAAATTTATAGATTTTATCCGTTAAATCAGATTTTATGAAATTAATTATTTTTGGTACAATTGATGATAAGATATGATCTTATGGAAATATTAAGTAAAATATGATTTTATGTATAAAATTTGATTTTATATGTAAGATATGATTTTATTTGATAAAAAGATAAAATATGATTTTGTATGTAAAATAAGATTTTATATATGGAATATGATTTTATCCTTTTTAATTTAATTGCCATTGCATGTTATCCAATAAATTAATTTTGAATTAAATATTATTGGATAAGGATGATCGATTGCCATGACCAATTTTGTAGGTGTATGTTAGGGAATTTACATTTGTTTTTATTGTTGTTGGATTTATTAATGGGCCTGGTTTATGGCCCAATATGAATTGTCATATGTAATAAAAGTGGGCTTGGTTTATGGCCCGTTCCCACCCCTACAATGTATCCCTTTATTTGTCATAGTAATTTATTGTAAATTAACTAGAAATAGTGGGAGTTTTTGAAGATGGAGGTGGGACCAGCAAGCAATGATAAAGACTGAAGAAATGTAAATTGGAAGCACAATGTAATAGGATTGCATTGCATACTTGCATATCACCTAGGATTGGACTTAGACTCGTGATTGGCAACCACGGGTCGATTAGTAATGGAATCGATCATCCTAAAATATAATATATGATATTATCGTTGTATGCATGTTTAGACTAAATTGTATGAATCCCGCAAGCATACAAATTTTAAATGATGAGACAAATTTTCAAAAATTAAAATCCCTCATTTTAAATATGATTTAAAATTGATATCAAGATAAATAAAGGAAATTTAAATATTGTTTAAATGTTCCTACCTTCCATCAACGATCAATGTATGAGATGCTACCCGCGGATACGGTCCGGCTCATATTATTGGGGGGCCCGTTCGTCGGAAAGCTGTACATTGGATCGAGACATGTTGTAAGTTGGGTGGAACTCCCATGGGATTTGCTCATATTATTAGGGATCCACATGGCGACCGTCCATCACAATTTAATATTGATGGGTCATCTCGACATGTCACAATAAACGGCGTCATATTATTGGGCCCTTATTGGACATGAGGTAAAAACATGGAGGTTGCTTTGGAAGCAATTGGGCTCTACCTTTTGAAAATTATGGTTGGCTGATATTATTCGGGACTATAGTTTGTCAATTGGACTCCATGTTCCCACTAAAGAAAATGTTTCTCGTTTTCACTAGAGGGTAGTGAAATCGTTAAAATAGTGGGAGTGAGATTCATAAAATAAATTTTGCCTATTTTATGTCTTAGTAAATTAATTAAACAATCACTGATTATTGTCTGTTTCTTTTCAGTATTTCATTAAGATGAATTCGCGCAATCCACTATTCTCTATTCTCGAACAAAATAAACTGACTGGCGCAAACTATACGGAATGGTTCCGTAAGTTGAAGATTGTCTTGACCTCGGAGAAGATGCTCTACGTGTTAGAAAAATCTCCTCCGAAGGAAGCACCAGCTGATATAAGTCCGGAAGAGTTGGCCAAACTTGATAAATGGTGGGACCATGATATCAAGGCCAAATGCTATATGCAAGCTTCGATGTCTGATGAACTCCAGAGGCGATTTGAGGATACTGTGAATGCTGCTGACATTCACGTACAACTCAAGGAACTTTTTGGGGCTCAATCGAGAGCTGAAAGGTTTGCTACTGTAAAAGAGTTAATGACGTGTCGCATTCGTGAAGGGACTTCGGTCCGTGATCATGGGGTACGCGTGATTTGGCTCATTCAGAAGTTGGTAACGCTTGATTTGGTATTGGAGCATGAACTCAATGTGGACTTATTACTTCTCTCTCTTCCTTCATCGTTTGACGGTTTTGTGGTGAATTTCAATATGAACAAGATAGAGGCCTCCCTTGAAGAGATGGTCAATATGCTTGTAACTTATGAAGCCACTTTAAAGAAGGATAAACCGGTTCTCTTGGTGGGCTCCTCTTCTTCTGCTAAGAAGGGGCCAAATACACAGGGTAAGAAATGTTCTGCCCCATCCAAGAAAACCGGACCCGAGAAGAAGAACAAGACAAAGGCTTTAAACATGGAAAAGTCCAAGGATGTGTGAAGATGATCTCTTTGATCAGTTACAGGGTACTTCTGTCTATTCGAAGATTGATCTTCGGTCTCGGTATCATCAGTTGCGAGTTCGACAGGAGGATGTTCCTAAGACAGTATTCCGTACGCGCTATGGGCACTATGAGTTTCTAGTGATGCCGTTTGGTCTGACGAATGCTCCAGCTGTTTTTATGGATCTGATGAACAGAGTTTTCCGAGATTTTCTAGATAAGTTCGTGGTAGTGTTCATCGATGATATTTTGGTATATTCTCGCAACATGGATGAACATGCCTATCATCTCTATACTGTATTGCAGGTCTTGAGAGAGAGATGGTTGTACACGAAGTTGAGCAAGTGTGACTTCTGGATTGACCGAGTTGTGTTCCTTGGTCATGTCATTTCTCAGGAGGGCATATCTGTTGACCCTAGCAAGACAGAGGCTATTTTGAATTGGTCGCGTCCGACTACAGCTTCTGAGATTCGTAGTTTCCTTGGTTTAGCAAGAAACTACTGATGTTTTGTGGAGAACTTCTCTCAGATAGCTAAGCCTTTGACTCAGTTGACGAAGAAAGATGTTTCTTTCGTGTGGTCTGATGCTTGTGAAGACAGTTTCCGTGAGTTGAGACGTCGTTTGGCGACAGCTCCAGTTCTTGCTTTGCCGTCTGGATCAGGTGGTTTTGTAGTCTTCACTGATGCTTCTCTCCAGGGTTTGGGGTGTGTGTTGACTCAGAACGGCCACGTGATTGCGTATGATTCTAGACAGCTGAAGACTTACGAGGAGAACTATCCCGTTCATGAATTAGAGCTTGCAGCCATTGTCTTTGCCTTGAAGATACGGCGTCACTATTTGTACGGAGAACGATTTAAGATCTTCACCGATCATAAGAGTTTGAAGTATCTGTTCACTCAAGCTGAGTTGAACATGAGGCAACGTCGTTGGATGGATCTGTTGAAAGATTATGACTGTGAGATCAAGAGTGGGTGCCCGGTGAGCCAACTTGTGGCTAAGGGCTTTTATGACTCTATGTATAAACAATCTTTTGTTTAATATAATTTACACTTTTATAATGACATTTACTTTATCTTTTATCATATTATTATGTTGTGACATACTATAAGATGTTTAGATGAAGACCTTGAATATACTATAGTGTATGTAAGATGTGGTGGCACATGGGGATGACTATCATGAAACACATCTTATAGTCACTGTATATTCTAAACAGTTCCTAGTCGATTGAGCCGTCCGTTAATAAGGATAAGGATCGCTCGAGATTGAGACTAGCATTTGCGATGCCGAGTACCACGTTTCATTGGTATGGAACATAGAGATGTTCAAAGCATGCAAATGGATATTCATACGATGAATGATCGAACTACCCTATCCGGACTTTCCAAGTGGTTATCACTTATCGAGTGGATAAAGTCCGCGGTTTTGGTTGTACACCATTAGTCCTTACTACTTGAAACATCATTGAGACTCTATATGCTAGTACTGTATTTTGACTCGTTTACCGACTCTATTGGGGTCATCAGGTGTCGGGATTGGGTACAGTTACGACACATATAGGAGTCGATGCTTTGTTGTCAAGGATTCACCACATACTTGCTAGTGTGGATATCCTATGCAATCTGAGGAGATATTAGTGTGACGAATCTCTGGCCAGAGTACATGATGTGTTTTAAGAAATGGTTTCTTAGTAGCACATGCGATGTCACTATTTGATCTTCAAGATGCATTGCATAGTTATCGAATCTCGAACGACTCTCGATTTACCAATGGTTGTTGATTCGATCGGGATATATGGATGAAGGGACCGTACTGTACGCTAACCAAAATCTATTGGTTCTTGCAGGCACTATCAGTGATACCTAGGGAATCATGGGGGGATGTTGCTAGGCGCTCTTACCATGATTCGATGGGCAAGTCGGAAAATGTTGTTCCGAGTCACAAGGAGTTGTGAGCCCACGGCTAGCTGTATCCCTGAACCATTGAGGGTCACACAAGTAATGGATTTTTAATCCCCTTTGAGATAATTAAATTTAAAGAGTTAAATTTAGTGAATAAATAAGTGGGACTTCTTATATCAGATTAGAAGAGTAAGATTTCATAAAATGACATAGGGATGGACATTTTTGGAAATCACTGAATTCGGATTCAGAAAATTTATCTTGACTTTAAAAGATGCAGAAATGGTTTCTGTGCACATTGGTGAAATTGGTTTATCAATCTGAGTCACGATGAATTTTATATTAATTTTTGAACATGCGGGCTTTGCTTGTCAGGCTTGAACTTATGACTAATGGGCCCTAAGCTGTTAGCAGCCCACATTATAAATAAGTTATTGCAGTACAGAAATTACACAACAGAAGGCTCATAATTTTCGAACACTAGGGTTTTGAGACCTAGAGTGGCCGCCCCCTCTCTGTGTTTTTCTCTCTGAAATCCAGTCTGTGAATTTCGAATTTGCAGTCTGGTTTAACGGATCAAATTCGTTAATTCTCTTCGTAGAAACTTCTGATAGATTTTCTAGTGCAATCTATCAGAGGGATTCGAATTCTGTTCGTGGACCTGATTGAAGAATTGTTCGTCCATCAGTTCCTGGGATATACAACAAAAGCAGAGTTATCTGTTGGTGTCCATAATCTCGTTTCGAGATTCAAGGTAAAAATTTAATTGTTATTTAATTTTTACACGCACAATTTAATCGTAAATTTTTGATACCCATGATATGGAATCGTTCCATATAAAATTTTAAAACTTCCGCTGCATCGGGTATCAATTCTGATTGATCTGAACACCGTTTTCCAACACGTATTTGGAATGGGACAAGCGTGTGGAGTTTGTGTTTGATTGCCATCACTATTATGATCTTAAGAAAGTGAGGTTGGCAGTGGTTGAGTTTGTAGACTATGCGTTAATCTGGTGGGATCAATTAGTGAGCAATAGAAGAAGGTGTGGGGAGCCGCCTATTGAGACGTGGGGAGAGATTAAGCGTGTCATGAAGAAGCAATTTGTTCCTAACCATTATTATCGTGATATGTACAGGTGTTTACAAACTTTGAAGCAGGGTCCAAGGAGCGTGGAGGATTACTACAAAGAGTTGGAGACCACGAAGATTCGGACCAACATTGAGGAGGATAATGAAGCTACAATGGCCCGATTTTTGTGTGGTTTGAATAGAGAAATCCAAGACCAAGTGGAGCTTCGCCACTGTTTTGATTTGGATGAGATGGTACAGACGGCCATGAAGGTGGAGCAACAGCTCAAGAGAAGAGGAGCTGGTCAATTTCCTTTAGGTGGAGGATCGTTGACTTCTTGGCATCCAAACGTTGCAAAACAAGAGGAAAATAAGCTGGTGTTCATACCAAAATCTGACACCAAATCGGAGGCACCAAAGAAAGTGGTTAAAGGTACATCTGAAACTTCTAATACTCGATCTAGAGATATTAAATGTTTTAGGTGTCAAGGTATTGACCATATTTCTAGCCAGTGCCCAAATAAGAAATTGATGGTTATTAATGGTTGTGGTGATGTGGAGTCAGAGAGTGAGGAGAAAAATTATGATGGAATTGTTGGAAAACGGTGTTCAGATCAATTAAAAATTGATACCCGATGCAGCGGAAGTTTAAAATTTTTATTTTATTATATGGAACGATTCCATATATGGGTATCAAAACTTTTACGATTAAATTTGTTCAAGTAAAAATAAAACACAGTTAAATTTTTACCTCGTCAAGCAAAGGCTTGATCGTGGACTCCAACAGAATTTAATCTGCTCTTCTTGTAAATCCCGGGAATCGATGACAGTCACGATCTAACTCCGGAATTAGGTCCACGAATGAAAAACAGAAACCCTCTGATTGACTGCACTAGAAATCAATCAGAAGTTTTACGTAGAGAATAAACAGATATGATCTATTAATTCAATTTGTAATTTTTCACAAAAATCACAAGCCGAATTTTCTCCAAAGGGACAGAGGAATTTTCGAAAAATCCTCTTGAATAGTATAGAGTGAATTTCGAAAATTGCAGTATTAAATGTGTGTAATTTTTGAACCCAACACCTCTATTTATAGATAATTTCTAGTTATAATTGTATCAGGACTCTAACTCCTTAAAGCCCACAATCCATAACTTAAGCCCAACAAGCCAAGCCTGTTGTTATAGAAATTAATATAAAATTCATCGTGACTCCGATTGATAAACTGATTTTACCAATGTGCACAGAAACCATTTCTGCATCTTTTAAAGTCAAGATAATTTTTCTGAATCCGAATTCAGTGATTTCCAAAAATGCCCATCCCTATGTTATTTTAGGAAATCACACTCCCTTTTAATTAAGAAGTCCAACTTCTCTTTAATTAAATTTAACTCTTTAAATTTAACTATCTCTACGGGGTTTTAGTAATCCATTACTTGTGTAACCCTCAATGGTTCAGGAATACAGCTAGCCGTGGGTTCACAACTCCTTGTGACTCGGAACAACAATTTCCGACTTACCCATCGAATCATGGTAAGAGCGCCTAGCAACATCGCCCCATGATTCCTTAGGTATTACTGATAGTGCCTGCAAGAACCAGTAGATTTTGGTTAGCGTACAGTACGATCCCTTCATCCATATATCCCGATCGAATCAACAACCATTGGTATATCGAGAGTCGTTCGAGATTCGATAACTATGCATTACATCTTGGAGATCAAATAGTGACATCGCATGTGTTAATAGGAAAACCCATTAACCTAAAACACATCATGTACTCTGGCCAGAGATTCGTCACACTAATATCTCCTCAGATCGCATAGGATATCCACACTCGCAAGTATGTGGTGAATCCTTGACAACAAAGCATCGACTCCTATATGTGTTGTAACTGTACCCAATCCCGACACCTGATGACCCCAATAGAGTCAGTAAACGAGTCAAAGTACAGTACTAGCATATAGAGTCTCAATGATGTTTCAAGTAATAAGGACTAATGGTGTACAACCAAAAACGCGGACTTTATCCACTCGATAAGTGATAACCACTTGGAAAGTCCGAATAGGGTAGTTCAATCATTCATCATATGAATATCCATTTGCATGCTTTGAACATCTCTATGTTCCATACCAATGAAACGTGGTACTCGGCATCGCAAATGCTAGTCTCAATCTCGAGCGATCCTTATCCTTATTTGCAGACGGCTCAATTAACTAGAAACTGTTTAGAATATACAGTGACTATAAGATGTGTTTCATGATAGCCATCCCCATGTGCTATCACATCTTACATACACTATAGTATATTCAAGGTCTTTATCAAAACAACAATAGCATATCATAATATAACAATATGAAGAAAGATAAAGTCAATGCCATTATAAAAGTGTAAATTATATTAAACAAAAGATTGTTTTACATAGAGTCATAAAAGCCCTTAGCCAAAAGTTGGCTAACCGGGCACCCACTCTTTCAGGAATGCCTGCGTTGGTAGATCCTGATGATAAGGATGGGTTTGGGGCTGTTGTTGGTGAGTAGGAGAGTGTTACATGCACAACCTAGAGAAGAGGAATAGAGCCAGAGGGAAAATCTTTTCCATACTCGTTGTTTTGTAAAGGGAAAGGTATGCAGTCTTATCATTGATGGGGGTAGTTGCACCAATGTAGCGAGTTGCAAACTTGTGAAGAAATTGGGGTTGTCTCTCTTGAAGCAACCTCAACCATATAGGTTGCAATGGTTCAATGACTGTGCGGAGGTGAGAGTTAATAGGCGAGTAATGGTGCCATTTCCTATTGGAAAATATGTTGATGAGGTTTTGTGTGATGTGGTCCCTATGCAAGCGTGTCATATTTTATTGGGTAGACCATGGCAGTTTGATAGGAGAGTGGTTCATGATGGATTTAAAAATAAATATTCGTTTGTAATGAAAAAAGAGTCCATTGTATTGTTGCCTATGACTTCAAAGCAAGTATTGGAGGATCAAGTGAAAAAGAAAAAGAGTGATGAGGCCGAAAAAAAAGAGTGAACAAAAAAATGAGATGACCTTAGAAAAAAAGAATGATGAAAAAAGAGATGAAAAAAAAATTGAGCGAAAAGAGTCTGAAAAAAAATAATATATAGCCTAAAAGAGTGAGTTGTGAGATGTTATGAATTCGCATGTTCCACTTGTGTTGATGTTCTACAATGAGGAACTCCTTAACACAAGTGATATAGCCGGAGATCTTCCGAGTGTTGTTGTTTTTTTATTGCAGGAATTTGATGTTTTATTTCGGAGGAACTACCTCAAGGATTACCACCTTTGAGAGGAATTGAGCACCAAATCGACTTGGTACCCAGGAGTGCATTACCGAATCGTCCAGCTTATAGGAGCAATCCGGAGGAAACTAAAAAATTTCAACGACAGGAAAGTGAACTTTTAGATAAAGGTTTTGTGTGTGAGTCGATGTCACCATGTGTTGTACCTATGTTGTTAGTACCTAAAAAGGATGGATCTTGTCGTATGTGTGTTGATTGTAGAGCAATAAATAACATTACCATCAAGTATAGGCATCCTATTCCTAGACTAGATGATATGTTAGATGAATTGCATGGTGCTTGTGTGTTTAGCAAAATTGATCTTAAAAGTGGTTATCATCAAATTAAGATGAGAGAGGGAGATGAGTGGAAAACTACATTTAAAACAAAGTATGGGTTGTATGAATGGATGGTTATGCCTTTTGGTTTGACTAATGCACCTAGTACTTTCATGCGTTTAATGAATCATGTTTTGCGTGCATATATTGGGAAGTTTGTGATTGTCTATTTTGATGATATATTGGTATATAGAAAAAAACTTAGATGATCATGTGGAACACTTGAGAGTTGTTTTAATCACATTGTGTGCTGAACATTTATATGCTAACCTGAAGAAATGTGTGTTTTGTACAAACAAACTCGTGTTTCTTGGTTTTGTTGTGAGTGCACAAGGTGTGAGGATTGATGAAGAGAAGGTAAGTGCCATTTGAGATTGGCCGACACCTACATCGATTGGTCAAGTTCGGAGTTTTCATGGGCTTGCGAGTTTTTACAAGAGGTTCGTGAAGGATTTTAGCACATTGGCGGCGCTTATGACTGCGGTCATCAAGAAAAACGTTTCATTTCATTGGGGCGAGGAGCAAGAGAAGTCTTTTAATATTATTAAGCAAAAGTTGATTAAAGCTCCTTTACTTGTTTTACCTGATTTTACTAATATGTTTGAAATTGAATGTGATGCATCAGGTGTAGGAATTGGAGGCATTTTGATGCAAGGGGGAAAGCCAGTGACGTACTTCAGCGAGAAGTTGAGTGGGGCGTCTTTGAATTATCCTACCTAAGACAAGGAGTTCTATGCGTTGGTGAGGGTACTCGAGACATGGCAACATTACTTGAGGCCAAAAGAGTTCGTGATTCATACGGATCATGAGTCCTTGAAGCATCTCAAGGGGCAGCAAAAGTTGAATAAAAGACATGCCAAATGGGTAGCGTTCGTAGAAAATTTTCCTTATGTAATCAAGTACAAGAAAGGTGAGGAGAATGTAGTGGCGGATGCATTGTAAAGAAGGTACGTGCTCTTAACTACTTTAGATTCTAAATTTTTGGGGTTTGAGCATGTGAAAGAGTTGTATGTGAGTGATGTTGATTTTGGTGAGATTTATGCGTCATGTATGCGTGGTCCAAAGGATAAATTTTACTTGCATGATGGCTATTTGTTTAAAGAGGATAAATTGTGCGTTCATAAGTCTTCAATCAGGGAGTTACTTGTTAGGGAATCGCATAGTGGTGGTTTAATGGGGAATTTTGGTGTGGCTAAGACATCAAATTTTGCATGAACATTTTTATTGGCCGCATATGAAGCATGATGTTGAGAAAATGTGTGAGCGGTGTGTGACTTGTAAGAAAGCAAAGTCTAGATCACAACCACATGGGTTATATACTCCACTTCCAGTACCTAATGAACCGTGGGTAGATATTTCCATGGATTTTGTTCTTGGATTACCTACGTCTAAGAAGGGGAGGGATTCTGTTTATGTCTTGGTTGATAGGTTTTCAAAAATGGCACATTTTATCGCATGTCACAAATCCGATGATGCTTTGCATGTTGAAGATTTGTTTTTTAATGAGATTGTGAGATTGCATGGCATGCCTAGAAGTATTGTTTCTGATAGGGATACTCGGTTTTTGGGTTATTTTTGGAAAACATTGTGGTGTAAACTTGCAACTAAGTTGTTGTTTTCTACTAGTTGTCATCCATAAACTTATGGACAAACTGGGGTAGTTAATCGAACTTTAGGGACATTATTGCGCTCTATCATTAAAAAAAACTTGAAAAATTGGGAAGATTGTTTGCCATTTATTGAATTTTCTTATAATCGTAGTGTGCATTCTACTACGAATTATTAACCTTTTGAAATTGTGTATGGTTTTAATCCATTGACTCCATTTGATTTGATGTCGTTACGTATGAGTGAAAGGGTTAATATGGATGGCAAGAAGAAAGCTGAATTTGTGAAGATCTTGCATGATAAAGTACGTGCGAATATCGAGAAAAAAAAAGTGTAGTATACCAAGCAAGCGAACATGGGAAGGAAGAAGGTTGTATTTGAACCTAGTGATTGGGTTTGGTTGCATCTGAGAAAAGAGCGTTTTTCAGAGAAGAGGAGTTCAAAGTTGTTACCTCGAGGGGATGGTCCTTTTCAAGTCGTGGAGAGAATCAACGACAATGCCCACAAACTAGATCTACCAGGTGAGTATAATGTGAGCATTACATTTAATGTTTCTGACTTATCTTTGTTTGATGTAGGAGATGAACGAGATTTGAGGACAAATCACTTTCAAGAAGGGGAGGATGATGCGATCATGGATAGCTCGCATGTGGATCGAGTGGCAAGTGGAATTCAAGATCCTTTGGAGTTGCCACAAGGGCCAATAACGAGGAGCCGAGCTAACAAATTCAAGAAGGCACTTAAAATATTGATGTTAAATTACCAAGATGGAGTTGGAGCACTTAAGGATCAATTTGGGAGTTGCATATGCATCCTTGAAGTGTTGGGAGTCAAAAGGAGTGAAGAAAATCAAAGTGAGGCAGAAGAGGTCTCGCTCGAGCGCAACCAAGTGCCGCTCGAGCGAGCGCATTGAAAGTTTCGGACAGAGCGTTCCTCGCTCGAGCGAGAGTTGTTCCAGCTCGAGCGAGCTCAATTGATTTTTTGGGACAGAGTACCTCTTGCTCGAGCGAGAGTTATGCTGGCTCGAGCGAGCGAGTTTTTCCGAAAATTTACACACACTTTGGCATGTTGTGTGTGTGTTTGGGATTTTGATATTTTGATGTTATTTTTCTATTTTTGAGAGTTTTAATTATACTAAAAAACTTTCTAGATGATATCTTTGATATCTTTAGGGAATATTTTGCATTATCTTTTATTTTTTATTTAAACTATAAATACTTTTGTTTATTTCATTAATAATAATTCAGATTTAGTTTATACACAAATTATTGAAATTCTCTATAGAATTTTATTCAAATCTTTGCTTTGGATTTTTCAAATAAAACTTTTTCCTGTTTAATTACTTGGAAGCGTTTGTCGATTGTTTCTCACTGAAGATTGTCAGATACAAGTTATCTGAAGGTTTTCTTTGGTTTCAATTGTCGTGATTTCTGTTGTTAATCGTACCGTCGATTAAAGGTGGAAATCCAAAATCCTATCAATTTTACTTATTTCAAAGATTGGGCAAAACTTTGGATCTTTTGTTTATTGATTAGAAGGTACGATTCAGATTTGTAATCGTGTTTGCTAATCTTACACATCAAGATTCATATCAATAGCTGGTTAGCGAGCACAGATCATTTCTCCGGATTTCTTTCAGGAGTACGGGTAGAGAGATTTGGTCAGGAGTACGCTAGCATTGATGCATGTGTCTATTAGAAGCTTCATGCTCAAGGAACAAAGACTAGTACGATGATTTTAAATAGTGTATTGTTGTAATTGTAAACAGTATATCAGTTGTAATAAATCATCAGACTCCGGTTTTATCATTCAAGTTATTGGTTGTACATTTTTTGTTGTATTTTCGGAATACTGTATGTATTACATAGGATTGTAATAAAGAAATTGTACATAATTTGAAGCAATGATACGTGTATTGTTTATCCAGCAATTCGTGAATGAATGCATGATTTTGCTAAAGTTGGCATGGCATTTTTGTTGAATTGTGTTCAAATATTGTAGCTCATGGGGTTTGAGTGGTTCGATTGTAACTGTTTGACTTGTGGTTAGTCTAGGCGTTTCCTAGGATTGACCTAGTTAGTCAGTGGACTAAGTTAGTGCCAGTGATGAGGTGATTCATCTAGAGGCATGGGAATATTGTTTGATTGGAACTTTGGGCTTTGTTCTAAGTTGTTTTCTTAGAACAGTAGTCTGTTTGACCTTCGTAGGTTGAGACTTCATGATGATGGGATTTCATCGGGATACCAGGTCGAGTATATGCCGAGGGTTGTGGACTATGACTATGACTAGACGTGATGGGGCGCGACCCTATGCCAGTGTTACTCTAGGATTATTTGTACTTCGGAGGTTTCCTGGGAGCCTTTGTGCTTCAGGATTGGCGGTGGGAAGACTACTCAGTCTAGAGTTTTTGTTAACAGTCACGATGGGGTATGACCTTGGATTAAATGCCTGTTTAGGTATCAATGGTTTAGATATCGTCTGGTTGTCGTCGGAGATATTGGTTTGGAGTTTTTCCGAGAGGACCAGTCTTGGAAAGATTTCCTTGACAAGTGTGTACTCTAAGCATTAGGTTTCAACCTGTGAAATACGGCTAGACTAGTGGAACTAGTATATGATTTGATTATCTTGGGATAGGATTTATCCAAGAGAAGATATTTTATACTGTCTGCAACATTGACTTGGGGATGAGTATTTTCCATCAATGATGGTTTTCTTCAGTAATGGATTATATCCGATGCTAAGGATTGTACAGGACTATTTGAGGCGTGAGGAAAGCATGACTTATGATAGTGTACACTTGGTGGTGATCCCAGGTGGGACATCGTGGTATGTTACCTCAGTCTTGATTTGTTTCAGTCTTAGCAAGGGATATAATTGTCAGGAGCATGTTCATTGATATGTAATTGTCTGATTAGGGTTGATACTGTTAGGCAGAGCGAGAGCCACAGTAGATCGACTTGATCGATCAGATTATTCCAACCGGTGCTGAGTAGGGATATAGTGAATCAGGAAGTACTGGGGATAGTACTATAAGTATGGTATGCTTTGATACAGCGATTCAAGTGCATTTAGGGAATTCTTCAGTCGTTAAGGATCTCCAAGAATGCGGGAATCGAGACTATAGGGTTCTACGGATCAAGAAAGTGGTCATAGGTTGACTCTTGTGATCATAGTTTGTGGGTATCGTCGCTGAGGTTACCAGTGACGGATATTGGTCTGAGCATTGCTTCGTGTTAGCAATGATTGACCCAGTTTGCGAAAATGAGATTTAGTGATTATTCTAGGATTTTCACTGGACAATTTTTGGGGGACTGTTAGTCGGAGTGTTTTGCTTGGATTCTTCTAGCAGAATTCTCAAGGGTTGTTCTTGAGAAGCGATTCGACAAGTGCTTATGGTTTTCAACGAGTTTTAGCAGGTTATCATCAGTTGTTAAATGGGATGAGACAGCAGCTAAGACTGCGTTTTTGAGTCTAGCGGGCTTGTTGTCGCTGATGTTCCAGTGTATGTTCTGATGTGATGCGTCATTAAGAGGTTGAGATAGTGGGATCGAGGTGAACCAATTTGGTTATCCCAGTTAGAGAGTCAAGGATTTTCGTTATCTAGGACAGGATAACCGGAATCGTTTTTGTCGATACTATCTCTAGTGACAAGATAGAGGTAAGAGTTCGATACAGACTACTAATGCTGGGGATGGTGTTAGTCCATCTTAGAGTTTCAGCATGATGGTAGTGTATTTTGAGGCGACGGCCTCGTAGAGCGCGTTAAGACAATAAATTGTGTACAATGATACTGCCACAATTGAAGTTAGTAAACAGGTGTTCTTTGGGAACATTCGTTGGCATCAGGCAGGGTAAGTACTGAAGGTACATACTATGATGCTAGGAAATTGTCAGGATTTGGTTGTATCCGTGGCAGGATGGCTATTATGATCGAGTAGATGCTATCGATAGAGAGATTCGGATCAAGGTTGATCGAAATCAGTCTAAGGATTTCAGATGGTTAGAGTGGTGTGCAGCGATGCGATTGCTTTGCGAGATGGTGGTCGGTACTAGCCATTTCTCTTTGCATAAGGTACTGTTTTGGGAATAAATATTTTATTCTTAGTGATAAGGAGTAACTCGAACGAGTTCTTGGAAAGAGATCTCTAGGATTTGACCGAGAGTTGAATCTAGATCGATTGTTTATCGCTTTACGATAACATCGAGGGATGCGATGTTAGCGTTAGACCAGTGAGATACAACATGTTGTATCTTGTTTTTTTCGTTGGGCAGCGATGGATTTCGCGCGTGTCTAGAGATAACTGATGACTAGTTACGATCTTAGCAGGAGTGTCATCGCTAATATTTGTAGTCAGTGTGGCTAATACAGTCGGTAATTGGATCGAATGTGCCATGTCGTTTGAGGATAGCAATGGATAACTGACGATAGTCAGTAGTGTTACGCAATTCTAGTAGGATTACAGATGAAAAAGCAGTGATTTCCAAAGTGATCATTTAAGGCGTACGAGTTTAGAATCAGCGCGGATTCTAGACCGAGTACAAGTTCGGATGTGATTCAGTGATTAAACAGACCCTGCAGGTTTAGTGAGGTTTGGGGTTGTCGAAGGTTATTCGACCAGATGATTCGAATCGGAACTATTGGTGGATTGGACAAGTGGTCTATGTTATGTTCTCGAGGTATACCCTAGATTTCGAGGATGAAATCTTTTAAGGGGGGGATAATGTAGTGACCCGTATCCGTACTTAGCGATTAATGAGTATGTAAATCGTGTGATCATGTTTAGATTAAATAAAACATGATTAAGGAAATTCTATATGGATCAACGGACTTCGGAAATAGATCCAGAACACTCAAAAATTGTCCAGAGACTCCCAAGACTCGAGTGGGATCGGAGCTTCCGATCTTGGTGAGTTCGGAACCACACCGAAAGCAAGACGATCGGAGATTCCGATCAGCAATCGGAGCTTCCGATATGTTGTCGGTGACAAGTGTGTGGTTGCATGTAAAGGAATTGACGTGTGGCGATCGAAGAATCCGAAGCAGGAACGGAGCTTCCGATCTACGGAGTTCGGAGTTTCCGATCGTGGAACGGAGCTTCCGATCACTGTCTATAAATATAGGTGCGAGGGCCTTATTTCAAAGCATACCGAGTTCCTCTCCTTCGCCAACATGGCTCTATTTTAGGGCTTTGGGTACTTTTATTTTAGAGTTGGAGTAGGAAATATATTTTAGTATAGTCAGATAGTGTCTGACCTAGTCGTAGAGCAGTGCTCGTGTAGCGGAGCCGTGCTTGAGGCTGTGGAGCTGCAGCAGGGGTGCGCCTTAGTTGCGGGATAGTCGCCATCAGTGGGCTGACAACTGACGCAGGTATAGCTATGGTCTCCATAAATTATTTATGAGTATGCAATAGCTTAGTTAAAACTTTTAGATCTTAGTGAATGATGCATGGGTATTTGCATTGTAGAGCTGATGATAGGCTTGGAACCTAGAGTGGGACTGATAGGAACTGCCTGTAGTAAGATACGTAAGTACTGACAGAGATTTCCAGCGGATATGCATGCTTATATGTTGCATTTATGTGTTTGCATGTTATTATGGTTCTGTGGCATGTGCATATTATCTTGTACCTGTACATCTTTTGAGTTGAGTCAGTTAGGGTTGCTCAGCCCTGTTTGGACGTTTAGATATCGAGTACCCTTAGGTACTGGTATCTAAAGGACTTCATGGTCCACGTTCGAGATTCGGGAGTGAGTGGTCGCGCACAGTGGTTAGCGACCCCGATGTGACGAGCTCATATCCCAGGCGCCAGTCTAAGCAGTTTGTATACAGTTATCCCTGATAAGGATACCCTGTCATTTGCATGTATCATATTTGTATGTTTATCCGTATTTGCGTATTGAGCTTAGAGCTCACGTCCAGTCTTTTCTGTGTATCTGGACACCTCATTCGATGGGGCAGGTGTAGGTGTAGGATTGAGCAACAGGAGCTTGGAGAGGCCAGTAACCGTCGGAGACAGCAGGATTAGCTGTAGGTCTTAACCCTTAGGATTTTTTTGTAATTCGATTGGGTTGTATATTGGTTTATTTAACCGGTTGTATTCCGCCGGTTTGCTTGTATTTAAATCTTCTGCAGCAATTTATTTAATGCATGATTAATTATGCTCTACACTCTTATTAGGTTGTGTATCCGGGTCGGGTCGCTACAGTCTTTGTGAGACCTCGGTTCTAAACCACTAATCTTAGATTTATACAACAAATAAGCATACTAGATCCAAGACACAAAGCAAGAAAGAAATTTTTTTTTTTTAAAAGGGGGTGCGCTCGGGCGGTCAAAAACCGCCGCTCGAGCGCGCCCTAAAATTCAAAGCTACTGGATTGCTCAGACTGGGGTGCGCTCGGGCTGCTAAAAACTGCAGCTCGGGCGCCCCCTGCAGCAGAAACAGAACAGAGCAGAAATGGCTTGGCAACTACAACCAAGAGCCATTCGATACATCAATTTCAAAATCATGCATTAAAACGCAACTCAAAACGTTAATACACAAGCATACTCCAATACAAGGTAGTTCTAAAGTTATACAATCTCGAACTAATAGAACATGCTTTCGTCTAGCTTATTCAATACAAAACAAGTTCGAATATGATCTAAGTTCGATTACATATTCGACTTCTAAAACGACAAAGCCTCACGTCTATCATCTCAACCCCCTAGCCATGCTGCCTCTGACTCGGTCCTGCCCCACCTGTTGCCAAGTACACATACAAACAAAGACAACAGCCGGAAAACTGGTGAGAATAATATTCCCAGTAAAAAGAGACAACATGCAATAACAGACAAGCATTCCAAACGAAATGCATCAACTTCCAAATAATCAATTAACAATCATGCAATTCCACAAGCATATCTAAAACTCAATTCATATGCATAAATGCAATGCATGTCTTTAAAATCTGGGATTATCAAGTCGGATAATCAAAAGAGTTGCTGCTTTTGCTTTTGGGATCCCGAGGACTAGATCACGTAAACGACTCACCGACTCTCCCGATCGAGGTGGTGCTACGTATCTCCATCCTCTAGACTTTGGTGCGACTATAAGGAGTATGCTAGCACTAGGTGAAACGGCTACACCCAGGCCACTCACAATATAATCCCCAAAACGTCTATCATCAAAAATGGTCGTCCTGCCCGCTTCTCAAATCAAGGATTCATGGCTCAAGATGAATGCAATGCAACATAACTCAATCAACTAAATTCAAGTAAAAACAAATAACATGCAAGTATGTGATTCTTCGGAACACTCGAATCAAGTCGGATTCGAGTCACACGTTCCATTCCAATCTAAGTCATCTTTTACCTCATTCAACAACGTCGATGCTCCAAACCTGGAAACAACAACGATTCCTCAAACAAGATTCAATCAAACTTTCTCAATCGATAATAAGAGAATCGATACTATACCGGCTCCAATCTCCAAGTTGCACAAAGCTGAAATCTCGCAACTCCACTGGCCTCAAATCAATCTGTACAAGAAGTAATAAAGGCTCGAGATTAACATACAACTCAATCGAAGGCTTGGCTCAAACAATTCAAACCGATAGACAATCCAAAACTCAAACCGGCGGCATAACGGTTGTATTCTGATCAAACCGGAAATGCAGACAGCATAATATCAATCCAATAGACTCAATTCAATCAACATTCCACCATAACAATCCAATTCTAACAAATCATAAAACTCAACTTTTCGAATAATCTTCCAAAATTCACAACAAATCCGAACGACGCTCTATTTCAAAACCGGCAGAGAATAAACGATCAGAACTCTGTCAAGATCAACATACTCGAATCTTGAACGATTCTAACAACATCCAAAAACTAGAAAGAACCTGGTCGTAGAAAAACTTACGATAGAACGAAGCTCTCTCAGCCGTGATCGCTAATCTGCCTTCAAAAATAAATTCCAACGGACGGATCGAACTCGGGGAGAAATCTGGAAGCTCAAAGAACTTGGAAAACGTCTTCAATGGAGGAGGCATGATGGAGGAGGAAGATGAAATTAAAAGAAAAGTCAAAGCCTCTATAAATATCTAATTAAGTCCAAATTTGCGTTTTAGTCCCTCAAAAATCCAAAATTTCAAAAAGGACCCTGATCAAAATCAAGTCGGCTCTTGAACTCTGGAATCTTCGATTATCTCAAATAAAGTCAATTAAGATAAAATCGGGGCGTTACAATTCTCCCCCTCTTAGAAAAGATTTCGTCCTCGAAATCAAACACGGTTCCAACGCGAACTGTGTCTCTCAAATACTCCTTCAAGTCCGCAAATCGAAAGTCGACTCATTCTCGTCAGCATAATCCTCATCTGCCCAGTCGCAATCCAATCATCTCTGGTTCCAACTCAAAGCATAACATCTAAGTTTGACTCGTCTGATCTGGTTGTCCGTCGTTCTGAGGATATCGAACTGAAAAAGTTGAAATCAGACATCAAAATCTCATCAAAGTCCTTGCCGAAAGAACAAGTGCATCAAGGATCTCTGTCTAAACTGACAGACTTCGGCAAAACATGACATCTGACGACCTCTGACAAGATCTCAATCCTCTAATCTTGAATGAAAGTCATTCTGTATGGAATACGGTAGCAGACTCCAACAATCGGTCAATCAAATGAGATAGTAGATAAAATAAGAACAACTCAAAACATCGGTTGCTGCATACAATTCCTCAGATAAAAATTCGCAATAAGAAATCTATACAATCTAATCCTCTTCTCTGCTTTCAAATCAGTTTCTGTCTGCTAAAATAATTACTCCAACTCTTAAGATTAGAACAGATCACGTGAATTTCCTCATAAGACAATAGAAGAACAGATCTTCAAATCAATAAGATTACTACGAGCTCAAGTCCAGATTCAGAAATTGAGTCTCGAGCGTCTTCAACTGTCTCGACGTCTAGACTATAGCGCAATTCTACTTAAAAAGAATATATCTCCAAAATCTCGATAAGAAAAGATCGCTGATCGGCATAAATTCCATCATCAAATCATACAATCGAAGAAGACCATTCGATCCAAAAGAATTCAGACATCGAAGAAAAACATACAACTGCTCGGCACAACCATCTGCTATACGATTCTCAAAAGCTCTGAAAGATCAGTACAATTCTCATTCCAAAAAGATAAGAAATCAACGATATGAATTCATAGTCTCAACTAATTCTTCTAAAAGATCTGGTTAACATAAGTTAACAACACTACTGGAGTTTCCATCAATTCGAACGATTCAACAATTTAAAAGAGGCACGTTAAACATATACAGATTCTTCAATAAGAAGGCAAGAGATTCGCCAGTATCTAACATTCCAATAAGAATAGGAAACTCAATATCGAACGTTACCTGATCTGTCATTATCGGGTGCATCCTGAGTCTGCGGATCCTCAGACAGAGCAAAAACTTGTGCCTGCTGTCTGGGAGGCTGGCTTGCATACTGATTACCTTCCTGCACATTCTGTTGCTGAGGTTGGAAAGAGTGGACAGTAGGTGCTTGCTGCTGAGGTTGAGCTGTCTGTCTCGGGAAAATTCCACTCTGAGCTTGCTGAGTAACACGCTGAGGACACGTTCTCGCAAAATGCCCCGCCTGGTTACAAATATGACAGCTTCCAAAAATACCTCTACACTGATCACTGGAGTGACGACCTCCGCAGTTGGCACAAGACATGCCTGACTGTCCCGAACTCTGTCCCGATCCATACTGCCTCGAACCACTAGGGCTCGAAGAATTGGTTCCGTGCTTCTTAAACTGCTTCCCCTTCGGGAGATAGTAATCCTTCCTGTTACCTCCACTGCTACCACCCTCAGAACTTGGTGGTTGGTTCTGAAACTGAAAGGATTGATTCTGGTAATGGAACGGTTGGTTTTGGTATTGAGAAGATTGTGCCTGAAACTGTCCTTGCTGCTGCTGAGGCACAAACTGATTTCCTCTCTGCCTCCTCAAACCTGCTTCAGCTCCTTTTGCGTGATTCATGGCATCCGCAAAATTATCTGGCCTAGAAGTGTTTACCAACATGAAGATATCAGGGTTCAAGCCATTAATGAAATGGTCGACTTTAGCTTCCTCATCGCCAGCAATTAGCGGTGCAAAACGCAACAGACTATCAAACTTGGCTACGTACTCTTCAATGTTCAGATTCCCTTGCCTCAGATTGGCAAACTCAGCTCCCTTATCCTTACGGTACGAGATAGGGAAAAACCGCTTATAAAATTCAGATTTGAAAAGAGTCCAAGTAACTTCCGTACCTCTATTCTCCATTGCTTTCTTCGTCATGATCCACCAACTCTTAGCAACCCCACGAAGCTGATGAATGACTAACCTGATTCGACGGTCATCTGTGTAATTGATGGAATCAAACAACTGATCGATATCATCCAACCAACTCTCACAGTCAACTGGATTTTCTGAACCCATCAACAATGGCGGATTGAACGACTAAAACCTCTTCAGCAAGGTTTCCATAGGCGTCGCTGAAGCATCCATCTCAACCGTTTCAGTACTAGCTTGCTCAGTTGTAGGAATAACTGGCGGTGGATTCCTATCAATAACTCGTCGAGGACCCATCTGATAATCAAATGTTAGGACACAAGATATCTCAATCGCTGCAATTCGGTGCCCTTGCAACCTCTCAGAATTCCGGATACAGGTGAAATACAGTTCATATCTCAATTAATTCATGCTTCATATTTCAAATCACAAAATCATGTAACTCAGATAATTCTCAACGACAAAGCATGCTCGCATGGTATTTAAATAAATCAATTTAAATAACTCAATCACATGCGAGAATCAATTCATGCGGACTCGATCTACCCCGCTCACTTCTAAATTCAGTCCAAGAATCTTATCTCTCTGATACCACTTAATGTGAGACCTCGGTTCTAAACCACTAATCTTAGATTTATACAACAAATAAGCATACTAGATCCAAGACACAAAGCAAGAAAGAAATTTTTTTTTTTAAAAGGGGGTGCGCTCGGGCGGTCAAAAACCGCCGCTTGAGCGCGCCCTAAACTTCAAAGCTACTGGATTGCTCAGACTGGGGTGCGCTCGGGCTGCTAAAAACTGCAGCTCGGGCGCCCCCTGTAGCAGAAACAGAACAGAGCAGAAATGGCTTGGCAACTACAACCAAGAGCCATTCGATACATCAATTTCAAAATCATGCATTAAAACGCAACTCAAAACGTTAATACACAAGCATACTCCAATACAAGGTAGTTCTAAAGTTATACAATCTCGAACTAATAGAACTTGCTTTCGTCTAGCTTATTCAATACAAAACAAGTTCGAATATGATCTAAGTTCGATTACATATTCGACTTCTAAAACGACAAAGCCTCACGTCTATCATCTCAACCCCCTAGCCATGCTGCCTCTGACTTGGTCCTGCCCCACCTGTTGCCAAGTACACATACAAACAAAGACAACAGCCGGAAAATCGGTGAGAATAATATTCCCAGTAAAAAGAGACAACATGAAATAACAGACAAGCATTCCAAACAAAATGCATCAACTTCCAAATAATCAATTAACAATCATGCAATTCCACAAGCATATCTAAAACTCAATTCATATGCATAAATGCAATGCATGTCTTTAAAATCTGGGATTATCAAGTCGGATAATCAAAAGAGTTGCTGCTTTTGCTTTTGGGATCCCGAGGACTAGATCACGTAAACGACTCACCGACTCTCCCGATCGAGGTGGTGCTACGTATCTTCATCCTCTAGACTTTGGTGCGACTATAAGGAGTATGCTAGCACTAGGTGAAACGGCTACACCCAGGCCACTCACAATATAATCCCCAAAACGTCTATCATCAAAAAGGGTCGTCCTGCCCACTGCTCAAATCAAGGATTCATGGCTCAAGATGAATGCAATGCAACATAACTCAATCAACTAAATTCAAGTAAATGCAAATAACATGCAAGTATGTGATTCTTCGGAAAACTCGAATCAAGTTGGATTCGAGTCACACGTTCCATTCCAATCTAAGTCATCTTTTACCTCATTCAACAACTTCGATGCTACAAACCTGGAAACAACAACGATTCCTCAAACAAGATTCAATCAAACTTTCTCAATCGATAATAAGAGAATCGATACTATACCGGCTCCAATCTCCAAGTTGCACAAAGCTGAAATCTCGCAACTCCACTGGCCTCAAATCAATCTGTACAAGAAGTAATAAAGGCTCGAGATTAACATACAACTCAATCGAAGGCTTGGCTCAAACAATTCAAACCGATAGACAATCCAAAACTCAAATCGGCGGCATAACGGTTGTATTCTGATCAAACCGGAAATGCAGACAGCATAATATCAATCCAATAGAATCAATTCAATCAACATTCCACCATAACAATCCAATTCTAACAAATCATAAAACTCAAATTTTCGAATAATCTTCCAAAATTCACAACAAATCCGAACGACGCTCTATTTCAAAACCGGCAGAGAATAAACGATCAGAACTCTGTCAAGATCAACATACTCGAATCTTGAACGATTCTAACAACATCCAAAAAATAGAAAGAACCTGATCGTAGAAAAACTTACGATAGAACGAAGCTCTCTCAGCCGTGATCGCTAATCTGCCTTCAGAAATAAATTCCAACGGACGGATCGAACTCGGGGAGAAATCTGGAAGCTCAAAGAACTTGGAAAACGTCTTCAATGGAGGAGGCGTGAAGGAGGAGGAAGATGAAATGAAAAGAAAAGTCAAAGCCTTTATAAATATCTAATTAAGTCCAAATTTGCGTTTTAGTCCCTCAAAAATCCAAAATTTACAAAAAAGACCCTGATCAAAATCAAGTCGGCTCTTGAACTTTGGAATCTCCGATTATCTCAAATAAAGTCAATTAAGATAAAATTGGGGCGTTACAGTCTTGATGGATGTTCAGTGATTGCAAGAATGTATAACTATTAGGAGGATGTCCCAGGATGGCTAAATCGTGTTGAGAGATTTGACTAGCCTATCGTTTGAAACTCTTGGGTGAGTAGCCGGGTGGTCGAGACGATGAAGTCATGGGAGGTTCGATGATTTCCATTGCGACATTTGCATGGCTTCGCAGGTCAATAGTAAGAAGATGACTTAGCGTCATGATTTTCAAGTGATGATAGTTTTCATCAGGGCACAATATAGAGTTACATTGAGAAACGTGAACTGCGATTAGTACTAGACTTGGTAGTCTGAGTTCTTAGCAATGCTTTAGAAGCTTTTCTTTGCTTCAGGAGAGCATGGGAAGGTTAACCAATCTGAGAATTGTGGGAAGCAGTTACGTTAAAGTATAGTTTTATGTCAACTGAATTCTCTTGAAGAGAGACTCTTGAGATAATGTGTCAAGCGCAGTGTGGGTAATGGTGTTTCCTGACTATGGGTATTCTTCACAGAGATTGTTGGGAAACAAATAGATAGTTGGAATCCAGCCAACGATTTGGCGAATGTCGCGAATCAGTTAGGTTTTGATGTGGGTTTCATATACATAAGAGTTTCCTTGTAGATAATGATCTTGAGAAAGAAGATGTTTGCATTCTTTTTGTTGTGGTCAGTTGATACAAGATCAGTACCCAGAGGTTACGAGTGTTATCTTGGCAAAAAGGATCTCGAGGAGATACGCCTTGAGGACGAAGGATGTATCAGTGTTGTGATACATTAATGTCAAGGAAGTTGATTTTCGTACAGTAGCGCAGCAGCTTTCAGAACCAAACTGAAGAGTTTGAGGAATGCTGAAAGTAAATCGGCGTTAATGGATCTCGCAGGAATTTAGACAAGAGTCTGAGTGTGTCAAAATCTATTCGACCAGACACTCAAGTAAGGATCTCTAGTACGTTCTCGAGGTTTACCCTAGATTTCGAGGACGAAATCTTTTAAGGGGGGGAGAATGTATTGACCCGTATCTAGAATTAATTATTAATGAGTAATTAATCATGTGATCATCTTTAGATTTAGTAAAACATGATTAAGGGATTTCCTAACAAGTCTAAGGAGTTCAAAAATGGATCCAGGACACTCAAAATAGTCGGGAAGGTTCCGACGGTTCGGAGGGTTCGGAGGCTCCAAACCTGAGATCGGAGGATCCAAACCGGATCGGAGGGTCCGAACTTGCATGGCCAGCTGTCCGAGAATAATACATCATTGGTGACGTCACTGATGGGACTTCGGAGGATCCGAAGTCGGGAACGGAGGATCCGAACCGGATCGGAGGCTCCGAAGTCAGGATCGGAGGCTCCAAACTGGATCAGAGGATCCGAAGTCAGGATCGAAGGCTACGAACTCCGTCTATAAATAGGGGGCCGAGATTTCATTTTTGAGCACACAAGATTCCTTTCTCCTCTCGATTCCTTAGCCTTCTAGCTTAGACCTAGGGAATTCTAGGCGTCCTTTTGGGATTCCGGAAGTGGCATAGCGATCCAGGCATCGTAGCGGAGCTGTGACCTAGTTTTGAGGCAATTTTCATCAGCGAGCTGACGACGGACGCAGGTATAGCTTTTGCTTCCTAAAAATATTCAGGAGTATGCAATAGCTTAGTTAAGGCTTTTAGAGCTTAATTAATGATGCATGAGTATTTGCATTGTATAGTTGATGATAGGCTTGAAACCTAGAGTGAGACTGCTAGGAACTGCCTTAGAAAGGTACGTAAGTACTGACTGAGATAGCCAGTGGGTAAGCATGCTTATGTGTTGCATTTATGTGTCACATTTTGCATGGATTATTATGCGTCATGTTCATATCATATTGTGCATGTACATCTTTTGAGATGAGACATGAGGATTGCTCAGCCCTGTTCGGACGGTTGATGTCTAGAGCCCAGCGACCGATGGGTTAGGTGGCACTAGCATCTGGGTGACACGGTCTACGTCCGGTAGGAATGAGCAGTGTACGCAGGGTTTGATTCCGGGGTTGTACAACTCATGTCCTAGGTGCCACACTGAGTAGATTATATACAGTCATCCCAGATACGAATACCCAGTCATTTGAATGCATCATGTTTGTATGTTTTACCCGTGATTTCGTATTGAGCGTAGTCGCTCACGTCCAGTATTTTCTATGTGTCTGGACACCCCATTTGACGGGGTAGATTCAGGTACAGGTGGTGTACCGAGTGGCTTGGATAGGCCAGAGACCGAGAAGACAGCATTATTAGCTGTAGGTTTTATTTTAAGTTTATTCGATTGGGTTGTATAATCAAATTTGTTTAACCAGTTGTATTCTTTCGGTCTGCTTTTATTTAAGTCTTCCGCAGCAATTTATTTAATGGATGCTTAATTATGCACTAAGCTCTGATTAAGTAGTGGATCCGGGTTGGGTCGCTACACTACATTTATAAACTTTCGTTTCTAATCACAACATAAAGCGAACTTTGGCAACTTACCTATAGTCCACTTTAACCCAGGTTTAATATTTTTACGCACTTAGTAGTTCATAAGTGAAAATACAACCACATTCTCATATTAACTCAAAAATAATCATCACAAATGGATTATGTTCCTTGTCAAAACTAAATCCACAATCACTCTTCCTAGAGTTCAGAGCAACAAAACCAGAAACAATATTTATCAACGTACAAATTCTATACACCCAAGGCATCCAAGAGGAAATTCAACCATAGTACTACATTACCTATAGTGTAAGTGCATACTCCAAAAAGAAAAATAATCTAATCCGTAATGCCCATAGGTAAAATCTCCTCAACAATTCTATGCTAACACAGAATCCCTAGAACAAAACTATTTGAATGCAAAACAAATTGACTTAATTCTCAAAACAATCACTTATTTTTTAATAAAGTAAAACTCTCCTATTCACCCTAGGCCTAGCGTCCTCGCTGGTTCCCTCGAATGCTGAGAGTGGTGGAGCTGCAGGTGGAGGTGGATCCTGATTACCCGTATCGTGAACTTCACGTGTCAGAGGCGTATTACAATTCCCATCAATCCCTCACGCAACCGTATTGCATAACTAGGTATTTTAATTTAAAACCCTTATAACAAAAATTCAGTAAAAATCTAACTCATGGGTTTCATTCTTAAAACATAATTAAAAGCATTTAAAACTCACAGACTGGCAATGTAACTTCTGAGCTCCATGTAGCAGGCTAGCTAACCCTCCAAGGGTCTTGCTCTGATACCAAATGAAACGACCCTCTACTAGAAATTTTTTTTTAATTCTACATATATGCAACTATTCTTAAAATAGATTTTCTATAAAGTATAATGTATAATTAAAATCAATTGTATGCTAATAATTTAAAATACTCGAACAAATTAAAAATCCATGATTGAATGTTCAATAACGTAAAATGCGGAAAATAGTTTAATACAATCTCATAATCACTGAAATATAAAAACGCGAAGGTCACGGGTGTGCTAGCTCGCCAGGGATGCAAAGATATCCTCGCCGCCAGTCGGGACCACAACCTCCTGACTAACATCAAACTCATCTGTACATCATTTAGATCTAATGAGACTAGAGGCTCAGCATGCTCTACCCTTTAATAACAAATACTACATAATAAGTTCGCATAGAAGCACATATCGTATAAAAATATCCTGAAGTATCTTATGCATGCATGATCATAAAAATATTTGCATAATACTGAGTCATAAACGTAAACATCATCATAATCTTGATAATAGACATAATACGTAATATAAATACGTAATATAATCATTGACATGTCATAAACATAAAAATCATTTTCCTGTGTGTCATATAAGTGAAGTGCAACAATAAGCGATTGATCAATTTAAAAATCAATGTACGTGGCAGCGAGGTTCACCGAACATATGGGGTTTCCCTACGCCTTCTATACCTCTTCACCAAACCTGTGGGGATCCGAAGGCTCATAAACATAAGTGGAAAGGTCATTGAGCCCGGTATCCCGACCTCCAGTCCTGTATTTGTCACAAATCACATCAATTTCCAAAAATATTTTCTTTACATGTCATTATCTTAACATAAAATACATGCATGAATCATGAATTTTAAAAAATATCATTTTCCTTAAAATTCTGCCCGTAAATATATATTCAATTCATTTTGCATAAAAGTCATACTTATATCAAAATATACATATAGATTCATTAAATATATATTTACGAACTATTTTATTCGCCACTGCTATTTCGATTTGAAACACCTTAACTAAAGCCCATAAACTTAAATTGGCTCATTAACACTTGTCCTGACCCAAAAATAGTTAGACTAGCTCAATCACACTTAAAATGACCCAATTAGACTTAGATTGGCCCAATAGTATTTAGCCCAACTTAGAACTTATCACAACCAAATAAATCAAACAACTTAGGCTCATTAACAAATTTAACTAAATTATTAAATTAATCCCAAATAAATATCTTAAGTCAATAAGTTTGGCCCAATAAAAAAAACTTGGCTCAATAAACAAACTTGACTCAATAAAAGAAATTTGGCCCAATAAAATAAACTTGACCCAATAAACGAACTTGACCCAATAAACGAACTTGGCCCAATAAAATATACTTGGCCCATGAAACAAATTTGGCCCAATAATATAAATTTGGCCCAATAAACGAACTTGGCCCAATAAAATAAACTTGGCCCAATAAACAAACTTGACCCAATAAAATAAACTTGGCCCCTTAAAAACATGGCCCAAAAAAATAAACTAAACACTCTGACTCCTAAATAAATTACCCGGCCCAAAATAAAATAACCCGGAACCCTAACCCATAACATATGACCCTAATAATCTTGACCCGATCCAGACAACCCACTTGTGCGAGCCCTGCACGAGCTGCCTGCTAGGTAGACTACCTTACAACCATCCAGCTCTTCACCTAGCCAACACTAGCTCAAACCACCTTAAATCAAGACCCAAATGAACCTAACCCAGCCACCAAACCAGTGAACAACAGCTAAGACCAATCCATTGCAGAAAAATCATCCAAAACCAAGCCACAATGCATAAAAATGTGAATGATGCGTGAATTAAAATTTGAGCTACCAAATCCACATACAAGTGCAATAACACGATTTTAATAATTCAAAATAAAGAATATACTGGTCTAAATGGGTAAGAAAGGAAGGGTATAACATGCCTTTAAGTTTAAAACGCAAGAAAAACTTATACGGTTGCGGTTGTGTATATGGGGACTCGGGAATCTCATAACTTTCAAATTCTGGAAAGCTCAAATCCCTAAACTGCTAGTTTCTGCCTCTAAATAACCTCAACTAGCTTCTGATCTGCGAAAAATCACATAATGGTCAAAAGTCAACCCTAGTCAACTCAGGTCAATCTTTGACCAAAAATTCCCAAACTTTATTGCGTTCTCACCGCTTTACGGTTTTGAATCTCAACTCGAAACTTGGATATTTGGATCTATCACATCAAACCGGTCAAAAATTGTTAACATGCTGGTGGTCGTAGGAAAATCGGGGGGCGACGGCGGCAGCGACATCCAACACTACTTCAAAATTCATGAAATTTGGCAGGCTTGTAGAGCTCGACGAGACAATTCCAACGCACTATGCCACGACCGGATTGGAGCTCCGATGCGCCGTAGATCGGAGAAAAACAAGGCGATTCCAGCGAAGAATTCCAAGCTCCGATTTGCCTGATTCCGACCAAAAAGATGCAATAAGCTTAGGAAAGGTTCTAAACATCACCTACTACCATTTAGCATCTCAAAATACAACTCAATCGAGCAAAAATCCCACCAAATCACGTGAGGAAGACGATGAACAGTGACCGCTCCTTCTCGACTTCGTGCTCGCCAAATCGGACACCAAAACTCACAATTCTTGGTATGGTTGTGACCGCCTTGACGAGAGCTACAAGATGGAAGGGTCAATTGACGATAACAACGGCGATCGGACGGTCGGCGACGTGAATCAGGTTTTAGGGGTTAGGGATTTAGTGTGTGTTTTGGTGTTTTGTACATGAGACAGAGCACCACTTAATATTATAAAAATTGGTTCTAAAATGACCCGGTCTGATCCATTTCAATACTCTTATGTTATTTTACTTCAATATGTAATTTAACATATTTTTACAATTATCTGTAATAGTGAACATTGACCAGACAACTTGACCCGTAAATTCCCCAATAAATAAATTGAGTCAATTGATAAGTGCATTTTGTGTACTTAATTAGTTTATGATTTTACTTGACTTTTGTGAATTCTTGGGAGATATTGCATGAATTGCTGTTGTTTTTGTGATTGTAGGAAATAATGGACTTTGATGAATTTAAGTGGAATAAAGGCCAAAAGGATGGAAAAAAAGAGAGGAAATCAAGACTTGAAGAAGTGAAGAAAATGCTAAAATTCGAGACTGACGCGCGCCCGCGCTGCGAGGAATATTTGGAAGATTGTTGTTCGAACTTGAGGTGCGCCCGCGCGATGGGATTTTCAGAAGTGAGAATTTGATTTTGTAAAGAAACTTGGGTATTTTTGTGGCCTTTTAATTGGACGATTTGTAGACCATATAAAGGGGAGTTTCTGACCCCAGAGGGGAAATCGGCCACCACAACACATCAGACAGAAATTGGAGAATTTGGATCGAGATTTTGAGAGCAAAGAACATCAATCAGCAGAGTTTGAAGATCGATAGACCGGACACGGCATCGAAGATTTGACTTTGTTTTCTTTCCTTTATATTTATTTTTGAATTGATGTTTACTCTTATGAACATGTTTTGTGTTTATTTAAATTCGATTATGAACTAAATTTTTAGAGTCTAGAGGTTGGATGGAACCTGGTGTAGACACTCTCATGAATTTTTGATTTTATTGAATTGAGTTCCTATAGATTAATTGTGTTTCTAGAATTGAATGTCTTTTCCATTACTTGATCAATAATTGAATTGTAATATTTAGTTGAAATCAGGCACTCTACAGAGGCGATTTTGAATAGGACCAATAGAAATAACACTGTTAATTATTTATACAGCTCGAGAGAGTGTATAATTTTAACAGAGCTTTTAAGAAAACATTGTTTTACATAGATCACTGCAAATAGATTCTTAATAGGGATATTGGAATTGAACTGTAGTTGATACACTTTATTCGGCACTCGGGAGAGGGAATAATACACTTAAGTGTTCTTGACTATTAATTGAAAGGAATTTCATGAAAATAAATTATTTAGGAGTGATTGTTGTCGAAACCAGGTGAAATCTAAACCTCAAGACCATTTTTCCTCTGATTGATTAATCTATGAATTTTGTGTGCGTGTTATTGGTAGCTCTTAGTCGTATCACGCCCAAATTAATCCAACTCAACACAAACAAATAAATATGTAGTAACGAGAGTAGGGATCATTCCCACGAGGAAGGTGCAATTTATTGTGTTTTTAAAAATACTGAAAATAAATGAAAAGGGGGTTTTTGGATTTTAAAATTAACTAACGAAAATTAAAAGCAAATAAAATAAATTTTATCACTAGCATGCAATATTAAAATAATAATGAAACAATTAATTAAAACAAGTTTTAGTATCGGTCGACTCCACCCTTGAAGTTATTCACTTGATCATCGATTCCCTAAAAATAATTAATTCTCATTGAATATTCACCATTGAAAATTTAATTCCTATCCCACCTTAATTTTAGTTAATTAGACACAAGCGTTCTAAATTAACTCTTACCAATTAATTAAACCAAATACAAGAGATTAAGGTTTAAACCCAAGGTAGCATTCAAACTAGTGAAATTGAGGAACCTAGACAACACATACACAAGCGGATGTATTTAATCTAGTCAATTGTTGTTCCTACAATTTAATAAACTCACAAGCGAACGATTATTAATTGCAGTTGCTTCACAAATTAGAGGGATCAAACAATTACGAATTTGATATATAATTTAGTTGTAGATTGTATGATAAAATCACAGGGTTATCAATCCAATAATCTCACATACAAGCATAAAATAAATCCAAAACAACTTTTGATATCCAAATAAAAATCAACAATGAAAATTAAAATATCACGAGATAAATAAAACTTCAAAGGGTTTGTCTTCCTCTACCAAGAACTAAAACTTAGAAAAATTGAAGAAAAAAACTAAATCTAAGAACAAGAAAGATAAAACCTAGCCGCCAAAGAATTCTTTTCCCTTCTAGCCGTCTCCAAAAAAAGATTAAAAATCGGGTTCTAATAGTTATTTAAAGTATAGAGTCCTTCCCAAGAAAGTTTCATAATTAAAATATAATTCCCAAAAATCACGTCTCGCTCGATTGGTTGAAACTTACCGATCGAGCGAGAAAATTTATGTCCCAATTCTTAAAATTCTGCGACATGCACGGACCCCGAGCCAGGTCCGTGCCTGGGTCCGTGCATACCTCCCTTCCACCGCGCAGTTTTCTTGAAAAATTCATATCAAGAGTTCTAGCCGTCGGATCGAGCCGAAATTTGAACAACAGCTTCAAAACATCTTGAAATACATTTTAAATGGTGGAGATCAGATTTGATCTTTCTAGTATTAAAAATTAATTTTTAACCATTGCTACTCTATAATTCATTCTTGCAGCTCTTCTCTTACTCCAAATTCTTCCTTTTTATGCGCTTTTATTCCATCATTTGCTCCATTTATTCTACTTACCTTCATCAAATCACATATAATGATTAGAAACTATAAAATAAATTTAATCAATAAAAACACACCTAATCCTGACAATTTAATCCAATTAAACATAGGAAAATGTCGACATATCAGCTATAAAATCCTTTGATTATTTAATTTTTCTGAAAAACTCTCAAACTTTGATTTTATAAATAAAATTAAGACTATTATAATTACAAGTATTGAATAATTTCATTTTACTCCTTGTGGGAACGATACTATATTCACTATTATATTAAAACTTGACCTCGTACGCTTGCGAGCATAAATTTCGCAACAAGTTTTTGGCGCCGTTGCCGGGGAGTAATTTTTGATTTTGTTTAGTCTTGTTACCAATTAGTCTAAGTTTTAATTTAGAATTTTTTATTTTATTTTATTTTTAAGTTACTAATTGATCTCTTTTTGTTCGTTATTGCAGTTCATGCGAAGATCTCAAAGTGCAAATTCTCTATTTTTAATCCAGAGATCGAGCGAACTGCACGTTCTTTGAGAAGAGCGAGAAGAGAAGAAGTTGATAGAATGGATGAAGATAATGTGAATCAAGCTCCCTTGGTGCCAATTAGAGATCACTCCCGGCCGACGATCCAGGCTCACTATTTTGGAATCACTCGAGGGACCATTAACGCCAACAATTTTGAACTAAAGCCGGCTTTGATCAACTTGGTTCAACAGAACCAATTCAATGGGATTGCAACTGCTGATCCTCATATGCACCTGCGGACTTTCTTGGAGATAACCGATACGGTAAAGATGAATGGTGTTTCTAAGGATATTATACGTTTACGCTTGTTTCCTTTTTCTCTCAGGGATCAAGCTCGGAGTTGGTTGCATTCATTGCTGCTAGGAAGCATAACTACATGGGAGGAAATGGCAGTGAAGTTTTAGCAAAATATTTTCCACCGGCCAAGTCCACCCAACTGAAGATCGAAATCATCACCTTCAAGCAGATGGATTCTGAACAGCTCTACGAGGCGTGGGAAAGGTACAAAGATTTAATTAGACGTTGTCCAAACCACAATTTTGCATATTGGGAGAAAATAGAGTTGTTTTATAATGGAATGAATGCGCCTACAAGGATGTCTGTGGACTCTGCTTCTGGAGGTACCTTTTTTGCCAAGGACCCTATACAAGCCTATGATATGTTGGAACAGATGACGATCAATAGTTTTCAATGGCCATCTGAGCGTATGGGTGTCAAGAAGCCTGTGGGAGTGTATAGAGTTGATCCTATTACGTCTATCACTGCCCAAGTATCTGAATTTGACAACGCAATTAGCTGCTTTGAATAAAGTGAACGTTGCAGATTCAGCTGGAGTTTCAATTGCCATTGAAGGATCCCATCCCCAAAGGAAGTGAATTATCTCAATCCTAATGGTTACCGAGGATATGGAGGCTACAAAGGTAATTTTGTTCCCAATACTTATCACCCTAGTTTGAGGAATCACGAAAATATTTCTTATGCTAACAACAAAATTGTGTTGAATCCTCCTCCGGGGTACAATACAAATAAGGGTGAGGGTAAGCCATCTTTGGAGGACGTTGTAAATAATTTTGTGCAGGAATCGATCAAGAGTATGGCAAGGACTGAGACTCTCATGGACAGCTTAGAGATGCACATGGCCAACATGGGTGTTGTGCTTCAATCCATGGAGACTAGCATTGGGCAGCTGGCGAATGCCTTGAAAGATAATAACAGAGGCCAGTTCCCTAGAAACACAGAAGTAAATCCCAAGGAGCAGTGTAATGCTATAACATTGAGGAGTGGGAAGCAAGTGGATAATGAAGAGGGACAACCTGAGAGCAAGACGCCTAAAAAAACTGCAGTTGAGGAAAATGTCGAGGTGAAGGAGACTGAACCTGAGCAGAAACCGATGTACAAGCCTCCACTTCCATATCCTCAAAGGTTCAAGAAAAAGGCCTTGGATGAGAAGTTCTCCAAATTCTTGGAGATTTTCAAGAAGATTCTTATGAACATCCCCTTTGCTGATGCTTTGGAGCAAATGCCAAACTATGCGAAATTCATCAAGGAAGTGATGTCCAAGAAAAAGAGGCTGCTAGAGAACGAGGCGGTGAACCTAACTGAAGAGTGCAGTGCGGTGCTTCAAAAAAAGATGCCACAAAAGCTTAAGGATCCAGGGAGTTTTATTATTCCATGTTCAATTCATGGATCTCATTTTACTACTGCATTATGTGATTTAGGGGCCAATATTAATTTAATGACATTGTCTATTTACAGGGCCTTCGAGTTGGGAGAGATAAAATCGACCATGATCACATTGCAGTTGGCAGATAGAAACATCACATATCCACGGGGGATTGTTGAGGATGTGCTAGTCAAGGTGGATAAATTTATATTCCAGCCGATTTTGTGATCTTAGACATGGAAGCAGATCATGGGGCTCCGTTGATTTTTGGAAGACCGTTTTTGGCTACTGCTGATGCCAAAATAAATGTCAAGAATGGTGAATTGTCGATGGGTGTGGAAGGCGAAAGAGATATTTACAACATATTCATGAAGGCACTGAATCCACTTATCGAGGAATTATGTTTGGTTGAGCGAGTTGTAAAGATGGAGGACCACCAAAAAGCTGATATTGCAGTTGAATCATCAAAGGAGAAAGCGCCAAGTTTACCGAAGAAGAAAACCACAAAAACAAAGGCGAAATTTAAAAAGCGGTTCGTGGAATATATTTCGCGTGTGAAAGAGAAGGGAAAGACCGCATAAGACCAGTGAAAGTCGGGCTGACGACTCTAAACCAAGTGCTACTTGGAAGGCAACCCAAGCTTTTTATTTTATTTTAATTACTTTTGTTTTCATTTTATTTATTTTTTGTTAATTAATTATTTTAGTATATTATTATGAATTTTTGAAGCCTAATTTTTGTCAATGTTTTAAAATTTTTCAGAATTTGGAACATGCAATTTGAACCTACCGCGCGCCCGCCCCTTCTCCTATGCGCGTCCGCCCTATGGCTGCTCAGAAATTAATTTGAAGTACGATACTGTCGCGCGCCTGCCCCTTCTTAGATGCTCGCCTGCGCGTCTCCTGGAGTGTGTTTAATCTGATATGCGAACCTGATGCGCACTTGCCCTACCAATCTAGAGCGCCCGCGCGACGTCTGGAACAAAAATTAATTTAAAGTGCGAAACCAATGCGCGCCCACGCAACGTGATTTTAAAGGCAGAAATCATCTCGGTCTTTCAATTCCTCCTTACCACCTCTTCTAAATCCCTAATTCCCCAAAATTCCATCCTCAACCAGCCGTCTTCTTCCTCTCATTTTCCTTCATCCATAGACATAATTACTATATCTAAATTTCTCTCCTTCCAACTCTCTCTCAAATATATATATTCTCTTTCCCCCTATACCATAATCTTCCATTGGGCATTCTTCATGAGTTACACAGGGGCGGTAGGAGTGTCGGTTTGCTACAAGAGTGAAGTTCTTGCATGGTCCAAATTCATATCCGGAGTAAGTTTTTTCTTTGTGGTGGTGATTCTATTCCAACTTTTGTAGTGATTGAACGGCAGTTGAAATCATTGAAGTTGAGTTTGTATTGGCAGTGTTGTTTTGAGTGAAAATTGTGGTTGGGTGCTTATCGTTGGAGTTTGTGGGTTATTATTGTTGTGATTATAATACAAGTTTTTGGGAGTACGTGTGACTTTTCAGTTGAAAATTTCTCTATTGTGATTGTTCTTGGAAAGTGTTAGATAAATGGACCCAAAGAAAAAGCAAAAATATGGGGCATCTTCTTCATCTGCTCCGGCCTATGAAGATCATCGATTTTGGTATGAGAACGCGGCCGAGCACTATCAAAAACTCTTATCTAAGAGTATGCTGGTCGAGAGAGGATTTGATATGACGAGTGGTTTTGATCCCGACCATCCTGTATATACGATTGGAATGACGGTATTTGCTAGAAATTGGGCTACTTTTGTCAAACCACCTATGGATGATGTGATGTCTCTGGTTAGAGAATTTTACGCTAATCTGAAAGTGAGAAATGATGGGATGCGGGTTTTAGTGAGAGGTAAATTGGTACCTTTCGATGCACACACCATAAACACTGTTTATGAGATTCCTCCGCTTATGCATGATGAATATGCTGAGTTTAAGGGTGAGGCAATTGATCATGATGATGTACTGATAAGTGCATTTTATGAATTTAATTTATATATGTTTTGACTTGGCTTTTGTGATGTATTTAGTGGATATTACGCATATTTGTTGTTGTTTTTGTGAGTTACAAGGATTGGAGCAAAAGTAGCTATAAGAAGCGGAAGGATGAATTTTGGAGCAGGAACTTCAGAAAATTACTGGGAATTATTGAGACATCCAAATCCGATCTTCACCGTTCATAATAAAATTTAGGATGTTTGAAGCTGATGTCAAAATTTCAGTTCAATCCGACGGTTAGTTTGGGAGATATGATTTTTTGAAAATTGTCGCGCATTGTAGAACACAATATGCGAGAGTAGGGTGCGCCCTCGCTGTTTCCTAGCGCGCCCACGCCATCCTTGGACGTAAAAAGAAGTGTAAATTTGAGGCTCAGGAGCGCCCTCGCCACTCTACTGCGCGCCCACGCCGTTGCGAAGTCAGATTTTGTAATTTTTCGGGAAGGAAACTTTGAGACTTTTTCGGGCTTTCTTTGACGGGCTTCGAGGACATTTAAAAAAGAGATTTCAAAGACACAATAGGAGGGGGGCAGCCGCACAAATCTAAATCACACAACACACGCACAAGGAAGAAGAGATTTAGGGAGGAAAAATCTGCACAACAACGTGAAGAAGAAAATTGGAAAAGATCGAAGACGAAGGACGCGGAAGCTACTTCGGATTTGTTTTTCTTTCCCGTTTCTTATTAAATTGGAATTGATGTTTAGTTTCATAAACATGAATTGTGTTTATATATTTTTTATCATGAACTAATTTTTAGAGTCTAGAGCCTGGTGTAGATGCTTTCATGAATTTTTGATTTTATTGAATTGAGTTTCTTCTAGATTAATTGTTTTTTTTTTAGAATTGATTGTCTTTTCAATTATCCGATCAATAATTGATTTGTAATATTTATTTGAAATCTGGCACTCGGGAGATGAGATTTTGAATAGGACCATTAGAAAATACACTGTTAATTATTTATATTTCTTGAGAGAGTGTATAATTTTAACAGAGCTTTTAAAAAGAACATTGTTTTGTGATAGATCACTGCAAGATGATTCTTAATAGGGATATTGGAATTGAATTGTAGTTGATAAAAATTATTTGTTGCTCGGGAGAGGAAAATAATAAACTTAAGTGTTCTTGGCTATTAATTGACTGGAATTCATGAAACTAAATTAATTAGGATTGATTGTTGTTGAAACGAGGTGAAATCTAAACCTCTACACCATTTTTTCTCTGATTTATTTTTATCTGAAAGTTGTGTGCATGCTATAAAAAACTCATTGATTATTTTATTCTGCAAAATTCTGAGATTTTGATTTTCTAGATAAAGTTTAGACTATTTTAATTACAAGCACTGCATATTTTCATTTTACTCTCTGAGGGAACGATACTTGATTTTTCATTATATTAAAAATTGACACTTGTGCACTTGCGAGTAATTTTCACAACAAGTTTTTGGCGCCGTTGCCGGGGAGTAAATTTTGATTATTTTTTAGTCTTGTTACCAATTATTCTAGATTTTAATTTAGAGTTTTTATTTTATTTTAAGTTACTAATTGATTTCTTCTTATTTTTAATTGCAGTTTATGCGACGATCTCAAAGTGCGAATTCTTTACTGTTTGATCCGGAGATCGAGCGCACTGCACGTGCTTTGAGAAGAGTTAGAAGAGAAGAAGTCAATAGAATGGCTGAAGAGAATGTAAATCAAGCTCCCCTGGTGCCAATTAGAGATCACTTCTGGCCGAAGATCCAGGCTCATTATTCTGGAATCGCTCGAGGGACCATTAACGCCAACAATTTTGAATTGAAGCCGGCTTTGATCGACATGGTTCAACAGAACCAGTTTAATGGGAGTGCAACTGCCGATCCTCATCTACACCTGCGGACTTTCTTGGAAATAACTGATACGGTAAAAATTAATGGTGTTCCTGAGGATATTATTCATTTACGCTTGTTTTATTTTTCTATCATGGATCAGGCCAGGAGTTGGTTGCAATCACTGCCGCTAGGAAGCATCACTACTTGGGAGGGGATGACAGAAAAATTTCTTGCAAAATATTTTTCCACCTGCCAAATCCACCCAACTGAAGATTGAGATCAGCACATTTAGACAGATGGATTCTGACAGCTCTACGAGGCATGTGAAAGGTATAAAGAATTATTAAGACGTTGTCCTAACCACGATTTTGCAGATTGGGAGCAGATCGAGTGGTTTTACAATGGACTGAATTGGCCTACAAGGATGAATGTGGATTCTGCGGCTGGAGGTACTATATTTGCAAAGGATCCCGCTCAAGCATATGATATGCTGGAACAGATGACGATCAACAGTTTTCAATGGCCATCTGAGCGTATGGGAGTCAAGAAGACAGTTGAAGTGTATGCAGTGGATCCTCTCACATCTATCACTGCCCAATTATCCGCACTGACTACACAGGTAGCTTCTTTGAATAAGATTAATGTTACAGATTCAGCTGGAATTTCAGTTGTTAATGAAGGATCTCAGTCCCTAGAATAAGTGAACTATATAAATCCTACGGGCTACCGAGGGTATGGAGGCTACAAAGGTAATCCTGTTCCAAATACTTATCACCCTAGTATGCGTAATCATGAAAATATTTCTTATGCTAATAAGAAAAATGTGTTAAATCCTCCTCCGGGATACAACACAATTAAGGGTGAGGGTAAGCCATCTTTGGAGGATGTTGTTAGTAATTTTGTGCAGGAATCTGGTAAGAGGATGGCGAGGACTGAGACTCGTCTAGATTGCTTGGAGACGCACATGGCCAATATGGGTGTTGTATTGCAATCCATGGAGACTAGCATTGGGCAGTTGGCGAATGCCTTGAAGGATAACAACAGAGGCCAGTTTCCGAGCAACACTGAGGTAAATCCAAAGGAGCAGTGTAATGCCATAGAGTTGAGGAGTGAGAAAGAAGTTGGAGTCCAGGAACATGCAGCTGATGTAGAGAAAAAGAAGGAAGTCGAGGAGAAAGAGATTGAGCCAGAACTTGAAGAGAAACCGATGTACAAACCTCCTCATTCCCCCAAAGGTTCAAGAAGAAGGCAGTGGACGAGCAGTTCTCAAAATTCTTGGAGATTTTCAAGAATATACATATCAAAATCCCTTTTGCTGATGATTTGGCACAAATGCCGAATTATGCGAAGTTTATTAAAGAGGTGATGTCCAAGAAAATGAGGCTGCAAGAAAATGAGGTGGTGAGCTTAACTGAAGAATGTAGTGTTTTGCTCCAAAAAAAGATGCCACAAAAGCTGAAGGATCCAGGGAGTTTTACTATTCCTTGCATTATTGGTTCTTCTTATTTTAATAATGCGCTTTGCGATCTAGGAGCTAGCATTAATTTGGTGCCTTTGTCTATTTTCGGAGCTTAGAACTTGGCGAGGTGAATCCCACAATGATCGCATTGCAGCTAGCTGATAGATCTATCACATATTCGCTTGGAATCATTGAAGATGTATTGGTAAAAATAGATAAATTTATTTTTTCGATGGATTTTGTTGTGCTAGATATGGAAGAGGATGTAAATATGCCACTGATATTGGGGAGACCTTTCTTGGCCACTGCTGATGCCAAGATTGAGGTGAAGAATGGTGAGTTGTCGATGGTGTGGATGGCGAAAGAGTTATTTTTAACATATTCAAGAAATCAAGTAATCCACCCATCAAGGAATTATGCATGATTGAGAGAGTTGTAAAGCTAGATGGCCATCCCAAACTTGTTCATGAGGTAGATTCAAAGAAGAATGATCCAAAGGTGCCAAAGAAGAAGAAGAAAACTAAAAAGAAATCAAAGTTTAAAAAGGTTGTTGAATATATTTGGAGGGTGAAAGTGAAAGGGAAGACCCTCAACAAAGCGGAACCGGACTAGAATTGGAATACAGTCAGGATATGGACTATAAACTAAGAGCTTCTTGGGAGGCAATCCAAGCTAGTTTTTATGCGTTTTTTATTTTCTTTTAGTTGTTTTTGTTTTTATTTTTTTCATGAGGAAACTATACATTACTAATGATTTTGAATTGTGTAGGTGAAAAAGTATGGAGCTGAAAGAGTTTAGGAGCCACCCCTGATGAAGAGTTTTGAGTGATTAATATGGTGCCGAGTACTGACGCTTGGTGACTAAGGTATGTGTCCCTTGTTTTTAATGAATACTGTACATTGAGGACAATGCACAATTTAAGTTTGGGGGGATGTTTAAAAAATTGTAAAAATCTAAACTTTTTTTATGAGTTAGTTGGAGTTGAAGGCATGATGTTGTAATTGTGTTGGCCTATGATGAAAATAAATTTTTTTCGCTGAAAAAGTTCATGTTAGCTATATTTAATCTTGAGTTCTCACATTTATGCACGAATGTCATGATTTTCGATACTCCTAGCAATTAGAAAAATTATGTGGATTTGTGATGTGAATTAGAGGATTTGATTCTTAACTCTTGTGATTTTTACTTGAAACTGAGGTATATTTTTAAGAGCACAGAAGTGATTTAGGCATTTTTGAATTCGTTGAACCTTTTTAGCCATTATTCATTTGTTAGTCATATAAATCATGAAAAATCCAAAAAAAATTGAGTAGCTAAAAATTTCAAAGAAAAGTAATGGCGGAGAAAGTAAGGTGAGGGGAGGCCTTGAAAAGAAGAAAAAAATAGATTGAAATTCTAGTCCAAATACAAGGCATAAAGATGGAGATGTATGGAGTAGAAGAAAGCCAAGACTAATGTCTGGCAATGCAAATAAAAAATTTTAGCTACTCATCATCCTGCACAAATTGAAAATATTCAATTCTCTTTGCTTTGAATTCTGAGTCCTTGTTTACATTGATATACATATGGATGCTTATCTTCTGCTGATTATACTTGAGTCTAATGTTAACCAAAAAAGTCCTGTTGATCTGTGCAATTAGAAATTGAACTTGGTGGAGAGTTTCTTGAAACTTGAGGGCGGGATTAATGAAACTGTGAAGCTTACGGATTGCATGATTTTATCAAAATTTGGGTGGGTAGATGAGATTGGCAAATCACACACACACGAGAATTCTTGAGAAAATTAGCCTACATGTGTATTTAATCTTGGAATGTAAAAATTCGAAGGCCGACTATATTGCTCATTATTGTTTTGTTCGGGACTAGCAAAAGTCTAAGTTTGGGGGAATTTGATAAGTGCATTTTATGCAATTAATTTATATATGTTTTGAATTGGCTTTTGTAATGTATTTAGTGGATATTACGCATATTTGTTGTTGCTTTTGTGAGCTGCAAGGATTGGAGCAAAAGTAGCTATAAGAAGCGGAAGGATAAATTTTGGAGCAGCAACTTCAAAAAAATACTGGGAATTATTGAGATTTAAATCCGATCTTTACCGTTAATAATAAAATTTAGGATGTTTTGAAGCTGATGTCAAAATTTCAGCTCAATCCGACGGTTAGTTTGGGAGATATGATTTTTTGAAAATTGTCGTGCATTGTAGAACAACACATGCGAGAGTAGGGCGCGCCCTCGCTATTTCCTAGCGTGCTCGCGCCATCCTTGGACGTAAAAAGAAGTGTAAATTCGAGGCTCAGGCACGCCCTCGCCACTCTACTGCGTGCCCGCGCCGTCGCGAAGTCAGATTTTGTAATTTTTTGGGAAGGAGACTTTGAGACTTTTTCGGGCTTTCTTTGACGGGCTTCGACGACATATAAAAGAGATTTCAAACACACAATAAGAGGGGGGCAGCCGCACAAATCTAAATCACACAACACACGCACAAGGAAGAAGAGATTTAGGGAGGAAAAATCTGCACAACAACGTGAAGAAGAAAATTGGAAAAGTTCGAAGACGAAGGACGCGGAAGTTACTTCGGATTTGTTTTTCTTTCCCGTTTCTTATTAAATTGGAATTGATGTTTAGTTTCATAAACATGAATTGTGTTTATCTATTTTTGATCATGAACTAATTTTTTAGAGTCTAGAGGTCAGATGGAACCTGGTGTAGATGCTTTCATGAATTTTTGATTTTATTGAATTGAGTTTCTTCTAGATTAATTGTTTTTTTTCTAGAATTTATTGTCTTTTCAATTATCTGATCAATAATTGATTTGTAATATTTATTTGAAATCTGGCACTCGGGAGATGAGATTTTGAATAGGACCATTATAAAATACACTGTTAATTATTTATATTGCTCGGGAGAGTGTATAATTTTAACAGAACTTTTAAAAAGAACATTGTTTTGTGATAGATCACTGAAAGACGATTCTTAATAGGGATATTGGAATTGAACTGTAGTTGATAAAAATTATTTGTTGCTCGGGAGAGGAAAATAATAAACTTAAGTATTCTTGGATATTAATTGACTGGAATTCATGAAACTAAATTAATTAGGATTGATTGCTGTTGAAACCAGGTGAAATCTAAACCTCTAGACCATTTTCCTCTGATTGATTTTTATCTGAAAGTTGTGTGCGTGCTATTAAAAACTCATTGATTATTTTATTCTGCAAAATTCTGAGATTTTGATTTTCTAGATAAAGTTTAGACTATTTTAATTACAAGCACTCCATATTTTCATTTTACTCTCTGAGGGAACGATACTTGATTTTTTACTATATTAAAACTTGACACTCGTACGCTTGCGAGTAATTTTCACAACATCTACTGAGGCAGTTATGTGTACCGGGAGCTGAGTGGCGCTTGGGTCAAGAAAATATGCCACACATTTTGAAGAAAACTGATTTGTTGGATGATGCAAAACTGTGGGTACACCTTTGTTTGTGTGAGATTGAAGCTCACTAATCATGACCATAAAGTTACACATGAGAGAGCACTGCTGGTTTATTGTATTCTCGTGGGCAAGACCATCAATTTGGGCCACATTTGTCAAGATACGATTTCTAAGGTGGTGGCCGGGTGAACCACCGGTGTCTTGCTTTACCGTCGTTGATTACTGATTTATGTGTTGTTGCGGGGGTGACTTGGCCTGATAGCGAGGAGTTGTTGAAAGTACGGAATCCGATTCCTTGTGTGCCTTCTAGGATATTTTTGCCAGAGCCTGAGAGGCATGCACATGCTGAGCGAAGGGAGTTCAATGCTCGAGCAGTTGCTTGACAAGAAGAATCACCCCGTCTTGCTGCCCCTCCTACATTGACTGATCGAGTTATCTCTAGAGGAGTCGATGCGTCAACAACTGACATTTCATGTAACGTCCCAATTTTCATAATTGGAGCGTTACTCAACATACATACTTAAAATTTGGGGAAAATAAAAACTTTGTGGAAGCATCATCTTCTTTATTAAAATGATCGTATAAAAAAATGACAAATAATGAAATATCATCTTAAAGTCTTTCCCAAACATGGCCATCAACTTAAAATTCAAAACTTGTTCCTCATCAAATATAAAATTGTTTAAACAACTTTCATTCAAAAGCATTCGCACTCATGCATTTCCCGTTGGACCGACCCCTGCCTCTTCTTCATGTCCGCCCACATAATCATCAATGAACGCATCAACATCATCGTTACTTGCACCATTCAAGTATAGTGAGTCTAAAGACTCAGCAAGAATAATGCATAAAAATGATCTTTCTAAACTTTAAAAGAGAAAACATTAACTTAAGCTTTCATGCAATAAACATAATTTTGATGTAGCCATATCATAAAAATATTTGGGGTGATGAAGTATGAGTAGTGTGGCAACCGTCATATTGAGCCACTCATAATTACCTGTTGATCAACAAGCATATGGCATTACGCCCGTAAACTTTCATTCTTTGGATAGTCGCTTCGGAGCTCATCCCGAAGTGCATACCCCGTGTAATCCATCCCGTGATCCATGTTTGGATAGTCATTTCAGAGCTCATCCCGAAGTGCATACCCCGTATAATCACCACAAGACGTATAAATCATCAAAATATTTTTCATGTACCATAGCATTCATCTTATCATATCATTTCGTATCATTGTAAAATCATGCTCATTAACTTCTCGTAATGCTAAAATGCTTATAAACTTCAATTCATTTGATGAGAATTTAGTTTTTCATAATAAAATCACTTAACATGCAATACATAACTAGACCGATCCACGTGAGGCATTCCGTCCGTCCCAGAAATTGGAAACTTGAAAATTTTTCTACAAACATTCTTAAAAATAATTAGCATACATTAAAATATAAAAATCATAATTTTTGGTACCCTAAAATACAAAAAATGGGGTGGGGATTTTGAACATGCGGCGCGGCCGCGCTGCAGAGCAGCTTGCACGCATGTTTGGGTAACTTCGGCGCGGCCACGCAGCTTTTCAGGGCGGGCGCGCTGCCGATACGCAGATATGCGCTGCTCATGCGCGGCCGCGCTGTTTCTTCAGCGCGGATGCGCCGTTGCGACCCTTCCTCCAAAAATTCACTTTTTCTGCAAATTTTCTGAAACCTACGATGTTTGGAACACTTTTCTATCAAAAATATCTTTCAACATCATGAAAACTTTTTTAAAAAAACATACTCAAACACCAATAAATTCAAAAGATCTTTCATCAAAAACCTTCTTTCAAACTTTTTCCAAAAAATCTGATTTATTGCCTTTAACTCAATCAAAACTCAAATTACTTGAACCGAACACATCAAGAATGCTTCACGTATCACAATCAAGCAACATACTCATGAATTTTCCCAAATAAAATGCATAGATCATCAATCAAAACACTTAGGGTTTTACCTTGAAAATACATATATTCTTGAATGGGTTTCAAAATCAGTAAAAACTTGCATGAATTGATTGATTGGAATTAACCTAAGCGGTATGACGATCTAGCCTCGAGCCTCTGAAACCCTAGTCTTCATCCAGCATTTGAGTGAGAGAGATTTGAGAGAAAAAGAGAGTGTTCAAATGAGAGAAAAGAGAAGAAATTTTGAACGCTTAAACCGTTTTGTGACTAATGGGCTCCTAACACGGCCCATTAGTTACAATTAAAAGCCCCTTTAAAATTTACTCTCTCTCAATAAATAAAATACACTGCATCCCATCAACTTTATTTTAAAATATTTTTTTTAACTCTTTTTAAGGCTAGGCTCATCCCTACGACCCAAAATTAATACTAACCTGAAAACTTTAAAATCATGCATATCACATAAGATTTCAGGCATTACAATAAATCACATAATTTCACATAACAATTAAACATTCTAAATAACATGCATTAAATCAGATAATTTAATTAATTTATCATGATTAAGCTAGTGGACTTTTTAGACCTTACAACTCTACCCTCCTTAAAAGAATTTCATCCTCGAAATTCGACTTACCGAACAGTTCAGGATAGCGTGTTCGCATATCCTGCTCGGTTTCCCATGTAGCTTCCTCCACCAAGTGGTTGCGCCATAGGATCTTCACCATCGGGATCTCTCTGTTCCTCAACCTACGAACTTGTCTGTCCAAAATTTGAACAGGCATCTCCTCATAGGAAAAGTCTGGCGTCCATTCTACTGGCTCATGGTGAATAACATGGGAAGGATTTGCCACATATTTCCTTATCATGGATATATGGAAGACATTGTGTACACCCTCCAAGTTTGGCGGTAAAGCAACTCGGTAAGCTCGAGCCCCAACTTTCTCTAGGATCTCGAAAGGTCCTATATATCTTGGACTCAATTTACCTCTCTTTCCAAATCTCATAACACCCTTCCATGGTGACACATTAAAAAATACATGGTCACCTAATTCAAACTCCAAATCTCTACGTCGCTGATCGGCATAACTTTTCTGTCGACTTTGAGCTATCAGCATTCTATCTCTGATCTTGGCTATTACATCTAATGTCTGAGTCACTATTTCTGGTCCCAAAACAGCTCTCTCTCCAACTTCATCCCAGTGTAAAGGAGTTCTACATCTTCTCCCATACAATGCCTCATAAGGAGCCATGCCAATAGTTGCTTGATAATTATTATTTTAAGTAAACTCCACTAAAGGCATTTTTGATTCCCAATTACCTCCAAAGTCGATCATACAAGCCCTCAACATGTCTTCGAGTATCTGAATTACTCGTTCTGACTGACCATCATTCTGAGTGTGGAAAGCTGTGCTGAAAGCTAGCTTCGTTCTCAATCCTCTATGTAAACTTCCCCAAAAATTTGAGGTAAACTTAGGATCTCTGTCAGATACTATCCTCGCTGGAACTCCATGCAATCTGAAAATTTCCCGAATGTACAGTTCTGCATACTGATTCATCGAGAAATTATGCCTGACTGGAAGAAAATGCGCTGACTTAGTTAACCTGTCAAATCTCACCCAAAACGAGTTCATCTTTCGCGGTGAAACTGGAAATCCTACCACGAAATCCATGGTGACATCTTCCCACTTCCATGTGGGTATAGGAAATGGTTTCAAGAGTCCTGCTGGCCTCTGGTGCTCAATCTTCACCTGCTGAAAATTCAAGCATTCACTCACAAATCTTGCAATATCCTTCTTCATACCTGGCCACTGGTATAAGGATTGCAGGTCCTTATACATCTTCGTACTGCCTGGATGAATGGAATACGGAACAGTATGGGCTTCAGTCATTACTTCAATTCTCAGTGAGTCTACTGTTGGCACCCACATTCTACCTCGGTGATGAACAATTCTATCAGAGCATAAAGTCTTGGACTAAGATCAAAGTGGAGCGGGGTAGATTGAGTCGCATGCATTTATAGTATTGCATGATTATGCTTTACTTGCTTTAAAGAATTGTATGCGAATATGATTGTTGATTGACCACTGCTTGCTTTACTGATATGAGAATTACATGCTTCTATGCTGATATGTATGCATGATTTATTGAATTCATTCGAATAAGTGAATTCGTAGTAAGCATGTAATATGTGAAAAATAATGAGAATTTGCAAGCATGGGTTAGATTAAGAAGCATGAGATTATATGTTGTTATACTGAATTATATTTTATAATCTTTGCATTATATATTGCTTCTGTTATCGAATAAGACAGATTGTGCAGATAGCATGAGAACCTCAGAAAGAACAGAATCTCAGACAGAACTAAACAGTGTTGAGGTAAGGTTTTGAGCCGATCGATATGATGATTGCCTTGAGGAGCATGTTAGTTGAACAACTCCAGAGCTATTAATCACCAACTTGGAAAGATACAGAATATTCTCTCTCTAGAAAGGGGTTGATTTGAAGAGCTGGATCAGTTGTTCAAGAGAAGAATATTCAGATGAACATAGAACCAGCCTGATTATATATCAACTCCATGCCTTATAAAGAAGTTGGTGAATTGTAAAGAATAGCTGAAGAACAGAGATAATGAAATGGTTTGGCAGGTAAGTAAGCAGAATTGTTTCTTTCCTTATGTATTAGAAAAGATAGAAAAGCAGAATTTGCCAAACAGAAGCATAGCCACTTGAATGAGTTAATGGAAGCCAATGACAGAACAAAGAAACTATGAATCAGCTATATGAGATAGAGTGGAATTTTATTCATGCCTCTGTAATTGGGAAAAACTATGATCATCACCTCCACTACAACTTCCATAGCAGTATAGCTATGAAGCAAGAGATAGTGACAACAGCAGCAAAGATCGATTCAACCTAAACGCCAGCAGATGAAGAAATATAAGCATAGCTCCCCTAGCTGAAACAGATCAAGAGAAACTTTGAATGGCAGATAATTTCATAGGCAATAAGAAAGTACAGAAAATGAGGCTTAAGTTGCACCAGATAATGAGATTGCAGGTAATTGAGTAATTGAGTGAATCTGCTTCTATATTGATTGTCTTGCATACATTCATAAAACAGTGATTTGTTATGCTACAATCTTTATCTATTGAGCCTTTATTAATTGTATTTGCTGAGAGTTTGCCTTTGAGTATATGGAACGCATTTATAAGATTAGTCAGAAAAGATACACTACAGATTTGAGGAAATAAGATTGAATTTGATAATATCAGACTTGGGTATTAAGTTAAGATGCATTGTAGATGCAATAACTGAGTATCAGTTAACAGTTGATTGTTTTCTGTGCAGTGATTAAGTTAGATCAGCAATAGAAATGAATAGAGATTTATTATATGAGTTTCAGAAAATAAGATTCCTTTTATTCGGTACTGGTTATATCGAGATTAATGTAGAAGAGTGTCGGAATAATTCTAGTAGATGTACTAGATCAGTAGAGCACTAACCTATAATTGACAGATATGTCAGTGGTTAGAATGTACAAAAATATTCAAATGAAATATTCCGATCTTTCTAAGAGATAAAAGGAGTTTTAGATTGAGTAATGACTTATACAAAGGTATTATGACAACTCGTATAGAAGAGCACTACTTGAACTGAAGAACTCCAAAAACAGTTAGAATATTTCCTAGAGAAGAATTATCCTAGTACCGAATTGATTTTCATTCTATGACAATGAATGAAGTCGAAAAGATGATATTCGATTATTGTCAATTGAGAATTAATTGATAAACCCATATCAATAGAGAATAAGAAAACTCAGTTACAGTTGAGTCTTCTCTTCAATTTTGCTGAAGCTATTACATCATAGAAATCATGATTCTTGACTTTCAAAAATATCGATTCTGAGGTTTTGTTATTTGGCCTCGATCGATTTTTCTTGACTCTTATTCCTTTGCTAGAGCCTGATTTGATTCACTCGCTGTCATTCAGAATATTGGATTTTGGCTGACATTTACTTGAGCGAGTTCCTTTGATTTTGAAATTCAAGAGTCATTGATCATTTGATGTATACATTCAGTGTATCTTGAAGTCATTGGCTCGTAACTGATCGAAATTTTTATTCAGAGTATCAGCAAGATTTATGGGTTGATTTCATGATTTATCAGTCATTGGGAAATTGAAAGAAGGAATTAAATAATTTCTTGATCGATTGAGTACAGATCTGTAATTTTTGTATTTTTTGTGTTTGTTTTTCTAGATAGATACTCAAACAATCAGAATTGTTGCAATCCAAGCTAAGCTAGATTGGTTTGAAAAGATAAAAGTAACATTGATATTAGATCAAGCAATTAAAATTCGATTAAGAACACTAGATTAAGATATGAGACAAGAAATCAGATCAGAGTAGATGGATTATGAGGTGAATAAGTAGTTTGCTTATGCCAAATATTCTAGAAATTGAATATCAGATTCTGAAAGAGGCATATTATAACAGATTTCATATCCATCAAGTTGTTCGAAACATGTATGAATTACATGAAAATCAGTATTGGTGAAAAAAATAAAAGCAGATACAACAAAATTGAAATGACAAATACGAAATTTCTAGTAAAAGAAGCAGAAAAAGAAGAAACCAAGTGATATATGTAACAGATTAGTTACTTAAGAGCCGAAATAAGATCAACTTTTCGACAGATTTTGGTTCGAATCTACTCAAATTGTCATGATTTTGCGATTTGGATTGTGGTATATTTCGACAGATTCAATAATATGCTGTATTAGATATGATACAGACATAAAGATATAGTTGTTAAGAAGTTAGCATGATAAGATTACAGGAATTATTGAAATCTATTGTCGAGATAGAGACTTTAGATTTATTTTCTAGATTGTGGCACTGATTGTCAGATATTCTGAGTGTTTGGTTTTATGAGATTTCATTATACCATTCTTTGATCCATGGACTGTCAGACGTGACTATCCAGATTTTTGAGGATATACTCAGAACTATAGTACTAGATTCGGTACTAGTTGATTGATTATTTGCCACTTGATTACTATAATTCCTGTGACACCTATCTGAAAGATATAAAAACAGTGTTTTGTTTATCAGATGATAAGAAAAGCATAATTGTCTTTATATTGAGACAGAATTTCATAAGTATCAGTTATCAGATCAGATATGATTCAAGAAAAGATAGAGAATGTGAAGATTTATCCGAACAGAACAATAAAAAAGCAGAATCAACAGAGATAGCAGAAGAATAACAAATACAGTTTTTGATCTGTGAACAAAATGATCAGCAAGAAAATTCTTCTCAGAGCACTATCCAATTCAGAGAGAGATTTCAGAAGTGAATCAATAATTGATTCTTGTGAGTATTCAATCTAGCTTATTGATTAATAACCATCATATATACGAAATGTGATCCATACGCATAAGCTGAAAAACATCAGCTAGAATATGTTATGTGAATTCAATCAGATGAAGCAGAAGCTAGTAAGATAAGCTAAGCAAAATAACCAATGCATATTAGAGGAAGATTAGCTCAGCTATTAGTTGACGCAGTGATTACAACACAATGGATAGATATGATTTCAGAAGCAATCAGAAAGAAGAATAAGATACGATAGAAGAGAAGATATCAGAATAGATATCTAAAGCTCACAGAATTGAAGTAAGTATTACTTCAGTTAGCTATACTGCTTACGAGATTCAGTAATACGATCGAATGCGATTTCGAGGACGAAATCATTCCTTAGAAGGGAAGAATTGTAAGGCCCAAAAATTAATTTATTAATTACGGGATTTAAGATATAAATTCCGAATATGGAAAAATATGAATTTGAGAATTTATGGAAATTAGAGATTTTAATTTCGGGTGAAAAATATTTAATTTGAGGATTTTTGGATTTTAAGGTTTAAATATCCGAAATTCTTAAATTAAAAGAAGAGAATATTTGAATTGATTATTTCTGGGATTTAAGATTTTAATTATGAGTTTAAATATTAAAAGGATTTAATTAGAAGCAAATAATTGAAGAAGGACCGATTTGCAAATATTGAGAAGTTCAAGGACTAAAATGCGATAAGGTCCGAAATTATTTAATTTTAATCCGAGAATATTTTATTTGAGAATATTTAGAGTTTAGAATTAAATTCTAAGATTCTTAAATGATTTAGGATTGAAATTGACTTAAATCTCTTGTTTGGGAACTGATTTGCAATTATGCCATAGTTCAGGGACTAAACTGAAAATAGGTTAATATATATATACTTTTCACTATTTTCCTAGAAATTCACATGGGAATCAGAAAGGGAGCAGCCGAGAATGAGATAAAGGGAAAGAAAGGGTTCCAAGACATTTTTAATCCTTTCAAGTTTCCATATCTTTTGATCCGCCTGGTAGAATTTCCGATTGATCATATATTTGCGATCACAGCTCCGAGTGCTATGTTTTGACTTAAGTTTTATAAATTTCTACCATGTTTGAATTTTAAGATGTTGTTAGAATTAAGATTTGATAGTATAAACGTGTTCTACTATATACGATGATAGCATATCTAAGACGGATCGAGAAAAGATCGTCGTTTGAACATGTTTTTGATTTTTGAAAGGATTTTTGAAATTCTGAAAATATGGGGCTGTATATTTCGAAATTATATTGTGGAATTGGTGATGATATAGTGTTTAGATGGTGGTATTGATGATGCTTATGCTTTTAGAATTGCTGGTTTCGAACTGTTACGCCGTCGGTTTGAATCCAAGTCACGTGATCAAGTTGTTAGATTGTTTGAGCCTACATAAGATTGAAATGATATTGGCAGCTGATATATCAATGCATTTCAGATTTGAATTGCAAGAGATCGAGTTCGAGCCGGAAAGCTCGAGTTGGTTGAAATTGAATCAAAGTTTGAATCAAGTAGAGGTTGAAAAATCTTGATGATATTGAGCAGATTGTGAAAGGAAAAAGTTTGATAACTTGTGATTGATCAAGACTTGCACGAGTTCAGATACTTGAATCAAATCAAAGGTATGATTAGACATTAGATATTATGGAAAGAACAACTCGAGATCGTTTTGATTATCGAGTTTCCTAAAATCACATACTTATTTGTTTAAGTGCTCTTATGTGATTTACTTATTATTGTTGCTATGAATGAATATTGAATTGTGTGTTCAAATGTTTATCAGTATTTGTATGATTTAATGCATCAAGATTATGTTGCATTCATCTTGAACCCTACCTTGAAAAGCATAGAGGGATGATTGGCCTAGATTGCGAAATGACGTTTGGAGAACTATAGTTGAGTGGCATGGATTGTAGATTCACTTTCAGAGCTAGATGACTCACTATAATTGCACCAAAGTCAAGGGAATTAAGATATTTGACGCCACCTCGATTTGGAGAGTTGGTGGTTAGTTAAAGATTTTATTTCCCGGGATCCCAAGAACTGATATTTGATTGTTATCAGAATTGATAGCCTATTATTCGAAACATGAATTGCATTTATGCATTAACCTAGAGATTTCTATGGTTTAGAATACGCGTTTATAAATGCTAGCATGTTATTATATGTCATTCAAGATGTGAATGTGTTTATATGATTGGTATAAGATTTCCATAGATAAACAGTATGCTTGAAATTAAGAATGCCTCCATGATTTACTTATGATTACATGTTTTGTGATTTAAGATTATTATGGCATATATAGATTCAATATGCTTAAATGATGTATATGAATGTCATTCATACTGAGATGTATTTCTCACCGGAGTTATCCGGCTGTTGCTTTGTTTGTATGTGTGCATTGCATCAGGTTGGGCAAGAGTGAGTCAGACAAGACTTGAGTAACTCGAGATGAAAAGATTAGACGTGGATATTTCTGGTTAAGAAGTAGATTCTGCTGTCAAATTTGTGATCTTGAATCCTTAGTATAATTGAGAACTTAGATCTAGACTTGATCATGTTGTTATATTGTACTTTTCAAACATGTATATTTGTTTCTTGTATAAAGATCATCTTAGATTTGATTTGAGATGATTAAATGGGTTTAGTAGATGCCGCCCGCAGGGCACTACCCTGTGGGTGATGTGTAACCCCATGATTGGTCAAAATTAGTGGGTCCACGTAGGACCCATTGATTTTAACCAATCATGAACCGACACATCACCCACATGGCACTACCCTGCGGGTAGCATATCAACCGATTAAATGTTGGTACACATCAGAAATGCATGGGACAGCTCTATTTAACATGCTAGTAACTTTGAACTTTGTTGTAGTCTTTGGTAATTTTTGTAAAGTTCTGCACCGACCCATCTTGGGAGAATGAGCATAACTTTTTACTGAAAATTTTGATTTGAGTGAGGTTGGTGGAATTGGAAATATAAGACAGTGATCTAGAACTTTCATGTTGAGCATGTTTCCTAATTCTATGTGCATGTGTTTGACCAGAGCTGCTCTCGCTCGAGCGCATGTAGAGGGCTCTCGAGCGAGCCTCAAGTTTAAAAATAAAAAAAAAATTAGTTTGTTGCTTAATTGTTAAGATTGGATATTTTAAGCCATATTGTTTAATTATCAGATTGATATTGATTGTGAATACGAATTGAGATTAGCAACCGAGGTCCCTACAAATTCCATCTTTGACAGTCTACAATGTACCACCCTTAGCTTCATCTTTGTTCCTCCACAACGTCAACTGTTCATCAGAAGTTTGTCCTGCTCGAATTCTATCAAGCAAACTTGGTACCACTGTTAAAGCTGATAAAGTGCATACCTCCATTGGTTCGAATACCTCCAAACTCATCCTTTCAAAATCAGCAATCAACTCCTACAGGACTATCAATTGGTTCAATGTCGCAGACTTGCGACTCAATGCATCTGCTACTACATTAGCCTTACCTGAATGGTAGCTAATGTCACAGTCGTAGTCCTTCACCAACTCCAACCATCGTCTCTGCCTCATATTCAACTCCTTCTGAGTGAAGAAGTACTTCATAATCTTGTGGTCGGTGAAAATCTGGCACTTCTCACCATACAAGTAGTGTCTCCACAGCTTCAAGGCAAATACAACTGCCGTCAACTCAAGATCATGAGTCGGGTAGTTCTTCGGATGGACCTTCAACTCTCGAGATGCATATGCTATTAATTTATCATCCTGCGTCAAAACAGCCCCTAATCCACTCATAGAAGCATCGGTATAAACCACAAAACGACCCTTGCCTTTGGGAATAGCTAGCACTAGCGCTGACATCAGTCTTTCTTTCAACTCTGCAAAGCTCTTCTCACACTGTTCAGACCACACAAACTTCACACCCTTTTGAGTTAGAGAAGTCAATGGTAGAGCTATATTGGAGAAATCTTGAATAAATCTCTTGTAGTAGCCTGCTAAACCCAAGAAACTCCGTATTTCTGTAGAATTCTTCGGAGCAACCCAATTTCGAACCGCTTCCACCTTAGACGGATCCACCTCAATCCCCTTAGGTGAAACTGTATGACCTAAAAATGCAATCTGCTTCATCCAAAATTCACACTTACTGAACTTAGCATACAACTATTTTTATTTCGGAATATGCAACACTGTAGACAAGTGCTGACGATGCTCCTCTAGACTGCAAGAGTAGATCAATATGTCATCTATGAAGACTATGACAAACTGATCCAAGAAAGGTTGAAACACCCTGTTCATCAAATCCATGAACACTGCTGGTGCATTGGTCAACTCAAACGGCATTACTAAGAACTCGTAGTGGTCATAGCGAGTCCTGAATGCTGTCTTATGCACATCTAAATCCTTCACCTTCAATTGATGGTAGCCTGATCGTAAATCGATTTTAGAGAACACCACCGCTCCCTGTAGTTGGTCGAATAGATCATCGATCCTGGGCAAGGGATATTTGTTCTTCACTGTAACTCGATTCAGCTCTCTATAGTCAATGCACAACCTCATTCACCCATATTTCTTCTTAACAATCAATATCGGTGCACCCCATGGCGATACAGTCGGTCTGATGAACCCCTTATCCAGCAACTTGTAAGGCCCAGGATTATTTGATTTAATTCGAGATTATTTAATTTTAATCCAGGAATATTTAATTTGAGAATTTTTAGAGTTTTGATTTAAATTCTAATATTCTTAAATTATTTAGGATTGAAATTGAATTAAAAAGAGGGCCGAGGACTGAATTGAAATTTGTGAAGTTTCTAGGGGCTAAATTTCAAATAAGATGAATTTATTTAAATGTTTAAGGCTTATTCAGCATGTATACGTGTGAAACTCATATTCAATTCAGAAAAAATGGAGCATAAACCGAGACCTTCTCTTTGCATTTGATTTTCTTGAATTTCAAAATCACGTATCTTTTGATCTGATTGTCCGAATTTAATTCCGAATATAGTTCCAGAATCCTTGCGACGAGGTCTTCGATCTGGTGTAAGTATTTAATTATTTCGGCATGTTTTGAAGATTGAAATCTGGCAGAGATCCAAATTTAATGCTATGTATGTATTCTTCAGCTTTTATACATTCCGATATTGAAACTGGATCGAGGATTGATTGTTGTATGAACTTGTGATTATTCCAGCATGTACTTCGACTTATATAGCAGATGGTTATGCTAATTTTGATGGCTTCTTAATTATATGAATTGATTCGAAGTGGATATTGGTTTCGATATTATGTTGGTTACCAATTTTCAATCGCTATGTTGTCGGTTTATGATTTGAGACCATTTTGATAGCCTAGGATTGAGTTGAGATGTTCTTTGAGATGTTGTAGCATATTTATTCTTCAATTTCAGATTATTATTGAAGGCTAACAACTCAAGAACTTTGAATTTGAACCGAAGAATAAGAAGTCAAGGTTTGAAGTGATTTGATTGTGAAGATTGAATGAAGTTTTGATTGATGAAGTTGAATAGAGTTTGATCTACTTGTTCTTATTGTTATGTTTCAGATTTGAAGCCTAGAGAATCGACAATAACGAGAAAGGTATAAGACGACATCGCAAGTCAGGGATTTGAAACTCGATAATGAAGCTTCTTGAGTTGTCCCGCCAAAATCACATACTTGTTATCGTTTTGATTATGTTATGATGTTGTCGATCCATCTCAGGTAGTGAGTATTTATTTGATATGATATGATATGATATGAGATATGAATTGATTCTTATGCCAAGGTCTGAGACGATCTTATTTTCGAGTCTGATGAGACGACGATAGATGGATATTCATGTTAAGATCGTATACGAATCATGAGGGCAAAGAGTGTGATAGGAATCAATTCTTTATATATGAGTTTACTCTAATCTTGAGTTGAAATGTTTAGAGTCGATATAAATTTATTTAACGCATGTATATGTTGATTATACTAAGAATTGTATTCTCACCGGACGTTTCCGGTTGTTGTCTTGTTTTGTATGTGTGCATGATGACATATGGGGCAGGAGCTCGCCAAAGTCGACGAGGGTAGCTCATGAAAGAAGATTAGATGTGGACTCGGGTTGTTTGTAGCTGAAACGATGTATATAAATCCTAGCAAGCATGTTAGAAACACTTGAGAATATTGTGCTTGAGAAGTTCATGGACACTTGTGTAGTTTCTTGTTTTTGTTGGATTCCAAACCTATAGTTTGATGTATCAACTACTTGTACACATGTTTGGAATATGTTCTATGTATGTATACATGTTCTAGACTTATAAGATATGGATTGGAGTGGTTGAAAGGATCAAATTTTGCTGCTGGAAAACAGAGCAAAGGACTGCCTAGAGCTGCGCCCAATCTACTCTTTTTGGCAGACCGGGCGCAGCCCCTGAATTCCCAACCCGAAAGTTGGGTTAAGAAGGGGCGCTCGGTCGGCTGTTTTTTACCGACCGAGCGCACCCATGGTTGAAAAAAAAAATTTGTTTGATCTTCTTCCTTTATTGTTTAATTAATGATGTTTAATTACTAATTGCCTAAGAATAAGATTAGCAACCCAAGGCCCCACAACAAGTGGTATCAGAGCTTAAGTTTCTCGGACTGAGAATAGATGAGCGGGGTAGATCGAGTCCTTTTGATTGATTTATTTACTGATTGCATGCTCGCATGTTATATTCTTCACTGTTTTCAGATTTTATGATCGCATGATTATATGATCAAATGGTAAGAGTATGTCGTATAGTTTTTTTCTATAATTACATGCTAGTTGAATACTTGAACTGAATTACAGCATGTATTGAATGATATGAATCAGAACTCGATCTTTTGAAGGCGCATGAAAGTGCCAATCAGAGGAGGGACTGAGACAGAATTGTGTTATGATATGATGATGAACTATACACTAATCTGTTTGATTATCATATATGCCTCCTCGACCAGCACCAAATTCTAGACGTACATTGGCAGGGACTTAGCCAGAGCAGACTAATGCTGCACAGACAGTGCCATAGACACCAGTGACAGCACCTGAATTAGGATAGGGTAGTACTTCTGCTGATACGATGAGTGCAACTGCAACTTCGATGGAGACACTGTTAAAGAGATTCCAGTCCTTTAAACCACCAACGTTACAAGGAACTGAGAACTCTGTTGATTGAGAAAACTGGTTAGAGGATATAGAACAGTTGTTCGAATCCCTTGATTATACAGACGACCGATGAGTCGGACTTGTGATTCATCAATTACATGGCCTTGCCAAGAGTTGGTGGATAGCAACGAAAAGGGCATTTGAAAATCAAGGTACTGTTATTACCTGGTTTGAATTTAGAACTGCTTTCTATCAACGATTCTTTTCAGTTTCGTATCGAAAGGACAAAGGAGCAGAGTTTGCAAGTTTGCAACAGGGGCAGTTAAATATTGAAGAATATGTTGCAAAGTTTACGAGTCTGTTGAAGTTTGCTTCACATATTGCTGCAACTAATGAAGCTCAAGCCGATCAATTTATAAATGGCTTGAATCCAGATGTCTTCACCCTGGTAAATGCTGGACGACCAAATAACTTAGCCGATGCTCTGAATCGTGCAAAGGGAGCTGAAGCTGGACTATTGAGGCAATGAGAAGCACATTTTGTGCCACAGCCAGTGAGACAACCGCAAGAGCAGCCACAAATTCCACCACCACCTCTATTTGATGCAGGAGGTAGTAGTAGTGGTAAGAAAAATTTCTTTAAAGGAAAATGGAAACAGTTTAAACACCCAGGTGGTAGCTCTTCTAGTTCAAGTGGATCCAGACAGTCTAGAGCTGGACAAAAATCTGATGTGTATTGTACCAAGTATGGGGATCGTCACACTACTGAGCAATGTCGAGGAGTGTTTGGAAGCTGTCACGTTTGCAATCAGACAGGTCATTTTGCACGAGTTTGCCCACAGCGTGGTTTTGGAAGTGCACAGGGTACTGGATCATCTAGACCAGTAGCACAGTTAGAGAGACAAGCATCTTCTGTTCATTCTTTCCAACCACAGCCAGCAGCACAGGGTAGAGGAGGATGAGGAGGTCAGTCAGTGAATCAACCTCCAAGGCAACAAGCTCGAGTGTTTGCACTGACTGAAGAGCAAGCACAAGCCTCCCCTGATGATGTGATTGCAGGTAACTTCTCTATTTATGGTTATCCTGCGTATGTGTTAGTTGATACAGGTGCCTCACACCCATTTATTTCTGAGAAATTTGTTACATTATATGACTTGCCTGTTGAACCCTTAGCTACTGTAGTGTTTATTTCATCACCTTTGGGAAGAGGTATTATATCAGTGAAGTCTGTAAGAAATTGTACATTGCAGTTTGAGGGTTATGAGATTGAACTGGATTGTGTTGTGCTTGGTTTGTCTGATTTTGATTGTATTATCGGTATCGATATGCTAACCAAGTACAGAGCTATAGTTTATTGCTTTCAGAAGATTGTGAGGTTCAGACCAAAGATGGCTGATGAGTGGAAGTTCTATGGTAGGGGTTCACGAGCTAGAATTCCTTTGATATTTGTTCTTTCTATGGCTGATTTATTGCAAAAAGGGGCAGAAGGATTTTTGATTTACGCAGTTGATGTATTGAAAGCTAGCCCAAAATTGGCTGATTTGCCAGTGGTTAGTGAATTCGCTGATGTCTTTCTTGACGAGATTCTGGGATTGACTCCATTTCGAGAGGTAGACTTCAGTATTGAATTGATGTTAGGTACGCAACCAATATCAAAAGAACCTTACCGTATGGAACCAATTGAATTGAAAGAGTTGTAAGAGCAACTTGAAGATCTTTTAACCAAAGGATGCATCAGACCGAGTGTCTCTCCTTGGGGCGCTCCGATTTTGTTTGTTAGAAAGAAGAACGGATCGATGAGATTATGTATTGACTACTGGCAATTGAATAAAGCAATTGTAAAGAATCGATATCCTTTACCTCGTATAGATGATTTATTTGATCAATTGCAGGGTTCATCAGTATATTCAAAGATTGATTTGAGATCCGGCTATCATCAATTGAGAGTAAGAAATTCAGATGTATCAAAGACTTCTTTTCAAACGAGGTATGGTCATTATGAGTTTATCTTTATGCCTTTTGGTTTGACCAATGCCCCGGCAGTATTTATGGGTCTGATGAATAGAGTTTTTTAGCAATATCTCGATGATTTCGTGATTATATTTATCGATGATATTTTGATATACTCTAAGAATCTGTGTGATCATGTTGAACACCTCATAACTGTATTGAGAACTCTACGAGAAGAGAAATTGTATGTCAAGTTGTCTAAATGTGAATTTTTGTTGCAGAAAGTCATTTTTCTTGGCCATATTATTTTAGGAGATGGTATTTCAGTTGATCCAAGCAAAGTTGAAGCAGTGATCAGTTGGCAGAGACCGACATCTGTGCCAGAAATTCAAAGTTTTATGGGCTTAGCAGGTTATTACCGTCGATTTATTAAAGACTTCTAATCTATTGCAAAGCCTATTACTCAGCTTACACAGAAGAATGCACCGTTTTTTTGGTCTGAAGCTTGTGAAGTTAGTTTTCTTGAGCTGAAGAAAATATTGTCTACAGCACCAGTATTAACAATCCCTTCAGGTACTGGTGATTTTGTTGTGTATTGTGATGCGTCTCACCAAGGTTTAGGTTGTGTTTTGATGCAGAAAGGACATGTTGTTGCTTATGCTTCTCGACAACTGAAACCACATGAAGTCAGATATCCAATTCATGATATTGAATTAGCAGCTATCGTCTTTGCATTGAAGATCTAGCGACATTATCTGTACGGTGAGAAATTCGAAATATTTTCTGATCATAAGAGTTTGAAGTATCTGTTTTCACAATCTGAGCTGAACATGAGACAAAGAAGATGGCTTGATTTATTGAAAGACTATGATTGTGAAATCAAATATTATCCAAGGAACTCAAATGCAGCAGCAGATGCCCTAAGTAGGAAGGTATATGTTTTATCCTTGTCTACTATAGGTGTATCTAATTTGATTGAATATTGTTGTCTTTCTGGATTAATATTTGAGACAGATAGAAGACCAATGAGAATTTGTGCTATCAGTGTTGAGCCTGAATTGTTGATTCAAATCAAAGAAGCACAGAAATCAGACTTAAGTGTTCAGAAATCGATTGAAATGATCAGATCAGGGCATCAATCCGAGTATAAGGTCAGTATTGATGGTATTTTGTATGTGAATAACCGAATTGTTGTTCCCGATCTTTCAGATTTAAGACAGAATATCTTGAAAAAAGCCCATTGTAGTCGATTCAGTGTACATTCTGGAGGCAGAAAAATGTATAATGATCTGAAAAAACAGTACTGGTGGAAACAAATGAAGTCTGATGTGACTGAATTTGTATCAAAATGCTTAAATTTCCAACAGGTGAAGGCTGAGAGAAAGAAACCAGGTGGCTTATTACAGAGTTTATCTGTTCCTGAATGGAAATGGGACCACATTTTCATGGATTTGTAACGAAATTGCCACGGTCATCCCGAGGATGTGATGCTATTTGGGTGATCATTGACAGGTTAACGAAATCTGCATGTTTTATTCCATATCGAATGACTTATCATCATGATCAGATGGCAGATTTATATGTTTGAGAAATAATACGATTACATGGTGTGCCAAAGTCGATTGTATCTGATCGATATTCGAGATTCACTTCGCACTTTTGGCATAGTTTACAGCAAGCTCTAGGTACGTGTTTACATTTGAGTACTACTTATCATCCTCAAACTGACGGACAATCTGAACGAACTATTCAGACTCTTGAGGATATGCTTAGAGCTGTAGTACTAGATTTTGGTATTACATGGCAAGATTCATTACCATTGGTGGAGTTTTCATATAACAACAGTTATCAGACTGGTATTGAGATGGCTCCATTCGAAAAATTTTATGGAAAGAAGTGTCGATCGCCACTATATTGGGATGATGTGTCAGAGGTACCTGAATTGGGACCAGATATGATCAAACAGATGACTGAGAAGGTAAAGTTGATTCAACAAAAATGCGAACAGCGCAGCATAGACAATCTAGATATGCAAATATTCGACGACGGACATTATGTTTTGAACAGGGAGATAGAGTGTTCTTGAAAATTTCACCATTCAAGGGCACAGTCAGATTTGGAAAGCGAGGAAAGTTATCTCCACAATTTATTGGGCCGTATGAGATACTCGAGAAGATAGGAAATCTTGCTTATCGACTCGCATTACCTATGTCTTTATCTGGACTACATGATGTCTTTCATGTATCGATGTTACGAAAGTATATATCTGATACATCTCATATCTTGCAACCTGATGAAGCTGAATTAGATGAAACTCTTAGCTACTTTGAAAAGCCTATTCAGATACTCGATAAAAAAGAAAAGCAACTCCGAACAAAGACCAATCCATTGGTGAAGATTCAATGGAATCGGCATGGAGTTGAGGAAGCGACATGGGAAACTGAAGACGACATGAAACAGAGATTTCCCTATATATTCCATTTATGTGAGTTCTTATGTAGTATTTTGTTATGTCTTACTCTTATGTTTCTATACAGACTGCTTATACAGATTGCTTATGAATTCGAGGACGAATTCATGTCTTAGTGGGGGAGAAATGTAAGGCTCGGGATTATTTGATTTAATCCGAGATTATTTAATTTTAATTCGGGAATATTTAATTTGAGAATTTTTAGAGTTTTTATTTAAATTCTAATATTCTTAAATAATTTAGGATTGAAATTGAATTAAAAAGAGGGTCGAGGACTGAATTGAAATTTGTGAAGTTTCTACGGGCTAAATTGCTAATAAGCTAAATTTATCCAAATGTTTAAGGCTTATTCAGCATGTATATGTGTGAAAGCCATATTCAATTCAGAAAAAATGGAGCAGAAGACGAGACCTTCTCTTTGCATTTGATTTTCTTGAATTTCAAAATCACGCATCTTTTGATCCGATTATCCGAATTTAATTCTGAATATAGTTCCGAAATCCTTGCGACAAGGGCTTCGATCTGGTGTAAGTCTTTAATTATTTTGGCATGTTTTGAATATTGAAATCTGGTAGAGATCATAATTTAATGCTATGTATGTATTCTTCAGCTTTTATACATTCCGATATTGAAACTGGATCGAGGATTGATTGTTGTATGAACTTGTGATTATTCCAGCATGTATTTAGACTTATATAGCAGATGGTTATGCTAAGTTTGATGGCTTGTTAATGATATGAATTGTTTCGAAGTGGATATTGGTTTCGATATTATGTCGGTTACCGATTTTCAATCGCTACGTTGTCGGTTTATGATTTGAGACCATTTTGATAGCCTAGGATTGAGCTGAGATGTTCTTTGAGATGTTGTGATGTTGTAGCATCTTTATTCTTAAATTTCAGATTAGTATTGAAGGCTAACGACTCAAGAACTTTGAATTTGAACCGAAGAAGAAGAAGTCAAGGTTTGAAGTGATTTGATTGTGAAGATTGAATGAAGCTTTGATTGATGAAGTTGAATAGAGTTTGATCTACTTGTTCTTATTGTTATGTTTCAGATTTGAAGCCTAGAGAATCGACAAGAACGAGAAAGGTATAAGACGACATCGCAAGTCAGGGATTTGAAACTCGAGAATGAAGCTTCTTGAGTTGTTCGGCCAAAATCACATACTTGTTATCGTTTTGATTATGTTATGATGTTGTTGATCCATATCAGGTAGTGGGTCTTTATTTGATATGATATGATATGAGATATGAATTGATTCTTATGCCAAGGTCTGAGACGATCTTATTTTCGAGTCTGATGAGATGACGATAGATGGATATCCATGTCAAGATCGTATACGAATTTTGATGGCAAAGAGTGTGATAGAAATCAATTCTTTATATATGCGTTTACTCTAATATTGAGTTGAAATGTTTAGAGTCGATATGAATTTATTTAACGCATGTATATGTTGATTATACTGAGAATTGTATTCTCACCGGATATTTTTGGCTGTTGTCTTGTTTTGTATGTGTGCATGACAACAGATGGGGCAGGAGCTCGCCAAAGTCGACGAGGGTAGCTCATAAGAGAATATTAGATGTGGACTCGGGTTGTTTGTAGCTGAAACGATGTATATAAATCCTAGCAAGCATGTTAGAAACACTTGAGAATATTGTGCTTGAGAAGTTGATGGACACTTGTGTAGTTTCTTGTTTTTGTTGGATTCCAAACCTATAGTTTGATGTATCAACTACTTGTACACATGTTTGGATTATGTTCTATGTATGTATACATGTTCTAGACTTATAAGATATGGATTGGAGTGGTTGAAATGATCAAATTTTGCTGCTGGCAAAAAGAGCAAAGGACTGCCCAGAGCTGAGCCTGATCTGCTCTTTTTGGCAGACCGGGCGCAGCCCCTGAATTCCCAACCCAAAAGTTGGGTTAAGAAGGGGCGCTCGGTCGGCTTTTTTTGACCGATCGAGCGCACCCATGGTTGAAAAAAAAATATTTGTTTGATCTTCTTCTTTTCTTGTTTAATTAATGATGTTTAATTACTAATTGCCTAAGAATGAGATTAGCAACCAGAGGCCCCAAACAACTCCTGTAATTGATCATTCAGTTTTTCATCTCAGTCGGTGATAATCTGTACGGTGCCTTAGAAGCTGGCTTAGTTCCAGACAACAATTCTATCCCAAATTCGACTTACCTGACTGGAGGCAATCCCGCAACATCATCGGGAAAGACTTCTGGGAAATCTTTCACTACTTCCACTTCTTCAAGTATCGGTCGATGCGCCTCCTGATCACCAGTTAGGCTTGCTAGAAAGCCTGTACACACATTACTCAATAATTTCCAAGTCGTTCCTGGTGATATCATACCTGGTGTGCTCCTACTAGATGTAGCATGGAACACAAATGTTTTTCCGTGCTGATCTTTCAAAGAGACAGTTCTCCGCTTGCAGTCAATAATAGCCTCATGCTGAGTCAACCAGTCCATCCCAAAAATCGCATCGAAATCCACCATCTCCAAAACAATAAAATCTGCACACAATTCCAGATTCTGCATCTTAATCTTACAATTTCTTAGCACATTATTACTTTTCAAATCTTCTCATGAGGGTAACGACACACAAAATTCCGAAATAGATTCATCCGGCAAGATCCCCAATTTCATCATAAAACTAACAAACATAAAAAGAGTGTGTAGCTCCTACTGTCCAACATGTCCAAATGCTCAATCACGTTTAAACATAATTCAACATACTTGAAACATACATAACTCAAAAATCTTACATAATATCATGCATCTTAAACAATCCATAACATAAAAAAAAACTTACAGACATGAAGACGAAGCATATGGTCGTGGTGAGTATGCATACTGCGACAAACCCAGAGCGAACTTCTCTGATACCAAGCTCTAACGTCCCAATTTTCACAATCGGAGCGTTACTCAACATACATACTTAAAATTTGGGGAAAATAAAAACTTTGCGAAAGCATCATCTTCTTTATTAAAATGAGCATATAAAAAAATGAAAAATAATGAAATATCATCTAAAAGTCTTTCCCAAACATGTCCATCAACTTAAAATTCAAAACTTGTTCCCCATCAAACATAAAAAATTTTAAACAACTTTCATTCAAAAGCATTCGCACTCATGCATTGCCCGTTGGACCGACCTCTGCCTCTTCTTCATGTCCGCCCACATAATCATCAATGAACGCATCAACATCATCCTTACCAGCATCATTCAAGTATAGTGAGTCTAAAGACTCAGCAAGAATAATGCATAAAAATGATCTTTCTAAACTTTACAAGAGAAAACATTAACTTAAGCTTTCATGCAATAAACATAATTTTGATGTAGCCATATCATAAAAATATTTGGGGTGATGAAGTATGAGTAGTGTGGCAACCGTCATAATGAGCCATTCATAATTCCCTGTTGATCAACAAGCATATGGCATTACGCCCGTAAACTTTCATTCTTTGGATAGCCGCTTCGGAGCTCATCCCAAAGTGCATACCCCGTGTAATCCATCCCGTGAGCCATGTTTGGATAGCCGCTCCGGAGCTCATTCCGAAGTGCATACCCCATATAATCACCACAAGGCGCATAAATCATCAAAATATTTTTCATGTACCATAGCATTCATCTTATCATATCATTTCGTATCATTGTAAAATCATGTTCATGAACTTCTCGTGATGCTAACATGCTTATAAACTTCAATTCATTTCATGAGAATTTAGTTTTTCATAATAAAATCACATAACATGCAATACATAACTGGACCGATCCACGTGAGGCATTCCGTCCATCCCGGACATTGAAAACTTGAAACTTTTTCTAGAAACATTATTAAAAATAATTAACATACATTAAAATATCAAAATCATAATTTTTGGTACCCTAAAATACGACCCTTCCTCCAAAAATTCACTTTTTCTGCACATTTTCTGAAACCTACGATGTTTAGAACACTTTTCTTTCAAAAATATTTTTAACATCATGAAAAAATTTTAAAAAAAAACATACCCAAACACCAATAAATTCAAAAGATCTTTCATCAAAAACCTTCCTTCAAATTTTTGCCCAAAAATCTGATTTATTGCCTTCAACTCAATCAAAACTCAAATTACTTGAACCGAACACATCAGGAATGCTTCAAGTATCACAATCAAGCAACATACTCATGAATTTTTCCAAAGAAAATGCATAGATTTTCAATCAAAACACTTAGGGTTTTATCTTGAAAATACATATATTCTTGAATGGGTTTCAAAATCAGTAAAAACTTGCCTGAATTGATTGGTTGGAATTAACCTGAGCGGTAGGACGATCTAGCCTCGAGCCTCTGAAGAACTCTAGTCTTGATGCAACGTTTGAGTGAGATAGATTTGAGAGAAAAAGAGAGTGTTCAAATGAGAGAAAAGAGAAGAAATTTTGAACGCTTAAACCATTTTGTAACTAATGGGCTCCTAACATGGCCCATTAGTTACAATTAAAAGTTCCTTTAAAATTTTACTCTCTCTCAATAAATAAAATACACTGCATCCCATCAACTTTATTTTAAAATATTTTTCTTAACTCTTTCCAAGGCTAGGCTCGTCCCTACGAACCAAAATTAATACGAACCTGAAAACTTTAAAATCATGCATATCACATAACATTTCAGGCATTACAATAAATCACATAATTTCACATAACAATTAAATATTCTAAATAACATGCATTAAATAAGATAATTTAATAAATTAATCGTGATTAAGCTAGTGGACTTTTTGAACCTTACATTTCAGCAGGAGTCCAGAGCCTTTTATGCACTACATGATGGATTTTACATCGGCACTGGCTCTTCAGTTTTCGGGTGCTGCGAGTTCTTCATATCCATTCCCTCCACCACCTCAATGGCAACCCACACATGGTACTACTGAGCAGCCCCCTCCGTTTGATGATGAGGATGGTGGCGACCACTGACGGTCGTCGTCTAAGGTACATGTCCTTTGGTCTTTCTTTGCACATCATTGAGGACAATGTTGGTACCTAAGTTTGGGGGGTGTCAAAATTTGGTGAAATTTTTCTATTTTTGCGTGTTTTTAGTTTAGTTTGCCTTTGGTTTTTTTTAGGATTTTTTTGTGTTTCTGAAGGTGATTTGTTTTGTGGTTGGCTTCCAATTATGTGAATGTGAACTGAATGAATGTTTCAAGATGTCAAGAAGGAAATGGAAAGATGGCCAATGATGATAAAATTTTGTGAATTGTAACTAAAGTCCATGAATATTTACTTATCTAACCAAAATTTTGAACTGATGGAACCAATTAGACGATTGAACTCTAACATACTCTGTGATTTGTGCTTGCATCTGAATTTTGAGACATACAAACATAGAGATGATTGAGGCATTGTTTGGATTTTTGCGCCTAAATTTTTGTTAAAAAATTATTTTATCATTAGTTGCCCATTTGAGCTTTCACGAGATGCATGAGTACTTTAGGTACATGTTCTGAATTCTTGTTGAAGATCATCGTTTACTGCTGATGATTGCTCCTTTTCTGCACTAGTGAAAAATTCATGTGATTTGATTGTGAATTGAGATTGTCTAGAACTAGTTCGGACACCTCTCGAGGCAAAATACGGGCATAACTGTGATTAGGAATGATTTAGGCAATTTTTTTAAAAATCGTTTGTGCCTTTCAAGTTACCCATTGATGCATGTTGTCCCTAGTACCTTGTTTGAGCCTTATTGAAAAATGAATGACATGTGTGCAAACGTGTGATAAACCCCCATTCGGCATCTTTTTAAGGTCCTACATTTACTACCTTTAAATATCCTAAACACTATTTCCTACCTTTAAGGGAGTAATTTGAATGTTAGAATTTTATATGCTCCTAACTTATATTTGTGAATATGGAATGGTGTGGTGGATTGAAAAGAAAAAGGTAGTGGTGAAAAGAAAAAAAAATGTTTGAAAAAGTTGAGAAAAGAAAAAAAAAATGTTGTGGAAAAAGAAAAGAATGAAAAAGTCAATGAGGTGAAGAAAAAGTGAGAAGTGTGAATGAAAAGCAATGGAAATTAGAGATAGAGCATCATTTACTCCCTCTTTTGAATTTTTATTCCTACGTTTGTAGCCATGAGTCAGGCCTTACATTACAAGCCGATCAATTCCTATTGACCAAGTCACAGTTGCCCAATATACTAGTGGAGAGGGGTTGCGAGAGTCTAGCCTATAGACTGTCGATTGATACTTTTAAAGAGTATGAATTTTTGATCGAAACACGCACACACTATTATTATTTGAATTAACCCGATTGTTAGTGTTTTTGATTTAATTTCCTTAACTTTGATCTTGTGCTACCTTGAAAGTCCTCATGATCTGTGAATGTTTGAATTGAGTTTAGAGAAGAGTATTTTGAAACGTGAGTTGCGGAGTTTATAAGTTTATGAGGTTGAACTATTTTTCTTGATAAATATTTTTCAAGTATTAGTAGGTTATATGTGATTGGATTTGAATTTTTTTTTTAAATCAACGCTGAGGCCATTGATCTATAGTACTTCTTAATGATTCTTGTTGCTTGCATAAGTGTGTTGGAGTTTGTTTTGGTTAGTTTTGTTCAGGAAGAACAAAAGTTCAAGTTTGGGGGTATTTGATAAGTGCATTTTGTGTACTTAATTAGTTTATGATTTTACTTGACTTTTGTGAATTCTTGGGAGATATTGCGTGAATTGCTGTTGTTTTTGTGATTGTAGGAAATAATGGACTTTGATAAATTTAAGTGGAATTAAGTCCAAAAGGATGGAAAAAAAATAGCGGAAATCAAGACTTGAAGAAGTGAAGAAAATGCTCAAATTCGAGACTGAAGCGCGCCCGCGCTGCGAGGAATATTTGGAAGATTGTTGTTCGAACTTGAGGCGCGCCCGCGCGACGGGATTTTCAGAAGTGAGAATTTGATTTTGTAAAGAAACTCGGGTATTTTCGTGGGCTTTTATTGGACGATTTGGAGGCCATATAAAGGGGAGTTTATAACACTAGAGGGGAAATCGGCGGCCACAACACATCAGACAGAAATTGGAGAATTTGGATCAAGATTTTGAGGGCAAAGAACATCAATCAGCAGAGTTTGAAGATCGATAGATCGGACACGGCATCGAAGATTCGGCTTTGTTTTCTTTCCTTAATATTTATTTCTGAATTGATGTTTACTCTTATGAACATGTTTTGTGTTTATTTTAATTCGATTATGAACTAAATTTTTAGAGTCTAGAGGTCGGATGGAACCTGATGTAGACACTTTTATGAGTTTTTGATTTTATTGAATTGAGTTCCTATAGATTAATTGTGTTTCTAGAATTGAATGTATTTTTAATTACTTGATCAATAATTGAATTGTAATATTTATTTGAAATCTGGCACTCGACAGAGGCGATTATGAATAGGACCAATATAAATAACACTGTTAATTATTTATATAACTCGGGAGAGTGTATAATTTTAACAGAGCTTTTAAGAGAAAATTGTTTTACATAGATCACTGCAAATAGATTCTTAATAGGGATATTGGAATTGAACTGTAGTTTATACACTTTATTCGGCACTCGGGAGAGGAAATAATATACTTAAGTGTTCTTGGCTATTAATTGAAAGGAATTTCATGAAAATAAATTATTTAAGAGTGATTGTTGTCGAAACGAGGTGAAATATAAACCTCTAGACCATTTTTCCTCTGATTGATTAATCTCTGAATTTTGTGTGTGTGCTATAAAATCCTTTGCTTATTTAATTTTTCTGAAAACCTCTCAAACTTTGATTTTCTAAACTAAATTAAGACTATTATAATTACAAGTATTGAATAATTTTATTTTACTCCTCGTGGGAATGATATTTTATTCACTATTATATTAAAACTTGACCTCGTACGCTTGCGAGCGTAAATTTTGCAACATCAATCTTAGGCTTTGACCAGTCAGCCAGACTGATTATTTCTTCAAATTAAATTATTTGGCATAAATAACTATTTCCTCCGCTTCAATAATTATTTTTAATTGTCAATTAATTCGATAACTAATTTTTTGGGCATTACATATGATGTTCCCCCGAGTTGGAAGAAATGATTTTTAAATTCAGCAAATAATAAGTGGCGTTAATTTAAATTCCATCTCACTCAGACATTCATTTCGAACAAGCTTGAGAAACCCAAAGAGTGGGATGAACCAGTTGTTGGCTATGATCTTGCAAGAGATGATTGGATTTCTTTTGTCATTACTCGCATGTCTAACGACTTAATTGTAAGTTTAGTTTTGTGTTCTTTACAAATAAGTACATATTAAGGTACTTGAAGAATTAGTAAATTTGATATGTGGAACATTTCACTTGACTAGAAATTAAGTGATGAATAGAAAGAGAGAAGAAAGAAGAACATATACCCCCATTGCCTTTCTTGTAAAAGATCGATATGCACGATATGCTGAAGAAATAATAAGTATATCTCAAAATTTATGCTTGTACAGGGCTGTATTTTTTATTGGCATGACAGATTGCCCGTAAAATTCTTATAACAGTTTTTTCTAGCATTTAATAACCATTCATATTTGACATATATCATCTTATTGTTCTTATTTGTAGGAAAATGAATTGTGTGACGATGATGAGATTAGTAGAGCTATTATGTGGAATAAATGAGAGTCAATAAAGAAAGGGAATTTGATGGCCACGAGTTGAAAATAACAGTAAACAGGATTGTGAAAAACTATAGATAAAAATCATTCATTATATTTCAATAAAACCTTTCAAACAACATTTTTTTTCATTTGGATGATATGATGAGTCATATAACAGAAGCGCGGGATACATTGGACAAGAAAGATATAAAAGAAAATATTCTTACCAAAGCACTTAATTCAAGAGAAACATGGTGGACGAGTCAGGGCTGTTGGAGGTCATATCATACCAATATTATATTTTCACGTTGGTAGAAGTTGGAGGACTGGCGATGTTGACAAAGAGCTGATGATTGAGTAAAGGAGAGAGTTCGTAAAGGCTAGAATGTCAATTCAAGAACAAGATACACACATTCAAAAATTTGAAGCAATTGTCTACAAAAGGGGTGCATGGGACAATGAGATTGATGACAAAGACAATTGCTCGGTAAAGTTACATCAACGGAATGAAAATGAAGTGAAGATCGACAAGAATTTCTCCAGTTATGAAGAGTTGAATGATGTTGAAATGCAAGTTATGGACAAAGCAGTTGTGATATGATTTCTTATGAATTCAAATAGCAAACACGATAATTGATATGATCGTGCCCTCAATTCAATAATCAAAGAATCAAAATAATGTCCCGATCTTTGAAACAAGTAAAACACATTAAAACACAATAAACAGATAAATTGGATAATCACCCCTAATTGATAAACAAGTAGTAATAATTAATCACGAAACACTTGTAATTCAAAAAGACCTTCAAACAACTTGTGTTTGACAATCTAGATGAAGAACAACTGACAAACACTTCAAAGTAATTTAACTGTGAGAAGTTTGATTTGAAAAGTCAAAGCAAATCTTTGAATAAAATTCTAAAGAGAATTTCAATAATTTGTGTATAAACTGAATCTGAATTATTATTAATGAAAATAAATATTATATTTATAGTTTACAATAAAAAATAAAAGATAATGCAAAATATTGTAAAATATATCAAAAGATATCATAGAAAGTTTCCTAGTAGACTTAAAACACTTAAAATAGGTAAAAAAAAAAATCAAAAATAATATTCTCCATCGCGCACACACCACACATTTCATGTCGCACTGTGCGTTTTTCTCGGAAAATCTGCTCGCGCTCGAGCGGTAAAAACTGGCGCTCGAGCGAGCAGTCTTCTGTCCAATTTTTTTCAGCTAACATTGGGCGCGCTCGAGCGAGAAAGTTTCTGTCCCGCAGGCGCGCTCGAGCGGTAGGAAGTTGCGCTCGAGCGAGAAAGGTTCTGTCAGAATACTCGCACGATAATTCCGCTGTTTTCTCGAGGCTTTCGTGCACTTCAAGGAAATTAAATCTCTTCCAAAATGAGCTCCGATTATTCCAACTTGGCTCCCATTCTTTCCAATTTGATTACCATGAATTCTAAATTCGTCTAATCTTGATGGCAAATTAGTAATGATTCTTTGAATAATATGAATCTTTGAGTGTCTCCTACATTCATATCAAGTTGCTTTACAGGTATATAAGTCATTATTATATATATTAGTTAATGTTATTAACATAAAGAGTTAGTACAATTCAATGAAACAACTATTTCTCTTTTTGGTTGAACCGTTTATTTTGAACTTGGATTCTAGCACAGACGTTCTGTATATGGAACGGTTGTTGAGGTCAATGGAGCTAGCAATTTGCTCCATGGTGTTCCATTACCCATGAATTGCATGTGTATATCCATCGATGAAGCAATGCAAAAATCAGCACGTTTTCCAGTTACGATTCTCAATAGATGTGAAATTCTTGGTGATGCTGTTGGAACACACGTGACTTGTCCAAAACACTTGATAATGCTACGACACGAGGTACATCGAAGCTAATAATTCCAAGTAAATATCCATGAAATTATTTAGTATTGCACCTATCTAAAAATTTTACAATTACTTATTATAAGTATAAAAGGAAGAAAATTTTTCTTGTTCAAAACAACCAGACTTTGTCATCAAGTGTACCAAGATTAGTGTGAATGTTGTATTGTTATTGTAAGCGAAGATCTCAAGAATGGAAGCAAATTTTCAATTTGTTCGGATTGAAAGGTATTTCAAGATGATTATGAATTGAACTTTCACCTTGAGGGCACCAGTCTTTTGGATCAATTGGAGCCAATTTCAGGAAATTGTGTGGTTGTTTACATATGGCAAGTCTTCGAATTATCTTAAACCTTGTTTGTTCTTTTATTAATTTAGTATACAACACTTTTTTCATTTGGATGATAAGATGAGTCATATAACAGAAGCGCGGGATACATTGGACAAGAAAGATATAAAAAAAAATATTCTTACCATAGCACTTAATTCAGGAAAAACACGGTGGACGAGTCAGGGCTGTTGGAGGTCATATCACACCAATATTATATTTTCATGTTGGTAGAAATGGGAGGAGACTCACGATGTTGACAAATAGCTGATGATTGAGTAAAGGAGAGAGTTGGTAACGAGATATACAATTAAAACCCTTATCTGGTGGTAAAAATAGACATTAATGCGTGTGGATTTGAAAACATTAACTCGTATCAAGTATTAAATTTTCTATTCGTGCAGGCTTGGATCCGGTTATGAAAACTATGCAGTGGATTCCAGATTTATGGATAATTTCATCGTATTTTTAATTGCATTACCACAATGATATATTTAAAGTTGTGATTTATTAATATTTGTTGAATCCACTGAAAAAATATTAAGACCCACTTGTATTGATAAATATCATATCTTAATTGTATATTGAGACAAAACCCGTACATATACCATCTCACTTCCCATATGATAATATATTAAACATCATTCACAAATTTTACATAATTAATTTGCGTAATCCAAAAAAAACATTCACAAAATTATTATAAAATTTTGGAAAATTCATTTAAAAAAAACAGAAATAAGTTTATAGATAAAAATAATTATAATATATTCGAACAATTATCATATAAAAACCGTTTAATTCTCGTTTACCTCATTTTTTTTATTCTAAAAAACATCAATCAAGTTTCCTTTAAAAACTACGTTTAGACAATATTATTTTTTAAAAAAATTCAACACATTTGATACAACAATATAGTGTAAGATTATACTCAAATTCCTTCTGATATTTGAAATATTAAAAGACATTTTTAAAAGTAATTTCAATCGAACATTATATGCATGTGTCGCCTAAATGATTAATTGAGAAAATTCTTTTACATCATCTTTAGTTACTTCGATTACACAACCAGTTGTTTCTCCAACTACTGTAATTTATTATAATGCTCCAGCAATGTAAAACTCTTCCAACCTGTTTATGATGACAAATTTTTAGTTGTCTTGATGCAATGATACAAGATTCAAGTTCCCACATCCAAATTCGAATCCGAGTCGTCAGATGGTAAACAGCTTAGGGAGTGACAACAAAATAATGGAATCATACTTCAAAGAACCCCAAAATATATGACATGATAAATCTGCAGCATATTAAAGTTCTCTTTTGCAAGAAATTACTTCTGCAAAAGACAGGCACCACATGAACTTGTTACTGCCAATTATTCACTTATTTCAAAAATGTGAGGTGGTGCCAGTATTAAACATGGTTTCATCTTACAGAAACAAAGGATAATGGTAACAAGTTATCTAATATACCTCTCACTCGCTAAGCCGTGATGCCTCACGGTGCTTACTTATGTTTTTCTGCGACGTCTTTCAATTTTTCCTTCAATTCACCAGTCTGCGTACGGAAAAAAACCAGAGCAAGAAGAAGAGTTTTAGAGTTCTCTGATCAGAAAATTAAGGCAAACAACCATGCAGGGCTTTGATATCTGTATGAAGCCAGACTAGGCACGTAAAAGGGTTTCAAAGGACAGTTGTGTGGTTACAACGAACAACTTTGGTTCTTCCTTTTATTCATGTAACAGGATTGATCCATAATCGTATCAAAAATAGGCAATCCGCATCCCTAAAATCGTTACAACGGATAACTGTATATTTTGTCCCAATTATTACTACAAATAGATTTGGTTCTCCATTCGATTCAGTGACAGAATTGGTCCCTTGTCGCATAAAAAATAGACAATATGTATTAATATCATGACTCGCCTTCCAAACATTAACACACCCTTCAGCCTGAATTTGAACTTTTACATGCGAACTATCAAGGTTTCATATTAAATCAATTTCAACCACAATTTTGCCAAACTTCTTTTAGCACTTTAGCTCAATTTCTATTAATTTACTCAATTAAAATGAGAGTTATTTGTGAAGCACAAGGGACCAATAATTTAGTGGTATAAGTTAGGGATGAAAAGCAAGTGTATGAACCCCTAGTTTTAAATCAGAAATATTCACAGATGCATCACATGCAAATCACCGTCTTAAGAATTGGACTGAGTATTATGGTAGGGATGTAAAATGTCCGATTTTGACAAAACTGAGGACCCAAGTTATCACATGCATGTAATGGAGGATCAGATATGTTTTGGTGGTAAAGTTTGATGAACAAGAGTTGTAACTGTCCTGGATTTGAAAATCAAAGAAGAAAAAGGGCAAACCTGGTGCATGTTAAGAATGATATCAGATCCTCCAATGAACTCCCCATTGATGAATATTTGAGGGAATGTTGGCCAGTGGCTGCAATAAATTGTGGCATGTGTTATTACATTACATAATTTCTGAAAAAACAAAGAGAAAAACAACACTTCTCTATTTTGTTAAGTATATCTAAATAGATAAGAGTACAGGATGGCTTATGAGACTCTCCAAACAAGTGTAGAACCAAGCCTTGTGAAGAACTTTGGAGAATACCAAGGTAATAATATATGATATTATAGTGTTCCCAGCAAAGTGGCAATCAAAATATCACACAATCCATTTTGACTCGAGTCCCAAACATGAGTAAAAAATATGTAATTTATCTATTTCTTACAAAATGAATATGTAATTTATCACAAAAATACAGATTCACTCTAAAACCATATATAAACTCATCCTCGAACATATACAAGGGCGAGTACCGGACCTATTAATTTCTGGGGTAAAAGAAAAATCAGGGAACACGCACAATGGTGGTAATAAAATATTTTCTTTAGTATATTCAAAAACTATTTTTTCTCTAGCAGTCATCTATTCTGTAAAATTTAATATCATATAAAATAAAAAATTCTATCTATTCAGACATTCACACCAATAAAAACATGAACAGTGATAATTTACCTGAAAGCTTTTACAGCGTTCTTTAGTTCAAGGTCTTCTAATATATTTCTGGCACTTAAAGGAACATCTGCAAAGCCCCATTTCAACTGATAACAAGGTTGAGCATAGAAGTGTAGCAGAAACAACCATTCCATGTGAAGAAGTTTAAAACTTAATGAGCATATCACTTTTGCAGAATTATACTCAGTGCATTTGTTTAGTCGATGAACCAAGTTCAGCCAAGTTACAAAGAATTATTAATAAAAAAATTGTATGGCTAATAATCCATCTCTTGCATAAAATTCAAAGAAGAGATTATCAACTGTTATATGAAGCATTCAAAATATATAAGACCGCTGCATTAAGGAACCCACCCCACCTCCAACAACAATAAAATCAAAAGTATAAACTTTGATTTGATATAAAGAAAACACTTTTGTTATGAAATCTACCAAAGCCAAGGCAGGATTTGTATTTCGTGCAGAAACCCCTAAATGTAAATTACAATAAATAACGGAAATTACAAAAGAGTAGGACTAGGCTAAGAACCCTTTTAGATCAGAAAACATAAAAACAAAATAGTGAAAGATGGATGAAAACAACTATACAAAATTGCAATTAAACATAATAAATTGCACATTTAAAAATAACAAACATGTTGCATTTCTTACTATATTCTTTCAAAACTCTCACTGCTAATGCACTAAATCCACATCGGGGAAGATCGGGCACTCCTTTCATGTATATCATTACAGGGTTTTCCTTCAAATCCTGTGAAGCAGAGATAGCATCACCACACAGATGTCAATCCTTGCTGATAAGGCAAGGCTATTGAACACGCCTACTTGGACAATAAGGGAAACGAAATAAAGGATGGAGAAATTTTGAACCAAGTATGTCATTATGTTATGGATTGGATCAACAATATGATGAAGCATTCAGATGATAAGGGTATGTACCTGCTCGACAACATCTTTTATAGCAACGCCAGAACTATCAGTTTTAATAGTGGGTCTAAAATCTTCATGTGTGTCATCAGGTACATTGGAAGAAAACCGAAGAACGTTCTGGTAGAAAGAACCAGATGCCTACAACAGGAATAAAGCACCATTAGATGAAATTTGCAGTCACAAAAGACTCTCATTCATATACACAGATGAATGGATGATAGAGTCTAAAAAGCCCTTGTACCAGTAGCTAAGAATCTAAAACAAAGAATGATGAAAGACCTGAGAAATTTGGGAGGAGGGTGGCCTAAGGTGAAATAAAACATGTACACTTACAGTCAACCCCGCAGCTGGAAAGGGTGCAACACCTCTACGAATAATGTTTGCCAATAACCTCACCATATTTCTGTGCTTAATTCAGAGTCACCCACTTATAGCTGCACAAAGTATCCAATAAATTAAAATTTAATTTCAGAATCTAGGAAAATTTGCACCAAGACATAGCAATTGAAATTTACAATGGATGAAACAAAAACTTCAAGATTGGATAAAGTTATATACTGACTCTGCATAGAAAAGTTCAAGCTTCAAGGTAATGGGTAAGATATCACATTTCACCAATAAATAAATAAAGACAACTTAAAGAGCAAATAGCTCTTTCTTTTTTAGTCAGCAGCATAACCGAAAGCAAACAACTTCCATCCCCTTCCTGCCCCAAAGCCCAAATCAGGAAAAAAATTAATGACAGTCGACAGACTATTTTTTGAAACATAGCGTAGTTAAGCATCAAGATGTCAGTAAAGCATTAAAACAATAACATTTTATAGCACACAGTGACAACAAACAAAAACAAGACATGGTTACAAACAAAAGCACAAGACACAGATATTTTTCCATGCGGTCTTTAACTCTATGGAATAAAGTCATGTACCTATTCAAACTAATTGCTTAAAAATTTAACGTCTTTGGCTTTGGTTTCTAGAGGAACGAACACTCACATTTAAAATGTTACAAAGACATAATAGAACAACCACCTTCAATGGAGCCAGTCAAGTTCCAAAACAGAAGTTTCTTAGAGTTCTAGGATTTATGTTTGTTTAAAAGACAGGAAAACAACAAATTGCCAATTTTTTATTGCCCTTTTTTGGGTATAATAGTACATAATTTTCATTCGAAATGGACACTAATATTCATCATCCAATCAATTCTTAAAAGAGTCACTCGCACCGGAAATCATAAGAACAACAAATCATTGTCTAGTGTGGTTTACTGGACTAGCGTAGTTTACAGGCTATTGCGTTAGTCCGGGAGTTTACCCAGCGCACACCGAAAGGTAGCGGCTGCGGGTTCTCACGTAAAAAAAAAAAAAAAAAAAAAAACAAAAAAATCATTCACTACAAAATGCAAACTCAACAGTCAATTGATTCCATGCTCCATATCGAGCATGAATCTTTTACAGAGATTTGAAGACCCAAAAGAAATACTTGTTTCACGTAGAAACGTAAAGATTTCATTTTTAAAAAAAAAACAAATAGCAGCTGGAGCAAAGCAACCACTGATTCAGGACTATCAAACAGACCCTTTTTCCTGACAACAAATTACTCATTCTAAGATCAGAAATCCTCATGAAAGATCAAGTACCAGCAACGATAAACCCTAGCTCATCAAAGCCAACAAATACATCACATGCATAACACAACACGATTCGCAACACTAACAACCCAACAATAGAAAAGTAAAATTGAGTAAGAATTACAAATGTGATGATAGCAAGAATCTAACCCAGAATTTTGTTTGAATCGGATAGATTCGCTTAAGGCCCGAATAATTCAACTGCACCTGCACTTCAGCCAAGAATTGGAGGCGGGTGGAGACGAGGAGAAGCCAGAGCATGTGAGAATTACCCAACAGCCCCTAGTGTTGTGAATTTACAAAAGCATCCCTGACATCTTCAATAATTTCACTTTTTTCCTTTCAATCATTGTATATATTAAAGAAGAAAAATCCAATCCTTATATTATATGACTAAAAATTAAAATGCGTATATCGAATTATATCCCACATTTGAAGACTTCGAATTAGGGAATTTCTCAATATATCTTTTGTTGATACCTATATATGTGAAATAGGTTGTTGCCATTGATATTTATGATGACAAGTAAATTTTTTTAAACTTGAAAAATAATATATTTTTTTATTAATCGCGTGGGGTAAAAAAAATACGCCTCACAAAATTGATATCTGAAACGGTTTTATAGGAGTTTTTGATTGAATTTTTATAATATCCAACTTTGTGTACATGGATGAAATCAAGATGATTGATTTTAGATTCTTTCATTTATTTATATAAACAAAATTCAAGTTATGTAATTGATATTATTTCCAATCTCAAAGAATATTTTTGGAGTTTATATTGTTTTTATGCGGAGTAATGATCTATTGGAATTTATGGAGAGCTTCTATACTCCATCAGGTGTGTTACATCTTGTATAAGCCCATACATCAAATTAATGATGAATTCTTCACCAGATCACTCGTTGTAGGGTAGACACCACCGAACCTATGTACGAAAACCACAATTCGGTTTGCTTGCAAATGAATGGTATGTGACATAAGAGTCTTGTGATCAAGAATGACATCGATATAAGTCGTGATTCAATGTATCACATGAGAAATTTATATAACCATTATATAATAGGAGATGATATTTACAATGGGAGTGAAATTTATAATTACACCACATTTTTTACATTTATTGTGTTCTCTTACAAAATTACTCTCATCCAATGATTTCATATTTTCACAAGACTAATATGTCTTTCTTTATATACTTGAGTTTTAAAATAGAGTCACTTTATTTATGGGGTTATTATAAGAGAATCTTACTTTCTCTTCTCAAAAATATTTCTTGAAAGGATTTTGAATTTAATTAAATAGATTAGATATTTACTATTTTTAAAAAATTTAATTATTAAATATTTTTTTTGAAAGCAATTATTAAATATTTTAAGTTGCAAGAACATCCACAAATTATATATGGTATAACTATAAGAAGAAAAAGATTTATTATGTCATGAAATTGTTTTGATTAAAATAATGTAAAAAATTTAAACAAAAATATAAAAAATTTAATTTGAGTTGTTTATTAGTATTTTCATAACCACGAGTATTTCTTGTTTTATCTGTATTTTTTTTTATAATCCAACAAATCTACAAATAATACTTTCATTTGTTACAATATATTACTAATGATATTATTTTTTTTACTATCTTAAATTAAACTTTCAAAACATATAACTAATAAATAACAAATACACCAACGGAGCATCTTAAATCAAAAAAAATTATTCTAAATGAAAAATATTTTCAATCGTAAACATTAATTTACTTTGACTTAAAAAATTTAATAGCAATTGGCTTCACTTTATATTTAGAATTTTCTCTAATTTTACAATAATATAAACAACGATACATAATATTTAAAAAATATCTTTGACAAATAATTTTTTTAAATATTTTTTAAGCTAAAAAATGGTTTAATTTATGCAAACAATATACTTACAAAGTATATTTTTGAAAAAAAAAATCACCGATTAAATTATTAATTTATTGTATTTCAGAATATTTTCAAGAAATTAATTTTGCCAAAAAAACTGAGAAACTCTATAACCCGATAAATATATAGTGAATCATTTTGGAAACATAAGTATACTTACAAAAGGGGCAAATTAGTCTTATAAAAATCTGAAATAATTAAAAGAGGATAATTTTGTAACAAAACACATCAAATGTCAAAATTGGAGTGTGATTATCAATTTTTGGAGTGTAAATATCATTATTCTTATATAATGCTAATAATTAATATCTGAAACATACAAAAATATTATTATAAGTAAATAACAAAAAATAAAAGCTACAAAATTGAAAATCTAATATATTATTAATTGATTTAATTCTTCTTAGCAAAATGAATCCCTAGTCCATGCATTTATATTTTTATTTATATTGCGCCTACCAAATTGCTTTCATTTTCCATTCATATTTCATGTGATTTTATTCTAATATATTCATTCCTATTAATAGGGTATATTATTGAGCAAATTGGTGATAAATTCCCAAACCTAAACTTGACTTTACCCTAACTCCCTACCATAAGATTCTTTGCAATAGCTCCCTAGGACCACCAAACTTGAATATTTAAATTTTTTAATTCTTGTATTGGATTTATGCTTTTTTATGCTCAAAATCTAAAGACTTTATGCTAAAATCTGTAGATTTTGTGCTTAAACATGATACAAAGAATTTGTGTCAAAAATGGTATCAAAGCCTTAGGTTAATTATTCAGACGTAATATTATTCGTTAATTCATGCTTTTCTTTGTTGAGGAGAAGATTTTTACAAAATATGACTTCAAACGAAGGTTTGAATCAAGAGGATTTTATTTATATGAAATCCTATAAACAAGTTAATCTATTCACAATAGATTACTTACGGCAGGTTGTGATTACTACTCTCAATTTTGAAGAGATAAAGAAAGATGATTTCTAACTCTAAATTTTTAGAGATTACCCCAGATTCCTCTAAACTCTCCGGAGATCTTAGAGAAATTCAAAAGACGGTACAATATTACAGCAATCAGCTGTATGAAATACCTCGGCAAATTTAAGAAATCCTTAAGAAACAAGAAGAAATTCTTGGGACTCTAAAGGATCTTCAAAATAAAATCATGAATCTAGAACATACTTCTGGTCCTAGAAAAGGTAATACAGGAGGAAGGTTACTACTCTCGTTTGGTACCGAACCTTTGTTACATCAGAAAGGTAAAACCAAAATGGTTCAAAAACCTTTAACTGATGATGAAAGGATGATTAATCTTATAAAATCAGTATCAGAGAAAACCACTATCTGATGACTACTTTAGAAAGATTAAATCTCGAGGATCTACAAGATCTTGCAGATTCTTTTGCGAATCTCAAAGTAGTAGATCAAAATATGAATTCCCCTAAGGGTGAACAACCCATAGGGAATCCCCCAAGATATGTGGTTAAAACAGAAGAACCACATAGTGAGTTTCAGGTTGGAGAAAATTCACATCCAGCAGGAACCAGATCAAGGAGTAAAATCTCACTCCATCAAACTCCTTACGGAAAAACTGTTTTAGATCCAATACATCCTTACGGGGTTATGTTCAACCTTGATGTTTTGGACTTCAAAAACAGAGAAGATCTTATAGATGATTGGACGTTAGCTATGAGAATTGCAGCAGGAACATTAGATCTCAATAAAGAAGGATTCATTAAACTTCTAGAAATGAGTCTAATGGGATCAGTCAAGATTGCATGGGAGATGACTATGCCAGATACGAAGGAATCAATTTTAGCAGGAGAATTCCTCAGCGAGATTGGAGAAAGAATGGTCATCCTATTTAAAGCTCAATTCATAGGGATAGACTATTTCAATAATCAAGATACAGAGAAAAAAAAAAGATATACTCAATCTCTGTATAGCCTCGAGTTACATGATATCTGTTTAGTTGATGAATACATTATGTTATTCACTAAATACAGATGGAATTCAGGAGTCGAGGAAAATGTAGCTATTCAGCTATTTTTCGCAAAAATGCCAAGTCCCTGGAGAGAAATGCTGGTTAAAGAATACGTTCCAGGTCATCTTGATACATTGGCAAGACCCGCGTCCTTTTTGAAAGGAAAATTGGTAGAATGGTGTCATATGGCAGCATTACAGAAGAACTACAAAAAAATAAGGGGTATAGACAGACGTACACCTTTATATTGTAGAGAAAATGATCTTCCAACAATCATTGGAAACAGATCACAGGGATTTAAAAGGAAGAAATTCAGAAATAATCCCTATAATAAAAGAATGAGAAGTTCTTGGAAATTAAGAACATTTTAGTCCAAACAAAAGGCCAGATCTTATAGATCAGGAAGAAGAAGTGTACCTACAAGAACATCCTCAGTAACAAGCTCATCACAAAGCAGGGGAAGAACACCATCAAGAAGAACTTTCAGAAGAACTCATACAAGAGCAAGTGAAAGTTTCAAGGATTGCAACTGCTGTACATGTGGAGCAAGAGGACATATATCTACAAATTGTCAAGAAAATGAGAAAAAAAGAGTCAAACTCTTTGAAGCAACACCAGATATGGATGATGCGGTTTTATTTCAAGATCTAGTCCAAGTATATCAATTTGAGGATATCCCCTCAGATGAAAGCATATACGAAGAAGAGATATTATTTAGTCAAGAAGTTTCTGAGGATGAATCAGAATCAGAATCAGAGTAAAGAGGAGGTGTTTCGACATGAAACACATGAAAGTTTGTCTGGGTTCTTTAGTCAAATCACGATATCTCATAATATGGTCCAAAGGATTATGAGAGAAAATCCAACATTACAGAAGTACCAAGGATTTTCGGCAGGACAAGTTGAAAGAGTCTTAGGAAACCTAGGGCTAAGACAAAGAAGACATAATTTGATTTATAAGGTATCTAGAAGGGAAATGAGGATTCCTATGAAATTAACCAGTAATCAAATTGAGATGCAGTTAATTCCCTTTGAAGAAATTCGAGAGGAATTACAGAAATTAAAAGCAGAAGTAGCAAAGACAATTTCTTGGATTCATATTGGAGCAATCCAGATTATGATCAAAGCTACTTTTAAAGAAGGAATAGATTCACCAATAGACATCGTAGTATGCGATAAAAGGATGAGGAATATACAAGATGCGGTTCTAGGAACTATCTCGGAAAATTTGTGCGCAGAAAAAATTGTGGGAGTTATTTATCCAAGAATAGCCTACAGTTTAGCTGATAGAGATTTTAGTCGAGCCTTGACGTTACATCAAAACTTCAAGGAAAAAAGACTAATGAAGGAAGGTAATAGACCATATTCTATTACATATCAAATTTCATATGCTCTTTCTAATACTCATCATTCTGAATTATTTATTAGAAATGAGTTCATTGAAATTCCAGAGATATTTGGGAAAGTTGCTCATGCAATATACCCGGAAAGAATTGAGTTTCCTTTAATTCAGGAAACAGACATTCAAATTCAAGACAAACCTGTTCTATACAGAGATCTTAAAATAGAACCCCGAAGGTTATCATTCCAAGGAGACCGAATGACAAGTAGGAGATGTGACAAATCTCCTATTCAAGAAATTCCATCAGAAGAAAAGGAGTTTTCTATAATAGGAAAACTTAGATATCCAGAAGGATGGAAAGAAGTGAAAATAGTATTCGAAATTACAAGCCATCGGAATCAGTTCCCTTGTAACTCGATTTACTATTTGGAACAACAAGAAAAAGGAACTTACCAAGGAGTGATAAATATTGGAGAATTGAAAGTTCAAATCTGTGGAATTCCAGGAAAAAAAAATGGATCAGCTCATTCTTGGCCTAGAATTTCTGGACAACCATAAACCATGGAAACGCCTTGAAAAAGGAATAGAGTTAATGGCAAAAGAGAAGACTTGGAGGATTCAATAAAAATTCTGTAAGATGGAAAACCAAGAGAATTGGATAAGGGACAATTCCTTAATCAGATTCAAAAACTCTGTTTATAAACAGAGGAAGAAGAAACTGTTGAAATTAGTAAGTCATGAACATGATTTACTAGAACGCATTGAAGAGGTAGAAAGGATTAACCATACTCTACCTTCTGAAGCTTTAGAAAGACTAAAAGTGAATAGTCTTACTCGGATTATTGAGTTGCAAAACAGTCTGTTAAAAATGGCAGGGCCATTTAGTAATCCCTTTAAAAAATGACAACAAGTCCTTTCTCCATATACATTCCGATAGGAATGTTGTATGAACAATATAAGGCTGAATACTTTGCAGCTTATATTGATTCAGGAGCAAGAATTTGTACAGCAAAAAGAGGAGTCTTCCCTGAAGAATGTGAAGAAGAATTGCCAAAAATTGCTGGACGAGATTTATCTCGAAGAATTTTAATTCTTTGCAAAGGAATAAAACAAGCAGAGATCCTTATGGGAGGAGCAGGTCAGACACCTTGGTACAAGGTAAAGACAGCACCAATTTATTTCCATGATACAGGAGCTGATATCCTGTTAGAAAATAACTTCTTACAAATGTTTAAGAAGTACACACAAGACAATGAGTCAAGAAGACTTATGTTCACTACAATTTGTGATCATAAAATTATCATTCAAAGACTCAAGGTTGCTTTTTATCGACAATTGCCGATCATATTTGCAGCCAGCGTGGTGATATAGGACAACTTTTTCACCCAAAAATGAAAGATTCAAGAAGGTTTGGAGAAACCATGTTGAAAATAACAACAGAACAAGAACTCCAAACGGATGATATGGAGCTTCTTAAGGTAACTCTAAATCACAGAGATATAGAGTTAGAGAATAAGGTATCCCTTGAAGATGTCAAAAAGAGGCTCAAGGAAAGTTACAACGAGCATCCTTTGGCATGGTGGGATAGAAATCAACTCGAAGTCAGCCTTACTCTAAAGGAAGGCAAAGAATATGAATTCGTCAGATATAAGCCTATCCCGATGAACATAACAGATCAAAGGGATATGAGAATAATTATCAAGGAACATTTGGACCTTGGTCTAATCAAAGAAGGAGTTTCACCATATAGCAGCCCAGGATTTCTGGTCAGAAATCATGGTGAAATAAAAAGAGGAAAACCGAGGTTAGTTATCAACTACCAAGGTATTAATAAAATCTTGAAGTTTGATGGGTACTTCATACCAAGTAGAGAACACCTAATTAGTTGTGTACGAAATGCTAAAGTATTCTCAAAATTTGATTGTAAGTCTGGATTTTACCAGATTCGAATGGAAAAAGGAAGTAAAAAATTCACAGCCTTCTCTACTCCACAAGGACACTATATTTGGGAAGTTATGCCTATGGGATTGGCTAATGCACCCCAGATATTTCAAAGAAAGATGGATAACCTTTTTAAAGATTATTTCAATTTTATGTTTGTTTATATTGATGATATTCTTATAGCATCAAAAAATATAGACAAACACGTTAAACACTTAGAGATTTTCTCTAAAATTTGTAAACAAGAAGGACTGGTGTTATCTGAAAAGAAAGCAGTCATAACAACAAGGAAAATTGAATTCCTCGGTATTGAGATTGATGAAACTGGAATAATTCTACAACCCCATATTGTTAAAAAGGTAAAGAATTTTCCAGATAAACTCAAAGATGTAAAACAACTCCAGAGTTTTATTGGAGTAGTTAATTTTGCAGGGATGTTCATTAACAATCTAGCAATGTACAGAAAGGTGTTCAGTCCTTTGTTAAAAAAGGATGCTAGGTTTATATGGACCGATGACCATACTAAAAGGGTAAACCAATTAAAAGAGATATGTAAGAATCTCCCAAAAATGGCTATACCCGTAGATGAAGATGATCTGGTATTATTTACGGATGCCAGCGACGATTGGTGGACGGCAGTCCTTACCAAAATCACTCCAGATGGGGAAATACTATGCAGATACTGTAGCGGTCTTTTTTCAGAATCTGAGGCCATTAGATGGCATATCAACGAGAAGGAATTTTATGCGGTTAAAAGGCTTTTGAAAAATGGCCATTATTTTTACTTTCTAAAAAATTCACTCTGAAGGTTGATAACACCCAAGTAAAAGCTTTCCTAAAGAATAAAATTGAATCTAAACCTGAGAAAGCTAGGTTATTAAGATGGCAAGCATTATGTCAAAATTATATTTTTGATATTGTTATTATTAAATCTCATGAAAATATTCTTGCAGATTTTTTAACAAGAGATAGAAGGCAGTAACGTGGATTCCATCCTGAAAATGAAGAGGCATCTCAGGGAACACCTTGGGTTGCTTCAAAATGAGTTCAACCAGTTAGCCATTAATGCTGAAATGGCCGGCAGGTTACAACAAGCTGATCGGATCAAAGTATCTAATCGAATTATAGGATGTATGCAAGCTCAAACACAACTATGGGCTGCTATTCAAGGGCCAATTGTGAAGGCTATAGAGAAACCATTGGTTTCTCATAAATAAGATATACTAAAACCATTGGTTTTACAAGAACAAGAAATACAACCACCGGTTGTGAAACAAGATGTTGAGGAATCTAAAACTCAAGAAACAAGCGCTAATCTATCATCAGCCTTTGATGATCTGGATGAAGCAACAATTGATGAGGATAACTCATCAAGTCAACCCTCCGCCTCTGGGATAAAAGAGGAAGAGATCAATCTTAGGCCCAACACTGACAAGGGCAAATCTAAGATTGATACTAATCCATCTATTATTTCTCCATTCCAGGTTTATCAACAGAAGTGAGAGAAATTGAATACTAGGAATGAAATCAACCCGAACACTTGCAGGGTTGATGTTGCAAGAATATATCCAAGGGTTTGGCTAAAAAACAATGGCAATCCTAAAGATGTAAAACTCTGGTATGAATTTGGGGCTTTGGTCTCAGTTTATACAACGTCACCAAGATTTCTGGAGATATCACAGTTACCAAAATGGATTCAGGAAGCAGTCCAAGAAACATGGGCAAATAATGATCATTTGTCCAGAGGAGATGTGCTTGATTTATATTTTTTCAGTGCAGCTCCAGAACTAACAGTGAAAGGATCACACGAACCCTTTCATTTTATCAAGCTGAGGAGACCTGATATAAACAGTCATAAATTTATCAAGGATCCTAAAACTGAAGAAATACCCTTGGTGTCCACTTTCGAGGAAAATGAGATCTCAACCAGAAGGGCATGGGGTATTTGGGTCTGTCTTACTGAGATAGACAAAGTCAAGTTTCCATTCAAATTTTATCAGAATTATGTGAACGGATCATTCCTGTTGAACACAATGACAGGAAAAACTACAGCATTTGCGGAAGAACTCTTCGAAAAGAAGAGAAATCTTTTGTGGAACAACAAGCTGCCGGGGAGTAAAGAAACTCGCCGAAAATTTTGTAACATGGCTCATATTGGACGATGGTCAGAGAATATCTGCCCAGAATGCCCAAATCAAAAGGAGCCAGAATTTGGAAAAACCTTTAGACCCCGAACGGATCGAAAGGATTTTTCCGAGACAAGCAAAGGTGGACAAGGACCACCAAAGATGCATTTTTACAGGGGTCTACTTCAAAAGCAAAAGATGCCTCGACAACAATAAAGCAGGATATGAGGAGAATAAAGCCAAAAGAAAGTGGCAGACATGTGATTCCTCCACTAGTAAAAGATGCCATCAATAATGGCATAAAAAATTCAAGACAGCTGCCTCCTCCACTAGTAAAAGATGCCATCAATAATGGCATAAAGAAATACAAGACAACTGTAAGATTCCCTGAAGTTTCTCGGTGAAACGAGTGGAACTACAGCTATAAATACAGGCATTTGAGGAAGCTGAAGACATCGATCATTCCCTTCAGTTTTCTTACAAATAAATTGTTGTAATATTTCTCTTTCTATTGTATTAAGTTTTCTTTATGTATTTCAAGAACAAGGCTACTATGAGTAGCTAAACAAGTTGTCTTCTCCTCTTCAAAGGAGTTGATTTATGTAATAATATTATGTCTGAATAATTTCTTTAAAGCCTCTTGTTTTTTCATGCTCATATTTTATAATTAAATTTATATACCATACGCCTTAAGGTAGCAAACGAATTAAGGCTGTGCTGGGTGTCGTTGAAGGAGCTTGTGCAGAAACCATATGTTGCGACTGCATGGTTGGAGTGTGAGGAGCACTTCGTAAAACTCGGCAGGTATGACCCGAAGACATTATGGCCAAAGAGGTATTTGAATTTAATTTATCTTACGGAAGCATGTTGGACCCTAATCTAGAGTATATCGGCTGGAAACCTTGCATAACCGATAGTCTTGCATGGCCGGGACTGGTTTGATAGGTATAACAAAGCCACGTACAAAGGATTAGTTTTAATTAATTGTTAATTCAAAAATATTCAAAAATGGGGACCATTAGGGAGTGAAAACAAAGAAAAGAGTGGGTAGGGAGTTAAGTTAAAGATAAGTTTGGTAATGGGGAGTTTTAAATAATTTGCCCTATATTATTATTGACGTTGAATACTTCTCAGCGTTCTTTTTATTATTATTATTATTATTTATTTATTTATTTTGAAGAATCAATTTCTGAAACATTTTTTTTTTAAAAAATTACTGTATACACACACGACGTCTTGAATTTTACACTAGTACTAGTATTATGTTAAAATGAAACCCCATTAATTACATATTTTAGCGTGCTAATCCTAATAAAACCTTCCATAAATATCTTATTTACTTCCAATTTTCACCACTTTCACTCTCATTAGTCGTAAGGCCCGAGATTATTTAATTTTAATCCGATTATATTTAATTATTTAAATTCTAATATTCTCAAATTAAATATACTCGAATTAAAATTAAATAATCTCGGGCCTTACATTAGTTCTCTCTTTCATCTCCCACACAAAATATAAAATACTTAATATAAAAATATATTTATATATTTACATTATTTTCCTTTCATTTCAAATTAAATTAATTATATACCTTTAAAAGTTCTCGCCACCAAATATTATTGTAGATATACAATGTGCGTGGACGACTAGTTTTACTTTATATGATTTTTGAACGAGGTACAAATACAATCGGCCCCAAGGTGAGATGCTATTTACTAAGCAACATCTTCTCTTTCGAGCTTTCAACCATATCCTTCAGGCTGACTTCGAAAGGCGTGAAAACGACACCCAAATCTTGTGCTCTCTTATTGCATGCCTGGTGTGTTGGTTCCCCTGCAGGACTGTGGCCGGCAACGAACAAATACCAGATAATAAAGCTAGTTAGCATTTGTCGAATACCAGATAGTACTCGAATATCGCTTGCCATTGCATTAATCAACCATTCGATATATATACTTGAGGGTAATATTGGATCATCTAGACAAATATGTTGTTCTTGAATAAGAAATCAAACAAGAGAAAAGTATGTCTGAACTTAGTTTTCTTGTCTGCAGAATCTCAGGTGAAGAGGGTGGCACATAGAATATTTAAACAAGCTTCTGTCCGGGAAATTATGAGCTTTGGGTCGGAAACCCAAGCGTGCTTTTGAAAATTTAAACAATTTAATTTCAAGCCGTGACCTATAGTTTATACGTATGGAAAATTGCATATATCACCCTTGTGAAATTCCGTGTTAGCTAATAACTCCCTGTGAAAATTTTTTAAGCTAATAACCCCCTGTGATTCTAGATTTGTAGCATACACACTCTTTTCAGCTAAAAATGACGAAAATACCCCTACATAAAATAAATTATAAATTAAATAGTTCATAAAAGTCGAGGGCATTTTCGTCATTTTTTAGCCAGAAGGGGTGTGTATGCTACAAATCTAGAATCACAGGAGTTTATTAGCTTAAAAAATTTTCACGGGGATTATTAGCTAGCCCGAAATTTCACAAGAGTGATATATGCAATTTCCCCTTATACGTACGAGTCCTTCACATTCAAAAGGTTTTGCGAGTAGGTATGCACGACATAGCTAGGCAATTCTGCATTTGGCAATATGCCTTAGCTAGAATAATATAAGTTAATTTTCTTGAAAATGGAGAATCACTCAGGACAGTGAGAAATTGAACTAAGAACAAAAAAAACTTACACTTTGGGAAGGCTCAATGAAGGATAAAGCTTCTGTAAGATCTCCAAAACTTCCGAGCTAGTTAATGCTCTCTCTGTCAAGAGGTATCTGCCACATGCTGAAGGATTCTCGAACCCCAAAATATGTGCTTCAGCAACATCTCTAACATCGACAAAACGATAGGATGGGAATACTTCCTTTCCTGTAATAGAATCTTAGTTTGATGCTAAAAATTCTGAATTGGCGAAAAGATATACAAACCATTTGATATACCTTTTATCAAGTCCAAGAAAGTCTCAGTAGTGCAATTACGTGTTGGCTGAAGCCTAGGACCAATCACATATCCAGGATTCATTACTTCCAAGTCGATGCCTTTTTCTTTGGAGAATTTCCATGCCGCTTCCTCCGCCAATGTTTTTGATAGGCAATACCATGCCTGCTAGCATGCGAGATGATTTTTGGATCAAAAGAATTTTTAGATGTTTTATGTAACAATAATATATATGAATCTCATTTTCTGTTTCAAGACTCTGTGTATTTCATCCAAATTTGTGGAGCACTCAAATAGAGGAAAACCAAACCAAAATAGAATTATCAACATCAGAAGCCTACGAGGATCATTTAAAGTTCCAATCTCATAAGTTGAAGTTCTTCCTGGATCTTGGTGAGTCCATAAACCTTATAAATATAAAGAGGAAAAAGATAAAATTTGTGGTATTGTTACAAGCACTGTAGTGATCCTTACCCGGATCACCTACTAAACAGAATTTAGGCATGCAATTAACTTAATTAAACAGATATCAGAATAAACTGCGGAAACATTACAAATACTACAATCCCAAGGCAAGGAATCTGTAAAAATCCAATTTGATTATACAACCATATCGAAAAGCTGTATCAATCCGATAACAACAGAAATAAAAACCTAAGCGAAGCTCCAGCTGACCAACCGCTGCCTAGCCCCTCCTGGAACCACCCGCCTCGTCCAATCGCAAACCTGACTCATGGAATAGGTTGTCCAGAAACACAAAGTACGAGATGTGAGCATAAAATGCTCAGTACGAGAGTATGAGTATACATGCATGCAAAGTGAACTCCCTATAACTCGAGGTCAAAGATCAGATAATAGAGACAGACCGGGCCCTGGTATGTAGCACGCTGTGCCGTCGCTGCAGGAGGTGGCTCCCATACCAATATACCAGTGGATATGCCGGACCCAAATCGATGGAAGTCCATCCACAAACAGGATAGGGTACAACCCTATTAATATACATCTCCAAGGAGATAGCTCAATATGCAGATGAATGCAGCATAAATCAATGACATATAAATCATGCAGTCACATAATACATGCATACTCAGTCAGGATATCTCGAACAGTACTATCGTACCTAACACCGAAGTCTGAACTAAGTTGGAAGAAGACAACCCCTAGCTGCCTTAGGTCCAAGTCCCGACCCGACCTGGTCTCAAGACTGACCCGACCTGACCTCTCCCTTCAAGCCCGACCTGAACTGCTCCTGGTCAAGCCCGACCTGAACTGCTCCTGGTCAAGCCTCGAGCTACTCCTTCCCAAACTCCCGAGCTACTCTTTCCCGAGCTCCCGAGCTACTCTTTGATCCGAGTAAAACTAAGAAGTGAGATGAAATGGTGTACAAATGACCGAACTCTCAACTCATATTTATAGAGGATGAGCTGGGACAGGTGTCAATCGAGTGCATGACACCTAACAAGACACTAATCGTGTTTTAGCTCCAACCACGTGTCCATTCCTGACCTGAATACCATGTGTTCTTCCCATGACCGAACACTACCCTGGCCTTGCACATCACTTTCTTGAGCACCCTAAGCACCGACCCGAGCCAAGCAAAAACACATTTCCGAGCCCTAGCTCCAAGCTCGAGCTCTAGCTCAATGCCCGAGCTCTTGCTCAATGCCCGAGCTATTGTTGAACAACCATGACCGACCCGAGCTACTCATGTCATGTGTTCTTGATCTTAACTTGTGCTCTTGTTAATAAAATATAATTAACCAATTAGTCTTGTAAATTGGAACTAGGCTACTACATTCTCCCCCACTTAAGATATTTCGTCCTCGAAATAAGATCTTAAGTACTGAATGTAATACAGAAATCAGAAACATTCTTTATTCTAATCAAACGTTTACAACTGAATACAACTCGAAAATGAAATCAAAACAACTCAGGATATTTTGTGCGCATCCAGTCTTCGAGTTCCCAAGTAGCTTCCTCAGTGCCTCGACGCTGCCACTGAACTAAAACCAGAGGAATGACTTTGTTCCGCAAAACCTTATCTTTATGATCCAGGATACGAATAGGTTTCTCAACATAGGTCAAATCCTTGCTCACCTGAACCTCAGACCGCTGCAGAATATGAGACTCATCCGCCACATACCGTCGCAACAGAGATACGTGGAACACGTCGTGAATACTGGAAAGATGCGGTGGCAAAGCTAGTCGATAAGCCAAATCGTCAATGCTCTCCAAGATTTCAAACGAACCGATAAACCTGGGAGACAACTTGCCCTTAAGGCCAAATCTGAGAATTTTGCAAAAAGGTGACACTCTCAGAAACACTTTCTCCCCGACATCAAACTGCAAAGGCCTTCGCTTGGTGTTAGCATAGCTGGCCTGACGATCCTGTGCAGTCTTAATCCGTTTCTTGATCTGATCAACAATGTCTACCGCCTGCTGGATAAACTCCGGTCCCTCAGCCTGTCTCTCCCCCACTTCTTCCCAAAAGAGTGGAGTACGACAACGTCGCCCGTACAACGCCTCAAAAGGTGCCATCCCAATACTAGTATGATAGCTGTTGTTATACGCGAACTCAATCAAAGGAAAATGATCTTGCCAGGCTGAACCAAAGTCCATAGTGCACGCTCGAAGCATATCCTCCAAAGTACGGATAGTGCGCTCTGACTGACCATCTGTCTCCGGGTGATAAGCAGTACTCAAACTGAGAGTAGTACCCATCGCACTCTGAACAATCCCCCAGAACCTAGAAGTAAACCTGGGGTCTCGATCACTGACAATGCTCACAGGCACTCCATGAAGTCGAACGATCTCCTGAATGTACAACCGCGCTATACGATCCACAGAATACTCTCGGCTATAGGCAATGAAATATGCTGACTTGGTGAGTCGGTCTACCACCACCCAGATAGCATCACAGTTCCTCGAGGTCATTGGCAAATGGGTCACAAAATCCATCGTGATCAACTCTTATTTCCACTCAGGAATAGGCAGACTGTGAAGCAAACCTACAGGTCACCGGTGTTCTGCCTTGACCTGCTGACAAACCAAGCATCTCGAAACATACTGATACACACTGCGTTTCATTCCTTTCCACCAAAAACGAGTACGTAGATCCTTGTACATCTTGTTGCTCCCTAGATGAATACTCAACTTAGATCATCTCGTAACTCTTCATCCTCCGGAATCACAAGCCTACTACACAAACACAGAAAACCATCTGACTGATAGTGAAATCCAGACGTACTACCCTCGTTGGCTAGGCGAGCCAAACGTTGGGTCTTCGAATCAGACATCTGAGCATCTCGAATTCGCGAATACAAAGCTGGCTCAGATAAAATTGCAAACATCTTGATACACTGCTTACCTTTCTTGTGCTTGAAGGTATACCCTGAAGAACAACAATCCTCGATTGCACTAGACATCGAACAAGTCTGCAGTACGGAAAGACGCACCTTGCGACTCAAGGCATCAGCAGTGAGATTAGCAGCTTCCGGGTGATACTTAATCTCGCAATCATAGTCTTTAAGAAAGTCCATCCAACGTCTCTGCCTCATGTTCAACTCTGCCTGAGTGAACAAATACTTGAGACTCTTGTGGTCGGTGAAGATCTCAAATTTCTCGCCATACAGATAATGACGCCAGATCTTCAAAGAAAACACAATCGCTGCCAACTCCAAATCATGAACCGGATAATTATCCTCATGAAGCTTCAGCTGTCTAGAAGCGTATGCGATCACATGCCCATTCTGAGACAGGACACAACCTAACCCCTGAAGAGAAGCATCAGTGTACACCATATACCCTCCAGATCCTGACGGCAATGCCAACACCGGCGCAGAAGTCAACCGTCATCGAAGCTCACAGAAGTTCTCCTCGCACTCGGAGAACCACTCGAAATCCACACCCTTGCGGGTAAGCTGCGTCAAAGGTCGAGCTAACTGAGAGAAATTCAGAATGAAACGACGATAATACCCTGCTAGACCCAGAAAACTACGGATCTCAGCAACTGTCGTCGAACGTGACCAATTAAGCACAGCCTCAATCTTGCTCGGATCGACAGAAATCCCTTCCCTGGATATGATATGGCCAAGAAAGACCACTCAATCCATCCAAAATTCGCACTTACTCAACTTGGCGTACAACTGCTTGTCCCAAAGAGTCTGCAGTACCACCCGTAAGTGAGAAACATGCTCATCCTCATTACGCGAATACACCAGAATGTCGTCAATGAAGACCACGACAAACTTATCCAAGTACTCCCTGAAGACACGGTTCATCAGATCCATAAATATAGCCGGCGCATTAGTCAAATCAAATGGCATCACTAGAAACTCGTAATGCCCATAGCGAGTAGGAAATGCTGTCTTGGCTACGTCCTGATCTCGGACTCTCATCGGATGGTACCCAGATCTCAAGTCAATCTTGGAGTAGACTGAAGTACCCTGCAACTGATCAAACAAGTCATCGATACGAGGCAAATGATACTTGTTCTTCACAGTAACTTGGTTCAACTGACGATAGTCAATGCACAGCCGCATCGACCCATCCTTCTTCTTCACGAAGAGAACAGGAGCTCCCCAAGGAGATACACTAGGACGAATGTACCCCTTGTCCAAAAGATCCTGTAGCTGATTCTTCAACTCACGCATCTCTGACGGAGCCAGACGATATGGTGCTCGAGAAATAGGCAAAGTACCTGGCATCAACTCTATGCCAAACTCGACTTCCCTAACAGGAGGTAAACCCGGAATCTCATCTGGAAATACATCTGAAAATTCATTCACGACCGGAATGCTCTCTATCCCTACGCTTTCAGCGGACAAATCAACTGCATAGATGAGGTTACCTTCCCCGCCAGACTCTAGAGCTTGACAGGCTCTCAAAGTAGATACCAAAGGCATCGGGGGTCGCGCTCCCTCACCATAAAAAAACCAGCTATCACTCCCCTCCGGATGAAATCGTACTAATCTCTGATAGCAGTCCACTGAATCTCGATAGGTAGTCAACATATCTATTCCCAGAATGCAAACAAAGTCGTCCATCGCAAGAATCATGAGATTCGCAATCAGAATGTTACCCTCGAATTCTAAAGGGCAACCCATCACTAGACGCTTGGCCAAAGCAGACTGACCCGTCGGAGTAGAAATAGAAAGTACTACGTCTAGTGCAATGTAAGGTAACTTATGCCTCTTAACAAAATGTGCAGAAATGAAGGAATGAGATGCACCAGTGTCAATGAGTACAAGAGCAGGTAAACCATATAACAGAAATGTACCTGCAATGACCTTCTCATTCTCCTCCACGGCCTGGTCGTGCTTTAAGGCAAAGACCTGGCTAGAAACCCGCGGCCTCAAGTGAGAACTCCCAGCAGGCTGTCCCTGTGACCTCTGCTGAACGGTGGCCTGAGAACCTGATCCAGAACCAGAACCGCCTCCCCCAGATAGTGGACAATCTCTCCGGGGATGACCCACCTCTCCACAACGGAAACAAGCTCCAGAAGCTCTACGACACTTGTCTGACGGATGGTTCTTCCCACAATGATCACACTTCTCCTTCTTCCCAAAACGGATAACACCAGTGGAACCAGAGGAAGAAGAATTAGATCCAGACTTCTTGAAAGACAGAGCACGGGGAACCAAAGAACTAGCAGGCCTGGACTGAGAGAAAGACCGGTTCCTCCGAATGCTGTCCTCTGCCTGATGACAACGTCTCACCAAACCCTCGTAGGACATGTCATCTCCAACCGCCACACGATCATGAATATCAGGGTTGAGACCCTGAAGGAACATGTTATACTTCATCTCCGAGCTGTCAGCAATCTCGGGGCAATAGGATAGAAGATCAAAGAACTTCTGCTGGTACTTGTCAATAGACATGGCACCCTATCGCAGACTCAGTAATTCACCTGCCTTCGCCTGACGGAGTGCAGGAGGAAAATACAGCTTTTGATAAGCTGTGCGGAACTCAGCCCAAGTAGCAACCCCTCTCTCCATGACGAACGGTGCAGAAGTGAACCTCCACTACTTTCGGGCTCGACCTTCCAGAAGATATCCCAGCGTCTCCATCTTCTGCTCCTCAGTGCAACGGAACGTCTGAAAAGTTGTCTCTATGCGGTCTAACCAGTTCTCCGCATCCTCCGGAGACTCACCTCCAACCAAAGGCTTAGGACCCATCGGAAGAAATAGGCGTACGCTAAAACGCTGATCATCATGGCGACGATGATGGCGCTCACGACGACACTCTCGGTCATCGTCTCCCCAGCATCCACCTACACTGCCATGGCTGCTCTGATCATCACGATCTGCCATCTACACAAATTACCTCACGGTTATCTTATGCAGAATCTAAATCCCAAGAAAACTATGCATGCTCTGATACTATAAATGTAGTGACCCTTACCCGGATCACCTACTAAACAGAACTTAGGTATGCAATTAACTTAATTAAACAGATATCAGAATAAACTGCGGAAACATTACAAATACTACAATCCCAAGGCAAGGAATCTGTAAAAATCCAATTTGATTATACAACCATATCGAAAAGCTGTATCAATCCGATAACAACAGAAATAAAAACCTAAGAGAAGCTCTTGCTGACCAACCGCTGCCTAGCCCCTCCTGGAACCACCCGCCTCGTCCAATCGCAAACCTGTCCCATGGAATAGAGTGTCCAGAAATACAAAGTACGAGACGTGAGCATAAAACACTCAGTACAAGAGTATGAGTATACATGCATGCAAAGTGAACTCCCTATAACTCGAGGTCAAAGATCAGATAACAGAGACAGACCGGGCCCTGGTATGTAGCACGCTGTGCCGTCGCTGCAGGAGGTGGCTCCCATACCAATATACCAGTGGATATGCCGGACCCAAATCGATGGAAGTCCATCAACAAACAGGATAGGGTACAACCCTACTAATATACATCTCGAAGGAGATAGCTCAATATGCAGATAAATGCAGCATAAATCAATGACATATAAATCATGCAGTCACATAATACATGCATACTCAGTCAGGATATCTCGAACAGTACTATCGTACCTAACACCGAAGTCTGAACTAAGTTGGAAGAAGACAACCCCTAGCTGCCTTAGGTCTAAGTCCTGACCCGACCTAACCTCTCCCTTCAAGCCCGACCTGAACTGCTCCTGGTCAAGCCCGACCTGAACTGCTCCTGGTCAAGCCCCGAGCTACTCCTTCCCGAACTCCCGAGCTACTCTTTCCCGAGCTCCCGAGCTACTCTTTGATCCGAGTAAAACTAAGAAGTGAGATGAAATGGTGTACAAATGACCAAACTCTCAACTCATATTTATAGAGGATGAGCTGGGACAGGTGTCAATCGAGTGCATGACACCTAGCAGGACATTAATCGTGTTTTAGCTCCAGCCACGTGTCCATTCCCGACCTGAATACCATGTGTTCTTCCCATGACCGAATACTACCCTGGCCTTGCACATCACTTTCTTGAGCACCCTAAGCCCCGACCCGAGCCAAGCACAAACACATTCCCGAGCCCTAGCTCCAAGCCCGAGCTCTAGCTCAATGCCCGAGCTCTTGCTCAATTCCCAAGCTATTGTTGAACAACCATGACCGACCCGATCTACTCATGTCATGTGTTCTTGATCTTAACTTGTGCTCTTGTTAATAAAATATAATTAACCAATTAATCTTGTAAATTGGAACTGGGCTACTACAAGCACAAACCTTGATTTCTTCACAGAATACTAGATCCGAAAACCATGTTTCATTGACTATAACATCCGGGCCTTTGGGATTTCGATTGAACGTAACCGCAGAAATAGAGGACGTCAGCACTACTCTTCTAACAGATGGTTCTTTGCTGTAAGATATCAGGACATTTAATGTTCCGTTCACTGTGGGCTCTATCAGTTGTGCGTAAACAGAGAATGTAGATAAAATCAAGAAATTAGTTTCACCCATGGCCATGATGCAGAATAAACACAGATATGTAAAGCCAAGAACAAATTGAAATGAATCTAAACACTGGTCCTAAAACTCCCAAATGCATTCATATGCACAAAATATTGAAATTTGGTCTTCCTCACTCCATAATGTGAATTCGCATCCAAGGTATTAGCACTAACTGAAAATATTTAGTGGTAAAAAAATAGATTGACTGCAGTATCAAGATATGGTTTCGAATGAACAAGAAACTAAAACATAATAAGTGAATCTGACAAGAGCTCAAGATCATCACAATGAACAATGAGAATCATCAGACCAAGCCACCCAAAAAATAATAATAACTTACAGAATACAATAAAATTCGAGAAAGAATTAAACATTGCACAAATCATGCACAAGACAATGAACCTGTGGGTCAGTTGCTTCAAATAAAACTGGTGATGCTGTATGAAAGACCCCTTCACAACCATGAACCACGGAATCAAAAGATCCATCTTCGATTAAGTTGGCTTCGAATAAGTGTAATCTGTCCTCAGCTCCCTCGAGTTCTTTCAAGTGGTATACCTTATTTGGATCACCTGCATTTCAAAGTGCTTAAACAAATGTTGATGGCAGATATATCTTGAAGAATCTTACTCCAAACACAAACCATAACTTTTTTGTATGCATATAATTATAGTATCCAAAATAGACCAGACAAACAACATCTATAATCCAAAGAACCTAAGATTTTCTTCGCAACACACAAACATCATCATGAAGTAGAGGAGAGATGGCGAGAAAAATGTGATTCATTAGATGACCGCCTCTAACAATGAACACGTTAAATCTATTGTCACACCCAAAAAGCAAAAACAACAACATAACTTTAATCACGAATATTCTTAATTGGTTTTATTCTCAGCCATGGTTTCAAAGAAACTAATCACAAAAGAAATTGAAGATATATAACTACTGACTGAGGTTTGTAACAGTGGCTTTGACAGTGTAACCCCGCTGAAGCAGAAGCTTAACGAGCCATGAGGCAATGTAACCCGATGCTCCAGTCACGCACACTACTTTTGCCGCTCCGCTCATCCGATCACTCGATCGAGTTTCAGTCGGAATTCGGTACCTTTGCTCGATTTTTATCTTTTGGAATTTTGGTCTCCACTGTGAAGGAAAATAGATATTTTCCTACTTAGGTAAAAGTAACCACAATCCTTCCGCACCGACCCACGATACCTGGTCATTGTCATTTCTAAATTTTAAAAACACACAATTTTTGTAAGGGTAAATTGTTTATAAATCTTCAATGGTAAAATTTAGTCTGTTCTGGCAATCCAACTTCGATCCGGACTTGATTAGCACCAGATTTTTTCTGATACTAGCTGATTGATTTCATAATTTATTTAGCAACCCAAATGGATAATCTTTCTTAAACTTTTTATAAAGTTCAATTTCAGTTTTTTTTTTAAAAAAAATTGAAAATGAGTGTTCATTAGTGGGTTAGTCTTTATGTTGGGGATTGGTTTGTGTAGAGGAGGTGAATACATACACACTCTTAAAATATTTTGGTCAAAAACAACGAGTTGAGTGAATGTTTGTCAACTCAACTAATTTTCTCAACTTCTTAAGATGGGTTAATTGCATCCACACTCCCTGTAAAAAGTGTAAAAAACATAAAACTCCTTAAATAATATTAATAGGCTAATGCATCCGTCAGTTTTTTAAAATGTAGCACATTTCACCCCTATGTTATACAAACTCGGGCACATTTATACCCTCTCATAGGGGTTTTTATGCTAATTTTTTTAAAACATAGGGTCTAACATGCTATTAATTTTACACAGGGAGTTTTATGCCTTTTAGACTTTTCACAGGGGGTGTGGATGCAATTAGCCCTTCTTAAGATATTTGAACTACTAAAAGTGCGGAAATAGTTCAAGATCTTCAGTGACAATTATATATTTAAATCACAGCAAGATAAAATACTAAAGTGCATAAATGAGAGTAGAGCAGTGTTTATGAAAGTTCGAAGGCTGAATCCTTCTACGTCTCCTCTTCTTCCACACAAGAAGGAATTCACTAAAAGACTTTGGTTATTATAAAATCTTGTAACACAATCACTCCGATATTAGAACTTATACAATGCCTAATTCGGAACTCCTAGATTTCAACACGATAAGATTCAAAGTTCTTATCAAACTATTCAAAAACACAACTTCCGTTGTTCGAGCAATGTATTAGCCCAACTACTAATTTTACCAAATCCATGTTCCTAAAACATGATTAAGGAGTTCTTCAATGAGTTTAAGAAGTAGCAAATCGGATTCAGGATGTTTGAAAATGGTCCGGAGATGTTCCAAGTATTCAGGAGTTCGGACGATCCGAACTATGCAAGGCGAAGGGATCGGACCATCCGAACGCTTCAGAAGCAATATTGGGAGTTCGGAAGCTCTGAAGAGATCAAACGATCCGAAGGTAAGATTGGACGATACATTCTCGTTCAGATAAGGGGTATGGGTTTGATTTGACAACTCGAAGGAGATCGTACGATCTGAAGGTGGGGATCGGACGATCCAAACTCTATCGGTAGCCAACTATTGGATAAGAAGACACGTGTTTGAAGAGGGGGTTTCTTGGGGGAGATCGGACCATCAGATCTATGCCTATAAATAGAGGTGCCAAGAGCCTCATTCCTTGCTCAATTTTATAGTGACCCTACCCGGAATCACTAATCAACCAAAACTTAAAGCATGCAAATCAACTTAAAAGCGATAAATCAGAAATCCAGCAGAAAATTAATTAAAAACCACCGGCAGAATACAACCGGAATCCAAATCAAAACACCAAATAATCTTGTTATACAACCACATCGAACAACAATACTAGAATCCCAAAAACAAAAACCAGGTACAGTACAAATCCACCCTGCTGCAGCTCAACAACCACTACCACCTGGTCCGTCCAACCTAAGTCATGTCCCGTAGAATGGGGTGTCCAGAAAAAACCGAGGACGTGAGCATAACAATCTCAGTACGAAAGCATGAATATACATATGCAATGAATGTTAATGCAAATGAAGGGTACCGGAAACCTATCCAGAAATCACTGCTCAGTCAAGGGCGCCATAGTATATAGTACGCTGGGCCGTCGCATCAGGAGAAACTCCCATACCATAAATCCGTGGACATATCCAGATCCAAAACTATGGTATCCATCAACAAAATATAATGGGTTTGAGCGAACCCTCTACTGGTTATAACAATAATACAGGCTCAATGTGTAATGCATGTAGCAATAATATCCGTGATATAATCCATGAACATATATGCAATTCCATATAAACATGCAAACATAGAACATGCATACTCAACCAGGGTATCTCGGATAGTATGTCCGTACCTCAAAGTAGGCAACCTAGCGATACAGGTCCCCTAATCCAAGTCTATAAGCAGACAATCATTGTATCACTATTTATCCTCTAAAATCCTTAACTAGACAAATAGATACTCACTTAGACTAATTTGATTCTAGTAGTATAACTGCGTCCGTAGTTAGCCCTTTGATGCCGATGGTCCCAAAACTTGGGCACAACTCCGTTACAATCCCGGTAGCGCCTCTCTATCGATCGGCCTCCGAAAGAACACTCAAAAGGCCCTAAAAACTAGTAGAAATTGAGAGGGGAAAAGTTGGAATGAGAAACTGAAAATGAGCTCTCGGCCCCCTATTTATAGACGGATATCGGAACTTTCGATCTCACTTCGGAGCTTCCGATCGTGCTTCCGATCTTTCTCCTCCAATCACGTGTCTCCGATTTGACAACTCAGCTACCGAAAGTAGTTCTAAACTACCGATCCTAGTTCGGAGCTTCCGAACTCCTTCTTGTCCAATCACCCAATCAAAATACATGTCCTGTCCGACTGTCACACGATCGAAACTATCGATCTCACATTCAAAACTTCAGAACTGTTCGTAGCATCCGATTAGTCATGCTAGCTTCCGAACACGATCGGAACTTTTGATCTTCCTTCGGAACGTCCTATCTCTCCCAAATATACGAAGTCTTAAAACCATTTTTAATCATTCTGAATCATATTATCAATTCCTTAAGATCAATTTAGCATCCCTTAATCATGCTTAAGTAATAGATTCACTCAATTAGGAGTCAAGCTACTACAATTCCATTTCATCTCTCTCGTTTCTAGGTGCTTTTAGGGGGGGGGGGGTTTAGGCATTTCTAGGCATCGTTTCAAATATCTGGAAGCGACGGAACACTGCTGGAGTTGTAGCGGAGTTGTGCCCAAGTTTCGAGGCTATCGTCATGAGTGGGCTATCGATGGATGCATGTATACTAATAGACTCAGATTAGTTTATGTGAATATCTATTAGTCTAGTAAATGCTTTTAGAAGATAAATAGTGATACAATGATTGTCTGCTTATAGGCTTGGACTAAAAGACTTGTAACACTAGGTTTCTTACTTTGAGGTACGAACGTACTATCCGAGATACCCTGGTTGAGTATGCATTTTCTATGATTGTATGTTTTGTGTGGAATTGATTATGTGCATTTATTATGTCATGGATATTATGCTGCATGCATTGGCATGTTCAGCATGTGTTTCATTGGTACTACTAGTAGAGGGGTTGCTCAGCCCTATGTCATTTTGTGGATGGATGTCATGGTTTTGGATCTGGATAATCCACGTTTTTATGGTATGAGAGCCACCTCCTGATGCAACGGCCCAGCGTGCTACATACCATGGCGCCTTTGACTAAGCAGTATTCTATCGATGATAGGTTTTCGATACCCTTTATTTGCATTAGCAATCATAGCACTTGTAGACTCATTCTTTTGTACTGAGCTTTTTATGCTCACGTCCTCGGTTTTGTTTTGAACACCCCATTCCATAGGGCAGGACTCAGGTTGGACGAACCCGATGGTAGCAGTCGTTGAGCTACAGTAGGGAGGATTTGTACTGTACCAGTTTTCTGTAGTATTTGGGATTTTAGTTTTACCTCCGATGGGGTTGTATAACAGTATTGGTTATTATAGTTTTTGTTTGAACCGGTTGGATTCTTCCGGTAGGCTTTAGTTTTTTTTAATTAAGTTTCCGCTAGATTTTTTGATTTCCGCTTTTAAGTTGATTTGCATGCTTTAAGCTTTGGTTAATTAGTGATTCCGGGTTGGGTTACTACAAGCAATCTCTTATTTATAGTTTCCTTTGGATGGAGACTCCCAACATATTTATTGCATCCATTATATGCAACTGTCCTTTGACTGTTTTCTCTTGCATGGAGAATCCCAAAATCTTTAATTCAATGGTATTATGTTTGTTGTTATTTCTATGATAAGTAAAGTCTTCAATAAATGCTTGATTTGGACTCTTTCTATATTAGAGGTAACGGTTGCAGTCAGATTCTGAGCTTAAGTGAATCAATGATCATTTTGAGTAAACTTCCAACATTCCATGTTGGCTGCTCATAAATATTTCAGGCGGCTCATAAATGTTGTTGTTCCTTGTTTAGGAAGTCTCTTCTTGTTACCGTTGAGAAGTATTTGCTTGTATATGAAGCGGTCGATGAGATTCTTATAAGGGCCAACTGAGTTGATTGTTAAGCTAGTGACCAGTCGAGATATGTGAGTTCTGTTTGACTGGTCGAGGATCTTGTCATTGTCTTTTGCTTGTAAGCAGTCGATACCTCTAATTTTCAAATTAAGCGGTTGACACTAGTTACACCAAGGCGAGCGGTTGACACATGTTTTCTTCGAGGCAAGCGGTCGACACCTGTGTTACATGATAAGGCAGCAAAAATATATAACAATGATATTTTGTTTTGTTATCACCAAACATAGGATTCAACAATTTCTCCCTTTTTGGTGATGACAAAACCTATTCCCAAAGAGAAATACTGAAGCTGAATATAATAATGAATTCATTGAGAAAATAAATTTTATTGATGCAAGATAAACCTATTACACCTTCTGCAACCGAAACCAGCTACTACCTCTTGCACTACCTCCTTGCTTCTCTTTTCAGTTTTCATATGCTTCCCTTTTCCTTCGAGAATCTAAAGCTCTCTTTTCAAAGCTCGTTGAGCGTATTTTTCTTTACGTCGCGCTTCCTCCGCTTTCCATCTCTCAGCTTCTTCTATTTTTCATCTCACTACTTCTCCATTTTTGGCATCACCCTGGAATAGATGGTGAAGGATTTCACTAAGTTGAGACCCAAGGGCTGCTTGAAGAGTGTCTACCCGGGCATCAAAGTGAGCACTCAATGCTGTTTGTAAAGTATCAATGCGGGTATTGAAATCCTGATTAAGATTTTTTTCACTTTGAGTGACCTTACCCGAGAGAGTGATGAGAGGTTTATCTATGGTAAGCTTATGCGACATGATTGTTTTGGATATCTGAGGAGAGAGTAGACAGTTTAGATGTAGTGACCCAATCCAAAATCACTAACTAATCAGATATTAAGCATGCAGTTATATCTTTAAAACAGAAATTAAATAAATCCAATGGAAAATTAAAGTCCAAATACAACATACACTGACAGAACAACAAGGACAAAATTAAATATAATACAACCCTATCGAAAAAGTACTTAAAAGTCATCCATAAGCACCTGAACAAAGTAAGGCTCGCAATGCAACCACTGCAGCTCAACGACCATTACCTTCGGATCCGCCCAAACTCAGACCTGCCCCATGGAATAGGGTGTCCAACACAAAACACTTGGACATGAGCATAACGCTCAGTACAGAAGTACGAATATACATATATCATGCATGCGTATGCAGTATGAAGGGTACTGGAAATCTATCCAGGAAAATTGCTCAGACAAAGCGTGATAGTTGTGTTTTTGTTGCATTTGTTAATGTCTTTGTGTGGTTGTTTTGCATTTGTTTACCTGTTTTATTTATGTATTTTGTTCGTATTGCATATTCCGTGTTTGCATGATTGGTTTCCCGATTTTGTGGTTAGGTTGTACATTTTGGCGGATACATGGAAGGAATCTTTGAAGCAATGGGAAAAGCTGGAATTTGTCTGAAAAATTGTGTCGCTTGAGCTGCAACTTTCTACCGATCGAGCGAAGCATATATTGCGAAGATAGTGGGCTGAAGAATTTTCTGTCGCTCGAGCTGCAGAATCTTACCGATCGAGCGAACTTCTTATTTTGAAAATCAGTAGGTGAAGAATTTACGCTCGCTCGAGCTGCAACATCTTACCGATCGAGCGAGCGTAGCTGTTCGGGAAGGATTTTATATTTTTGGAAACTTTGTTATTTTGGACTCTATGCTTTATTAGACTTTTAATTCCGTTTTAGAGAAATAATTATCAGACTTGGAGACTCTCTCTAGGCGGCTAGGTTTTATTCTTTCAATTTTCTCTCTAGTTTTCTTCCCTTCTTTGAATTTTTATTGATTTGGTGATGAATCGTTGTAGCTAAACCTTTATACTTGGCTGAGGGAGACGAAAACTTGATATAATTTATTCATGAGATTCGATTTGCAGTGTTTAATTATTGTTAAGTATCAATATTTGATCTGGTTTATTTCATGCGTGTATGCGAGATTTTAGGATTGGCCATCTTAGGATTTTGTTTTGCAAACTATAGCTAAATTAGAGTTCAAATCCGTAATTGTTTGAATTAATTAATTTGCGAAGCAACTACGTTTGATATTTTCTGCTGTTGAATTTATTGAATCGTAGGGTCAAGTATTGACTAGGCTAAATACAACCGCTGGTGTTTGTGTTGTCTAGGTTCGTCAGTTTTACTAGTTTGAATGCTATCGTAAATTTAAATCTAGATCGCTGGAATCCGGGTTAATTTATTGGTAAGGGTTAATCTAGAATGTTGTTTTCTAATTAGCTAAACCTAAGGTGAAACAGGAATTTGGTTTCCAATGATGAATATTTGATAGGATTAATTATTTTTAGGGAATCGATGAATGAATAATGAATATCAAGGGTGTAGTCGACCGATACCAAGTCTCATATCTTATTGATTTCTCTAGTTTAATTTTCAATCTTGCATGCTAGTGATCTTATTTATTTGAATTGCTTAAAATTTTCAGTAGTTAATCCAAATCTCAAAAACCCCCTTTTATTTATTTCCAGTATTTTAAGAACACAATTAAATTTACCTTTCCTCGTGGGAACGATCCCTATTCACACTACTACATTTTTAGTGATTATCTAATTGAGTGGGTAATTTGGGCGTGACACGATTAAGCGCTACCAAATTTTGGCGTCGTTGCCGGGGAACGGTGTTTAATTTATTGTGTTCTATTTTTTTTTATTTTGTTCTATTTTATCTCACTCTCTTCTCTTTTCTTTGTTTCTAGTTCCCTTTTGTTCATGCTTTCAGGTGAATTTGCTGAAGAGGACTTTCTTTACGACCCGGATATTGAAAGAACTTTCCATAGGAGAAGGAGAGAACTTCATAGACAACAACAAGAGGCAGCTGCTCGAGCTGCCTTTCCAGAAGAAGAAGAGATGGCTGCTAATGCGAACCTGAGTCTTAGACAATTGGGCACTCCTGATCCCAATCAACAACCTTTATGCATTACTTTTCCTACACTAGAAAATAATGCTACTTTTGAGCTTAAGTCTGGATTAATTCACTTATTACCTGCTTTTCATGGTCTTGAAGGTGAGGACCCGAATAAGCACTTGATGGAATTCCATGTGGTTTGCACGAGTATGAAGCCCCATGCAGTGACAGATGAGCAGATTCAGCTGAGAGCTTTTCCTTTCTCTTTGAAGAGTGCTGCTAAGGATTGGCTATACTACTTGCCCTCTGGTTTTATCACAACGTGGACAGAGATGAAAAGAACCTTTCTGGAGAAATACTTCCCAGCCTCTAGAGCTGCGAACATCCGGAAGGAAATCTATGGAATCAAGCAATACTCGGGAGAATCACTGCACGAGTACTGGGAGCGGTTCAAGAAGCTTTGTGCTAGCTGTCCGCAGCACCAGATAAGTGAAAATCAATTAATACAATTTTGCTATGAAGGTTTGTTGCCCCATGACAGGAGTATGCTAGACGCAGCCAGTGGAGGAGTTTTGTGGACAAAATTCTGGTACAAGCGAGGAATTTGATAGAGAGTATGGATGCCAATTCTCAACAATTTGGCACCATCAGGAATGAGCATGTACCAAGGAAGAACAACGAGGTAAATGTTTCTTCCCTTGAACAACAATTAATTGAATTGACGTCTCTTGTGCGTCAGATGGCTGTAGGGAATGGACAAACTGCAAAGGCATGTGGAATTTGTGCTGCAGTGGGACATGCTACTGATACGTGTCCCACACTTCAAGAAGAGTCAGTAGAACAGGTCAATGCTACTGGAGGATTTCCTGGACCACCACAGCGGAAATATGATCCCTATTCCAACACATACAATCATGGTTGGAAGGATCATCCCAATCTGAGATATGAGAATCCTCAAGCAAATCAATCGGGCCTCAAACACCACCGCACAATCAATTTTATAGGCCACCGTACCCTCAACAACAGCAGCGACCTCAAATACCAACACCAGGTGAGTTTCTTGAAAATATCGTTAAGGATCTTGCAACTAATACTGTAGCTTTTCAACAGAAAACAAGAGCAAGTATCTAAAACTTGAGCACCCAGATGGGACAGCTCGCCACCGCCATCAATAAGTTAGAAGCACAACATTCTACTGCTTTACCATCCCAAACCATTCCCAACCCAAGATAGAACGCAAGTGCTATTACTCTAAGGAATGGAAAGGAGTTGAAGATCAAGGAGAAAGAATTGGAGGCTTCACCCAAGGAGAAGCCACAAGAAGAACCAAATGCGACTGATGGAGAAGCATACAAAGAAGAAGCGCCAAGAGGTAAGTTTCCTCCACTTTCTGAATATAAACCTGTTGCCCCTTTTCCCTTAGCACTTAAGGAATCTAGAAAAGATGAAGGGATAAAGGATCTTTATGAGACTTTTCGTAGATGTGAGGTGAATATTCCGTTGCTAGATGCTATTAAGCAGATACCTCGATACGCGAAGTTCTTGAAGGAATTGTGCACAGCAAAGAGGAAGCAGACACTGAAGGGTTGTCAAAAAGTGGAACTTGGTGAGAACGTATCTATTGTGATCCAACGAAAATTACCCACAAAATTCAAGGATCCAGGTATGTTTTCAATCCCATGCACTATAGGGAATGTTAGACTTGAGAAGGCCATGTTAGATCTAGGAGCATCAATTAATGTTATGTCATATTCTATCTATGCATCCTTGAAACTTGGTCCATTGAATAAAACTGGAATTTTTATTCAGTTAGCGGATATGTCTAATGCATACCCTAGGGGAGTAGTAGAAGATGTATTAGTGCAAGTGAATGACTTGGTATTTCCTGCAGATTTTTATGTGCTATACATGGAAAAAGGTGATCATAATAGTCATATTCTGTTAGGCAGACCATTCTAGAAAACTTCCATGACTAAAATTGATGTTCACAGTGGCACACTCACGATGGAATTTGATGGAGAAGTTGTGAAATTCAATATCTATGATGCCATGAAATTTCCTGATAGTGATGATTGGGTATTTTCTGTTGATATTGTAGATTACTTGGCACAAGATTTTTGTGAGCATGCAGGAAAAAATGATCTAGAGGTGGCTATTGTTGCACCCATTCAGCAGGATAATGGAATTGGATTCAGCAAAGAAGTGGTAGAGATGGATGGAATTCTGAACAGTGCTCCTGAGCTACCTCAGTCAGGTAATGTCTCTTACATATCTTTACCAATCCCTAATACTAGGCGCCTTCCATCTGTTTTGCAGGCACCAGTGGTCGAACTAAAGACGCTTCCCAACCATCTTAAGTATTTTTTCCTTAGAGAAGGAGAAACATTACCAGTCATCATCTCCAATAGTTTGGAAGCCGATCAAGAGGAACAGTTGGTCAAAGTATTGCAAGAGAACAAGACTGATATTGGATGGACCATAGCAGACATCAAGGGAATCAGCCCTTCTACATGCATGCACCGAATTTTAATGGAGGAAGGAGCGAACCGCTCGCGTCAACCACAAAGGAAGTTGAATCCACCCATGATGGAGGTGGTTAAAGCTGAAATTCTGAAATTACTTGAAGTTGGGGTCATCTACCCAATCTCTGATATTCAGTGGGTCAGTCCAGTCCAGGTGGTACCCAAGAAAACCGGAATTACTATGGTGAAGAATAAGGATGATGAGATGATTCCCACCCGTATTTAAAATGGGTGGAGGGTTTGTATTGAATATAGGAAGCTGAATTCCGGAACCCAAAAGGACCACTTTTCTTTACCCTTTATTGATCAAATGATTGAAAGGTTAGCGTGTCATCCTTACTATTGTTTTCTTGATAGATACTCTGGCTATTTTCAGATTGCAATTGCACCGGAGGATCAGGAAAAGACGACATTCACTTGCACGTTTGGTACCTTTGCATATCGACGAATGCCTTTTGGACTTTGCAATGCACCGGCCACTTTCCAACGGTGTATGGTTAGTATTTTTTCAGATTTTATTGAGCATATATTAGAAGTTTTTATGGATGATTTCACTGTCTATGGTGATTCATTCGAGAACTGTCTGTCTAACCTTGCGCTTGTCCTTAAGAGGTGTGTCGAAACCAATTTGGTCTTAAATTCTGAAAAATGTCACTTTATGGTTGGGAAAGGTGTTGTATTGGGGCATGTCGTTTCATCTAAGGGCATAGAGGTAGACAAAGCTAAAATTGATATTATTCAATCTCTCCCTTACCCCACATGTGTGCGGGAAGTGCGTTCTTTTCTTGGCCATGCAGGTTTCTACATGAGATACATTCAGGACTTCGCCAAGATCGCATCCCCCCATGTGCAAATTGTTGCAAAAATATGTCCCATTTGAGTTTGATGAACCATGAAAAACATCTTTCGATAAACTCAAAGACTCATTGAAATCTGCATCAATAATCCAGCCACCGGATTGGAGCAAGCCATTCGAGATTATGTGTGATGCCAGTGACTATGCAGTTGGCGCAGTGTTAGGCCAAAAAGTTGGGAAAGCATTGAATGCTATTTATTACGCTTCGCGTGTCCTGAACGATGCCCAACGGAACTAATTCACCACTAAAAAAGAGCTTTTAGCTGTTGTTTTTGCATTAGAAAAGTTTTACTCTTATTTACTTGGTGCTAAAGTTATTGTCTATTCTGATCATGCAGCTCTTCGCTTTTTGATGCGAAGAAGGAGGCAAAACCAAGACTGATAAGATGGATACTACTATTGAGCGAATTTGATGTAGAAATCAAGGACAAAAGAGGGATCAAGAATCGAGTTGCTGACCACTTGAGTTGCCTAGTTCATGTCGATGAGGAGCTGAATTTGCGAGAAGAATTTCCTGATGAGCAATTTTTTTCAGCAAGCGCCGAATTACCCTGGTACGCAAATATCGTTAATTATTTAGTGACTAAAGGGTTTCCTTCTGAATTTTCTAAGGCGCAAAGGGACAAAGTGTTGGAACACGATCGTTCTCCGGATCGAAAAAGAAAGTGATACCCGTTGCAGCGGAAGTTTTAAAATTTTATATGGAACGATTCCATATGGGTATCAAATTCCTACGATTAAAATTGATAACATAAAATTTAAACAATGTAAATTTTACCTTAAAATCTCGAAACGAGATTATGGACACCAACAGATTAAACTGCTCTTGTTGTATATCCCAGGAACTGATGAACGAACGATTCTTCAATCAGGTCCACGAACAGAAAACTAAAACCTCTGATTGATTGCACTAGAAATCAATCAGATGTTTATCGAAGAGAATAAACAAATTTGATCTGTTAATTCGGAATGTAATTTTTAAGAAAAATCACAGACCGAATTTTCTCAAAAGGGACAGAGGATTTTCGAAAATTCCTCTTCAATTATAGAGTGGTGTTCGAAAATTTGGAGGAAGAAAAGCTTGTGATTTTCGAACCCAACTTGCTTATTTATAGATAATTTCTAGACTAGGTTAAGTTATAATTATGTTAGGACTCTAACTCCTTAGGGCTTATAATCCATAACTTAAGCCCAACAAGCCAAGCCTGTTACTATAGAAATTAATATAAAATTCATCATGACTCCGATTGATAAACCAATTTCACCAATGTGCACAGAAACCATTTCTGCACCTTTTAAAGTCAAGATAATTATTCTGAATCCGAATTCAGTGATTTCCAAAAATGCCCATCCCTATGTCATTTTAGGAAATTCCACTCCCTTTTGTTAAGAAGTCCAACTTCTCTTTCGTTAAATTTAAATCTTTAAATTTAACTATCTCAATGGGGTTTAGTAATCCATTACTTGTGTGACCCTCAATGGTTCAGGGATACAGCTAGCCGTGGGCTCACAACTCCTTGTGACTCGAAACAACAATTTCCGACTTACCCATCGAATCATGGTAAGAGCGTTTAGCAACATCGCCCCATGATTCCCTAGGTATCACTGATAGTGCCTGCAAGAACCAGTAGATTTTGGTTAGCGTACAGTACGGTCCCTTCATCCATATATCCCGATCGAATCAACAACCATTGGTACATCGAGAGTCGTTTGAGATTCGATAACTATGCAAATCATCTTGAAGATCAAATAGTGACATCGCATGAGCTACTAAGAAACCATTTCTTATAGCACATCATGTACTCTGGCCAGAGATTTGTCACACTAATATCTCCTCAGATCGCATAGGATATCCACGCTCGCAAGCATGTGGTGAATCCTTGACAACAATGCATCGACTCCTATATGTGTCATAACTGCACCCAATCCCGACACCTGATGACCACAAGAGAATCGGTAAACGAGTCAAAGTACAGTACTAGCATATAGAGTCTCAATGATGTTTCAAGTAATAAGGACTAATGGTGTACAACCAAAACCGCGGACTTTATCCACTCGATAAGTGATAACAACTTGGAAAGTCCGAATAGGGTAGTTCGATCATTCATCATATGAATATCCATTTGCATGCTTTGAACATCTCTATGTTCCATACCAATGAAACGTAGTACTCGGCATCGCAAATGCTAGTCTCAATCTTGAGCGATCCTTATCCTTATTTTCGGACGGCTTAATTGACTAGGAACATTTTAGAATATACAGTGATTATAAGATGTGTTTCATGATAGTCAACCAATGTACTACCACATCTTAAATGCACTCTAGTATATTCAAGGTCTTCATCTAAACAACAATAGTATATCACAATATAACAATATGAAGAAAGATAAAGTCAATGCCATGATAAAAGTGTAAATTATATTAAACAAAGATTGTTTTACATAGAGTCACAAAAGCCCTTAGCCACAAGTTGGCTAACCGGGCACCCACTGTTTCAATCTCCCACTTTCCCTAAAGCCAACTAGTCATACTACGTAATCCCATTGCTTCGCGATGTTTGTCAAACAATGGTCCTGGCAAGGGCTTAGTAAGTGGATCAACGATATTGTCTGCAGAGGCCACTCTCTCGACAGTGATGTCTCCTCTTTCCACGATCTCCCGGATGATGTGGTATTTCCTCAGTATGTGTTTGGATCTTTGATGAGACCTTGGTTCCTTTGTCTGAGCAACGGCACCAATGTTGTCGCAGTACACCGGGACTGGACCAACAGCTTCAGGAATTACACCCAACTCTTGTACAAAATTCCTCATCCAAACAGCCTCTTTAGCAGCAGCTGATGCTGCAATGTATTCTACCTCAGTGGTGGAATCCGCTGTGGTGTCCTGCTTGGAAATCTTCCAAAAGACAGCACCACCATTGAGCATAAATACAAATCCATAGGTTGACTTTGAGTCATCCACATCACTTTGGAAGCTAGAGTCGGTATAGCCTTCCAATCTCAATTCTCTTCCTCCATATACCATGAACATATTCTTAGTCCTTCGCAAGTACTTAAGAATGTCCTTCATGGCTTTCCAATGCATTTGACCGGGATTGGCTTGATATCTGCTCGTGACACTCAGAGAAAATGCCACATCTGGTCTGGTAGATATCATCCCATACATGATACTACATATGGCTGACGCATATGGTACGTGTGTCATTTTCTCTATCTCTTCATCAGTCTTGGGACACATAGACTTGGATAGAGAAACTCCATGACATATAGGTAGATGTCCTCTCTTGGATTGATCCATAGAAAACCTCTTTAATATGGTGTCGATGTAGTTCGCTTGAGTGAGTCCTATCATTCTCTTAGATCTATCTCTATAGATCTGTATCCCAAGAATATAGGATGCCTCACCCAAGTCCTTCATCGAGAATCTACCTGATAACCATATCTTTGTTGACTGCAACATCCCTACATCATTCCCAATGAGTAGGATGTCATCAACATAAAGTACTAAGAACGTCACAACATCCTTAACTACTTTCTTGTACACACATGGTTCCTCCGGGTTCTTGTTGAAACCAAAGTCCTTTATTGTTTCATCAAATTTCTGGTTCCAACTTCTTGATGCTTGTTTGAGACCATAAATTGATCTCTGAAGCTTGCATACCTTATGCTCGCTTCCCATAGATGTGAATCCCTCAGGCTGCATCATATAGATTTCTTCCTTAATGTTTCCATTAAGAAATACAGTCTTCACATCCATTTGCCATATCTCATAGTCATACCAAGCTGCTATGGCAATAAGGATTCTTATGGACTTGAACATTGCGACTGGTGAAAAGGTTTCATCATAGTCGACTCTTTGTCTTTGAGTATAACCTTTTGCCACCAATCGTGCCTTTTAGGTCAGTACCTTACCATCAGGCCCAAGCTTTTTCTTGTAGATCCATTTACACCCTATTGGAACAATTCCATCGGAAGGATCTACTAAGGACCAAACTTGGTTTGTATGCATCGAATCTATTTCCGACTGCATAGCTTCAAGCCATAAATTTGAATCCACATCAGAAATTGCTTCCTTGAAGCTTCTTGGATCACATCCAATGTCGGGATCACCTTGATCCCCTTCAAGAAGAAGACCATATCGAATAGGAGGTCTAGGAGTCCTCTCGGATCTCCTAGGTATAGGCGTGTCCTCAAAAGATTCTTGAGGTGCAGGATCGTTATTTTGTATCTCGGGTTCTTCTCGAATTTCTTCGAGTTCCATCATCTTGCCTTTCTTATCTATTAAGAACTCCTTCTCCATGAAGGTAGCATTCCTCGAAACAAACACTTTTGTTTCAGTAGGATGATAGAAATAATATCCGATTGAATTCTTCGGATATCAAACAAAATAACATAAAGTGGATCGACTATCCAACTTATCTCCCACTATCTGCTTCACATAAGCAGGACATCTCCAAATCCTCAAGTACGAATAATTAGGAGCTTTGCCATTTCATAACTCGTATGGAGTTTTATCCACTGCTTTGGTGTGAACATTGTTCAACAACAATACCGTCGTTTCAAGCGCATAGCCCCAAAACGAAGGTGGGAGCTCAGTGAAGCTCATCATAGATCGAACAATGTCCAACAAAGTTCGATTGCGACGCTCCGATACACCATTCAGCTGAGGTGTCATAGGAGGAGTCCACTGAGAGAGAATCCCATTCTCTTTTAGATAGCTCAAAAACTCGGTACTTAAGTATTCTCCACCTCGATCCGATCGAAGTGCTTTAATACGTCTACCTTGTTTGTTTTCTACTTCAGCCTTGAATTCTTTGAACTTTTCAAATGATTCAGACTTATATTTCATTAAATATAAATACCCATACCTCGAATAATCATCAGTAAAGGTAATGAAGTAGGTGTGACCAAATTTAGTACCAACACTAAATGGGCCGCAAACATCCGTATGGATCAAATCCAATAGATTTTAACTACGCTCAGGCTTCCCCTTGAAAGGAGATTTAGTCATTTTTCTTTTTAGGCAGGACTCACAAGTAGGTAGAGACTTAATATCAGACATATCAAACATGCCCTCTCCCACTAGCTTGTTCATCCTCCTTGAGAAAATATGACCTAGCCTAGCATGCCAAAGGTTTGCCGGGTTTTGACTATCGCTTTTCCTTTTATTTGTTGTTACCGGTTTATCAACTTAATTCATTGGAATGTCTTTTAATTTTAAGTTATATAGATCATTTTCAATTGTCCATTTCAAATCAAACATTCATTCTTGTAAATATTGCAAATTCCATTCGCAAAATTTCAAGAAAGATCTTCTCTATCAAGAATAGAAAAAGAAATAATGTTTTAATGAAATCTTGGTACAAATAAAACATCTCTCTCAAAATATAGCTTAAAATTGTTTTGCAAAATTAAACAAATGTTTTCCATAGCTTTTGGATTCAACTCTGGAACCATTCCCGAGCCTTAACTGGGTCTCATCCATCCTAAGCTTACGACTTCTTGTCATCATCTGCAACTCATTGCAAATGTGAGATATATATCTGGTATCCAATACCCAAAAATAGTATTAAGTGAAAAATTTATAAAATATATCCTTTGTAGTTCATAACTACTCGATATACATTCTTTGCAGTTGCGCTTCCAGTAACCGGGTTTCTTGCAGTGATGGCAAACTTATTTAGACTTGTCCATCTTTGCATGTAACATTTGGCCTTGAGATCATGGTCCTACCATTTCTCTAGTTCGGCCAACCTTTCCGAAGTTATATCAGCCGAGGATGTTTTCCGGAGGAGCCTTTTCTAACACTTAGAAAATCTTTTCCGAATTCAGGACAATCTTAACTCATGGAACCTTTCCGTATAGTTTGCGCCAGTCAACTTGTTTAGTTCGAGAATCGAGAATAGTGGATTACACGAATTCATTATAATGAAATACTGAAAGGAAACAGACAATAATCGATGATTATTTAATTAATTTACTAAGACATAAAATATGGCGAAATTTTATTTTATGAATCTCACTCCCACTATTTTAACGATTTCACTACCCTCTAGTGAAAACGGGAAACTGTTTTTCTTAGTGGGAACATGGAGTCCAATTAACAAACTATAGTCCCGAATAATATCAGCCAACCATTATTTTCAAAAGGTAGAGCCCAATTGCTTCCAAAGCAACCCCCATGTTTTTACCTCATGTCCAATAAGGGCCCAATAATATGACGTCGTTTATTGTGATATGTCAAGATGACCCATCAATATTAAGTTGTGATGGACGATCGCCATGTGGATCCCCAATAATATGAGCCAATCCCATGGGAGTTCCACCCAACTTACAACATGTGTCGATCCAATGTACAACTTTTCAACGGATGGGCCCCCCCAATAATATGAGCCGGACCGTATCCGCGGGTAGCATCTCATACATTGATCGTTGATGGAAGGTAGGAATATTTAAACAATATTTAAATTCCCTTTTAATCTTGATATCAATTTTAAATCATATTTAAAATGAGGGATTTTTAATTTTGAAAATTTTTGTCTCATCATGCAAATTTTGTATGCTTGCGGGATTCATACAATTTAGTCTAAACATGTATACAACAATAATATCATATATTATTTTAGGATGATCGATTCCATTACTAATCGACCCGTGGTTGCCAATCACGAGTCTAAGTCCAATCCTAGGTAATATGCAAGTATGCAATGCAATCCTATTACATTGAGCTTCCAATTTACATTTATTCGGTCTTTATTGTCTGTTGGGCCTACCTTTGTCTTCAAATCTTCATCTTCCACTAAGTCTAAAATTTACAATAAATTTCGATGACAAGCAGGGGATACATATTTAAGGGGTGGGAACGGGCCATAAACCAGGCCCACTTTTATTACATATGACAATTCATATTGGACCATAAACCAGGCCCATTAATAAATCTAACAACAATAATTAAAACCAAATGTAAACAACCTAACATACACCTATAACATTGGTCATGGCAATCGATCATCCTTATCCAATAATATTTAATTTAAAAATTAATTTATTGGATATCATGCAATGACAATAAATATAAATAGATAAAATCATATTTCATACATAAAATCTTATTTTATATATAAAATCACATTTTATCTAGTTTATCCATAAAATCATATTTTACATATAAAATCCTATTTATACATAAAATCATATTTTATTATCAATTGTACCATAATTATTAATTTTATAAAATCTAATTTAATGGATAAAATTTATAAATTTTCCAAAAATTCAAATTTATCCAAAAATCAATTTTTAAAATTTCGGACTCAAACAATTTGATCCGATGCCTCGTGGACCAATCAAAAACAATTTTCAATCGGACCAAAAACTGAAATTTCAAAAATTTCAAAAAATCAAAAATTATATTTTAAAATTTCCGGACTGCCCGGGACAATCCCGGGCAGCCCGGCCTCCATGTGGGACAGGGCTTCCCACGTGGAGGTGGGCAGCCAATCGCTGCCCGATTGCCCTGGAATTTAATTTAAAATTTTCGTTTTATTTTTCTGAAAAATCGAGGCCGGTACAATCGAATAAATTTTAATCGTAAAATCCGAGAACAACCTGGCTCTGATACCACTGTTGGAACACGGTCGTTCTCCGAATCGAAAAAGAAAGTGATACCCGTTGCAGCGAAAGTTTTAAAATTTTATATGGAACGATTCCATATGGGTATCAAATTCCTACGATTAAAATTGATAAAATAAATTTAAACAATGTAAATTTTACCTTAAAATCTTGAAATGAAATTATGGACACCAACAGATTAAACTGCTCTTATTGTATATCCCAGGAACTGATGAACGAACGATTCTTCAATCAGGTCCACGAACAGAAAACTAAAACCTCTGATTGATTGCACTAGAAATCAATCAGATTTTTATCGAAGAGAATAAACATATTTGATCTGTTAATTCGAAATGTAATTTTTAAGAAAAATCACAGACCGAATTTTCTCAAAAGGGACAGAGGATTTTCGAAAATTCCTCTTCAATTATAGAGTGGTGTTCGAAAATTTGGAGGAAGAAAAGCTTGTGATTTTCGAACCCAACATGCTTATTTATAGATAATTTCTAAACTAGGTTAAGTTATAATTATGTTAGGACTCTAACTCCTTAGGGCTCATAATCTATAACTTAAGCCCAACAAGCCAAGCCTGTTACTATAGAAATTAATATAAAATTCATCATGACTCCGATTGATAAACCAATTTCACCAATGTGCACAGAAACCATTTCTGCATCTTTTAAAGTCAAGACAATTATTCTGAATCCGAATTCAGTGATTTCCAAAAATGCCCATCCCTATGTCATTTTAGGAAATTCCACTCCCTTTTGTTAAGAAGTCCAACTTCTCTTTCGTTAAATTTAACTCTTTAAATTTAACTATCTCAACGGGGTTTAGTAATCCATTACTTGTGTGACCCTCAATGGTTCAGGGATACAGCTAGCCGTGGGCTCACAACTCCTTGTGACTCGGAACAACAATTTCCGACTTACCCATCGAATCATGGTAAGAGCGTCTAGCAACATCGCCCCATGATTCCCTAGGTATCACTGATAGTGCTTGCAAGAACCAGTATATTTTGGTTAGCGTACAGTACGGTCTATTCATCCATATATCCCGATCGAATCAACAACCATTGGTACATCGAGAGTCGTTTGAGATTCGATAACTATGCAAAGCATCTTGAAGATCAAATAGTGACATCGCATGAGCTACTAAGAAACCATTTCTTATAGCACATCATGTACTCTGGCCAGAGATTTGTCACACTAATATCTCCTCAGATCTCATAGGATATCCACGCTCGCAAGCATGTGGTGAATCCTTGACAACAATGCATCGACTCCTATATGTGTCATAACTGCACCCAATCCCGACACCTGATGACCCCAAGAGAGTCGATAAATGAGTCAAAGTACAGTACTAGCATATAGAGTCTCAATGATGTTTCAAGTAATAAGGACTAATGGTGTACAACCAAAACCGCGGACTTTATCCACTCAATAAGTGATAACAACTTGGAATGTCCGAATAGGGTAGTTCGATCATTCATCATATGAATATCCATTTGCATGCTTTGAACATCTCTATGTTTCATACCAATGAAACGTGGTACTCGGCATCGCAAATTCTAGTATCAATATCGAGCGATCCTTATCCTTATTTGCGGATGGCTCAATTGACTAGGAACAGTTTAGAATATACAGTGATTATAAGATGTGTTTCATGATAGTCATCCAATGTACTACCACATCTTACATGCACTCTAGTATATTCAAGATCTTCATTTAAACAACAATAGTATATCACAATATAACAATATGAAGAAAAATAAAGTCAATGCCATGATAAAAGTGTAAATTATATTAAACAAAGATTGTTTTACATAGAGTCACAAAAGCCCTTAGCCACAAGTTGGCTAACCGGGCACCCACTCTTTCACAAAGTGCGGAGCGATGCTAGGTATTACGTATGGGATGATCCATACTTGTGGAAATACTGCGCTAATCAAGTTATACGTCGATGTGTACCCGCGAGCGAGGTAATCCCTATCCTCACGTTTTGTCATTCATATGCATGTGGTGGCCATTTTGGAGCGAAAAGGACAGCAAGAAAAGTGTTAGATTGTGGATTTTTTGGCCGTCTTTATTTCGAGACGCTTACATTTTCTGTAAGTCATGCGCTCAATGCCAAAAGACGGGTAATATCTCCCAACGTAAGGAGATGCCCCAGCAACCTATTTTAGTTTGTGAAATCTTTGATGTTTGGGGCATCGACTTCATGGGAACTTTTCCAAGTTCATATGGATTTATCTATATATTACTTGCTGTGGATTATGTCTCGAAATGGGTGGAAGCAAAGGCCACCCGTACTGAAGATTCTCAAGTTGTTGCAGAGTTTGTCAAACACAATATTTTTTCTAGGTTTGGGACCCCAAGAGCCATCATCAGTGATAGAGGAACGCATTTCTGCAACCGAACTGTGGCTAGTTTGCTTAAAAAGTATCATGTGACGCACAGGGTCTCCACCGCATACCACCCACAATCCAATGGTCAGGCTGAAGTTTCGAATAGAGAAATCAAATCCATCCTAGAAAAGACCGTGAATCCTACAAAAAAGTATTGGAGCTTGCGTTTGGATGATGCTTTGTGGGCGTATAGAACCACATTCAAGACGCAGATTGGAATGTCTCCATATAGGCTGATTTTCGGAAAACCATGCCATCTGCCAGTGGATTTGAAACATAGAGCCTATTGGGCTATAAAAAACTTTAACATGCAGATGGATGAGAGTGGCGAGCACCGAAAGTTGCAGTTGCAAGAATTAGAAGAGATCCGAAATGATGCTTATGCCAGCTCCAAGATTTACAAGGACAAAACAAAGGCCTTCCACGACAAGATGATCTTTAGATGGGAATTCGAAGTCGGTCAGAAAGTTTTGCTCTATCATTCAAGACTTCGGTTGTTTCCAGGTAAGTTACGTTCACGTTGGAATGGACCGTTTGTTGTAACTAATGTCTTTTCCCATGGCGTAGTTGAAATTCAAAGCTTGGATACATCCAAAATATTCAAGGTGAATGGCCACCGGCTTAAACACTATTATGAAGGAGTCCAAGAACATGTCGGAGGGAGCGAGCATGATATCACTCTTGATGCTCCGCCAATTGTCGAGTGAATCATGGCATGCAGTCGAGCTATAGACTGACTATAAATTTAGCACTGACTGGGAGGCAACCCAGTGATTTTTCATTTCTTCTCCCTAGTCTTTAATTCTATTCCCCAGTATATGTGCTTTTCTTGCTTTTGATTTTTGTTGTTTTTAGAATTTGAAAAAAACCAAAAAAAGATTAGAAATTTTTCTTATGCTCGCTCGATCGGCAAGATCTTACCGATCGAGCGAGTGCTGTTTTTGGTGCAGGCAAAAAGTTTGGTTTTTTTGGCTCGCTCGATCGGTAACTTCTTACCGATCGAGCGAGGGGCTCTTTACGCGAATAAAAACACGACTTTTTTGTTTTTTTTCCTATCTCTCTTTCTCTCTTATTTTCTAAATCCCTAAATCCCCGAACCATTTCACTATTTTTTTCTCTCGTTTAATTAATTTTTCTTCCCCTTAATCCGCAGAGAATTCATCGGGGCAACACTACGATTCTCCGGGCACCATCTTCTCCGATCAATTTTGCCGGTCTTCTGTATCTTCGGGAGTTTACTCACGCCGCCAGTTTTGCCTCTCCCGGAATTTCTCCTCATCTCCAAGCATCTTCCTCGGGTCATCCATACTCTCAGTCCCATCCACCAGACTTCGTCTTCGTTTTTTTTTATTTCCCATATTTTCAAGAATCTACTGGGAGTTTGTTGCATGCCACGTGCTCGACATATTGCCTCTATTGCTGTTGTGTCATCTTTTTACTTCTACATGGGGCCTAAACGCATTCGAGTTACAGGAGAATTATCTTCTATAGGTGCGGCTCATTCTTCATCTTAGCTTGTCGGGCACTTCATGAATCAAGCGGCGCGTGATCGCTACGATCATGCCAAGGTAAATCGTTCTCCCATTCCCGAACGCGGTTATGAGATAGCATTCCGTGATAGTAAAGTCTTCCATTACATTTATGAACGAGGTTGGGTTCTGTTTTGTAAGAAACCGCCCCCCGCTGTCGTCCCTATTGTTCGTGAATTTTATGCCAACGCAGCGGAGAGGACGGATAGTAAAGCAATTGATATAGAGTGGCCGATAAATGTGGGACATGTGATTCATAGCGAGATTCGGTGGTTGATCACTAATGTTACCGTGGGTCTTTATTTTCCAATGATTATCACTGCCTTGTGTACCCGAGCCGGGGTTGAAACTCGCCCCGATGAAGAGTGGTTGCCACCGATGAGAGCCCTCGATGTGGCCAGCATTCGTGCCAAGGGGGCATATCGCGTGAAGCAATTCATACGGGACGGTCATTTTCAACAACCCCCAGCACCACCACGATCGCCTCCACCTCATCGTTGCTCCCAAGCAGAATCCATTCGAGAGTTAACCGCCTTTGCTCATCATCAGGATGCTGTTAATACGGTGGCGGCTCACAACGCTCAAGCTCTTGACTCTCTCATGCGGGGTATCTCTTTGCACTTGGGTATCGATATCTCCGCCATTCCTGCTGCTTTGCCGTATCCACCACCTTACCCGTTCCAGTATGCCGCTCCTCTCCTTCCTCCGGAGGCTGAAAAGGAAGACGCCGCTGGCCATTAAACTAGGGGAGTTTCGTTTTACATTTGTGCATTGCATTGTGTTTAGTTGTTTGCTTGTGTCTTGTGTTTTGATGCATTGGGGACAATGCTTAGTTTAAGTGTGGGGGGGTTTTGCATTGCATGCATATTGTTTTGTTTGTTTGTATTGCATTCTCGTGTCGTGTTACTGCATCGTATTTTGTTTTTGTTGTTTGTGTTGTTTGTGTCTTGTAATGCATGAGTTGGGGATGAGATTTTAGCCTATGATGAGATGGTTAAAAATGATGAATTTTTGAAAATATTTTGGCTCTTTATCAGATTTGAGAAACCGTAGGTTGTTTGTTGAATATTTTCAAGCACGCTTGTTTAACCAGTGAAGTGTAGTGATGTATTAGATATTGTAGATGTCTGTTGGAACATTACACGATAATAGTTGTTTGTGGAACATGATAGTTCTTAAGTCTTGATGATTTCTTCGACATAGCATATACACTCTTGGTTTTTTTTTAAAAAAATTATGTTATGATTGTAAAACTGCAATTGACTCCATCCGGGTTGTGAGCGAGATGTTTGAAATCCTATTCATCTTGTTTGTGGCTAAGTATGCGGATTACATGGGGTTAATGTGGGGACCCGGGTTGCTAATCTTTTCTTAGGGCAATTTATTGTAATTAACAATTAAACAAGTACTTAAAAGAATTAAAGAAACAAGAGCTAATTTTTTTTTTTTTTTTAAAATAGGGTCTCGCTCGATCGGTGAAACTTGGCCGATCGAGCGAGCTCAAAATGCTCAAAAGCTCTGTTTCCAAATTCAAGGCCTCGCTCGATCGGTGAATTTCTACCGATCGAGCGAGCAACAAATCTTGCTCCTCTATTTTGCACAATAATGGCCTCGCTCGATCGGTGCATTTCGATCGATCGAGCGAGCCTAAAATGCAAAAACTTCTGCTGCTAAAATTCTGCTGTCAAGACTTGAAAACAAATCACATAATCTGATTTACATGATACAAAATCAAATACATGTCATCTTATAACCTCTTACAAGCTTCTAAACATCATATACATAAACTAGCATGTGTTCAAACCACAATATACAAAGTTCTTGTATCATTTCTAGCATTGTTTAACAACTCAAAGTACATGTCTTGCTACTAAAACCCGTGTCCTCACTTGATATGCTTCTATCTTGAGCTATCCTTGTCTTTTCTGACTAGCTCCTGCCCCACCTATTGCCATGCACACATACAAAACAAAGCAATAGCCGGATAACTCCGGTGATAATAAAATCCCAGTATAAACAACATAACATGCAATAAAGATAGCATCTCATCTAATGCTATAACATACATGCAATGCATGTTTAAAGAATAGGCTATCAAAACTGCTATCAAAGGCTTGGTTCTTTGGGATCCCGAGGAATAAAATAACTATCAAACCACCGACACTCCCAATCGAGGCGGCATCAAGTATTTTAATCCTCTGACTTTGGTGCAATTATAGAGAGTCTTCTGGCTCTGAAAGCGAAGGCTACAATCCATGCCACTCAACTATAATCCGCCAAACGTCATATGCACTCTAGGATTTGGAACCCTCTGTGCTTATTAGGCTGGAGTTCAAGATGAATGCAACATATACTGTATGCATTAAAGGCTATAAAACATCTTGAACAACTAATCACATAAGCAAGCAAAGCAATACAAGCAAGTAATCACATAAAGAACATAAGGAAACACGTATGTGATTGACATGGGAATACTTGAAACGATAGCTATTTCAAGCGTTCTGTCCCATCTAAATTCGCTGTCATTTATACCTTTCAATAGCACGTCTAAAAGTACTTCAAGTCTGCAAAGACATCAATGATAAAGCATATCAAACGATTGCTCAAGTTCTCAGCTCAAACTCAAATACAATGCTAGCAAACCTTGCTTCAACTTCTTCTCGTTGCTACTCGGCACTCTCGATTCGTAAATCTTCGATTTAAAGCTGAGAAATAACATGTCAAAGAGCTAAAAAGATCAGATGCAACTCAAACCATGCTTATTTGAATCAAAAATATCAAAATCTTGACATTTTGAGGACGGCGTAACGGCTACAAACCGGCAATCCAAACAATATCCAAATCAAGATATCAATCCCAACAACTCATTATATCAACTCAATCCCATCAAAAACATCATATTCAGATAAGGTAGGGTTCGAATTTAGCTTGCTAAAATCATATAAAATCCGAACGATGGTCTTTTTGCGAACCATCTGCGAATACACGATCGGTACAGCTGATAAATGCTTATATCTTAAAATCATAAATTTCTATCTTCAACATAAAAATAAAGTCTGAGAAAGATGAATGAAACTTGTACCAAAACGAAGGTCTCGGAGCTGTGATCGCAGATATATATTTATCTGGAATTTCTGACAACCGGAGCGCGAGTTATCGAAGCTTTTTCGGATCAAAAATGGTGTCTTGGAGGGTTGAATCGTTTCTGATATGTCACGTGTAATTCAGAATTATTCAAGTGGAGAATGAGATATATATATAGCATATTTGCACTTTAGTCCCTGAACTTTTGGCTATTTGCAATTTAGTCCCCGGAGAAGCGATTTAATTCAATTTCAATACTTTTCCATTTAAGAATATTAGAATTTAATTCTAAACTCTAAATATTCCCAAATTAAATATTCTCGGATTAAAATTAAATAATCACGGGCCTTACATTTCTCCCCCACTAAGACATGAGTTCGTCCTCGAAATCATAAACAAGCTGTATAGACAATCTGTATACACATAAGAGAATGAAGAACATAAAGCAGAATAAGAACTCACATCAATGAAACAACTCTGGAAATCTCTGTCTCATGTCTGACTCAGTCTCCCAAGTCGCTTCTTCGATGCCATGTCGACTCCACTGAATCTTGACTAGCTGAATTGTCTTGTTTCTGAGCTGTTTATCATTGCGATCAAGAATCTGAATAGGCTGCTCAAAATACTGAGTCTCGTCAAGTTCAGCTTCATCAGGCTGAAGAATATGGGAAGGATCAGGTTGATACTTCCGCAGCATAGAGACATGGAATACGTCATGAATACCAGACAAAGATGGAGGAAGAGCGAGTCGATAAGCAAGATCACCTATCTTCTCGATGATCTCGTATGGACCAATAAAACGCGGAGATAACTTTCCTCTCTTGCCAAATCTGACTGTTTCTCTAAACGGGGAAATCTTCAAGAAAACTCTGTCTCCCTGATCAAAAGATAGAGGTCGTCGTCTGATATTTGCATATTTTGCTTGTCTGTCTTGAGCTGTTTTCATTCGTTTCTGTATAAGCTTTACTTTCTCTGTCATTTCTCGGATCATATTAGGCCCAACATCAGGAACATCTGAGATATCATCCCAGTATAACGGTGATCTGCATTTCTTTTCGTACAGTGCTTCAAAAGGAGCCATCTCAATGCTCGTCTGATAGCTGTTATTATAAGAGAATTCTGCAAGTGGTAAAGAATCTTGCCCACTAGTACCAAAATCTAGTACTACAGCTCTTAACATATCCTCAAGTGTCTGGATAGTCCGCTCTGACTGTCCGTCTGTTTGAGGATGATAAGCTGTACTCAGATGCAATTGAGTACCAAGAGCTTGTTGCAAGCTATGCCAAAAGTGTGATGTAAATCTAGGGTCTCGATCTGAAACAATAGATTTAGGCACACCATGTAATCTTACCACTTCTCTGATGTAGATTTCTGTCATCTGATCATGTCTGTACGTCATTCTGTAAGGAATAAAACATGCTGATTTCGTCAAACGATCAATAATCACCCAAATGGCATCATACCCTCTGGATGAACGTGGTAGCTGTGTAACGAAATCCATGGAAATGTGATCCCATTTCCATTCTGGAACTGATAAACTATGCAATAGACCACCTGGCTTCTTCCGTTCAGCTTTCACCTGTTGGCAATTCAAACATCTGGATACAAATTCGGTCACATCTGACTTCATCTGTTTCCACAATACTGCATTTTCAGATCATTATACATTTTTCTGCCACCAAGATTAATACTGAATCGACTGCTGTGAGCCTCTTTCAATATCTGCTATTTCAAAGCTGAAACATTTGGAACAACAAGTCTGTTATTCACATATAAAACATCATCAGCACTGACTTGATATTCAGATTTATGTCCAGATCTGACCATAGCAATAGAATTCTGAATATTCTGATCCTCTTTCTGTGCTTCTTTGATTCTCAATAACAATTCTGGCTCAGCTTTTATAGCATAAACACGAATAGGTCGCATATCTGTTTCAAATACTAATCCAAAAATACAACAATCTTCCACCATTTGAGATACACCTATCGTAGACAAGGATAAAGAACATACCTTTCTACTTAAGGCGTCTGCAGCTGCATTAGACTTTCCTGGATAATATTTGATCTCGCAATTGAAATATTTCAATAAATCAAGCCATCTACGCTGTCTCATATTCAATTCTGATTGCGAAAACAGATATTTCAAACTTTTGTGATCCGAAAAGATTTCAAACTTCTCACCATAAAGATAATGTCGCCATATCTTCAATGCAAAGACAATAGCGGCAAGCTCCAGATCATGGATGGGATATCGAGTCTCGTGTGGCTTTAACTGTCTCGAAGCATAAGCAATAACATGCCCTCTCTGCATAAGCACACAACCCAGACCCTTGTGAGAAGCATCACAATATACTACAAAATCACCCGTACCTGATGGAATCGTCAAGACAGGTGCACTTGTAAGACTTTTCTTCAACTCCAAGAAACTAGTTTCACAGGCTTCAGTCCAGACATACGGCTTATTTTTCTGAGTCAATTGCGTAATAGGCTTCGCAATGCTGGAGAAATCTCTGATAAAGCGTCTATAATAACCTGCCAAGCCCATAAAACTTCGTATTTCTGGCACTGATGTAGGTCTAGGCCAATTCAAAACAGCCTCGACCTTACTTGGATCCACTGAAATCCCATCACCTGAAATAATATGCCCAAGAAACACAATTTTCTGCAACCAAAATTCACATTTCGATAACTTGGCATATAATTTCTCATTTCTTAATGTCTGTAAAATGATTTTGAGATGTTCAGCATGATCATGTACATTCTTGGAATAGGTCAAGATATCATCGATAAAAATAATGACAAAGTCATCCAAATATTTCTGAAATATCTGATTCATCAATCCCATAAATACTTTTAGAGCATTGGTTAAACCAAAAGGCATGACGATGAATTCATAATGTCCATACCTTGTTCTAAAAGCAGTTTTAGGAATATCTTCATCTCGTACTCTCAGTTGATGATATCCAGATCGTAAATCAATCTTAGAATAGATAGCTGAACCCTGTAGCTGATCAAACAAATCATCTATTCTAGGCAGTGGATATTTATTCTTGATGGTTACCTTGTTCAATTGACGATAATCAATGCATAAGCGCATGGAACCATCTTTCTTTGGTACAAACAGTACCGGAGCGCCCCAAGGTGAAACACTCGGTCTAATGTACCCCTTGGCTAACAAATCTTCCAATTGATCCTTCAACTCCTTCAATTCAATAGGTGCCATTCTGTAAGGAGCTTTGGATATTGGTTGCGTACCTGGCATTAAATCAATATTGAAATCTATCTCTCGGACTGGAGGTAAACCAGGAATTTCATCAGGAAATACATCAACAAATTCTTTCACAACTGGAATATCTGTTACTGCTGGACTGGATTTCAACACATCGATTGCATAAATCAGAAATCCTTCCGCCCCTCTCTGCAATAAACGGGTCATAGATAACACAGATATCAAAGGGATCTTGGCTCGAGAACCCTTACCGTAGAATTTTCATTCTGATGCCATTTCTGGTCTAAATCTGACCACTTTCTGGAAACAATCCACAGTCGCCCTGTACTTGGTTAACATGTCTATACCGACAATACAATCAAAATCTGATAATCCAAGTACTATACAGTCGATATCAATCACATTTCCGTCATATTGCAAAGCACAGTTTTGAATCATTCGAACAGATATAATACCTTCACCCAAAGGTGAAGAAATAAAAACAACAGTAGGCAATGGCTCAGAAGATAAAGCATGCATCATAACAAATTTTTCAGAGATGAGTGTATGAGATGCACCTGTATCTATCAAAACATAGGCAGGATAACCATAAATAAAGCAGTTACCTGCTATGACATCGTCAGGTGCTGCCTGAGCTTGTTCCTTAGTAAGTGCAAAAACTCGAGCCTGTTGTCTAGGAGGTTGAGTTACAGTCTGGCTTCCTCCTCCTCTGGTCTGTTGCTGAGGTTGCTGAGGCTGGAATGAATTCACTGATTGCCTTTCTGCCTGAGGTGTGGGTCGGGAAGAACTTTCACCAATAGCTCGTTGAGGACATACCTTGGCATAATGACCTGGTTGACGACAAATATTGCAATTACCGGACACACCTCTGCACTGTTCACTCGAATGTCTTCCACCACACTTACTGCAAAAGACTCCTGATTCACCAGTTCTCTGACCTGTAGCAAACTGTCTCTGTCCACTAGAACTGGAAGAACTACTGCCTGCCCTCTTAAATTGCTTTCCCTTTGGCCTGAATCGAGAATCCTTTCTGTCACTGCTTCCTCCCTCAAATCTGAGAGATGGTTGCTGAAACTGTGGCGGATTCTGTGGAAGTGATGCTGTTACAGACTGTGGTAATGGCTGTGGAATAAACGGTGCTCCTCTTTGTCGCAATAACCCCGCTTCTGCTCCCTTAGCTTTATTCAAGGCATCAGCAAAAGTATTAGGTCGTCCACTGTTCACCAAGGTAAACACATCGGGATTAAGGCCATTGATAAATTGATCTGCCATTGCTTTATCAGTAGCTGCTATATGTGGTGCAAACTTCAAAAGACTTGAAAATTTGGCCACATAATCTTCGATATTCAAATTGCCTTGCCTTAGATTGGCAAATTCAGCACCTTTATCCTTCCTGTAGGAGACTGGAAAGAAACGTTGATAGAACTCAGTTTTAAAGACAGTCCAGGTGATAATCGTACCTCGCTGTTCCAATGCCCGTTTTGTTGTAATCCACCAACTTTTAGCAACATCATGAAGTTGATGTATCACTAATCGAATACGACGATCATCAGTATAATCAATTGACTCAAACAACTGTTCAATATCTTCAAGCCAATTTTCACAATCAACTGAGTTTTCTGTTCCTTTCAGTTTTGGCGGGTTGAATGACTGAAATCTCTTTAACAAAGTCTCCATTGGAGTAGCAGTAGGATCCAAAGGATCAACAAATGTACTACCCTGTGCATTCTGGGGTTCAACCGTTGGCGGTGGTACTGGTGATGGTTCAGCTGGAGGAACCACGAATGGCTGTCTAATGGCCGGTGATTTACGGGGAGGCATATCTTATTGTCAAACAGATTAGTGCATAAACAATATCATATGCAACAATTTATTCCATCCTTCTCTGATAAGAATTCTCATGCATTCTCATGAGAATTCAGGTTCTGACTGAGGATAATCTGGAATACAAGTGCATATATAACATGCAGTAGCAATAAAAGCACATAATCATGCAATCACATAATTATTTCAATATAACGCATGCTAGCAAATAATGCACATAATCATATACAACATGTACTCTAATGTAATATCAAACAATCAGACAGACTCAATCTACCCCGCTCATCAACTTCTAACTCAATCCAAAAACTTATGCTCTGATACCACCTGTTGTGGGGACCCGGGTTGCTAATCTTATCTTAGGTAATTTATTGTAATTAACAATTAAACAAGTACTTAAAAGAATTAAAGAAACAAGAGCTAAAAAAATATATATATATATATATATTAAAATAGGGTCTCGCTCGATCGGTGAAACTTGGCCGATCGAGCGAGCTCAAAATGCTCAAAAGCTCTGTTTCCAAATTCAAGGCCTCGCTCGATCGGTGAATTTCTACCGATCGAGCGAGCAACAAATCTTGCTCCTCTGTTTTGCACAATAATGGCCTCGCTCGATCGGTGCATTTCGACCGATCGAGCGAGCCTAAAATGCAGAAACTTCTGCTGCTAAAATTCTGCTGTCAAGACTTGAAAACAAATCACATAATCTGATTTACATGATACAAATCAAATACATGTCATCTTATAACCTCTTACAAGCTTCTAAACATCATATACATAAACTAGCATGTGTTCAAACCACAATATACAAAGTTCTTGTATCATTTCTAGCATTGTTTAACAACTCAAAGTACATGTCTTGCTACTAAAACCCGTGTCCTTACTTGCTATGCTTCTATCTTGAGCTATCCTTGTCTTTTCTGACTAGCTCCTGCCCCACCTATTGCCATGCACACATACAAAATAAAACAATAGCCGGATAACTCCGGTGAGAATAAAATCCCAGTATAAACAACATAGCATGCAATAAAGATAGCATCTCATCTAATGCTATAACATACATGCAATGCATGTTTAAAGAATAGGCTATCAAAACTGCTATCAAAGGCTTGGTTCTTTGGGATCCCGAGGAATAAAATAACTATCAAACCACCGACACTCCCAATCGAGGCGGCATCAAGTATTTTAATCCTCTGACTTTGGTGCAATTATAGAGAGTCTTCTGGCTCTGAAAGCGAAGGCTACAATCCATGCCACTCAACTATAATCCGCCAAACATCATATGCACTCTAGGTTTTGGAACCCTCTGTGCTTATTAGGCTGGAGTTCAAGATGAATGCAACATATACTGTATGCATTAAAGACTATAAAACAACTTGAACAACTAATCACATAAGCAAGCAAAGCAATACAAGCAAGTAATCACATAAAGAACATAAGGAAACACGTATGTGATTGACATGGGAATACTTGAAACGATAGCTATTTCAAGCATTCTGTCCCATCTAAATTCGCTGTCATTTATACCTTTCAATAGCACGTCTGAAAGTACTTCAAGTCTGCAAAGACATCAATGATAAAGCATATCAAACGATTGCTCAAGTTCTCAACTCAAACTCAAATACAATGCTAGCAAACCTTGCTTCAACTTCTTCTCGTTGCGACTCGGCACTCTCGATTCGTAAATCTTCGATTGAAAGCTGAGAAATAACAAGTCAAAGAGCTAACAAGATCAGATGCTGTTGGACAACTCGGCCTTCAGATCAATTATGATTGATACCCGGTGCAGCGGAAGTTTATAATTTTTGTATGGAACGATTCCATAATGGGTATCAACCTTACGATTAAATTGTGTGTGTAAAAATTAAATAACAATTATAAAATTTTTACCTTTAATCTCGAATCGAGATTTTGGACACCAACAGATTTCTCTGCTCTTGTTGTATATCGCTGGAACTGATGGACGAACTGTTCTTCAATCAGGTCCACGAACGGATATTTAATCCCTCTGATAGATTGCACTAGAAAATCTATCAGAAGTTTTCTACGAAGAGATTAACGAATTTGATCCGTTAAACTAGACTGTAATTCAAAATCACAGGCTGGATTTTTCTCGAGTAGAGGGAGAGGGGGGGGACGGCCACCTTTAAAAAATAGACTAGGGTTTTCGAAAAATCCTTGTGACCTGTTGTGTATATTTCTGTACTGCAATAACTTATTTATAATGTAGGCCACTAACAGCTTAGGGCCCATTAGTCATAAGTTCAAGCCCGACAAGCAAAGCCCGCATGTTCAGAAATTAATATAAAATTCATCGTGACTCCGATTGGTAAACCGATTTCACCAATGTGCACAGAAACCATTTCTGCACCTTTTAAAGTCAAGATAAATTTTTCTGAATCCGAATTCAGTGATTTCCAAAAATGGCCATCCCTATGTCATTTTAGGAAATCTTACTCCTCTACTCTTAAATAAGAAGTCCAACTTCTTCGTTCATTAAATTTAACTCTTTAAATTTAACTATCTCAACGGGGATTAAAAATCCATTACACTGTGTGACCCTCAATGGTTCAGGGATACAGCTAGCCGTGGGCTCACAACTCTTTGTGACTCGAAACAACAATTTCCGACTTGCCCATCGAATCATGGTATGAGCGCCTAGCAACATCGCCCCATGATTCCCTAGGTATCACTGATAGTGCCTACAAGAACCAGTAGATTTTGGTTAGCGTACAGTACGGTCCCTTCATCCATATATCCCGATCGAATCAACAACCATTGGTATATCGAGAGTCGCTCGAGATTCGATAACTATGCAATACATCTTGAAGATCAAATAGTGACATCGCATGTGCTACTAAGAAACCATTTCTTAAATCACATCATGTACTCTGGCCAGAGATTCGTCACACTAATATCTCCACAGATCGCATAGGATATCCACACTCGCAAGTATGTGGTGAATCCTTGACAACAAAGCATCGACTCCTATATGTGTTGTAACTGTACCCAATCCCGACACCTGATGACCCCAATAGAGTCGGTAAATGAGTCAAAGCACAGTACTAGCATATAGAGTCTCAATGATGTCTCAAGTAATAAGGACTAATGGTGTACAACCAAAACCGCGGACTTTATCCACTCGATAAGTGATAACCACTTGGAAAGTCCGGATAGGGTAGTTCGATCATTCATCATATGAATATCCATTTGCATGCTTCAAACATCTCTATGTTCCTTACCAATGAAACGTGGTACTCTGCATCGCAAATGCTAGTCTCAAACTCGAGCGATCCTTATCCTTATTATCGGACGGCTCAATCGACTAGGAACAGTTTAGAATATACAGTGACTATAAGATGTGTTTCATGATAGACATCTCCATGTTCTACCACATCTTACATACACTATAGTATATTCAAGGTCTTTATCAAAACAACAATAGTATATCACAATATCACAATATGAAGAAAGACAAAGTCATTGCCATTAATAAAAGTGTAAATTATATTAAACAAAAGATTATTTATACAAAGAGTCATCAAAGCCCTTAGCCACAAGTTGGCTCACCGGGCACCCACTCTTTCAATCTCCCACTTGCCCTAAAGCCAACTAGTCATACTACGTAGACCCATTGCTTTGCGATGTTTGTCAAATAATGGTCCTGGCAAGGGCTTAGTAAGTGGATCAGCGATATTGCCTGCAGAGGCCACTCTTTCGACAGTGATGTCTCCTCTTTCCACAATCTCCCGGATGATGTGGTATTTCCTCAGTACGTGTTTGGATCTTTGATGAGACCTTGGTTCCTTTGCCTGAGCAACGGCACCCGTGTTGTCACAGTACACCGGGACTGGACCAACAACTTCAGGAATGACGCCCAACTCTTGGACAAAATTCCTCATCCAAACGGCCTTTTTAGCAGCAGCTGATGCTGCAATGTATTCAGCTTCAGTGGTGGAATCCGCTGTGGTGTCCTGCTTGGAACTCTTCCAAGAGACAGCACCGCCATTGAGCATGAACACAAATCCAGAGGTTGACTTCGAGTCATCCACGTCACTTTGGAAGCTAGAGTCGGTATAGCCTTCCAATTTTAGTTCTCTTCCTCCATATACCATGAACATATTCTTAGTCCTTCGTAAGTACTTAAGAATGTCCTTCACGGCTTTCCAATGCATTTGACCGGGATTAGCTTGATATCTGCTCGTGACACTCAGAGCAAATGCTACATCCGGTCTGGTAGATATCATCCCATACATGATACTACCTATGGCTGACGCATATGGTACATGTGTCATTTTCTCTATCTCTTCATCAGTCTTGGGACACATAGACTTGGATAGAGAAACTCCATGACACATGGGTATATGTCCTCTCTTGGACCCATCCATTGAAAACCGTTTCAATATGGTGTCGATGTAGGTTGATTGAGTGAGTCCTATTATTCTCTTAGATCTATCTCTATAGATCTGTATCCCAAGAATATAGGATGCCTCACCCAAATCCTTCATCGAGAATCTACCTGATAACCATATCTTTGTTGACTGCAACATCCCTACATCATTCCCAATGAGTAGGATGTCATCAACATAAAGTACTAAGAATGTCACAGCATCCTTAACTACTTTCTTGTACACGCATGGTTCCTCCGGATTCTTGATGAAACCAAAATCTTTTATTGTTTCATCAAATTTTTGGTTCCAACTTCTTGATGCTTGTTTTAGACCATAAATTGATCTCTGAAGCTTGCATACCTTATGCTCGCTTCCCATGGATGTGAACCCCTCAGGCTGCTTCATATAGATCTCTTCCTTAATGTCTCCATTAAGAAAAGCAGTCTTCACATCCATTTGCCATATCTCATAGTCATACCATGCAGCTATGGCAATAAGGATTCTTATGGACTTGAACATTGCAACTGGTGAAAAGGTTTCATCATAGTCAACTCCTTGTCTTTGAGTATAACCTTTCGCCACCAATCGCGCCTTGTAGGTCAATAACTTACCATCAGGCCCAAGCTTTCTCTTGTAGATCCATTTACACCCTATTGGAACAATTCCATCGGGAGGATCTACTAAAGACCAAACTTGGTTTGTATGCATCGAATCTATTTCCGACTGCATAGCTTCAAGCCATAAATTTGAATCCGCATCAGAAATTGCTTCCTTGAAGTTTCTTGGATCACATCCAACATCGGGTTCATCTTGATCCCCTTCAAGAAGAAGACCATATCGAATAGGAGGTCTAGAAGTCCTCTCGGATCTTCTAGGTACAGGCGTGTCCAGCAATGGTTCCTGAGGTGTAGGATCGTTATTTTGTATTTCGGGTTCTTCTCGAATTTCTTCGAGTTCCATCATCTCGCCTTTCTTATCCAATAAGAACTCCTTCTCCAAGAAGGTGGCATTCCTTGAAACAAACACCTTTGTTTCAGCAGGATAATAGAAATAATATCCGATTGAATTCTTCGGATACCCTACAAATTAACATAAGCTGGATCGACTATCTAACTTATCTCCCACTGTCCGCTTCACGTAAGCAGGACATCCCCAAATCCTCAAGTACGAATACTTAGGAGCTTTGCCATTCCATAACTCGTATGGTGTTTTGTCCACTGCTTTAGTGTGGACGTTGTTCAACAACAATACCGCCGTTTCAAGCGCATAGCCCCAAAACGAAGGTGGAAGCTCAGTGAAGCTCATCATGGATCGAACCATGTCCAACAAAGTTCGATTACGACGCTCCGATACACCATTAAGCTGTGGTGTCATAAGAGGAGTCCACTGAGAGAGAATCCCATTCTCTTTTAGATAGTCCAAAAACTCGGTACTCAAGTATTCTCCACCTCGATCCGATCGAAGTGCTTTAATACTTTTACCTAGCTTGTTTTCTACTTCAGCCTTGAATTCTTTGAACTTTTCAAATGCTTCAGACTTATATTTCATTAAATATAAATACCCATACCTTGAATAATCATCAGTAAAGGTAATGAAGTAGGTGTGGCCATATTGAGTCCCAACTCTAAATGGACCACAAACATCTGTATGGATCAAATCCAACAGATTTTGACTACGCTCAGGTTTCCCCTTAAAAGGAGATTTAGTCATTTTTCCTTTTAGGCAGGATTCACAAGTAGGTAGAGAGTTAATATCAGACATATCAAACATGCCCTCTCCCACTAGCTTGTTCATCCTCCTTGAGGAAATATGACCTAGCCTAGCGTGCCAAAGGTTTGCCGGGTTTTGGCTATCGATTTTCCTTTTGTTTGTTGTTGCCGGTTTATCAGCATAATTTATTGGAACGTCTTTTAGTTTTAAGTTGTATAGATCGTTTTCAAGTTGTCCATTTCCAATCAAACATTCATTCTTGTAAATATTGCAAATCCCATTCACAAAATTGCAAGAATAACCATCTCTATCAAGCATAGAAACAGAAATAATGTTTTTAATCAAATTCGGAACAAATAAAACATCTCTTAAAAGTAACTTAAAATCGTTCTGCAAAATTAAATAAACATCTCCCACGGCTTTTGCTTCAACTCTGGAACCATTTCCGAGCCTCAGCTGGGTCTCACCCATCCTAAGCCTGCGACTTCTTGTCATCACCTGCAAATCATTGCAAATGTGAGATCCACATCCGGTATCCAATACCCAAGAAGTAGTATTAAGTGAAACATTTATTTCAATATAGAACATACCCTTTGCAGTTCGCAACTGCTCTAGATATTCCTTGCAGTTACGCTTCCAATGACCGGGATTCTTGCAGTAATGGCAAACATCCTTGGATTTTTCCATGTTTGAAGCCTTTGTCTTGTACTTCTTCTCGGGTTCGATTTTCTTGGGTGGGGCAGAACGTTTCTTACCCTTCGTACTTGGCCCCTTCTTAGCAGAAGAAGAGGAGCCCACCAAGAAAGCCGGTTTATCCTTCTTTAATGTGGATTCATATGTCACAAGCATATTGACCATCTCTTCAAGGGAGGCCTCTATCTTGTTCATATCGAAATTTACCACAAATCCGTCAAACGAAGAAGGAAGAGACAGAAGTAGTAAGTCCACGTTGAGTTCATGCTCCAACACCAAATCAAGGGTTACCAACTTCTGTATGAGCCAAATCACTCGTACCCCATGATCACGGACCGAAGTCCCTTCACGCATGCGACACGTCATTAGCTCCTTTACAGTAGCGAACCTTTCAGCCCTCGATTGAGCCCCAAAAAGTTCCTTGAGTTGAACGTGAATGTCAGCAGCATTCACGGTGTCCTCAAATCGCCTCTGGAGTTCATCAGACATCGAGGCTTGCATATAGCATTTGGTCTTGATATCATGGTCCCACCATGTATCAAGCTTGGCTAACTCCTCCGGACTTACGTCAGCTGGTGCTTCCTTCGGAGGAGATTTCTCTAACACGTAGAGCATCTTCTCCGAAGTCAAGACAATCTTCAACTTACGGAACCATTCCGTATAGTTTGCGCCAGTCAACTTATTTTGTTCGAGGATCGAGAAAAGTGGATTACGCGAATTCATCGTATGAAATACTGAAAAGAAACAGACAAATATCAGTGATTGTTTAAGCAATTTACTAAGACATAAAATAGGCAAAATTTATTCTATGAATCTCACTCCCACTATTTTAACGATTTCACTACCCTCTAGTGAAAACGGGAAACTGTTTTCCTTAGTGAGAACATGGAGTCCAATTGACAAACTTATGGTCCCGAATAATATCAGCCAACCATAATTTTCAAATGGTAGAGCCCAATTGCTTCCAAAGCAACCTCCATGTTTTTACCTCATGTCCAATAAGGGCCCAATAATATGACGCCGTTTATTGTGACATGTCAAGATGACCCATCAATATTAAGTTGTGATGGACGGTCGCCATGTGGATCCCCCAATAATATGAGCCGATCCCATGGGAGTTCCACCCAACTTACAACATGTGTCGATCCAATGTACAACTTTCCGACGAACGGGCCCCCCCTATAATATGAGCCGGACCATATCCGCGGGTAGCATTTCATACATTGATCGTTGATGGAAGGTAGGAACATTTAAACAAATTTAAATTTCTTTTATTTATCTTGATATCAATTTTAAATCATATTTAAAATGAGGGATTTTTAATTATAAAAATTTGTCTCATCATTTTTAAAATTTTGTATGCTTGTCGGATTCACACAATTATGTCTAAAACATGCATACAACTATAATATCACATATTATATAGGATGATCGATTCCATTTCTAATCGACCCGTGGTTGCCAATCACGAGTCTTAGTCCAATCCTAGGTAATATGCAGTATGCAATGCAATCCTATTACATTTGCTTCCAATTTACATTTCTTCTGTCTTTATTGTCTGCTGGGCCCACCTCCATCTTCAAATCTTGATCTCCCACTAAATCTAATGTATTTACAATAAATAACAATGACAAGTAGGGGATACATTTTTAAGGGGTGGGAACGGGCCATAAACCAAGCCCACTTTTATTACATATGACATTCATATTGGGCCATAAACCAGGCCCATTAATAAAACCAACAACAATAAAAACAAATGTAAATTCCTAACATACACCTACAAAATTGGTCATGGCAATCGATCATCCTTATCCAATAACATTTAATTCAAAATTAATTTATTAGATAACATGCAATGGCAATTTAAATTTAAAAGGATAAAATCATATTTCATACATAAAATCTTATTTTACATACAAAATCATATTTTATCTTTTTATCAAATAAAATCATATTTTATCTATAAAATCCAATTTTATACATAAAATCATATTTTACTCAATATATATCCATAAGATCATATCTTATCATCAATTGTACCATAAATAATTAATTTCAAAATTCAATTAAAGGATAAAATATTAAAATTTTCCAAAAATTCAAATTTATCCAAAAATCAATTTTAAAATTTTCGGACTCGAACAATTTGATCCGACGCCTCGTGGACCAATCAAAACAATTTTCGATCGGACCAAAAATAGAATTTTAACATATTAAAATTTAATTTAAAAAATTAAAAATAATTTTTCCCGCGGGCCGCCCGGGACATTCCCGGGCCGGGCAGCCCGGCTGCCCCTAGGGCAGCGATCACATCGCTGCCCATGTCGCTGCCCTGCGCAGCGCCCAGCGCAGCCCCGGGCAGCGCCAGCCCCGGGCAGCGATCCAATCGCTGCCCGGGTTTTTGCCCGAAAAATATTTTTTATTTTAAAATATTTATTTTGTTTCAAAAACCGAGGCCTAAAAATTTTTGTACAATCGATTAATTTAATCGCTTGATCTGAGCAACCTGGCTCTGATACCACTGTTGGACAACTCGGCCTTCAGATCAATTATGATTGATACCCGGTGCAGCGGAAGTTTAAAATTTTTGTATGGAACGATTCCATAATGGGTATCAACCTTACGATTAAATTGTGTGTGTAAAAATTAAATAACAATTATAAAATTTTTACCTTTAATCTCGAATCGAGATTTTGGACACCAACAGATTTCTCTGCTCTTGTTGTATATCCCTGGAACTGATGGACGAACTGTTCTTCAATCAGGTCCACGAACGGATATTTAATCCCTCTGATAGATTGCACTAGAAAATCTATCAGAAGTTTTCTACAAAGAGATTAACGAATTTGATCCGTTAAACCAGACTGTAATTCAAAATCACAGGCTGGATTTTTCTCGAGTAGAGGGAGAGGGGGGGACGGCCACCTTTAAAAAATAGACTAGGGTTTTCGAAAAATCCTTGTGACCTGTTGTGTATATTTCTGTACTGCAATAACTTATTTATAATGTAGGCCACTAACAGCTTAGGGCCCATTAGTCATAAGTTCAAGCCCGACAAGCAAAGCCCGCATGTTCAGAAATTAATATAAAATTCATCGTGACTCCGATTGATAAACCGATTTCACCAATGTGCACAGAAACCATTTCTGCACCTTTTAAAGTCAAGATAAATTTTTCTGAATCCGAATTCAGTGATTTCCAAAAATGGTCATCCCTATGTCATTTTAGGAAATCTTACTCCTCTACTCTTAAATAAGAAGTCCAACTTCTTCGTTCATTAAATTTAACTCTTTAAATTTAACTATCTCAACGGGGATTAAAAATCCATTACACTGTGTGACCCTCAATGGTTCAGGGATACAGCTAGCCGTGGGCTCACAACTCCTTGTGACTCGGAACAACAATTTCCGACTTACCCATCGAATCATGGTATGAGCGCCTAGCAACATCACCCCATGATTCCCTAGGTATCACTGATAGTGCCTACAAGAACCAGTAGATTTTGGTTAGCGTACAGTACGGTCCCTTAATCCATATATCCCGATCGAATCAACAACCATTGGTATATCGAGAGTCGCTCGAGATTCGATAACTATGCAATACATCTTGAAGATCAAATAGTGACATCGCATGTGCTACTAAGAAACCATTTCTTAAATCACATCATGTACTCTGGCCAGAGATTCGTCACACTAATATCTCCTCAGATCGCATAGGATATCCACACTCGCAAGTATGTGGTGAATCCTTGACAACAAAGCATCGACTCCTATATGTGTTGTAACTTTACCCAATCCCGACACCTGATGACCCCAATAGAGTCGGTAAACGAGTCAAAGCACAGTACTAGCATATAGAGTCTCAATGATGTCTCAAGTAATAAGGACTAATGGTGTACAACCAAAACCGCGGACTTTATCCACTCGATAAGTGATAACCACTTGGAAAGTCCGGATAGGGTAGTTCGATCATTCATCATATGAATATCCATTTGCATGCTTCGAACATCTCTATGTTCCTTACCAATGAAACGTGGTACTCTGCATCGCAAATGCTAGTCTCAAACTCGAGCGATCCTTATCCTTATTATCGGACGGCTCAATCGACTAGGAACAGTTTAGAATATACAGTGACTATAAGATGTGTTTCATGATAGACATCTCCATGTTCTACCACATCTTACATACACTATAGTATATTCAAGGTCTTTATCAAAACAAAAATAGTATATCACAATATCACAATATGAAGAAAGACAAAGTCATTGCCATTAATAAAAGTGTAAATTATATTAAACAAAAGATTGTTTATACAAAGAGTCATAAAAGCTCTTAGCCACAAGTTGGCTCACCGGGCACCCACTCTTTCAGATGCAACTCAAACCATGCTTCTTTGAATCAAGAATATCCAAATCTTGACATTTTGCGACTCGACGGCGTAACGGCTACAAACCGGCAATCCAAACAATATCCAAATCAAGATATCAATCCCAACAACTCATTATATCAACTCAATCCCATCAAAAACATCATATTCAGATAAGTTAGGGTTTGAATTTAACTTGCTAAAATCATATAAAATCCAAACGATAGTCTTTTTCCGAACCGTCTGCGAATACACGATCGGTACAGCTGATAAATGCTTATATCTTAAAATCATAAATTTCTATCTTCAACATAAAAATAAAGTCTGAGAAAGATGAATGAAACTTGTACCAAAACGAAGGTCTCGGAGCTGTGATCGCAGATATATATTTATCTGGAATTTCTGACAATCGGAGCGCGAGTTATCGAAGCTTTTTCGGATAAAAAATGGTGTCTTGGAGGGTTGAATCGTTTCCTCTGTTTTCCTTCTCCAAATTCTGATATGTCACGTGTAATTCAGAATTATTCAAGTGGAGAATGAGATATATATAGCATATTTGCACTTTAGTCCCTAAACTTTTGGCTATTTGCAATTCAGTCCCCGGAGAAGAGATTTAATTCAATTTCAATCCTTTTCCAGTTAAGAATATTAGAATTTAATTCTAAACTCTAAATATTCCCAAATTAAATATTCTCGGATTAAAATTAAATAATCCCGGGCCTTACAGTTAATCTTTTGAGAAAAAAAAACTTTTGATTCCATCTTGGCTTGAAATGTGAATGAAATTCTGTTCATTATTTCATAGCTAAGTATGGGGACCTAATGGGATTATAGTTCCATCCGAGCTATAGACGAGGGGATTGAAATTCTAATCCTATCTAGCTATAGCTAAGTCTGTGGGTAATTATTGGGACTTTTAAAATGTCGGGTGCAAAACCCGATGGTGCGTAATTATTTCTCACGAGAGTTGTGTTTTGTTGATGGATTGTTGGGAGGAGAGTTCTTGATTGTGAGACTTGCATTGAATTGTCTTAGGTCGGCGAACAGTCTTGAAACTTTGTCTTTTGAAGTTGCATGTAACTTGGTAACATGTCACACACACGTTCGCATTCGACTGAAGGTGTATCATTAATGATTTAGAGTAGCTATGAACTTGTTTTAGATGAAAGTGGTTTTCTCTGAGGCTATGTTGTGCACGCTCATCTGGCTTATGTGTTTCATTCTGTTTCATTTTGTTTTGCATGACTTACTCGAGGGCGAGTAAGGAGTAAGTATGGGGGAATTTGATAGTTGTGTTTTTTTTGCATTTGTTAATGTCTTTGTGTGGTTGTTTTACATTTGTTTACGTGTTTTATTTATGTATTTTGTTCGTATTGCATATTTCATGTTTGCATGATTGGTTTCCCGGTTTTGTGGTTAGGCTGTACATTTTGGCGGATACATGGAAGGAATCTTTGAAGCAATGGGAAAAGCTGAAATTTGTGTGAAGAATTGTGTCGCTCGAGCTGCAGCTTTCTACCGATCGAGCGAAGCATATATTGCGAAGACAGTGGGCTGAAGAATTTTCTGTCGCTCGAGCTGCAGCATCTTACCGATCGAGCGACCTTCTTATTTTGAAAAGCAGTAGGATGAATAATTTACGCTCGCTCGAGCTGCAACATCTTACCGATCGAGCGAGCGTAGCTATTCGGGAAGGATTTTATATTTTTGGAAACTTTGTTATTTTGGGCTCTATGCTTTATTAGGCTTTTAATTCCATTTTAGAGAAATAATTATCAGACTTGGAGACTCTCTCTATGCGGCTAGGTTTTATTCTTTCAATTTTCTCTCTAGTTTTCTTCTCTTCTTTGAATTTTTATTGATTTGGTGATGAATCGTTGTAGCTAAACCTTTATACTTGGTTGAGGGAGACGAAACCTTGATTTAATTTATTCATGAGATTCGATTTGCAGTGTTTAATTCTTTTTAAGTATCAATATTTGATCTGGTTTATTTCATGCTTGTATGCGAGATTTTAGGATTGGCCATCTTAGGATTTTGTTTTGCAAACTATAGCTAAATTAGAGTTCAAATCCGTAATTTTTTGAATTAACTAATTTGCGAAGCAACTACGTTTGATATTTTTTGATGTTGAATTTATTAAATCGTAGGGTCAAGTATTGACTAGGATAAATACAACCGCTGGTATTTGTGTTGTCTAGGTTTGTCAGTTTTACTAGTTCGAATGCTATCGTAAATTTAAATCTAGATCGCTGGAATCCGGGTTAATTTATTGGTAAGGGTTAATCTAAAATGCTGTTTTCTAATTAGCTAAACCTAAGGTGAAACAGGAATTTGGTTCCAATGATGAATATTTGATAGGATTAATTATTTTTAAGGAATCGATGAATGAATAATGAATATCAAGGATGTAGTCGACCGATACCAAGTCTCACATCTTATTGATTTCTCTAGTTTAATTTTCAATCTTGCATGCTAGTGATCTTATTTATTTGAATTGCTTAAAATTTTCAGTAGTTAATCCAAATCTCAAAAACCCCCATTTATTTATTTTTAGTATTTTAAGAAAACAATTAAATTTACCTTTTTCTCGTGGAAACGATCTCTACTCACACTACTACATTTTTAGTGATTATCTAATTGAGTTGGGTAATTTGGGCGTGACACGATTAAGCGCTACCAAAGCGCCATGGTATGTAGCACGCTGGGTCGTCGCATCTGGAGGTGACTCTCATACCATAAACCAGTGGATATAACCGATTCCAAGTCCATGGAAAACCATCCACTAAAATACGGGGCTGAGCGACCCCAACTACAGGTTATGCAAAACAAAGCATAAAGCTCAACGTGTACATGCATTCCGCATAATATCAATGCACATAATAATGTCACATAAAATATGCAAACAAAATACATGTATATTCAATCTGGTATCTCAGATAATACGTCTGTACCTCTAAGTAAAAACCCCGAGCACCCTAGCAATCTAGTAGTTCAGGTACTCACAGTCCAAGCATATAAGCAATAATTACCATATAACTTATAATATCCTAAAAGTCTTAACTAAGCTATCTCATACTCCCTAATTTCTTTAGGGATCCAAAGTTATACATGCGTCTGTAGTCATTCCTCTGATGACGATCGCCTCAAAACTTAGGCACAACTCTGCGAATGCCCCCGAAGCGCTCCGCCACTTCTGACTTTCCAATATGATGCCTAGAAACCCCTAAAATCGCCTAAAAGGGGCTAATAATGAGAGACAGAATTTAGGAAGGTGCAAATAAAACTAAGCCCGTGGCCCTCTATTTATAGACAAGGATCGGAGCGTTCGATCCATGCATCCGATCTCTTTCAGCCATACACGTGTCTAGCTTCCAGAGGATGCCTGCCGACACTCGTTCGGAGCCTCCGATCCACCTTTGGAGCATCCGAAGTCTCTTCAGTGACATCATGCATGATGCAATATATCAAACAGCTGGCATGCACACGATCGGAGCCTCCGAACTCAACAGAGCCTCCGATCCTAGGCATTGGCTCCAATCTCTCCGAACCTTTGGAACCTTCCCGGCCATTTTTTAGTGTTATGGATCCATTTTTGAGCTCCTTAGATCCAATAGGAAATCCCTTAATCGTGTTTTAACCAGTTAATCATTATTATACACTTGATTAACTTGTATTGGAGATGGGTTACTACATTCTTCCCCACTTAAGAAATTTCGTCCTCGAAATCAAGATTAAGATAACGGAAACAAACTGAAATATATTATTAAAATACCGCAGTTTCAATTACAATTTAAATGCGAAAATAAGATACAATCAAAACAACTCCGGATGTTCAGAACACATACGAATCTCGAGCTCCCAAGTAGCTTCCTCGGTACCTCGTCGCTGCCACTGAACCATGACTAGAGGAATGCGCTTATTCCGAAGTACTTTGTTATTCTTGTCAAGAATTCTGAGTGGTTTCTCCACTTAGGACAAATCAGGCTCCAATTGGACCTCCGTTGGATGCAGAATATGGGACTCATCTGCCACGTACTGACAAATTAGTGACACGTGAAACACGTTATGGATACCAGATAGATACGGCGGTAGCGCCAAACGATAAGCCATGCCCCGACCTTTTCCAAATTCTCGAACGGACCAATGAATCTCGGAGCTAGATTTCCCATGAGACCGAACCTCACCACCTTTCAAAAAGGCAGAATTCTCAAGAATACGTTCTCCCCGGCCTCGAAATGCAAAGGTCTACGCTTGGTGTTGGCGTAACTGACATGTCTATCTTGGGCACTCTTGATCCTCCTCTTGATCAATTCCACTTTATCAACAATCTGCTGAATTAATTCCAATCCCTCCACTTTTCTTTCTCTTACTTAAACCCATAACAAGGGCGTACAACAACGGCGACCATAAAGAGCCTCAAATGGTGCCATGGAGATACTGCGATGATAACTATTGTTATAAGAAAACTCTATCATCGGTAAATGATCCTGTCAGGATAATCCAAAGTTCATCACAGAAGTCCTCAGCATGTCCTCCAATGCCCGAATAGACCTCTCAGACTGACCATCAGTCTCTGGATGATACGCTGTGCTAAGACTCAAGGTAGTACCCAATCTCACTGGAAACTACCCCAAAAACGTGAGGTGAACCTCGGATCTCTATCACTGAAAATACTCAACGACACTCCATGCAAACGTACGATCTCTTGAATGTACAACCTTGTCATGCAATCAAAACTGTACTCGCGATTGTACGGAATAAAATGAGCGAATTTGGACAATCTGTCCACAACCACCCAAATAGCATCACACTGTCTGGACTTCATTGGCAAGTGGGTGAAAAAATCCATCGTCACATGATCCCACATTCATTCTGGAATATCCAAACTATGCATCAGACCACCTAGTCTTCGATGTTAAGCCTTAACCTGTTGGCACAAAAAGCAACGAGAGACAAACTGATACACAATGCGCTTCATACCTTTTCACCAAAATCTGGTATATAGATCCTTATACATCTTGGCACTACCTGAGTGCACAACAAATCTACTACGATGTGCTGAGACAAAACTTCGTCTCGCAAGGCTGAGTCATCAGGCACCACGGCTGTAGTAGCCCGAACCCAATTGAGGTAATTAAGGGATTAATCAACACTAATCAAATGTTTTGAACTGTTGAAGATCGGAAGCTCCGAATTTAGGATCAGAAGCTCCGAAGACGATCGGAAACTCCGATGTGCGATCGGAAACTCTGATCGAATTACGTTAGCCATGACGTGTGGTTGATCGGAAGCTCCAAACAGGATCGGACGTTCTGATCACCCCTATCTGAAGTCAACCAGTGAGATTTTGACATGTGGCAGATGAGGATGTTCGGAAGCTCCGATGGCAGGATCGGACGTTCCGATCGAGGATCGGAGGTTCCGATCGCTGTCTATAAATAAGGGTGCCGAGGCTCACATTTGAGCACAACTTTCACCTCTTCTCTCTCGATTTCTTAGCCTTCTAACTCAGATCTAGTGAATTCTAGGCGTCCCCTTGGGAATCCGGAAGTGGCATAGCGATCCAGGCGTCATAGCGGAGCTGTGTCCTAGTTTTGAGGCAATCGACAGCAAAGGCTAACGACGGACGAATGTATAGCTTTTGCTTCTTAAAAATATTTAGGAGTATGCAATAGCCTAGTTAAGACTTTTAGAGCTCTTTAATAATATTAGTATCATTTGGCAGTGTAGTGCGGATTATAGGCATAGACCTAGAGCTGGTAGAGCTCGCTTAGTATTTGAGGTACGAAAGTACTGTTCGAGATATCTTGACTAAGTATGCATGTATTATGTGAGTGCATGATTTATATGCCATGATTTTATGCTGCATACATTTACATCTTGAGCTATCTCTATTTGAGATGTCTGTTAGTAGGGTTTACCCTATCCTGTTAGTGGATGGACTTCCATCGATTTGGGTCCCGCGTATCCACTAGTATTTTTGGTATATGAGCCACCTCCTGAAGCGACGGCACAACGTGCTACATACCAGGGCCCGGTCTGTCTTTGTTATCTGATCTTTGACCTCGATCTGTAGGGAGTTCACTTGAATGCATGTATACTCATACTCTCGTGCTGAGCGTTTTATGCTCACGTCTCGTACTCTGTATTTTTGGGCACCCTATTCCATGGGGCAGGTTTGCAATTGGACGAGGCCGGTGGATCCAAGAGGGGCTAGGCAGTGTTTGGCCAGCGGGAGCTTCGTCTAGGTTTTTATTCTGTTTAATTGGGTTTATGCACCGTTCGATCTGGTTGTATAATATTTGGGTATTTACAGATTTCTTTCCTTGGGATTGTATAATGTTTATAGTTTCTGCAGTTTTATTCTGATTACTGTTTTGATTAAGTTAATTGCATGCCTAAGTTCTGTTTAGTAGGTGATCTCGGTAAGGGTCACTACATTTATGGTATCAAAGCATGCATAGTATTCTTTGGAATTTAGATTCTGCATAAGATAACCGTGAGGTACTTTTGTAGATGGCGAACTACGATGATCAGAGTAGCTATGGTAGTGGAGGTGGATGCTGGGGAGATGATGACCGTGAGCGTCGTCGGGAGCGTCATCATCGTCGACGTGATGAGGATCGTTTCAGTGTGCATTGGTTCTTGCAGATGGGTCCTAAGCCCTTGGTTGGAGGCGAGTCTCCAGAGGATGCGGAAAACTGGTTAGACCGCATGGAGAAGACTTTCCAGACTTTCCACTGCACTGAGGAGCAGAAGATGGAGACACTGGGTTACCTTCTGGATGGGCGAGCTCGTAGGTGGTAGAGGTTTACTTCTGCACCCTTTGTTACGGCGAGAGGAGTGGCCACCTGGGCCGAGTTCCGCACAGCTTTTCAGAAGCTGTATTTTCCTCCTGCACTCCAACAGTCGAAGGCGGGAGAGCTACTGAGTCTGCGACAGGGAGCCATGTATATTGACAAGTATCAGCAGAAGTTCTTTGATCTGTTGTCTTATTGCCCTGAGATTTCCGACAGCTCTGAGATGAAGTATAATCTGTTCCTTCAGGGCCTTAACCCTGAGATTCATGACCGTGTGGCGGTTGGTGATGAAATGACCTATGAGGGTTTGGTGAGCCGTTGTCACCAGGCGGAGGATAGCATTCGGCGGAACAGGTCTTTTTCTCAGTCTAGGCCTGCGAGTTCTTTGGGTCCCCGTGCCCAATCTTTCAAGAAATATGGATCTAATTCTTCTTCCTATGGTTCTGCTGGTATTGTTCATTTCAGGAAGAAGGACAAGTGCGACCACTGTGGGAAGAACCATCCGACCGACCGATGTCGCAAAAGCTTTTAGAGCTTGTTTTCGATGTGGAGAGGTTGGTCATCTCCGGAGGGATTGTCCACAGTCTGGGGGAGGAGGTTCTGGTTCAGGGTCTAGTTCTCAGGCTACCATTCAGCAGAGCCTGCTGGGAGTTCTCATTTGAGACCGCGGGCTTCTGGCCATGTGTTTGCCTTGAGGCATGATCAGGTTGTGGAGGAGAATGAGAAGGTCATCGCAGGTACATTTCTACTTTATGGTATACCTGCTATCGTACTTTTAAGAGGCATAAGTTACCATGCATTGCACTAGACGTAGTAGTTTCTATTTCTACTCCAATGGGTCAGTCTGCTTTGGCTAAGCGTCTAGTGATGGGTTGCCCTTTAGAGTTCGAAGGGAACATTCTGGTAGCGAATCTCATGGTTCTTACGATGGATGACTTTGATTGTATTCTGGGGTCTGGGGATAGACATGCTGACTACCTATCGAGCTTCAGTGGACTGCTATCAGAGATTAGTACGCTTTCATCTGGATGGGAGTGAGAGCTGGTTTTTCTATGGTGAGGGAGCGCAACCCCCGATGCCTTTAGTATCAGCTTTGAGAGCCTGTCGAGCTCTAGAGTCTGGCGGAGAAGGCTACCTTATCTATTCAGTTGATTTGTCCGCTGAGAGAGTTGGGATAGAGAGCATTCCTGTTGTGGATGAATTCCCAGATGTATTTCCAGATGAGATTCCGGGTTTTCATCCTGCTAGGGAAGTCGAGTTTGGCATAGAGTTGATGCCGGGTACTTTGCCTATTTCTCGAGCACCGTATCGTCTGGCTCCATCAGAGATGCGAGAGTTGAAGAATCAGTTACAGGATCTGTTGGACAAGGGGTACATTCATCCTAGTGTATCTCCTTGGGGAGCTCCTGTTCTTTTTGTAAAGAAGAAGGATGGGTCTATGCGGTTGTGCATTGACTATCGGCAACTGAACCGAGTTACTGTGAAGAACAAGTATCCTTTGCCTCGTATTGATGACTTTTTTGATCAGCTGCAGGGCACTTTGGTTTACTCCAAGATTGACTTGAGATCTGGGTATCATCAGTTGAGAGTCCGAGATCAGGATATAGTCAAGACTGCATTCCGTACTCGCTATGGGCATTACGAGTTTCTAGTGATGCCATTTGGATTGACTAATGCGCCGGCTATATTTATGGATCTGATGAACCGTGTCTTCAAGTAATATTTAGAAAAGTTTGTCGTGGTTTTCATTGACGACATTTTGGTGTATTCGCGTAATGCGGAAGAGCATGTTTCTCACTTGCGAGTGGTACTGCAGACTCTTCGGGATGAGCAGTTGTACGCCAAACTGAGAAAGTGTGAGTTCTGGATGGATCGAGTGGTTTTTCTTGGCCATATCATATCCAAGGATGGGATTTCTATTGATCCGAGCAAGATTGAAGTTGTGCTTAATTGGTCGCGACCGACGATGGTTGCTGAGATCCGTAGCTTTCTGGGTCTAGTAGGATATTATCGTTGCTTCATTTTGAACTTCTCTCAGCTAGCTCGACCGTTGATGCAGCTTACCCGCAAGGGTGTGGATTTCGAGTGGTCCTCCGAGTGCGAAGAGAACTTTTGTGAGCTTCGACGGCGGTTGACTTCTGCGCCGGTGTTGGCTTTACCATCAGGATCTGAAGGGTATGTGGTGTATACGGATGCTTCTCTTCAGGGGTTAGGTTGTGTCCTGACTCAAAATGGGCATGTGATCGCATACGCTTCTAGACAGTTGAAGTTGCACGAGGACAACTACCCAGTCCATGATTTGGAGTTAGCAGCCATTGTGTTCGCTTTGAAGATCTGGCGTCATTATCTGTATGACGAGAAATTTGAGATCTTTACCGACCACAAGAGTCTCAAATATTTGTTCACTCAGGCGGAGTTGAACATGAGGCAGAGGCGTTGGATGGATTTGCTTAAGGACTATGATTGCGAGATTAAGTACCATCCAGGAGCTGCTAATCTCACTGCTGATGCCTTGAGTCGCAAGGTGCGACTTTCCGCACTTCAGACTTGTTCGATGTCTAGTGCGATCAGTGATTGTTGTTCTTCAGGGTATACCTTCAAGCATAAGAAAGGTATGCAGAGTATCCAGATGTTTGCGATACTATCTGAGCCAGCTTTGTATTTGAGGATTCGGGATGCTCAGATGTCTGATCCGAAGACCCAGCATTTAGCTCGCCTAGCTAACGAGGGTAGCTCGTCTGGATTTCACTATCAGTCAGATGGTTTTCTGTGTTTGTCTGGTAGGCTTGTGATTCCGGGGGATGAAGATCTGCGGGGAGAGATTTTATCTCAAGTGCACCGCACTAAGTTGAGTATTCATCCGGGGAGCAACAAGATGTACAAGGATCTACGTACTCGATTCTGGTGGAAGGGAATGAAACATAGTATTTTTCAGTATGTTTCGAGATGTTTGGTATGTCAGCAGGTCAAGGCAGAGCACCAATGACCTGGAGGGTTGCTTCACAGTCTGCCTATTCCTGAGTGGAAATGGGAGTTTATCACGATGGACTTTGTGACCTATTTGCCCTTATCTTCGAGGAACTGTGATGCTATCTGGGTTGTGGTGGACCGACTCACCAAGTCAGCTCATTTAATTTCCTATAGCCGAGAGTACGATGTGGATCGTATGACTCGGTTGTACATTCAGGAGATCGTTTGACTTCATGGAGTGCCTGTGAGCATTGTCAGCGATCGAGACCCCAGGTTTACTTCTAGATTCTGGGGGAGTGTTCAGCGTGCGATGGGCACTACTCTCAGCTTGAGTACTGCCTATCATCTGGAGACAGATGGTCAGTCAGAGCGCACTATCCGTACTTTGGAGGATATGATTCGAGCGTGCGTTATTGATTTTGGTTCAGCCTGGCAGGATCATTTGCCTTTGATTGAGTTCGCGTACAACAACAGCTACCATACTAGCATTGGTATGGAACCTTTTGAGGCGCTGTACGGACGACGTTGTCGTGCTCCAATTTTCTGGGAAGAAGTGGGGGAAAGACAGGCTGAAGGACCGGAGTTAATCCAGCAGGCAGCAGACATTGTTGATCAGATCAAAAAACGGATTAAGACTGCACAGGATCGACAGGCCAGCTATGCTAATACCAAGCGTAGGCCTTTGCAGTTTGATGTCGGGCAGAAAGTTTTTCTGAGAGTTTCACCTTTCCGCAGGATTCTCAGATTTGGCCTTAAGGGCAAGTTATCTCCCAGATTTATCGGTCCGTTTGAGATCTTGGAGAGCATTGACGATTTGGCTTATCGGCTAGCTTTGCCACCGCATCTGTCCATTATTCACAACGTGTTCCACGTATCTCTGTTGCGACGGTATGTGGCGTATGAGTCTCATATTCTGCAGCGGTCTGAAGTTAAAGTAGATAAGGATTTGACCTATGTTGAGAGACCTATTCGTATCCTGGATCATAAGGATAAGGTCTTGCGGAATAAAGTCATTCCTCTGGTTTTAGTTCAGTGGCAGCATCGAGGTACTGAAGAAGCTACTTGGGAGCTTGAGAACAGGATGCGTTTAGAACATCTTGAGTCGTTTTGATTTCAGTTTGAGTTGTATTCAGTTGTAAACTCTGTAATCGTTTTTAGTTGAATAAAAGGAATGTTTCTGTATCTTGTTTTACATTCAGTACTTAAGATTTGATTTCGATGACGAAATATCTTAAGTGGGGGAGAATGTAGTAGCCCGAACCCAATTGAGCTAATTAAGGGATTAATCAACACTAATCAAACGTTTTGAACTGTTGAAGTTCGGAAGCTCCGAAGTTAGGATCGGAAGCTCCGAAGACGATCAGAAGCTCCGATGTGCGATCGAAAACTCCGATCGAATTACGTCAGCCATGACGTATGGTTGATCGGAAGCTCCGAACAAGATCGGACGTTCCGATCACCCCTATCCGAAGTCAACCAGTGAGATTTTGATACGTGGCAGATGAGGATGTTCGGAAGCTCCGATGGCAGGATCGGAGGTTCCGATCGCTGTCTATAAATAGGGGTGCCGATGCTCACATTTGAGCACACCTTTCACCTCTTATCTCTCGATTCCTTAGCCTTCTAACTCAGATTTAGGGAATTATAGGCGTCCCATTGGGAATCCAGAAGTGGCATAGCAATCCAGGCGTCGTAGCGGAGTTGTGGCCTAGTTTTTAGGCAATCGACATCAAAGGGCTAACGACGGACGAAGGTATAGATTTTGCTTCCTAAAAATATTTAGGAGTATGCAATAGCCTAGTTAAGGCTTTTAGAGTTCTTTAATGATATTAGTATCATTTGGCAGTGTAGTGCGGATTATAGGCGTAGACCTAGAGCTGGTAGAGCGCGCCTAGTATTTGAGGTACGAAAGTACTGTTCGAGATATCCTAACTGAGTATGCATGTATTATGTGACTGCATGATTTATATGCCATGATTTTATGCTGCATACATTTACATCTTGAGCTATCTCTATTTGAGATGTCTGTTAGTAGGGTTTAACCTATCCTGTTAGTGGATAGACTTCCATCGATTTGGGTCCCATGTATCCACTGGTATTTTCGGTATGTGAGCCACCTCCTGAAGCAACGGCACATCGTTCTACGTACCAGGGCCCGGTCTGTCTTTGTTATCTGATCTTTGAACTCGAGTCTGTAGGGAGTTCACTTGCATGCATGTATACTCATACTCTTGTGCTGAGCGTTTTATGCTCACGTCTCGTACTCTGTATTTCTGGGAACCCTATTCCATGGGTCAGGTTTGCGATTGGACGAGGCAGGTGGATCCAAGAGGGGCTAGGCAGTGTTTGGCCAGCGGGAGCTTCGTCTAGGTTTTTATTCTGTTGAATTGGGTTTATGCGCTGTTCGATCTGGTTATATAATATTTGAGTATTTACAGATTTCTTTTTTTGGGATTGTATAATGTTTATAGTTTCCGCAGTTTTATTCTGATTACTGTTTTGATTAAGTTAATTGCATGCCTAAGTTCTGTTTAGTATGTGATCTTGGTAAGGGTCACTACAACGGCTCTACCCGACAAGCACAATATTCCATCTGTCTGAAAATGAAAAACAGATGTGTTGTATCCTTGAGAAAGTTTTGCTAATTTCTGCGTCTTCGGATCAGAAAACTGCACTTCTCAAATTCGAGCAAACAAAGATTGCTCGTATAACACTGAGAAGACTTGAATTCCCTATTTTCCTTTTGTTATGTCGAAACATAAACTCTGAAGAACAACATTCTCGAATGGTGCTATCCCTTGCACTAATTCTTAGAGCACTGATACTCATTTTTCGACTAAGTGCGTCCGCCAGTGGGTTAGAAGTACCGGGATGGTACTTGATTTTACAATCGTAGTCTTTGAGAAGATCTAACCATCGAAGCTGTCTCATGTTCAGCTCCGCCTAAGTGAACAATTATTTCAAAATCTTGTGGTCCGAAAAGATCTCAAACCTCTCTCCTCTAAAAAAAATATCTCGAACCTCTCGCCATACAAGTAATGTCGCCAAATCTTCAGTGAAAACACGATTGCTGCAAGCTTCAAATCGTGCACTGGGTAGTTCCCTTCGTGGGTCTTCTAATGTTTAGAAGCATAGGCAATCACATGTCCATTATGTGTCAACACACAGCCTAACCCTTGAAGAGATGCATCAGTGAAAACAACATATCCCCTAGATCCTGATGGCAATGCAAAAACAGGTGCAGTAGTCAGTCGGCCCTTCAACTCGTCGAAGCTCTGCTCGCATTCGCTTGACCAGACAAAAGGAACATCTTTCCTTGTCAGCTGCGTAAATGGTCTAGCAATTCTCAAAAAATTCTCGATAAATCGCCGATAGTACCCTACCAATCCCAAAAGCTACGAATCTCTGAAGCTGTATTCGGACGCGACCAATTCAAAATAGATTCAATCTTACTTGGATGAACAGACACTCCTTCACGAGAGATAAAATGACCAAGAAATACCACTCTGTCAATCCAAAATTCACACTTGCTAAATTTTGAATATAACTGCTTCTCGCGGAGAATCTGCAGTACAATTCTCAAGTGTTGCGCATGTTCGTCAACACTGCGCGAATAGACCAAAATTTCATCAATGAAGATAACGACAAACTTGTCTAGGTAATCGCTGAATACCATGTTCATCAAATTCATGAACACCACAGGCATATTTGTTAACTCAAAAGGCATCACTAAAAACTCATAGTGACCATAACGGGTATGAAATGTTTTCTTCGAGATATCCGTATCTCAAACACGCAATTGGTGATACCCTGATCGCAAATCAATCGTAGAGTACACGGCAGTACCCTGAAGCTGATCAAACAAATCATCAATCCGTGACAAAGGATATTTGTTCTTAATCGTTGCACGGTTTAGTTGTCTGTAATCGATGCAAAGAAACATGGAACCATCTTTATTTTTGACGAAAAGAACTTGTGCTCCCCAAGGTGATACACTTGGTCGGATATATCCCTTATCCAACAAATCTTGCAACTGCTATTGCAACTCCTTCATCTCTACTGGAGCTAGACGATAAGGCGCTCGAGAAAATGGTGCAGTCCCTGGTACAAGTTCAATCCCAAACTCGAACTCTCGGATAGGAGGAAATCCTGGACTCTCGTTCGGAAAGTCATCCGGATACTCACAAACTATGGGTAACTCCTATATAGGACTGCTACCTACGGACGTATCAATTACATGGATAAGGTAGCCTTTCCTACCCGCCTCTAAATCCTGACCGACCTTCAAAGCTGAAACCAGAGGCATAAGGAGTCGCGCTCCCTCACCATAGAAAAACCAACTTTCGCCCTCAACCGGACGAAACTGGAAAATCTTCTGATAACAATCCACTGTAGCTCTATAAGAGGTTAGAACATCAATACCCAAAAATATAGTCAAAACCCTCAATATTTTGTTCTTCAGTACACTCAAATTCACGGAAGAAATTCTCTTTACGTTGCAGCCAAATCTCAGAATCCTCCAGCGATTCTCTTCCAACTAGTGGCTTAGGAACCATCTGCAGAAAATGATGCATGCTAAACTGCCGCCGATCATCGCGATGACGCCGATGGCCTCGATGATGCTCATGATCTCCACCATCCCAGCATCCACTTTCGCTACCATGACTTTCGTCATAGCTCGCCATCTGATAAAAGGTAACAAAGATTATCCCCAAAACCCATTTTCTAGATCCCAAATTCAATGCATGCTCTGATATCAATAAATGTAGTGACCCAACCTGGAATCACTAACTAATCAGAAATTAAACATGCAATTATATCTTTAAAATGGAAATTAAATAAATCCAGCGGAAACTTAAAGTCCAAATACAACATACATAGGCAGAACATACAGCCTAAAATTAAATATAATACAACCCCATCGAAAAAGTACTTAAAAGTCCTCCCTAAGCACCTGAATAGAGGAAGGCTCGCAATGCAACCACTGCAGCTCAACGATCACTGCCTCCGGGTCCGTCCAACCTCAGACCTGCCCATTGGAATAGGGTTTCCAACACAAAACACTTGGACGTGAGCATAACGCTCTGTACAGAAGTACAAATATACATATATCATGCATGCGTATGCAGTATGAAGGGTACTGGAAACCTATCCAGGAAAACTGCTCAGACAAAGCTCCATGGTATGTAGCACGCTGGACCGTCGCATCAGGAGGTGGCTCCCATACCATAAACCCGTGGATATAACCGGTTCCAAGTCCATGGAAATCCATCCACTAAAATTCGGTGCTGAGCGACCCCAACTACAGGCTATGTAAAACAAAGCATAAAGCTCAACGTGTACATGCATGCCGCATAATATCAATGCACATAATAATGTCACATAAAACATGCAAACACAATACATGTATATTCAACCTGGTATCTCGGATAATACGTCCGTACATCTAAGTAGAAACCCTAAGAACCCTAGCAATCTAGTAGTCCAGGTACTCACAGTCCAAACCTATAAGCAATAATTACCATATCACTTATAATATCCTAAAAGACTTAATTAAGCTATCTCATACTCGCTAATCTCTTTAGGGATCCAAAGTTATGCATGCGTCCGTAGTCAACCTTCTGATGACGATCGCCTCAAAACTTAGGCATAGCTCCGCGGATGCCCCTGAAGCGCTCCGCCATTTCCGGTTTTCCAATAGGATGCCTAAAAACCCCTAAAATCGCCTAAAAGGAGCTAAGAACTAGAGAAATAATTTTGGAAGGTGCAAATAAAACTGATCTCGCGGCCCTTTATTTATAGACAGGGATCGGAGCGTTCGATCCCGAGTTCAAACCAGTTACTTATTTATTCATATATAAGTAATTTTGTATTGTGTAATTTGTGTTGGTTGAAAATTGGAAAGAGTGATTTAGGGGCGGATCCACGCCCCTCCAAAAAAATTAAAAAATATTTAGTACTATATAATTAATATTTTTAAGAAACTAAATATATATAAAAATGGCCCCTTTAAAAACATATAAAGGTCTTGTAGTTTAGTGGCATAAACTGCTTTACGTATTTGATCTTTCACGGTTTGATTCTCTCTATCATCCGCAATTTGATTTCATATTATTATTATTATTTCCCCTTCTTCTTTAACTAAATTATTTTTATTTTTTAAATTTATTCTTTAAAATTATATAAAATAATATGACAATAAAATAATAATAACAAATAAAATGGAATAAGATATCATATTAATCAAAGAAAAAATTCCAAATATCTAAAATATTTGTATATTTATTGATATTTTTAAAATTTATTCTCTAAAATTACAAACTCTGTCTCTGTTAAATATATACTTTTTCTTTTTTTAAAAAAATATAGATTTGTATGAAGTTATAATATTTTTTCCACTTTTTTTAAAATTAATATGCTCATATTTAATTAAGATTTCATTAAATATATAGATTATTTTTAATAATTTTTTTACATGACATTTTCAAAAAAATTGTTAAAACGTGTGAAAAAAAAGTAGTATATACACGACGAATTGAGTATAAAATAAAATAATATATATTTGAAGATAGACATATATATATTTTTAAAGCAATAAAATAAATTATTTGAAATAAATAAAAGAGAATAAGAAACAATAAAGATGTATGATCTTATTTTTAGAGTGATCGTGTTTGTGGTTACTCTTTCAATTTCTAAAACTATTATAGAGTCATTCTCAGCCCTGGATATCAACAAAACTAGGTTAAAGTGCAAAATGATTGATGATTTTTTCTTACATGCATTGATAATATGTATTGAAAGAAAAATAGTTAAAAATCTTTGTATTGATATTATCATCGAAAACTTTTAAAATTCTAATGAACGTCAAATTATTTAAATGTGCAAATATTTTTTTTTTTGAAACATACACTTGATACTTAATTAGGTGAATATAATTGATACTGTAATTTGTCTCTTATTTTTTAATATGGTGAATATAATTGATACTGTAATTTGTCTCTTATTTTTTAATATTGTGTCAAGCTTGTAGGCAGCCCCCAATACTGACTGGAGGGATTGAAAGCAAACCTCATTATTTGTATATGGAGACATGCAGAGGACAAAGGGAGATGTGCGCTGTGTGCATTCGGATGTTGCAATCAATAGTCTTTTGAGTGTCCATATATAAGTAAGAATCATAGCGTTCATATTGTAAAGTAATTTAATTTGGGGTAGTTTTATTATGAGATCGTCTCTCACTTATAATTATCCGTAAAATCACTAAAATAAGTCGATCGAGTGAAAAATAATATTTTTAACATAAAATAATAAATTTTTGTTGATCTAAGATGTAATTTATATGTGTGAAAAGACTGTCTCCCAAATAAATAGGAATACAGGTGAGAACTAATAATCCAAAAATAGGCCGAAGAAGTTTCAAGAGGAGAATTTGGGCACCCCCAATCGGAATTGCATTATTTAATTCTCCCACCGTCAGTTTTGACTTTTGGTCAAAAAAGTACTAATAAAGAAAAAAAAAAAGAAGTATAATATTTTAGTTTTATGAAATTATTATATCAAGGAAAATAATAATTTACATTAATTAATAATTGGGAATTCGAGAATCGGCTCCATTATAATTATATATATATTGAAAGAATGATAATTTAATTTTATATAAATTTCAAGCCACTTTATGCTGATGTGAGCACCTGCGTCAGCATCTTGGTGTAATTAATATTTCTTCCAAGTCTTTACATTGACCGTACAAGTTTTATCTTTATTTAATTTTTTTTGGAGAAAAAAAAATTATTTATTTTTCGAATCAATATTGACCTTATAAGTAAAAGTAATGGGCATCCGATTAGGTGTCATACAGTTGCCATCTTGTGACTATTAACTAGGGGTGCAAATGAACCGAACATGTTCGTGAGCTTTACGAGCCCGCTCGATAAATATTTGATTCGTATTCGAGCTTATCGAACTCGAGCCGAATTCGAACATGTTCGAACTTTTTTTCGAGCCGAGCTCGAGCCGAAATTACTCTGTTCGATAGTTCGCGAATAGTTCGCGAACCTTAATATTTAATTAATATAAAATAATTATATAATAAATATATATACATTTCGAACTTTTTCGAGCTTTTCGAGCTTTTCGAACCATAATATCCGAATAGTTCACGAATAGGTTCGAATATTTCGAACTGAACTCGAACTTCATTTCGAGCCGAGCTCGAGCCAAAATATTTGAAATTATCGAACTTCGAATCGAGCTCGAACTCGAATATACTCTTATCGAGCCGAATTCGAGCCTTAAAATTTTATCATTATTCGGCTCGATTCGGTTCGTTTGCACCCCTACTACTGACTATATTGCTACTATTGATTTCTCAATCTATTATTCATAATAATTTATCTTTATTCCTTAATATATATATATATATATATATATATATATATATTATTGTTTTCTAGTTAATTACAAGAATGTCAAGAATATGTTCTTTTCCATTTCGCTTTTTCTTTTTTTTGAGGTAACTAATCGATCGATGATCGATATATTTTAAGACACTGTTTTATTCATCATATTATTAATATATGTATGATTTATCTAATCTCATCCCACGTTCTTCTCATCATATTATTTATCCATATATTAACTATTTATTTTAAATAAATCAAATTATTAATTATTTACAATACATGAAACGACCCTAACTCTATAATTATTAAATAAATATGCGAAATTTTTTTTTTATTTTATATATTCCTAATAAATAAAATATGCACATATATGCCCATACAAACATGCACAAAATAAAAAGATTTAAAATAAATAAATAAATAAATAACTTAAATAAAAATTGCATTCTTTAAATAAAATAAATATCTGAGTCAAACAATTAATTAAAAATACTGCATAAGAAAAATGATGTAAAATTTGCATGCACTGAAATATTCAAATAAAATATTCAAAACTCACAACCACTAAAAAATAATATAAAATGTGTAACATGCTGACATAATCAAAAACATGCAATGTGACTCAGACATCTATCACGGTCATGGGGTCACTGCATGTCCGCTCATATGTCCTCGCCGCCGGTAGGAGCTACATCCTCCTCTACGAACTCACCTGCACCATACCAGTGTAGTGAGTCTAGAGGCCCAACATGCTAACATAACAAGGGTTTAAAATAATTTAAAACAATTAAATATTAATACATAACATATACATGAATGAGCATGCTTAAAATATCATGGCATAAACATAACTTAAATTAACTTAAATAACATAATACATACATATTGTTGAGCAGTTAAATTTCTAACATCGCATGGTTGTATCTGTAGTGTAACCTTAAATCATACATTAAATACTGATCAGCGTGGAAACCAATGTACGTGGCGGTGACGAATCACCTCTTAAATTGGCAGTAAACTGCCCTTCAATAGTTCACATATGGGGACGAATCCCCCTTAAATTGTCACACTACTTCAACTTCCAACATAAAATATTTTATTATTGCTCAACCTTAAACATTTAATTATGCATAAAATTATTTCATGAATGCATGTACTTAAATAAATATGTGTGTCCTTCATATATACTTAATTTAATTTCTTACTAACATATAAATATTAAAATAACTTCAATGCATAAAAATAATTAAATATATAATCAGGACACATGCAAATTTCTCATGGATTGTACTGGACTGCTGGCCCTAACACTCAAGCCCATTTACTTAAATCTGGCCCAATAACATTACTTAAGCCCAATAAAATTATTCTAAGCCCAATTAAAATAATTTAAAGCCCATAAAACATTCTAGGCCCAAAAACAACTTAAACTGGCCCAATGGGTCCAAAAGCCCAAAGACTGGCCCAATAACTTTCATGGGCTCAAAAGCCCATAAAATTAATGGACTAACTTAATTAAAATTTTAAAAGCCCAAATAAAATTATTTGGGAGTCCAAATAATTTTATTTCTAATTAATTGGCCCAAAAACCAATCAATTCATAAATTACTTTAAAAATAAAAAGACTCGAGCCCGGCCCACCGAACCCGGACCCGAACCAACTTAACCCGACCCACTAACCTACTGACCCGACCCGGACCACAGACCCGAACCGGACCACCCCCTAACCCTAAACCCGAAACTCCCCCTTCCCTCCCCTTCTCGGCCGCCGCGTGCAGCAGTCCTTTAGGGACTGCTGCTGCCTCGCTCCGGCCGCCCCTGGCCGGAGCGCCGCCGCCCAGACGTTGCCCACGTCTGGGCGGATTGAACCTAGCCCAGCCCCGGTCCCCATGCACCCTAGCCAAGGAACCCGAAGCCCCTTAATCCGAAACCCTAGCCTGCGTCTACCATGGAGCCGATCACCTCTTGGCTTGATTCTAGGCTCACTTGGCTCGAGCCCCTCGAGCCACTTGAGCCTAGACCCACCTTAGACATCCTATCAACCTTGACCAGCAGCTAGAACGATCCATGCCAAGGAAAATCGTGAGAATGATCAAGCAAAATGCATAGACAAGTCTCAAACCTCAAAACCGAAATATTTTCCTTGAAAACTTGAAGATTCGATGCATAAACAATACTCACGCAATAATAACTGATAGGTACGAAAAATAGGGAAGAAAATCATGCCTTTCACCAATGTTTGAGTTTAGAAGCGCGTAGAACGATTCCCGGGACGACGAACGATGAACAACCCTTCAAAACTTACAGAAAATCGAGCTATGGAGTCTCCTTGGCTTTGGTTCGAGGAAGAAGATGAAGATGGAGGAGGGGTGTCGGCTGAGTGGAAAAATAACGTGGGGTTTGGGGAGATTAGGTTTAGGTTTTTAATTAAAATAGGTTTTAGGTTAATTAAAAGTTTTAAATATAAAACATAAAATTTTAAAACTCTAAATAAAAGTTAAAATCTGATAATTTAAGTTAAACATATACAAAATCCCGAAATTACAAATTTAGGGAATTTTAAAAATAATTAAAAGACATTAAAATGGCTAAATTTGGATAAAAATGGACTCCTAAAATTATATAAAATTAAATACTAAAAATTTTGAGATAATAAAACTCAAAAATAATATTTTAGGGCTCTAAAAAGGCTCATGAAATTAATTGGCTAGAAAGTTGTCATCTCGTCCGTCCACGGTCCCGTCTACGCGATACAATAATTAAAATACTAAAAAATCATAAAAATCACTAATTATGGGTTAAATTCTTAAAAATAAATTAAAACATGCACAAATAATTCACATAATTATTTAACCCATAAATCTAAAATTTAAATAATTAAATATCCTAATTATGCATGCGGATTTACGTATTTAAAATACCGGGTGTTACAATTCTCCCCCCCCCCCCCCTTAAATTGAATTTCGTCTTCGAAATTAAAGTATTTACCCGAACAACTCCGGGTAGCGAGTCCTCATATCTGCCTCGGTCTCCCAAGTAGCTTCCTCCTCCGAGTGATTCAGCCACTGGACTCTGACCATCGGTATGACCCGCGTCCTAAGCCTCCGCTCCTCCCTTGCCAAGATCCGCACTAGCCTCTCCTCATACACTAGATCTGGTGGCAACTGTAAGGGCTCGAAATCCAACACATGCGACGGGTTGGAGACATATCTCCGAAGCATGGATACATGGAAAACGTTGTGCACTGCTGCTAGCCCTGGTGGTAGAGCTAAACGGTAGGCCAACGTGCCAACTCTCTCCAAGATCTCGAATGGCCCTATATACCTTGGATTAAGCTTGCCTCTCCGGCCAAAACGCACTACTCCTTTCATAGGTGACACCTTCAAGAATACGTGATCACCTACAGCGAACTCCAAATCTCGTCGTCTGGCATCTGCATAACTCTTCTGCCGACTCTGAGCAGTCCTCATCCGATCTCGAATCTGAGTCACAATGTCAGCTGTCTGCTGCACAATCTCAGGACCCAGCAAAATCCGTTCACCAACCTCATCCCAATGCACAGGAGATCTGCATCTCCTCCCATACAATGCTGCATAAGGAGCCATACCTATAGACGACTGAAAACTATTGTTATAGGTAAACTCCACTAATGGCAGTCTAGTCTCCCAAGAGCCCCGAAAATCAATGACACAAGCTCTCAGAAGATCCTCGAGAACCTGGATCACCCTCTCAGACTGACCATTTGTCTGGGGATGGAATGCTGTGCTGAACAAAAGCCTAGTCTCCAAAGCTGTGTGCAGACTCTTCCAAAACGCAGATGTGAATCTCGGATCTCTGTCTGACACAATAGACACTAATATGCCATGCAGTCTAACAATCTCTCTGATGTAAAGCTCTGCATACTGTGTCAAAGAAAAAGTGGTCCTTACGGGCAAGAAATGAGCTGACTTGGTGAGTTTATCCACAATCACCCAAATCGCTGTGCAACCTCTGGCACTCCTCGGTAAGCCAACCACAAAGTCCATCGTAATATTCTCCCATTTCCATTCCGGAATAGGAAGAGGTCTAAGAAGTCCTGCTGGACGCTGATGCTCTGCCTTGACTTGCTGACAAGTCAAGCACTCTGACACCACTCTCCCGATGTCACTCTTCATTCCGGGCCACCAATACAATAGCTGCAAATCTTTGTACATCTTCGTACTTCCGGGGTGAATGGAGTACGGAGATGTGTGAGCCTCTGCTAAAATCTCAGCTCTCAACTGATCGACGTTAGGTACCCACATCCTACCACGGTACTGAACGATACCATCCTCCACTGTATACAAGAGGTTACCCCTAGCCTCATCTCTCTGTCTCCATCGCTGCAACTCCTCATCAGTAGACTGTCCATCCCTAATCCGATCTCACAGAACTGGATGCACCGTCAACACTAACAAGCTCGGTGCATGGCCACTCGGATAACACTCCAAGCCAAATCTCTGAATCTCGCTCTGTAGTGGTAACTGTACGGTCAAACATGATACCACTGATGACTTCCGACTCAAAGCATTGGCCACTACATTAGCTTTACCCGGATGGTAGCTAATGTCACAGTCGTAGTCCTTCACCAACTCCAACCATCTGCGCTGTCTCATGTTCAACTCCTTCTGTGTGAAGAAGTACTTGAGACTCTTGTGGTCTGTGAAAATCTTGCACTTCTCTCCATACAGATAGTGCTTCCAGATTTTCAAAGCAAAAACCACTGCTGCTAACTCCAAGTCATGCGTCGGATAATTCTGCTCATGCACCTTCAGCTGCCTCGACGCATACGCAATAACCCTACCACACTGCATAAGTACTGCGCCTAAACCCAGTTTAGACGCATCGGTGTACACCACTAACTCCTCGTGTGGTACTGTCATCGCTAACACTGGTGCAGTAGTGAGTGCTTCCTTCAGCTGATCGAAGCTCCTCTGACAGTCTGAACTCCAGATAAACTTCGCATTCTTCTTGGTCAAGGAAGTTAAGGGTACTGCAATAGAGGAAAAACCCTAGATGAACTTCCTATAATATCCTGCCAAACCCAAGAAACTGCGAATCTCTGAAGCATTCTTTGGAATACCCCAATTTTGCACTGCCTCAACCTTAGACTGATCAACTGCAATCCCATCTCTCGAAATAATGTGGCCAAGAAATGCCACCTGCTCAAGCCAAAACTCGCACTTGCTGAACTTGGCATAAAACCGATGCTCCCTCAAAGTCTGCAAGGCTGTCTGAAGATGCTGTCTATGCTCCTCGATGCTCCTAGAATAGATCAAGATATCATCAATAAAGACTATGATGAACTGATCTAAATACGGCTGAAAGACTCGGTTCATGAGATCCATGAAAACCGCTGGAGCATTGGTCATCCCAAATGGCATCACTAAGAACTCGTAATGCCCATATCGTGTCCTGAAAGCAGTCTTGGACACATATGTATCTCTAACACGCAACTGATGATAACCAGATCGCAGATCGATCTTGGAGAACACTGAAGCTCCCTGCAACTGGTCAAATAAATCCTCTATCCTCGGCAATGGATACTTGTTCTTCACTGTGACCCTGTTGAGCTCTCGGTAATCGATGCACAGTCTCATACTGCCATCCTTCTTCTTCACAAATAACACCGGAGCTCCCCACGGAGAAAATCTAGGACGAACAAAGCCTTTCTCTAACAACTCCTGAATCTTCTCCTTCAACTCTTTCATCTCGGTAGGAGCAAGTTTGTACGGTGCCTTAGAGATAGGCACGGTGTCTGGCACTAAGTCGATGCTGAACTCCACATCTTTCACTGGTGGAATTCCTGCAACATCCTCCGGAAAGACATCCGGAAAGTCACGAACCACCTCTATCTCTGATAATGATCTGCTAGATGGCTCTGAAGTCGTGACGATACTCACTAGAAACCCCTGGCAACCCCGTCTCAACAACTTCCTCGCATGAATATGAGATATCACATGAGGAATATCACTGCTCTGAGATGCATGAAAAGTGAACGGGTCGCCTACTGTAGGTCTCACTGACACTGATCTCCGACGAAAATCAATCGAAGCTCCATTGACTGTCAACCAGTCCATGCCCAAAATCAAATCGAATCCACTCAATGGCAAAACCACCACATATGCTCGGATGGAGTGTCCCTGCAGCTCCAACTCCAGTCCTCGAATAACCTTCGAGGTAGAAATAATCTGCCCTGACGGCATAGTAACATCATACCCACTGTCACTACTCTCAGGTGTGATGCCTACCCGCCTGATAAACTCCAGGGAGATAAACGAATGCATAGCCCCTGAATCTAGCAACGCAAACGTGGAGTTGCCTCCAACTAGAATTCTCCCTACACGCAGAAAATTCCCAACAGTTTCATACCACTACTAAATTTTCCCCAACGAGTCACTACTAATTCTTAATTCTAATCACAAGTAAAACATGCTTCCTATTCTAAAATGCAGTTAAATAACCCAAATAACAACAAATTCCAAATTAAAGACGAAATTTTAACCAAAGGAAAATTATTAAAATGTTAGGGGTAAGATATACCGGTGATCAAGGAGGTGTCTGGATCTACCTCCTCGGCCTGCATCAAAAACACCCTACCAGCGGTGTTCTTCTTCCTCGGGCAGTTAGCTATCTGATGCCCTGGCTCCCTACAGTGGTAGCAAACTCCTGCTCCCAATAGACAAGGTCCCGAATGCATCTTTTGGCACTTCGGGCAAGTAGGATAAGCTATGGCATTAGGGGCCCCGCCCCTCTGCTGCTGCGGCCTCTGCTGCTGTGGCCTCTGCTGTGGATTCGGGCCCTTAGCCGGCCCTGTATACTGCTTCTTCGCAGGAGGCTGCGAAGATGGTCGCTGATACCCAGCCTGAAACTTCCTCTTCCCCTGCTGCTCCCTCTGGATCTCTCTCCGACCCTCCTCGGAACGCAAGGCTCTACTGACTGCAGACTCATAAGTAAGGACGTCTGCCATGCGAACATCATGCTTGATATCCGCCCTCAAACCCTCCACAAACTGCCTCAACTTCTCTGGTGGACTATCTGAAATCAGAGGCACAAAGTGACAGCCCCTCTCGAACTGTCTCACATACTCAACCACTGTCTTGTCCCCCTGACGGAGACTCATAAACTCACGGATCATGCGACTGTGCACATCCTCAGTGAAGTACTTGGCGTAGAAGATACGCCTAAATTCTGTCCATGTCAGTGTAGGAAGGTGAAATCCCCTGGAAGCACCCTCCCACCAAAGCGCTGCGTCACCCCTCAGTATGTACGTCGCACAGTTCACCCTGTCGGTGTCTGTGATCCCCATATAAGCAAAGATGGACTCCAGAGAGCGAATCCATTCCTCAGCCACCAAAGGATCGGTGGTACCAACAAACTCCTTGGGTTCCTTCTTCTGGAACCTCTCAGCAACGTCCTCCTCATGGGACAACCTGGGACGAGTAGCCTGCTGCTCTAACAGAGCAGTAATCCCTGCCATCATATTCGCATTGGCCTGCTCCAATGCTGCTAGAGGGTTCTGCGGAGGTGGAGGTGTAGGTGGAGATCCCCCACGTCTTTACGTAAATCGCCATGCATAACTAAGTTGTTTAAAATTAATGCTAACTTAAATTCTAAAAATTAAATCATGCTATAAACACTTAAAACTTACAGACTGGTAGCGTGGATTTCTGAGCTCGCATAGCAGTAATGACCCCTCCAAGAACCGTGCTCTGATACCAACTGAAACGACCCTAACTCTATAATTATTAAATAAATATGCGGAATTTTTTTTTTTATATATATTCCTACTAAATAAAATATGCACATATATGCCCATACATACATGCACAAAATAAAAAGATTTAAAATAAATAAATAAATAAATAACTTAAATAAAAATTGCATTCTTTAAATAAAATAAATATCTAAGTCAAACAATTAATTAAAAATACTGCATAAGAAAAATGATGTAAAATTTGCATGCACTGAAATATTCAAATAAAATATTCAAAACTCACAACCACTGAAAAATAATATAAAATGTGTAACATGCTGACATAATCAAAAACATGCAATGTGACTCAGACATCTATCACGGTCACGGGGTCACTGCATGTCCGCTCATATGTCCTCACCGCCGGTAGGAACTACATCCTCCTCTACGAACTCACCTGCATCATACCAGTGTAGTGAGTCTAGAGGCCCAACATGCTAACATAACAAGGGTTTAAAATAATTTAAAACAATTAAATATTAATACATAACATATACATGAATGAGCATGCTTAAAAATATCATGGCATAAACATAACTTAAATTAACTTAAATAACATAATACATACATATTGTTGAGCAGTTAAATTTCTAACATCGCATGGTTGTATCCGTAGTGTAACCTTAAATCATACATTAAATACTGATCAGCGTGGAAACCAACGTACGTGGCGGTGACGAATCACCTCTTAAATTGTCAGTAAACTGCCCTTCAATAGTTCACATATGGGGACGAATCCCCCTTAAATTGTCACACTACTTCAACTTCCAACATAAAATATTTTATTATTGCTCAACCTTAAACATTTAATTATGCATAAAATTATTTCATGAATGCATGTACTTAAATAAAAATGTGTGTCCTTCATATATACTTAATTTAATTTCTTACTAACATATAAATATTAAAATAACTTCAATGCATAAAAATAATTAAATATATAATCATGACACATGCAAATTTCTCATTGATTGTACTGGACTGCTGGTCCTAACACTCAAGCCCATTTACTTAAATCTGGCCCAATAACATTACTTAAGCCCAATAAAATTATTCTAAGCCCAATTAAAATAATTTAAAGCCCATAAAACATTCTAGGCCCAAAAACAACTTAAACTGGCCCAATGGGTCCAAAAGCCCAAAGACTGGCCCAATAACTTTCATGGGCTCAAAAGCCCATAAAATTAATGGACTAACTTAATTAAAATTTTAAAAGCCCAAATAAAATTATTTGGGAGTCCAAATAATTTTATTTCTAATTAATTGGCCCAAAAACCAATCAATTCATAAATTACTTTAAAAATAAAAAGACTCGAGCCCGGCCCACCGAACCCGGACCCGGACCAACTTAACCCGACCCACTAACCTACTGACCCGACCCGGACCACCCTCTAACCCTAAACCCGAAACTCCCCCTTCCCTCCCCTTCTCGGCCGCCGCGTGCAGCAGTCCTTTAGGGACTGCTGCCGCCTCGCTCCGGCCGCCCCTGGCCGGAGCGCCGCCGCCCAGACGTAGCCCACGTCTGGGCGGATTGAACCTAGCCCAGCCCCGGTCCCCATGCACCCTAGCCAAGGAACCCGAAGCCCCTTAATCCGAAACCTTAGCCTGCGTCTACCATGGAGCCGATCACCTCTTGGCTTGATTCTAGGCTCACTTGGCTCGAGCCCCTCGAGCCACTTGAGCCTAGACCCACCTTAGACATCCTATCAACCTTGACCAGCAGCTAGAACGATCCATGCCAAGGAAAATCGTGAGAATGATCAAGCAAAATGCATAGACAAGTCTCAAACCTCAAAACCGAAATATTTTCCTTGAAAACTTGAAGATTCGATGCACAAACAATACTCACGCAATAATAACTGATAGGTACAAAAAATAGGGAAGAAAATCATGCCTTTCACCAATGTTTGAGTTTAGAAGCGCGTAGAACGATTCCCGGGACAACGAACGATGAACAACCCTTCAAAACTTACAGAAAATCGAGCTATGGAGTCTCCTTGGCTTTGGTTCGAGGAAGAAGATGAAGATGGAGGAGGGGTGTCGGCTGAGTGGAAAAATAACGTGGGGTTTGGGGAGATTAGGTTTAGGTTTTTAATTAAAATAGGTTTTAGGTTAATTAAAAGTTTTAAATATAAAACATAAAATTTTAAAACTCTAAATAAAAGTTAGAATCTGATAATTTAAGTTAAACATATACAAAATCCCGAAATTACAAATTTAGGGAATTTTAAAAATAATTAAAAGTCATTAAAAGGGCTAAATTTGGATAAAAATGGACTCCTAAAATTATATAAAATTAAATACTAAAAATTTTGAGATAATAAAACTCAAAAATAATTTTAGGGCTCTAAAAAGGCTCATGAAATTAATTGGCTAGAAAGTTGTCATCTCGTCCGTCAACTGTCCCGTCTACGCGATACAATAATTAAAATACTAAAAAATCATAAAAATCACTAATTATGGGTTTAATGCTTAAAAATAAATTAAATCATGCACAAATAATTCACATAATTATTTAACCCATAAATCTAAAATTTAAATAATTAAATATCCTAATTATGCATGCGGATTTACGTATTTAAAATACCGGGTGTTACAATACATCAATCAAATCATTGAATTTAAATTACTATATTACCCTTATAAATAATATAATTTTTATTTTATTTATTGTTAAAAGGATAAAATAGTCATTTAACAATTTTATATAAAATTTAATCAATCAAATCAAATAAACTATAAACTATCAATCAAATCCAATATTATTTTATCTATCATTTCTTATTTATTTTTTATTACATTATATTACTTATCTATGTATTACTTATTTCATCACTAAAATCAAACGGTGCGAATGAATGATTTTGCTTGCAAATTCGGATGGTTAATGAAAATTGTTAATTTAAATTATAGTAAAATGTATTATATTCATAAAGGTTACTTGGCATAGTATATATTCTTTAGCGATCAATGAATATAATATATAGATAAACATTATATTTCACATAGATCACTGTGTATGTGAAAATAATAGATCATTAAAAAAAACATTAATATTACATTACGAATGCTATATATTTTAAAGCACATGCGTAAATGAACCCGGTGGGATGAAATCCCGGTCCTTTTGTCAGCACACGCTTAAACAAAACAAAGGAAATTAACATATATGAATCAATAAGTAATTATGAAAGGCGGTGACGTGGATTTCATCATAAAAATAAATAAAGTGCAAAAAGAGATGGAAGACGGTGACGTGGATTTCATCATGAAAATGCAGAAGCATCTCAGGGAACACCTTTGGTTGCTTCAAACCGAGTTCAACCAGTTAGTCATTAATGTTGAAATGGCTGGCAGGTTACAACAAGCTGATCGGATCAAAATATCTAATCGAATTACATGATGTTTGCAAGCTCAAACTCAACTATGGGCTGATATTCAAGGGCCAATTGTGAAAGCTATAGAGAAACCATTGGTTTCTCATAGACAGGATATGATAAAACCATTGGTTTTACTGCTACTGGTTGTAGAACAAGATGTTGGAGTTTCTAAAACCCAAGAAACAAGTGTTAATCCATCATCATATTTTGATGAATTGGATGAAGCAAGAATTGATGAGCAAAACTCATCAAGTCAATCCTCCGTCTTTGGGGTAAAAGAGAAAGAGATCAATCTTAGGCCCAACAATGACAAGGAAAAATTTAAGATTGATACTAATCCAGCTACTATTTCTTCATTCCAGGTTTATCAACAAAAGTAGGAGAAATTGAATACAAGGAGTGATCAACCCAAACACTTGCAGGGTGGATGTTACAGGAATATATCCAAGGGTTTGACTAAAAAACAATGTCAACCATAAGGATGTAAAACTCTAGTATGAATTTGGGGCTTTGGCCTCAGTTTATACAATGTCACCAGGTTTCCCGGAGAGATATCACAGTTAAAATGGATCCAGGAAGCAGTCCAAGAAACGTGGGCAAATAATGATCATTTGTCCAGAGAAGATGTGCTAGAGTTATATTTTTTTAGTACAACTCTAGAACAAATAGGAAAAGGATCACACGAACCCTTTCATTTCATCAAGCTGAGGAGAATTGATATAAATAGTCATAAATTTATCAAGGATCCTATATCTGAAGAAATACCATTGGTGTCCACTTTCGAAAAAAATGAAATATCAATCAGAAGGGCATGGAGTATTTGGGTCTGTCTCACTGAGATGGACAAAGTCAAGTTTCCGTTCAAATTTTATCAAAATTTTGTGAATGGATTGTTCCTGTTCAACACAATGACATGAAAAACTACGATTTTTGCGGAAGAACTCTTGAAAAAAGAGGAACCTTTTGTGGAACAACAAGCTGTCGGAAAGTAAAGAAACTCGTCGAAAATTTTGTAACATGACTCATATCGGAAGAAGGTCAGAGAATATCTGCCCAGAATGTCCAAAATTTGGAAAAACCTTCAGACCCCGAACGGATCGAAATGATTTTTCCGAGACAAACAAAGGTGGACAGGGACCACTAAAGACGCGTTTTCACATGGGCCCATTTCAAAAGCAAAAGATGCCCATATAAAATTAAAGAAGACATGTGAGGAGAATAAAACCAAAAAAAAGTGGAAGGCATGTGACTCCTCCACTAGTAAAAGATATCATCAATAATGACATAAAAAAATACAAGACAACTGTAAGATTCCCTGAAGTTTCTCGGTGAAACGAGTGAAACTACAGCTATAAATACAGGCATTTTGAGGAAGCTAAAGACATCGCTCATTCCCTTCAGTTTTCTTACAAATAAAATTATTATAATATTTCTCTTTCTACATTGGTATTAAGTTTTGTAATTTTATGTATTTCAAGAACAAGGCTATGATGAGTAGCTAAACAAGTTATCTCCTCCTCTTCAAAGGAGGTTGATTTATGTAATAATATGTTGTCTGAATAAATTTTCAAAGTTCTTCCCTATCATGTTGTTTTCATTCAAAAATTAAGCTGTTACTATACGCCTTAAGGTAGGAAACGAAATAAGGCTGTGCTAGGTGCTGCTGAATGAGTCTGCGTCAGGAACCATCGGTTGCGATCGCGTGGTTCGGTTGTGAGGAACAACCTATAAAACCCGGTGGACAGAACCCGGCAACATCTTGGTCAAAGTGGTAATTTGTTTTAATTTATTTACGGACGCATGATGAGATTAAGCTTTATAATAATAAATGGGAAAATAAAGAGCAGAATATTTATTATTTAGTTTTAAGGATATATTTGAGACACTTTTTAATTAATAATAGATATTTTTAGGGTACGAAAAACAAAAGAGACATTTTTGACACGGTAATGAAACTATAAGGATATATTTAAGAATTATCCTGAAATATTTCATAGAGTTTTACCCATATTTCATGTGCTTTATTCTACTATATTCATTCCTATTTATGAGTAAATCCCATATATTAAATATTTTAGTGTGAAATGATAAAACCTTCTATAAATAATTCTCTTGCTTCGAATCTTGTATTAGCAAATTCAGCTAAGCAAAATGCTCTCTTCGATGCTTTCAACCATGTCCTTCAGGCTGACTTCAAAAGGCGTGAAAACGACACCCAAATCTTGTGCTCTCTTATTGCATGCCTGGTGTGTTGGTTCCCCTACAGGACTGTCGCAACCAACAAAAACATGTAAATTAAGAATTTGTCTAATTAGCCATTCGATATTTATACAAGAGAAAAAAATGTACGTGTTTTCTTGTCTGCAGAATCTCATAATTATAAGTTAATTTAATTTTCTTGAAAAATGGAGAATCAGTCGGAGATCTAAAGACTTACAATTTGGGAAGGTTCAATGAAGGACGAAGCTTCTGTAAGATCTCCAAAACATGGGATCTAGTTACAGCTCTTTCAGTCAAAAGGTATCTGCCATGTGCCGAAGGATTCTCGAACCCAGAAACATGTGCTTGAGCAACATCTCTAACATCGACAATTTGATAGGATGGCAATACTCCCTTTCCTGTAATAGAATCTTAGTTTGATGCTTTAAAATACCGAATTGGGGAAAAGGTATACAAATCATTTGATATATATATGCACCTTTCATAAAGTCCAAGAAAATCTCAGTACTGCAATTAGGCGTTGGCTGAAGCATAGGACCAGTCACAAATCCAGGATTCATTACTACCAAGTCGATGCCATTTTCTTTGGAGAATTTCCATGCCGCTTCCTCCGCCAATGTTTTTGCCATGTAATACCATGCCTGCTAGCATGAGATACGATTTTTGGATCAAAAGATTTTTTTTAAATGTTTTATGTTTTTCATTCAAATAGAGGAAAACCAAACAGAGTTAGAATTATCAACATTCGATCATTTGAAGTTCCAATCTCATGAGTTGAAATTCTTCCTGGATCTTGGTGAGTCCATACAGATTATTAATATTAAGTAGAAGAAAGATAAAATTTTTTGGTATTGTTACAAGCACAAACCTTGATTTCTTCACAGAATACTGGATCCGAAAACCATGTTTCATCGACTATAACATCCGGGCCTTTAGGACTGGGATTGAACACAACTGCAGCAATAGAGGACGTTAGCACTACCCTTCTAACAGATGGTTCTTTGCTGCAAGATATCAGGACATTTAATGTTCCGTTGACTGCCGGTTCTATCAGTTGTGCCTAAACAGAGAATGTAGATAAAATCAAGAAATTAGTGAAGCAGAATAAACACATTTATGTAAAGCCGATAAAAAATTGAAATGAATCTAATTAAACACTGGTCCTGGAACTCCCAAATGCACATAATATTGAATTTGGTCTTCCTAACTCCATACTGTGAATTTGCAGCCAAGGTTTTAGCACTAACTGAAAATATTTAGTGGTAAAAAATAGTTGGACTTCAGGATCAACATATGGTTATCGAATGAACAAAAAACTATAGCATAATAAGTGAATTTGACAAGAGTTCAAGTTCATCACAATGAACAATGAGAATGATCAAACGATCAAACCATCCAAAAAATAATAACTTACCGAATGCAATAGAATTCGAGAAAGAATTAAACATGGCACAAATCATGCACAAGGCAATGAACCTGTGGGTCAGTTACTTCAAATAAAACTGGTGATGCTGTGTGAAAGACCCCTTCACAACCACGAACCACGGAATCAAAAGATCCATCTTCGATTAAGTTGGCTTCGAACAAGTGTAATCTCTCCTCAGCTCCCTCGAGTTCTTTCAAGTGGGCTACCTTATTTGGATCACCTGCATTTCAAAGTGCTTATTGATGGCAGATATATCTTGAAGAATCTTACTCCAAACACAAACCATAATTTTTTTGTATGCATATGGTAGCATTCAAAGTAGACCAGACAAGCAACATCTGTAATCCAAAGAACCTAAGATTTTCTTCGCAACACACAAACATCATCATGAAGCAGAGGAGGGATGGCGAGAAAAAAATGTGATTCTTAGTTTAGCCTCTAACAATGAACACGGTAAATCTATTGTCACACCCAAAAAACAAAAACAAAAACAACATAGCTTTCCAGTACAAATGCACAAAATAGCAAGGAAAAATTCTGGGTTTTATTCTGAGTCAAAGAAGCAACCAACATTAACTCTAAGATTATCAAGAAACTAATCACCAAATAAATTGAAGAAACATATATATATAGATAGAGATATATAACTACTGACTGAGGTTTCTAACAGTGGCTTTGACAGTGTAACCCCGCTGAAGCAGAAGCTTAACGAGCCATGAGGCAATATAGCCCGATGCTCCAGTCACGCACACTACTTTTCCTGCTCCGCTCATCCTCACTCGACTGAGTTTCAGTTGGAATTTTGTGCCTTAATTTCCTTGCTTTTTATTGTTGGCAGAGAAGAATGGCATTGCCATGTGAATTCCTATGATATTCATAGCACATGGTATAAGTTTGCATTGGTCCAAGGCATGCATTTAACACATTTGTATTTGTATTGCCTTTCAAAAGATAGTATAAAATGACGGGTTCGTGCTTTCACATCAATGCAGGAGCTCCATAAATTGAGTTATCTCCCCTCATTGTTGATTATTGAGTTCACGTGATTATTGAGTTCCTATTTCCCCACATTTTTTTTTTCGAAATACCCTAGATATTTTTTAAAGCAGTATCTGTATTTCCCTAGATATTTGTGAGGTAGCTAGTTTTCTCCTACATTAAGATTTAAGAAGTTGTAACCCATAAAATATTGCCGTGGAAAATGTTAGAAATTTAATAAATCATTGTAATTCAACAAAATATCAAAAGAAACCAAGAATTTATGTCGAGTTAAAAAAATAATAATAATATATACATGCTTGAATCCATTATTGATTTTGAAGGAAATATTTATTTCCTAAAATCTCTTAAGTTTTAAAAAAATTTATTTAAATTTTTTGCCTTTCTTGGACTCAAAGTTTCAATGGAATTATTTTTTTATTTGATAAAACATGATATATTATATACTTATTGTTGTGAAAAAGTAAAAATTTATGGTAAAAAGTAAAAACTTCAAAACTCAAAATATATCAAACTCTACACTTTATAATATTTTTCTCTCAACTCAATTGTATTTTTCATCACAAATGAAGACCTATTTATAGATCCACATTTGAGATTAGTCCAAAAATAAATACATCATCTTCTACATCATCACACACTAATTTTTCACATTTTACAACTCAATATTCAACATTCAACATTCAATTCAACATAATATTAATAATAATAATATTTTTCAACACTCCCCCTTGTGATGATGATCGTGATATGATGACTGTCTTCATTACGTGTTTTATACTGCCTCGTTAAAAACCTTACTAGGAAAAACCCAGTGGGATAAAAATCATAGTAAGGGAAAAAGAGTGCAGCCACGTAAACTCCCCCTCATGTTAACATGAGTGATTCTTCACATATTCCGCAGATTGCGCATCCCAATGTTGTATATATGCTTTCTGAATATCGTCGTGGAAAGTGCCTTTGTGAAGAGATCTGATGAGTTCTCACTTGATTGAATATAACAGATATCAATATCTTTATTCTTCTCAAACTCTTGAGTGTAGGCTGGGGGTATATGTTTTGTTCTGTCACTTTTGATGTATCCTTCTTTCATTTGAGCAATACATGCATCATTGTCTTCATACAACGTCACAGGCTTCTTGTCTACTGATAATCCACAAGAATTTTGGATATGTTGTGTCATTAATTTTAGCCAAACACATTCACGGCTTGCTTCATGTAGCGCAATAATCTCAGCGTAATTTGATGAAGTTGTTACGAGTATTTGTTTCTGTGAACGCCAAGAAATTGCGGTGCCTCCACGAGTAAATACATATTCGGTTTGAGAACGTGCCTTATGTGGATCAGATAAATATCCAGCATCAGCATAACCAATGATACTTTGATTGGTGTCTTTTGAGTACAAAAGTCCCAAATCTGTTGTTCCTCGTAGATAACGAAATATATGTTTAATTCCGTTCCAGTGCCTCTTTGTTGGATATGAACTGAATCTTGCCAATAAATTTACAGCAAAAGATATATCAGGTCTAGTGCAATTTGCAAGATACATAAGGGCACCAATGACACTTAGATATGGTACTTCTGGACCAAGAATAACTTCATCATCTCCACATGGAGGGAATGGATCCTTTTCTATGTTTAATGATCTTACAACCATTGGAATACTTAATGGATTTTATTTATCCATATTAAAACGTTTAAGGATCTTTTCTGTATAATTTGCCTGGTGAACAAAAATTTCACATTCTTTTTGTTCGATTTGCAAACACAGACAATACTTGGTTTTTCCAAGATCCTTCATTTCGAATTCTTCCTTCAAGTACATCATAACTTCTTGAATTTCTTTATTCGTTCCAATGATGTTTAAATCATCAACATATACAGCAATAATTACACATCCGGATGTTGTTTTCTTGATGAAAACACAAGGGCATATTGGATCATTTACATATCCCTTTTTCATCAAGTGCTCACTTAGCCGATTATACAACATTCGGCCAGATTGCTTTAACCCATATAATGATCTTTGCAATTTTACAGAATAAAATTCTTTGGGTTTTGAACTTTGTGCTTCAGAAATCTTAAATCCTTCAGGGATTTTCATGTATATATCACTATCAAGTGATCCGTATAAGTAAGCTGTAACAACATCCATAAGACACATTTCCAAATTTTCAGACACTGCCAAACTAATCAAATATCGAAACGTAATTGCATCCATAACAGGAGAATACGTTTCTTCATAATCAATTCCAGGCCTTTGAGAAAAACCTTGTGCAACAAGTCTAGCTTTATATCTGACTATTTCATTTTTCTCATTTCGCTTTCGAATAAAAACCCATTTGTATCCAACAGGTTTTACACCTTCAGGTGTGAGGACTATAGGTCCAAAAACATTGCGTTTATTCAGTGAATCCAATTCAACCTGGATGACATCTTTTCATTTGACCCAATCATGACGAGTTTTATATTCACCAAAAGATTTTGGTTCATGATCCTCATTTTCATTTACGATGTCACAAGCCACATTATAAGAAAATATCTCATCAATATCTTCTATGTCTTTTCGGTTCCATATTTTTCCAGTATTAATATAATTGATAGAGATTTCACGATTCTCGTCAGTTTGTGGTTTTGACAGAATATTTTCATCATCAGGTGATTCTTCTGGAACACCATTTTCTATTTTAAGATCGTCGTGTTTCTCTATGCCTTTTATTTTCCGAGGATTTTTATCCTTGGAACCGACTGGTCTTCCACGCTTCAAGCGTTTTATGACATCATGAGTGTCTTCAATTTGTTTCTTTGGAATTTCAATTCGAGCAGGGGCATTTACAGCAAGTATATATGATTTTGTTACCCCTTTTGTGTCTACAAATGCATCTGGCATTTGATTTGCAATTCTTTGCATATGCACAATTTGCTGTACATCTTTCTCACATTGTTTGATCCTTGGATCCAAATGTAACAATGATGGTACATACCATGTGATTTCTTTTTCGATGCGTTTCTTTTCTCCTCCTAACACTGGGAAGATTTCTTCATTAAAATGACAATCAGCAAAGCGTGCTGTAAACACATCGCCTGTCTGAGGCTCAAGATATCGAATGATTGATGGACTATCATAACCGATATAAATACCGATTTTTCTTTGTGGACCCATTTTTGATTGTTGAGGTGGTGCAATAGGCACATACACCATACATCCAAAAATTCTCAGATGAGAGATATTTGGTTCTTTACCAAATGCAAGTTGCAATGGGGAGAATTTATGATATGCACTTGGTCTGATGCGAACTAATGCCGCAGCATGTAAAATTGCATGTCCCCATATAGAAATAGGGAGTTTTGTTTTCATAATCATTGGTCTAGCAATCAGTTGTAGACGTTTAATCAATGATTCAGCTAATCCATTTTGCGTATGAACATGAGCTACAGGATGTTCAACAGTGATTCCCATTGACATACAATAATCATTGAAAGTCTGGGATGTAAATTCTCCAGCATTATCAAGTCTTATTTTCTTGATTGTATAATCGAGAAATTGATTTCGCAATTTTATTATTTGAGCCATCAATCTTACAAATGCCACATTTCGAGTTGACAATAAGCATACATGTGACCATCTGCTAGAGGCATCGATCAATACCATAAAGTATCGAAATGGTCCACATGGTGGATGAATTGGCCCACAAATATCACCCTGAATACGTTCAAGAAATATGGGTGATTCAGTTTGGATTTTAGCTGGCGATGGTCTTATAATAAGTTTTCCAAGAGAACATGCTTTACATTGAAACTTATTATTCTGAAAGATCTTCTGGTCTTTCAATGGATGACCATGCATATTTTCAATAATTCTTCGCATCATTATTGAACCAGGATGTCCCAATCGATCATGCCAATTTGTTAATATTGAAGAACTATTAACCACCATATTTGATTCGATTGGCCTTATATGTGTATAATGCAATCCAGTAGGGAGCATTGATAATTTTTCAACCACATATTTCTTTCCTGATTTATATGTGGTAAGACACATATATTTCTGATTTCCATCAGTTATCATCTCAGTATCATACCCATGAGAGTATATGTCATTAAAACTTAACAAATTTCTTTTCGATTGTGGTGAATATAAAACATCATTTATCAGAAATTTTGTACCATTAGGTAACAAAAAATGTGCTTTTCCACAACCTTCAATCAAGTCTACAGGACCTGATATGGTATTCACCATTGTTTTTGTTGGTTTTATTTCCAAGAAATATCTTTCATCTCGCAGAATAGTGTGTGTTGTACCCTATCTGGTATGCAAATTTCCATGATATTATTTCCATGTTTGCTCATAGCATTTTCCATATCAAACTTCACAAAAAAATGCAATAAAGAAAAATTAAGTACAATACAAATGCAAAATATAACATGCTTTATAATACAAGAATGCATGAAAAATACAAATTTGTTACAATGTAGTCCCACCAATATTTTAATCAATGTCTTCGAAATCATTCAAAAAATCTGCAGCATTGAAACTAGTTGAACCAATTAAACGGTCACTATCTTCAACAAAATTTGTCTCTTTTCCTTTCCCCTTTGTCGATTCTTTATAGAGCTTACATAGGTGCTCAGGGGTTCGACAAATATGTGACCAATGTCCTGGAGTGCCACATCTATAACAAACACTCTCAGATCTTTTTGAGTGATTTTCATTTTCACTCGTATTTTCATGCTGCCTTTTTGGTCGGTGATTCGTGACGTTCTTTTGAGATGAGTTATTGAAATAACTACCTCGATTATTTTCATATCCACGGCCACGACCACGATCGCGATAATTTTTACGTCCACGTCCACGTCCACGCCCATTTCCTCGACCTCGTCCACGACCAAAATCTGGTCTATGCCTTTGATTTTGGTTTTCATTTTTCATTACGACATTTTCTTCAGGAAATGCCGTTGATCCAGTGGGTCGGGATTGATGATTTCTTACTAACAATTCGTTGTTCTTTTCCGCCACAAGAAGACATGCGATTAGTTCGGAATATCTCGAAAATCCACGCACTCTATACTGTTGTTGTAGAGTTATATTCGATGCGTGAAAAGTGGAAAATGTTTTCTCAAGCATTTCCATCTCTGTAACTTCAAGTCCACAGAATTTTAATTGCGAGACTATTCGATACATCGCAGAATTATAATCACTGACTTTTTTAAAGTCTTGAAATCTCAACGTATTCCATTCATCACGGGCTGTCGGAAGTATCACTTCCCTTATATGCTCAAATCTTTCTTTCAGCCCTTTTCATAAAGTCATTGGGTCTTTTTCTGTGAGATACTCACATTTCAACCCTTCATCAAGATGTCGGCGCAAGAAAATCATAGTTTTTGCTTTATCTTGTGAGGTTGATATATTATTTTCTTTGATGCTTTCACTTAGACCCAATGACTCAAGATGCATCTCAACATCAAGAGTCCATGACATATAATTTTTTCCAGTGATATCGAGTGCAACGAATTCAAGCTTTGCCAAATTTGACATGGTGGTACTAGAAAAATAACAATGCATTTTATTAGTTAATTTCTATTAGTATGATAATACAAAATAATGGAAGGACGAAAATTACAAGTGCGTATATAAATAGATAAAAAATCTGTGGTGGAAAATCGCCGGTGAGTACAAAACTCGTGAGCATGATAATCATAGTCGTTATGAAAAATAGCCTTAGAAAGGTCAAAAACTCCATCTTCTTCTTTTTCGAAAAAAAAACCGAGGAGAAAATATTTTGAGAGAAAGAGTGAATTTGGTGTGATTGAAAATGAGTTTGAGTGAACATATTTATAGGGCAAAAATTAGCCGTTTGTGACCGTTGGGGGTAAAGAAAAAAATCGAGTATGTGTTGAATAAAAATTTGTGATAATGATGCAATGAATATAATGATAATCATAATTAAATAATTATGTATATCATATCAAATTATTATAAGATCAGTGTCGTAGACAGCCTTTTATATAATGTTGTGAAATTATACCAATATAGTTAGTATAAAGTCAGGTATAGTATATCATATCACATTATTATAAGATCGGTATCGTAGACAACCTTTTATATAATAACATGAGATTATACAAATATGGCTAGTATATAAATACACAATAATATATATCATATCACGTTATTATAAGGTCAGTGTCATAGACAACCTTTTATATAATAACATGAAATTATATATTAATATAGTTAATATATATACATAATAAATATGTATCACGTTATTGTTTAAAAACCTTAGAGGCTTTTATACTTGTCGTATCCCTTACCGGGAGTGTGGGATGTCGTCTTAACATCCTCCCAGGATTTATAACAAGTTTTGAAAAAAAACTTATTTTTCATAACATGATATTATATATTAATATATACACAATAAAAATATATAAACAGTAAAATAAAAATTCTTACTTGTTGAATATTTTTGAATTCTTCTTGTATTTTGGAGCGTCGAAAAATATAGAGAACCTTCGAGCGATCGTGCTGATAACGTGTTGTGAAAAAGTAAAAATTTATGATAAAAAGTAAAAACTTCAAAACTCAAAATATATCAAACTCTATACTTTATAATATTTTTCTCTCAACTCAATTGTATTTTTCATCAGTGAAGACCTATTTATAGATCCACATTTGAGATTAGTCCAAAAATAAATAGATCATCATCTACATCATCACACACTAATTTTCCACATTTTACAACTCAATATTCAACATTCAACATTCAATATTCAACATAATATTAATAATAATAATATTTTTCAACACTTATGATATTATTTTATATTTATCATATTTCAGGGCCGACGGACGGAAGCGGAGTCGTGAGTTATAATTTATTTTTGAGATTTATGAAGTAAACTAGAGAAGCTTACTAAATGACTATTTAAGGATTTCCGAGCATCGCAAATTTATTTTAAATCCTTATAATTCGAGAGAAGTAGGTAAAGTTTTATTTTAAGGAATTTTGAGTAGTCTTATTTATTTTAAAAAAAATTTAAGTTTATTTAATTAACTTCAAAAAATTAGTATTTTAAAATTCGGATGAAAGTTATTTAATTCCTTTTAACTTTCAAACTTCAAAATTTTTAATAATTATAGTGTGTGTGGTGTAGTAGTTGCTACTAGCCTAATAACAATTCTATTATTTTTAAAATGACAACTACTAGTACACACATATATACATACACTTATACACATACCTACCCACTTTTAAACCACAAAAAAAAAAAGAAATTAGAAACCCTTCCTCTTCCCTTAACCCTAGCCGCCCCAACACTCCATTTCCCCACCAAACCTCACGCCTCCACCTCCTCCACCCTTAGCAGTCGTCCCGCCTCCTCAACGGCCAAATCTCAAGCCTAGGAAGGAAAGAAGGCTGCTCTTCACCTTTTCCAGTCCCTTTCAGTTTTTTTTTTCTTTTAGTTAAGGCAAGTATAAACCATCCCTTTGGCCACCAAATGAAGATATTTTGTTGTATGCTTTGTTCCTACCATTTATTTTGATTTTTCCGTAATTTCCAGCTAGTGTTTCAAATTTCTTTCAAAATAAGTAGGTATTTATGTGTAAATTTCGAACTCTCATGTATTTTGATGTTGTATTGAGTTATGTATTGTGTTTGAGTTGAGACTTGAAAGGGATATTGACCGGCTAAATCGGTGTGAATAAATTCTACTGGTAAGCATACCAGGTCAAATTATAATATAGTGGACAAAAGTCCAGATGTCGAACCCATAGGGACTGTATAAATATGAATACCAGAATATATTTACTTCTACTTAATCTAGACTAATAAAAAAAATTGATTTCAGATTTTAAACTAATAAATAAAATTGCAAGTAAATTAAATTCACTAAAACGCAGCAGAGATTATAGGTTGAATTCAATTTGGGAAAAACTCGATCAAGGACACACGTAGGTACCAGAAAATTCATGTAACAAGCAGTCGATCTAAGACATCAGACTTAATCTTAATTCACGGGAATTTTCCTAAATTGTTCAAAGGACTATTTCTAGAACAATAAAACCTATTCAAATAATGACGGATTAATCTTTCGTAATTCTAATCAAATTTGAATGCATGACGAACTGTGAAAATTCAGTTTACACCCAAACCGCATAATGAAACCAAATTCTATTTCTAGTTGGTTTTACAATATGTTGAATATCGAAGTGATCAAAATCGAAAACTCCTCTGTCGAATTGGAATCAATTAACATTCAAACAAATAACTGGCCAGGAAATTGACAAGACAAATATAAATTCGATAATCAATAAAATAAAATAAAGTCTGAAATTTTTTGAATAAACCATCAAGTTTTATACATAAATTTTCTGGCCCAATCACGTGGCCTTGATCGAAGAAAAACTACTCAAATAACGAAAACAATATTCAACAAAAGTTTAATAATCTAAAGAAGAAAGGAAGAAGAACTCGAATGGAACTTTCTTCAATCTCCAAGGCTCTGCCCTAGCCGCCTCACGATCTCTGCGTGCGATTCCAACCCTTTAATCACGTTCTAAACTCTCTTATTTATATGTCTTTGAAATCCCATAAAATAAAGCCCGGAAAGTTAAGAATTTTAATTTCTGAAATTTTATTTTTCTGATTCTGCGACATGAACGGACCCTGGATCACGGCTCTGGCTCAATTACTGTTCCAGGATCACATTCACATGAAAATTGATCAACACAAATCGCTTCATTCTCTTGGTTGTTATCAGGATCTGAATTCATAAGAAGCTCAATCTGCTCATCGAAGGCTCTCAAAGAATTGATATGGGTTTCTGAAAATTTCTGGTTGATCTCTGGCTGTTTATTAACAATGTCTTGCAATTGAGCCACGTAATCCTCAAAATGCCCTATACACTCTTCTTGATACTCAGGTGGTTGGTTCACAAAATTTGCGGAGTTGAATTCTGGAGGATATTGGTGACTCCAACCCTACAGTGAAGGATCACAATGCCAATGGTAGTCGAAATCCGCTATATCATTTAACAAGTGCATCGCACTGTCGTAATCTCTGCTGAACAAGTGAGTGCCAGTGGCCAAAGCTCCATAATCAATCTAATTTCTTGTTGTCGCATCCAAACCACCATAAAAAATCTGAATTAGAGTGTAGTTCGAAAAATCATGGTATCGAAATCTGTCTGCCAAATAATTGAATCTCCTCCAAGAAACATAGAATGACTCCGAGTATTGCTTTCCAAAACTTGTGAATACCCGTCGATTATCCATCTCCAAGCACCTCACAAGTAAAAAAATTTATAATTAAAATTAAAAATTAAACAGAAGCAAGAAAAAAAAATGTCTAGTCCAAAGCAAATAATCTATCCTAATATTAACTAAACAGTCCCCGACAACGGCGCCAAAAACTTGACCGGCTATGTAGCGACCCATACCGGATCCGTTACCTAATCAGAGATAAGAGCATAATTAAGCATGCATTAAATAAAATTGCTGCGGAAGACTTAAATACAAGAAGACCGGCAGAATACAACCGGCTAAACAAACTCGATTATACAACCCAATAGAATTACTTAAATAAACCTACAGCTAATCTTGCTGTCTTCAAGGATTACTGGCCTCTCCAAGCTCCTGGTGCTCAATCCCGCACCTAAACCTGCCCCGTTGAATGGGGTTTCCAGATACACAGAAAAGACTGAACGTGAGCGCTAAGCTCAATACGAAAGCACGGATAAACATACAAATATGATGCATGAAAATGACAGGGTATCCATATCTGGGATAACTGTATACAAACTGCTCAGATTGGCGCCTGTAATATGAGCTCGTCACATCGGGGTAGCTAACCACTGTATGCGACCACTCACTCCCGAATCTCGAACGCGGACCACGGAGTCCTCTAGGTATCAGTACCTAAGGGTACTCGATATCAAACGTCCAAACAGGGCTGAGTAACCCTAACTGGCTCATCTCAAAAGATGTACAGACGTACAGGCACAAGATGATATGTACATGCCATATATCAATAACAATAACATGCAAACACATAAATTCAACATATAAGCATGCATATCTGCTGGCAATCTCAGTCAGTACTTACGTACCTTTCTACAGGCAGTCCTAGCAGTCCAACTCTAGGTTCCAAGCCTATCATCAACTCTACAATGCAAATACTCATGCATCATTCATTAAGTTCTAAAAGCCTTAACTAAGCTATTGCATACTCCTAAATAATTTAAGGAGACTATAGCTATACATGTGTCCGTCGTCAGCCCATTGATGGAGACTATCCCGCAACTAGGGGCACACCCCTGTTGCAGTTCCATAGCCTCGAGCACTGCTCCACTACACGAGCACTGCTCCGCTACTATGTCAGACACTGTCTGACTATACTATAATATTTTTTCCTACTCCAACTCTAAAATAAGAGTACCCAAAGCCCTAAAATAGAGCCACGTGGGCAAAGGAGAGGAACTCGGAATTCGAACCAAATGAGGAGCCCGGACCTTATATTTATAGAGCATGTTCGGATCGTCCGATCCTGACTTCGGATCGTCCGAACTGCTTTGGGCCGTCCGATCGCTTCATCGGATCGTCCGATATACGCCACGCATCCAACCATTCGCATGCAACCATACACCTGTCCAATACACTATTCGGGCCGTTCGAACCGGCTCTTTGGATCGTCCGAACATCTCCCCGATGATGTCACCAATGACGTATTATTTTGGGACAGCTGACCGCATGAGTTTGGATCGTCCGAACCCACTTCGGACCGTCCGAAGTCTTCAGAGCCTCCGAAGCCTGGCTCCGTCCATGTTCGGATCCTCCGAACTCAAGTTCGGAGCGCCCGAACCTGCTGAACCATACCCACCATTTTTGAGTGTCCTGGATCCATTTCTGGACTCCGTTAATCCATTTGAAATTTCCTTAATCATGTTTTACTAAATCCGAACATGATCCTTCAATTAACTACTCATTAATTGTTAGTTTTGGATACGGGCTACTACATTCTCCCCCCCTTGAAAGATTTCGTCCTAGAAATCTAGGGTAAACCCCGAGAATGTAACATAGACCACTTGCCCAATCCACCAATAGTTCCAGTTTGAAACATCTGGTCGAATAACCTTGACAATCCCAAACCTCGCTAAACCCGCAGGGTCTTGTTCATTCACATCAGAACATATACTCAGTTTAGAATCCTCACTGATTCCAAACTCTCACGCCTTTAACAATTATCCTGACAATCATTGCCTTCTTATCAGTAATCCTGCGAAAATTTGAGTAACACTACTGACTACCGTCAGTTTTCCTTCGTTAACCGCAAACGACACGACACCTTCGATCCAAACTTCTGACTGTATCAGCCGTACTAACTACAGATCTTAGTGATGACACTCTTGTTAAGATCGTAATTAGTCCTTAGCTACCTCTAGACACTCACGAATTCCATTGCTGCCCATCGAGAAAACAAGATACAATACATTGTATCTCACTGGTCTAACGATAACATTGCATCCCTCGATGTTATCGCAAGGCGCTAAACAATCGATCTAGATTCAACTTTCGGTAAAATCTTAAATATCCCTTTCCAAGAACTCTTCCGAGTTATTCCTTATCACTAAATCATATTTCCGCAAACTGGATCAATCGTTGCTAACACCAAGCTATGCTCAGATCAAAATCCGCCCATGGTAATCTCAGCAACGCTATCAACGAACTATGATCACAAGAGTCAACCTAAGACCACTTTCGTGATTTGCAGAATCCAAAAGCCCCGATTCCCACATTCATGGGGATTCCTAACGACTAAAGAATTCCCTAAATGCACCTGAATCGCTGTATCTATGCATACCATACTTCTAGTATTATCCCCAGTACTTCTCGACTCCCTATATCCCAATTCAGCACCAGTTGGAATAATCTGATCAATCAAGTCGATCTACTGTGGCTCTCGTTCTGCCTGACTATATCAATCCTAATCAGACAATTACTTATCAAGAAAAAATCTCAGGGCTCGATCAATATCGATGATCTTACTGCCACACGTCCGCAAATCCTAAATACTTGAAATCAAAAGAACCACACTTGATTCAATCCTCTATCTCTGACAGAGTCAAACAACAGCTACACGTAGTCACTAGTGTCATGCCTGCACTAGTCTAGACATAATATCCACTGTCTATATTCATTTAAGATGATCATTAGGACCTGCCAGACCCAAAACGCACTACAAGTCTGAAAGATTCCAACTAACGCTGAACATGTTCCTGATAATTATATCTCTCGCTAAGGCTGCAACAATTTAAGACTGAGGTAACCTGCCACGATGTCCCACCTGAAATCACCATCAAGTGTACACTGTCATAAGTCACGCTTCCCTCACGTCTCAAATAGTCATGTACAATCCTTAGCATCAGATATAAATCATTACTGAAGGAAACCATCATTGCTGGAAAATACTTCCCCCGGGTCAATGTTTCAGACAATTTTACAAAATCATCTCCTGGATAACTCCTACCACAAGAGAATCCAATCATCGACTAGATCCACTAGTCTCGCAGTATCCCATTGACTAAAACTATCTGCTCAGAGTACACGCTCGTTAAGGAAATCCCTCCAGGACTAGTCCTTATGGCAGAAATCCAAACCAATATCTCCGACGACAGTCAGACAATATCTGAACCACTGATACCTAACCAGGAATCTAATCCAAGGTCATATCCCGTCGTGACTGTTACCAAGACTCTATACTGAGAAGACTTCCCACCGCCGATCCTGAAGCACAAGGGCTTCCAGTCAATCTCCGAAGTACAAAGACTCCCAGAGTAACACTGGCATAGGGTCGCGCTGATAACGCTAAGTCGTGTCGCGCCCAAATTACCCGACTCCAATCAGATAAATAAATTATGTAGTAGTGAGAGTAGGGATCGTTCCCACGAGGAAAGGTAAATTTAATGTGTCCTAAGTAAATAAAAAGGGGGTTTTGAAGTTTGGACTAACTACTAAGAAATTTAAGCAAATTTAAATATTCAAATTATCACTATCATGCAAGATTGAAAATTAAATTGGAAAAATCAATAAGAGACGAGACTTGGTATCAGTCGACTACACCCTTGATATTTATTCATTCAATAATCGATTCTCTAAAAATAATTAATCCCATTAAATATTCGTCACTGAAAACTAAATTTCTGTTTCACCGTAATTTTAGTTAATTAGAAAACAACATTCTAAATTAACCCTTACCAATGAATTAACCCGATAACAGCAATCTAGATTTAAATCCACGGTAGCATTCAAACTAGTAAAACTAACAAAACTAGACAACACAAACACCAGCAGTTATATTTAGCCTAGTTAATAATTGATCCTACAATTTAATAAATTCAACAGCAAAAAATATCAAACGTAGTTGCTTCGCAAATTAGATTATTCAAACAATTACGGATTTGAATTCTAATTTAGCTATAGCTTGCAAAACAAAATCCTAAGATGGCCAATCCTAAAATCTCGCATACAAACATGAAATAAACCAGATCAAAGATTGATACTTAATAAAGATTAAACACTGAAAATCAAATCTCATGAATAAAATATATCAAGGTTTCGTCTCCCTCAACCAAGTATAAAAGGTTTAGCTACAACGATTCATCACCAAATCAATAAAAATTCCAAGAAAAGAAGAAACTTAGAGTAGAAATTGAAAAACAAAACCTAGCCTCCAAGAAAAATTCTCCACAATCTGATAATAATCTTCAAAAGCCGGAATAAAGGTCTAATAAAGGCTAGAGACTAAAATAACAAAGTTTCAAAAAATATAAAATTTTTCCCGAATAGCGATGCCCGCTCGATCGGCAACATCCTGCGGATCGAGCGAGCCAAAATTCCCAAAGTTACTGCATGGCAAAAACATGCAACGCTCGATCGGTAAAAGTCTGCGGATCGAGCGGCCAAAATTCTTCATGCCTACTGTCTTCAAAGTAAAGGCGCCCACTCGATCTGCAACATCCTGCGGATCGAGCGGCTGAAAATCTTCAGAAATTCCCATCATTTACATGACTCTAAAGTACCTTCCAAGTATCCGCAAAATTGCACAACCTAACCACAAAATCGGGAAATCGATCATGCAAGCACGGAACATGCAAAATGAACAAAATGCATAAATAAAACATGTAAACTAATGCAAAACAACAACAAAATGACTTTAACAAATGCAATAAAAATGTAACTATCAAACTCCCCCACACTTAATCCTTACTCGCCATCGAGTAAGTCATGCAAACAGAATATGCAAACAAAAATCAAGAAATACTACGGAGCTCTGGCCTCAGTTCATTTTTCAACTTTTCACAACCATCCATCCAACTCATATTGTTTTGAAAATTTTAAAACCAGACTGATTTCACCTCACAAACTCATAAACCCCGCAACTAAAGTTCAAAACACTCACCTCCAAATCCAATTCACACATTCATAGATCATGAGGACTTTTCATGGTTTCACAGGATTACAATGAATAGAAATCAAATCAACACACTCATCAATAGGTTAAACACAAAGAAATCTAGTGTGTGCGTGTTTTGATAAAAAATTTATACTCATCAATAGTGTCAATCAACAGTCCATAGGCAAAATTCTCGTAACCCCTCTCCACTAGTATATTAGGCGACTGTGACTCGGTCAATAGGTCTTAATTGGCTTATAATGTAGGCTTGGCTTATAGCTACAATAAAGGAAAATAATTCAAAGAGGAAGTAAATTATGTCTATCTTTAGAGTTCACTCCTTTTCATTCAGTTTTCACACCGCTTTTCACTTCATTGATCTCCATTTTTTCTTTTCTAATGCTTTTCACCATTAAATTTTCCTTCTTTTTCACCACTTTTTTCATCATTTTTTTCAATCCCCTTTTTACTACTATTTTTTCTTTTCTTCTTTTTTTTTTTCAAGCTATCATCCCACCATTCCATATTGACCATTCAACGCAGGAGCATAAAATAATTTTAACATTCAACTAACTCCCTTAAAGGTAGGAAACAATGTTTTAGGCTATGGGCAGTAGTTGTAGGACCTCGAAATAATGCCGAATGGGAGTTTACCACACGTTTGCACGCATGTCATTCGTTTTTTCAATCAGGCTCAAACAAGGTACTAGGGATAATTAATAAAGTGGGTGGCTTGAAAAGCTCAAACGAATTCAGAAAAATTGCCTACATCACTCCTAAGTCACAGTTTACCCGTATTTCGCCTCGAGGGGTGTTTGAACAAGTTCTAGACATGTCTCAATTCACAATCAACTCATACAATTATTAATCAGTGCAGAAAAGAGAAATCATCAACAGTAAACGATGATTTTGCACAAAATTCAGAAATATGCACCTCATGTGCTCATATATATGTGAAGGCTCAAAGGGCATCTAAGGACAAAAGATTCAAGAAAATTTAGGCCCAAATAATCCAAACAATGCCTCAATCCTATCTATGTTTGTATGTTTCAAAATTCAGATTTGAGTATAATTCACAGTGCATGTAGGAGTCCACTTGTCTACTGAGTTCCATCAGTGCAAAAATTTATCAGATAGGCATGTAATTCACAAACAAAGATTCATCATTGGCCAGGCTACCCGTTTCTTTCTCAACTCAAAACAAAATGCAACCGAATGCTAAAACCTAAAACGAACTAAATGCAACAACGCAATGATATGCAATGCATGAATGCAAGCCCCCACACTTAAACGAAACATTGTCCTCAATGAAAGACAACACAAAACTCAACCAAACAACTAAAACAGAATGAAATGCAAAAAAAAAAAAACGAAAACGGGACTCCCCTGGTTTAAAGGTCGGCGGCGTCTTCCTCTTCAGCCTCCGGAGGAAGGACAGGAGTGGCATACTGGAAAAGAAAAGGTGGCGGATATGGCAGAGTAGCCGGAGCGACATTTGGATCAAGACCAAAGTGCAATGTGAGATTCCGCAATAAAGCATCCACAGCTTGCAAATTATGATTCGCCACCGTATTATATGCATCCTGATGATGGGCGTAGGCAGTGAGCTCATGGATGGCATCGGCTTGAGAGCGACGAGGAGGTGGAGGTGGCCTTGGCGGGGCTGGCGGTTGTTGAAAGTGGTCGTCCCTCATAAAATGCTTAACACGATACGCCCTCTTGGCTTCGATAAAAGCGGAGTCGAGTGGTCGCTGAGGCTGCAACCACTCTTCATCATTGCGAATAACAAATCCGGCGTGTATGCATAGAAAAGAGATGATCATGGGAAAGTAGAGACTCACTGTGACATTATGGATCGAACGGTGGATCTCATTATGGATGATGCGCCCCACATTGATTGGTGCTCCTATATCAAGCGCATAAAGGAGGATAGCGCGCTCAAGATTTACCTCGCATGAATGTAATATCGGTATTAGACGCCGATTCACAAAAGCATACCAAGAAGCAGGAAGCACACGTAGGAAACGCTCTTTGAAGTTCACGACGGAAACTGGGTCAACCCATGTAGCTCCAGGGTATGCCAGTTGTTCAAGCGACTCATCCAAATCCGGATCGGCTTGCAGGCTTTGATAGAGAGAATCGTCCACCTCCGGTATTTCATACAAAGCATTCAACTCATTGGGCAAAAAAGAAATCAGTTTCCCCCTGACAACCGCCTTGCTATCCTTCCTTTCTGTTGCATTCGCATAAAATTCACGAACAATCGGTACTACAGCTGGAGGAGGTGGCTCGCAGAATTTTGTCCAAACCCGCTCATGAATAGTCCCTACAATATCAGGATAGCCTAATTCTAACTCAAAGCCGTGTTCAGAAATGGGGGAACGATTTACCTTGGCGGTGATGTAACGATCACGAGGGGCATCAGTGACAAAGAGCCCGGTGAATTCGGCATAAGAGCGATCGGCGGCTCAAGAAGATGACTCGCCTTGAATGCGGGTGCGTTTAGGTCCCATGGAAAGTATGAAGATGACACCAAGAGTAAAGGATGCAATACGTCGAACACTTGGCGTGTGAAAAGAATTCGGTGCCTTCGTGAAGAAACGGAAGAGTCACAACAGAGAATGAAGTCCGGGAGAGATGCCTGAGAGAAATCCCTGCGGATTAAAAGAAAAAAAAAACAAAGTATTATGGAGAGAAATTTGTAGAAGGGATTTTGGGGATTTTGGGATTTGAAAGATTGGAAAAGAGAGAATGATAGGGGAGGCGGGGTTTCTGCATTTTAATTAGAGCAAAAAGACTGTCGCTCGATCGGCAAAATGTTGCAGATCGAGCGACACAAAAAAAAATTCAAGTACTGTCCCGAACCAAAGCACTCTCACTCGATCGGCAAAATGTTGCAGATCGAGCGAGAGAAAAAATAGCAAACTTACTACCCGAACAAAAGAGTGCTCGCTCGATCGGTAAAATGTTGCCGATCGAGCGAGCCTAAAAAAAATTAAAATATTTTTGGCTTTTTCAAAATTTCGGAAAAACAAGAAAAACTGGGAAATAAAATTAAAACTAAGGAAAAAGAAACAAAAATAAAGCAATATAAAAAAAACGAGTAAAAGCAAAAGGGAAAGAAACACTGGGTTGCCTCCCAGTCAGCGCTAAATTTTGTAGTTAGTCTATAGCTCGACTGCATGCCGTGATTTAGTCGACATTTGGCGGAGCATCTAGAGTGATATCATGCTCGTCCCCTCCGACGTGCACTTGGACTCCCATTTACCTTGAATATTTTGGAAGTGTCCAAACTTTGAATTTTGACTGAACCATGAGAAAAGACATTAGTTATCACAAACGGTCCATTCCAACGCGAACGTAACTTACCTGGAAACAACGGAAGTCGTGAATGATAGAGCAAAACTTTCTGACCAACTTCGAAGTTCCGTCGAGAGATCATCTTGTCGTGGAAAGCCTTTGTTTTGTCCTTGTAAATCTTGGAGCTAGCATAGGCATCATTTCGGATCTCTTCCAATTCTTGCAACTGCAGCTTTCGGTGTTCGCCGCTCTCATCCATCTGCATGTTAAAGTGTTTGATGGCCCAATAGGCTCTATGCTTCAATTCCACTGGCAGATGTCATGGTTTCCCAAAAATTAGCCGATATGGAGACATTCCAATTGGCGTCTTCAACGCGGTTCTATACGCCCCCAAGGCATCATCCAAACGCAAGCTCCAATCCTTTCTTGTAGGGTTCATGGTCTTTTCTAGGATAGATTTGATCTCTCTGTTTGATACCTCAGCTTGACCGTTGGATTGTGTATGATATGCAGTGGAGATCTTGTGCATCACATGGTACGTTTTAAGCAAACTCGCCACAGTTCGGTTGCAGAAGTATGTACCTCTATCACTGATGAGGGCTCTCGGAATTCCAAACCTAGAGAAAATGTTATGCTTGATAAACTCTGCAACAACTTAAGAATCGTCAGTACGGGTGGCCTTTGCTTCCACCCACTTCGAGACATAATCCACAACAAGTAGTATATAAATATAACCATATGAACTCGGAAAGGGTCCCATGAAGTCGATGCCCCATACATCAAAGATCTCACAAACTAGAATAGGTTGTTGGGGCATCTCCTTTCGTTGGGAGATGTTACCTGTCTTTTGGCATTGAGCGCACGACTTACAGAACAGGTAAGCGTCTCGAAATAAGGAAGACCAGAAAAATCCGATGTCCAACACCTTCCTTGCTGTACTTTTTGCTCCAAAGTGGCCACCACATGCATAAGAATGACAGAATGTGAGGATAGGGATTACCTCGCTTGCGGGGACACATCGACGTATAACTTGATCAGCGCAGTGTCTCCACAAGTATGGATCATCCCACACATAATACTTCGCATCGCTTCTCACTTTGTCTTTTTGCGCCCTTTAAAATTCAGAAGGAAAACCATTAGTAACTAAATAATTCACAATATTTGCGTACCATGGTAATTCGGTGCTCGCTGAAAATAATTGCTCATCAGGGAATTCTTCTCGCAAATTCAGCTCCTTATCCACATGAACTAGGCGACTCAAGTGGTCAGCAACTTGATTCTCGGTCCCTCTTTTGTCCTTGATTTCCACATCAAATTCGCTCAAAATTAATATCCATCGGATCAGCCTTGGTTTTGCCTCCTTCTTTGCCATCAGAAAACGAAGAGCTGCATGATCAGAGTAAACAATAACTTTAGCACCAAGCAAATATGAGCGAAATTTTTCTAATGCAAAAACAACAGCTAAAAGCTCCTTTTCAGTAGTGGAGTAGTTCCGTTGAGCATCGTTCAGGATACGCGAAGCGTAATAAATAGCATGCGATGCTTTCCCAAATTTTTGGCCTAAAACAGTGCCAACTGCATAGTCACTAGCGTCACACATAATCTCGAATGGCTTGCTCCAATCCGGCGACTGGATTATTGGTGCATATGTCAAGGAGTTCTTCAATTTGTCAAATGATGATTTGCATGACTCATTAAACTCAAATGACACATCTTTTTGTAAAATCTTGCACATGGGTGATGCAATCTTGGCGAAATCTTGAATATACCTCCTGTAAAAACCTGCATGGCCAAGAAAAAAACGCACTTTCCGCACACATATGGGATAAGGGAGAGACTGAATGATATCAATTTTTGCCCTATCTACCTCTATTCCCTTAGATGACACAACATGACCTAACACCACACCTTGCCCCACCATAAAATGACATTTTTCAGAATTTAAAACTAGGTTGGTTTCGACACACCTCTTAAGGACAAGCGCAAGGTTAGACAGACAGTTTTCGAATGAATCACCATAGACAGTGAATTCATCCATAAAAACTTCTAAAATATGCTCAATAAAGTCTGAAAAGATACTAACCATACACCGTTGGAAAGTGGCCGGTGCATTGCAAAGTCCAAAGGTCATCCGTCGATATGCAAAGGTGCCAAACGGGCAAGTGAATGTCGTTTTGTCCTGGTCCTCCGGTGCGATAGCAATCTGAAAATAACCAGAATATCCATCAAGAAAACAATAGTAAGGATGACACGCTAACCTTTCAATCATTTGATCAATAAAGGGTAAAGGAAAGTGGTCCTTTCGGGTTTCGGCATTCAGCTTCCTATAGTCAATACAAACCCTCCACCCATTTTGAATACGGGTGGGAACCATCTCGTCATCCTTATTCTTTACCACAATAATTCCGGTTTCTTGGGTACCACTTGAACCAGACTAACCCACTGACTGTCAGAAATTGGGTAGATAACCCCAACTTCAAGTAGTTTCAAAATTTCAGCCTTTACCACCTCCATCATTGGTGGATTCAGTTTGCGTTGCGGCTGACGTGAGGGGTTTGCTCCTTCCTCCATCAATATTTGGTGCATACACGTGGAAGGGATAATTCCCTTGATGTCTGCTATAGTCCATCCAATAGCAGTCTTGTGCTCTTGCAATACTTTGACTAACTGCTCCTCTTGATCGACTTCAAAACTATTGGAGATGATAACCGGTAGTGTTTCTCCTTCACCAAGGAAAACATACTTCAGATGGTTTAGAAGCGTCTTTAGTTCGACCACTGGTGCCTGCAAAATAGATGGAAGACACCTAATATTAGAGATTGACAAAGATAAGTAAGAGACATTACCTGACTGAGGTAGCTCAGACGAACTATTCAGAATTTTCTCAATCTCTTCCACTTCTTGACTGCATCGAATCCCATCTTCCGTCTGCATAATGGGTGTTGTAATAGCCACCTCTAGCTCATCTTTCCCTGCATTCTCACAATACTCTTGTGCCAAGTAATCCATAATATCAACAGAAAATACACAATCATCACTATCAGGAAATTTCATGGCATCATAAATATTAAATTTCACAACCTCGCCATCGAATTCCATAGTCAGTGTGCCACTGTGAACATCAATTTTTGTCATGGAAGTTTTAAAAAACGGTCTGCCTAACAAAATAGGACTATTATGATCACCGTTTTCCATGTCTAGCACATACAAATCTACAGGAAACACCAATTCATTGACTTGCACTAACACATCTTCTACTACTCCCCTAGGGTATGCATTAGACCTATCAGCTAACTGAATAAAAATTCCAGTTTTGTTCAATGGGCCAAGTTTCAAGGATGCATAGATGGAATAAGGCATAACATTAATTGATGGTCCTAGATCTAACATGGCCTTCTCAAGTCTAACATTTCCTATAGTGCATGGGATAGAAAACATACCTGGATCCTTACATTTTGCGGGCAATTTTCTTTGGATCACAGCAGATACGTTCTCACCAAGTTCCACTTTTTGACAACCCTTTAGTGTCTGTTTCCTCTTTGCTGTGCACAGTTCTTTCAAGAACTTCGTGTATCGAGGCACCTGCTTAATAGCATCTAACAGCAGAATATTCACCTCACATCTATGAAAAGTCTCATAAATATCCTTTATCCCTTCATCTTTTCTAGACTCTTTTAGTGCTAAGGGAAAAGGGGCGACATGCTTATATTCAAAAAGTGGAGGGAACTTACCTCTTGGCGCTTCTTGTTTGGTGGATTCACCATCAATCGCCTTTGGTTATTCTTGTGGCTTCTCCTTGGGTGAAGCCTCCACCTCTGTTTCCTTGATCTTCAACTCCTTCCCATTCCATAGAGTGATTGCACTTGCGTTTTCTCTGGGGTTTGGAATTGTTTGAGATGGTAGAGCGTGAGAATGTTGTTCTTCTAACTTATTAATGGCGTTGGCGAGCTGCCCCATCTGGGTGTTCAAGTTTTGGATACTTGCTCTCGTTTCCTGTTGAAAAGCTACAGTGTTAGTGGAAAAATCCTTAACAATATTCTCGAGAAACTCACCTGGTGTTGGTATCTGAGGTCGCTGCTGTTGTTGAGGATATGGTGGCCTATAGGCTTGATTTTGCGGTGGTGCTTGAGTCCCGATTGATTTGCTTGAGGATTCCCATATCTTAGATTTGGATGATCCTTCCAACCAGGATTGTATGTGTTGGAGTAGGGATCATACTTCCTCTGTGGTGGTTCGGGAAATCCTCCAGTAGCATTGACCTGTTCAACTGACTCTTCTTGAAGTGTGGGACACGCATCAGTAGTATGTCCCATTGCAGCACAAATCCCACATGCCTTTGTAGTCTGTCCATTCCCTACAACCATCTGACGCACAAGAGTCGTCAATTCAATTAATTGCTGTTCAAATGAAGAGACATTTACCTCGTTGTTCTTCCTTGGTGGATGTTCATTCCTGATGGTGCCAAATTGTTGAGAGTTGGCAGCCATGCTCTCTATTAAATTCCTCGCTTGTACCGGAGTTTTGTCCAAAAAAACTCCTCCACTGGCTGCGTCTAGCATACTCCTGTCATGAGGTAACAAACCTTCATAGAAAAATTGTATAAGTTGATTTTCACTTATCTGGTGCTGCGGACAGCTAGCACAAAGCTTCTTGAACCGCTCCCAGTATTCATGCAGTGATTCCCCGGAGTATTGCTTGATCCCATAGATTTCCTTTCGGATGTTCGCAGCTCTAGAAGCTGGAAAGTATTTCTACAGGAAGGTTCTTTTCATCTCTGTCCAAGTCGTGATAGATCCAGAGGGCAAGTAGTATAGCCAATCCTTAGCAGCACTCTTCAAAGAGAAAGGAAAAGCCCTCAGCTGAATCTGCTCCTCTGTCACTCCATGGCATTTCATACTCGTGCAGACCTCATGAAATTCCATCAAGTGTTTATTTGGATCCTCACCTGCAAGACCATGAAAGGAATGTAGTAAGTGAATTAACCCAGACTTAAGCTCAAAAGTTGCATTATTTTCTAATGTAGGAAAAGTAATGCATAAATGTTGTTGATTGGGATCAGGAGTGCCCAATTGTCTTAGACTCAGGTTAGCATTGGCAGCCATCTCTTCTTCTGGAAAAGCAGCTCGAGCAGCGGCTTCTTGTTGTTGCCTACGGAGTTCTCTCCTTCGCCTATGCAAAGTTCTTACAATCTCCGGATCGTAGAGAAAGTCTTCTTCAGCAAAATCACCTGAAAGCATGAACTAGAGAGAACTAGAAATAAAGAAAAGAGAAGAGAGTGAGATGAAACAAAATAAAACAAAACAAAAAAAGAAAATGAACACAAAAAAATTAACACCGTTCCCCGGAAACGGCGCCAAAATTTGATAGCGCTTAGTCGTGTCGCGCCGAAATTACCCGACTCCAATCAGATAAATAAATTATGTAGTAGTGAGAGTAGGGATCATTCCCACGAGGAAAGGTAAATTTAATGTGTCCTAAGTAAATAAAAAGGGGGTTTTGAAGTTTGGACTAACTACTAAGAAATTTAAGCAAATTTAAATATTCAAATTATCACTATCATGCAAAATTGAAAATTAAACTAGAGAAATCAATAAGAGAAGAGACTTTGTATCAGTCGACTACACCCTTGATATTTATTCATTCAATCATCGATTCTCTAAAAATAATTAATCCCATTAAATATTCGTCACTGAAAACTAAATTCCTGTTTCACCGTAATTTTAGTTAATTAGAAAAAAGCATTCTAAATTAACCCTTACCAATGAATTAACCCGATAACAGCAATCTAGATTTAAATCCACGGTAGCATTCAAACTAGTAAAACTGACAAACCTAGACAACACAAACACCAGCGGTTGTATTTAGCCTAGTTAATAATTGATCCTACAATTTAATAAATTCAACAGCAGAAAATATCAAACGTAGTTGCTTCGCAAATTATATTATTCAAACAATTACAGATTTGAATTCTAATTTAGCTATAGCTTGCAAAACAAAATCCTAAGATGGCCAATCCTAAAATCTCGCATAAAAACATAAAATAAACCAGATCAAAGATTGATACTTAATAAAGATTAAACACTGAAAATCAAATCTCATGAATAAAATATATCAAGTTTTTGTCTCCCTCAACCAAGTATAAAAGGTTTAGCTACAACGATTCATCACCAAATCAATAAAAATTCCAAGAAAAGAAGAAAACTAGAGTAGAAATTGAAGAACAAAACCAAGCCTCCAAGAGAAATTCTCCATAATCTGATAATAATCTTCAAAAACCGGAATAAAGGTCTAATAAAGGCTAGAGACTAAAATAACAAAGTTTCCAAAAATAATAAATTTTTCCCGAATAGGGATGCCCACTCGATCGGCAACATCCTGCGGATCGAGCGAGCGAAAATTCCCAAAGTTACTGCCTGGCAAAAACATGCACCGCTTGATCGATAAAAGTCTGTGGATCGAGCGGCCAAAATTCTTCATGCCTACTGTCTTCAAAGTAAAGGCGCCCGCTCGATCTGCAACATCCTGCGGATCGAGCGGCTGAAAATCTTCAGAAATTCCCATCATTTCCATGACTCCAAAGTACCTTCCAAGTATCCGAAAAATTGCACAACCTAACCACAAAACCGGGAAATCGATCATGCAAACACGAAACATGCAAAATGAACAAAATGCATAAATAAAACATGTAAACTAATGCAAAACAACAACAAAATGACTTTAACAAATGCAATAAAAATGTAACTATCACGCGCCCCATCACATCTAGTCATGGTCATAGTCCACAACTCGGCATATACTCGACCTGGTTCCTGATGAAATCCCATCATCGCAATTACCAACCTAATGAAGGTCAAACATACTACCGTTCTAAGGAAAAAACCTAGAACAAAGCCCAAAGTTCCTTTCCGAACAATATTTACATACCTCCAGATGAATCACCTCAGTCATTCACAAATTCCTGGATAATTAATACATGTATCATTATTTCAAGTTATGTACAACTTCTTTATTACAATCCCATGTAATACATACAGTATTCAAAATACAACTAAATGTACAACCAAGAACTTGAAATGATACAACCGAATTCTGATGATTCATTACAACTGAAATACTGTTTACAACTACAATAATACAGTATTAAAAATCATCGTACTCGTCTTTGTTTCTTGATCATGAAGCCTCTAATCGACACACGCATCGATACAAGCATACTCTCGTCCAAGTCTCTCTACATGTCCTCCTGCGAAGAACTTCGGAGAAATGGCACGTGATCGCTAACCAGCTATGTTCTACGTCAGTACATGTCAGCCGACCACCTCTGCACATGATCTACCATCAGCGTTCTTCTTGTATCCATATCATGCTTTTGAACATGAAGTTTCCCATTTGCCTACCGAAAGCATCGATACAAGCATACTGGCAAAACCATGTTCCGCATGAGTTTAATGACCTTACACTAAAAACCCGTCATGCCTTAAGAATTCGAGGCAATTCCTGGTGAAAGTCTATATGAAAGTCTCTCCAACTATGAGTGGAGAATCTCTTTGGACTGAAACCACATGGGTTATTACACACCATTTGTTCCAAAAAGCCCTCAAAGGTATCTGACACGATATACTCGTTTTTCTCTTCCAGTCTTTCCCGGCTAGAATCCATATGTTCTTCGATCAGCATCCCAATGCATCGAATTATAATCCGTACACAGCAGTCAATCTATCTAACGATATGCTACTACTGGTGTTCTCATCACTGTTGCATTCCTTATAGTAAAGACTTCTGCCGCAAACCTCGGCAATGAAGAACAAAATCTTCTTTCTTTAGGTCTCCTCAATCCTACAAGGATAATCCAACGTCTCAGTACTATTTCCCAAGTATCTTGCATGCAGCTCTGATACCATAAATGTAGCGACCCATACCGGATTCGCTACCTTATCAGAGATAAGAGCATAATTAAGCATGCATTAAATAAAATCGCCGCGGAAGACTTAAATACAAGAAGACCGACAGAATACAACCGGCTAAACAAACTCGATTATACAACCCAATCGAATTACTTAAATAAACCTACAGCTAATCTTGTTGTCTTCAAGGATTACTGGCCTCTCCAGGCTCCTGGTGCTCAATCCCGCACCTAAACCTGCCCCGTCGAATGGGGTGTCCAGATACACAGAAAATACTGGACGTGAGCGCTAAGCTCAATATGAAAGCACGGATAAACATACAAATTTGATGCATGCAAATGACAGGGTATCCATATCTGGGATAACTGTATACAAACTGCTCAGACTGGCGCCTGGAATATGAGCTCGTCACATCAGGGTAGCTAACCACTGTGTGCGACCACTCACTCCCGAATCTCGGACGCGGACCACGGAGTCCTCTAGGTATCAGTACCTAAGGGTACTCGATATCAAACGTCCAAACAGGGCTGAGTAACCCTAACTAGCTCATCTCAAAAGATGTACAGACGTACAGGCACAAGATGATATGTACATGCCATATATCAATAACAATAACATGCAAACACATAAATGCAACATATAAGCATGCATATCCGCTGGCAATCTTAGTCAGTACTTACGCACCTTTCTACAGGCAGTCCTAGCAGTCCAACTCTAGGTTCCAAGCCTATCATCAACTCTACAATGCAAATACTCATGCATCATTCATTAAGCTCTAAAAGCCTTAACAAAACTATTGCATACTTCTAAATAATTTAAGGAGACTATAGCTATACATGTGTCCGTCGTCAGCCCACTGATGGCGACTATCCCACAACTAGGGGCACACCCCTGCTGCAGTTCCACAGCCTTGAGAACTGCTCTGCTACACGAGCACTGCTCCGCTACTATGTTAGACACTGTTTGACTATACTATAATATTTTTCCCTACTTCAACTCTAAAATAAGAGTACCCAAAGCCCTAAAATAGAGCTACGTGGGCGAAGGAGAGGAACTCAGAATTCGCACCAAATGAGGAGCCCGGACCTCATATTTATAGAGCACGTTCAAATCGTCCGATCCTGACTTCGGATCGTCCGAACTGCTTCGGGCGGTCCGATCGCTTCATCGGATCGTCCGATCTCCGCCACGCGTCCAACCATTCGCATGCAACCATACACCTGTCCAATACACTATTCAGGCCGTCCGAACCGGCTCTTCGGATCGTCCGAACATCTCCTCGATGATGTCACCAATGACGTATTATTTTGGGACAGCTGGCCGCATGAGTTCGAATCGTCCGAACCCACTTCGGACCGTCCGAAGTCTTCAGAGCCTCCGAAGCCTGGCTCCGTCTATGTTCGGATCCTCCGAACTCAAGTTCGGAGCACCCGAACCTGCCGAACCATACCCACCATTTTTGAGTGTCCTAGATCCATTTCTGGACTCCGTTAATCCATTTGAAATTTCCTTAATCATGTTTTACTAAATCCGAACATGATCCTTCAATTAACTACTCATTAATTGTTAGTTTTGGATACGGGCTACTACAGGCTAAATCAGTGTGAATAAATTCTACTGGCAAGCGTACAAGGTCAAATTATAATATAGTGGACAAAGGTCCAGATGTCGAACCCACATGGACTGTATAAATATGAATACCATAATATATTTACTTCTACTTAATCTAGACTAATAAAAAAAATTGATTTCAAATTTTAAACTAATAAATAAAATTGAAAATAAATTAAATTCACTAAAACGAGCAGAGATTATAGGTTGAATTCAATTTGGGAAAAACTCGATCAAGGACACACGTAGGTACCAGACAATTCATATAACAAGCAGTCGATCTAAGACATCAGACTTAATCTTAATTCACGGGAATTTTCCTAAATTGTTCAAAGAACTATTTCTAGAACAATCAAACCTATTCAAATAATGACGGATTAATCTTTCGTAATTCTAATCAAATTTGAATGCATGACGAACTGCGAAAATTCAGTTTACACCCAAACCGCATAATGAAACCAAATTCTATTTCTAGTTGGTTTTACAATATGTTGAATATTGAAGTGATCAAAATCGAAACCTCATCTGTCGAATTGGAATCAATTAACATTCAAACAAATATTGGGCCAGAAAATTCACAAGACAAATATAAATTCGATAATTAACAAAATAAAATAATGTCTGAAAATTCTTGAATAAACCATCAAGTTTTATACATAAATTGTCTGGCCCAATCACGTGGCCTTGTTCTAAGAAAAACTACTCAAATAACGAAAACAATATTCAACAAAAGTTTAATAATCAAAAGAATAAAGGAAGAAGAACTCGAATGGAACTTTCTTCAATCTCACCGCCTCCGCCCTAGCCTCCTCACGATCTCTGCGTGCGATTCCAACCCTTTAATCACGTTCTAAACTTTCTTATTTATATGTCTTTGAAAGCCCATAAAATAAATCCCGGAAAGTTAAGAATATTAATTTTTGAAATTTTATTTTTCTGATTCTGCGACATGAACGGCTCTGGCTCAATTACTGTTGCAGGATCACATTCACATGAAAATTGATCAACACGAATCGCTTCATTCTCTTGGTTGTTATCAGGATCTGAATTCATAAGAAGCTCAATCTGCTCATCCAAGGCTCTCAAAGAATTGATATGGGTTTCTGAAAATTTCTGGTTGATCTCTGACTGTTTATTAACAATGTCTTGCAATTGAGCCACATAATCCTCAAAATGACCTATACACTCTTCTTGATGCTCAGGTGGTTGGTTCACAAAATTTGCAGAGTTGAATTCTGGAGGATATTGGTGACTCCAACCCTGCAGTGAAGAATCACAATGCCAATGGTAGTCGAAATCCGCTATATCATTTAACAAGTGCATCGCACTGTCGTAATCTCTGCTGAACAAGTGAGTGCCAGTGGCCAAAGCTCCATAATCAATCTAATTTCTTGTTGTCGCATCCAAACCACCATACAAAATCTGAATTAGAGTGTAGTTCAAAAAATCATGGTATCGAAACCTGTCTGCCAAATAATCATAGAATGGCTCCGAGTATTGCTTTCCAAAACATGTGAATACCTGTCGATTATCCATCTCCAAGCACCTCACAAGTAAAAAAAATTATAATTAAAATTAAAAATTAAACAGAAGCAAGAAAAAAAATGTCTAGTCTAAAGAAAATAATCTATCCTAATATTAACTGAACAGTCCCCGGCAACGGCGCCAAAAACTTGACCGGCTAAATCGGTGTGAATAAATTCTACTGGCAAGCGTACCAGGTCAAATTATAATATAGTGGACAAAGGTCTAAATGTCGAACTCACATGGACTGTATAAATATGAATACCAGAATATATTTACTTCTACTTAATCTAGACTAATAAAAAAAATTTGATTTCAGATTTTAAACTAATAAACAAAATTGAAAATAAATTAAATTCACTAAAACGTAGCAGAGATTATAGGTTGAATTCAATTTGGGAAAAACTCGATCAAGGATACACGTAGGTACCAGAAAATTCATGTAACAAGCAGTCGATCTATGACATCAGACTTAATCTTAATTCACGTGAATTTTCCTAAATTGTTCAATGGACTATTTCTAGAACAATCAAACATATTCAAATAATTACAGATTAATCTTTCGTAATTCTAATCAAATTTTAATGCATGACAAACTGTGAAAATTCAGTTTACACCCAAACCGCATAATGAAATCAAATTCTCTTTCTAGTTGATTTTACAATATGTTGAATATAGAAGTGATCAAAATCGAAACCTCCTCTGTCGAATTTGAATCAATTAACATGCAAACAAATAACTGGCCAGGAAATTCACAAGACAAATATAAATTCGATAATCAATAAAATAAAATAAAGTCTGAAAATTCTTGAATAAACCATCAAGTTTTATACATAAATTGTCTGGCCCAATCACGTGGCTTTGATCGAAGGAAAACTACTCAAATAACGAAAATAATATTCAACAAAAGTTTAATAATCTAAAGAAGAAAGGAAGAAGAACTCGAATGGAACTTTCTTCAATCTCCAAGCCTCCGCCCTAGCCGCCTCACGATCTCTGCGTGCGATTCCAACCCTTTAATCACGTTCTAAACTTTCTTATTTATATGTCTTTGAAAGCCCATAAAATAAAGCCCAAAAGTTAAGAATTTTAATTTCTGAAATTTTATTTTTCTGATTCTGCAACATGAACGGACCCTGGATCACGGCTCTGGCTCAATTACTGTTGCAGGATCACATTCACATGAAAATTGATCAACACAAATTGCTTCATTCTCTTGGTTGTTATCAGGATCTGAATTCATAAGAAGTTCAATCTGCTCATCCAAGGCTCTCAAAGAATTGATATGGGTTTGTGAAAATTTCTGGTTGATCTTTGACTGTTTATTAACAATGTCTTGCAATTGAGCCACATAATCCTCAAAATGCCCTATACACTCTTCTTGATGCTCAGGTGGTTGGTTCACAAAATTTGCGGATTTGAATTTTGGAGGATATTGGTGACTCCAACCCTGCAGTTAAGGATCACAATGCCAATGGTAGTCGAAATCCGCTATATCATTTAACAAGTGCATCGCACTGTCGTAATCTCTGCTGAACAAGTGAGTGCTAGTGGCCAAAGCTCCATAATCAATCTAATTTCTTGTTGTCGCATCCAAACCACCATAAAAAATCTGAATTAGAGTGTAGTTCGAAAAATCATGGTATCGAAATATGTCTGCCAAATAATTGAATCTCCTCTAAGCAACATAGAATGGCTCCGAGTATTGCTTTCCAAAACTTGTGAATACCCGTCGATTATCCACATCTCCAAGCACCTCACAAGTAAAAAAATTTATAATTAAAATTAAAAATTAAACAGAAGCAAGAAAAAAAAATGTCTAGTCTAAAGTAAATAATCTATCCTAATATTAACTGAACAGTCCCCGGCAACGGCGCTAAAAACTTGACTGGCTAAATCGGTGTGAATAAATTCTACTGGCAAGCATACCAGGTCAAATTATAATATAGTGGACAAATGTCCAGATGTCGAACCCACATGGACTGTATAAATATGAATACCAGAATATATGTACTTCTACTTAATCTAGACTAATAAAAAAAAAATTGATTTCAGATTTTAAACTAATAAATAAAATTGCAAATAAATTAAATTCACTAAAACGCAGCAGAGATTATAGGTTGAATTCAATTTGGAAAAAATCGATCAAGGACACACGTAGGTACCAGACAATTCATGTAACAAGAAGTCGATCTAAGACATCAGACTTAATCTTAATTTACGGGAATTTTCCTAAATTGTTCAAAGGACTATTTCTAGAACAATCAAACATATTCAAATAATAACAGATTAATCTTTCGTAATTCTAATCAAATTTTAATGCATGACGAACTGCGAAAATTCAGTTTACACCCAAACCGCATAATGAAACCAAATTCTATTTCTAGTTGGTTTTACAATATGTTGAATATCAAAGTGATCAAAATCGAAACCTCCTCTGTCGAATTGGAATCAATTAACATGCAAGCAAATAACTGGCCAGGAAATTCACAAGACAAATATAAATTCGATAATCAATAAAATAAAGTCTGAAAATTCTTGTAGTGACCCTTACCCGGATCACCTACTAAACAGACACTTAGGCATGCAATTAACTTAATTAAACAGAAATCAGAATAAAACTGCGGAAACCATAAATAGTTACAACCCCAAGTAAAGGAATCTGTAATTTATCCAATAATATACAACCAAATTGAATAGCTGTATAAACCCAAACAACAGTAATAAAACCTAAGCGAAGCTCCAGCTGGCCAACCACTGACTAGCCCCTCCTGGATCCACCCTCCTCGTCCAATCGCAAACCTGCCCCATGGAATAGGGTGTCCAGAAAAATATAGAGTACGAGACGTGAGCATAAAACGCTCAGTGCGAGAGTATGAGTATACATGCATGCAAAGTGAACTCCCTATAGACTCGAGGTCAAGGATCAGATAACAGAGACAGACCGGGCCCTGGTATGTAGCACGCTGTGCCGTCGCTTCAGGAGGTGGCTCCCATACCGAGATAACCGTGGATACGCCGGACCCAAATCGATGGAAGTCCAATCCACTAACAGGATAGGGTACACCATACTAACAGACATCTCGAAAGAGATACAGCAAGATGCAAATGAATGCAGCATAATATCATGGCATATAAATCATGCAGTCACATAATACATGCATACTCAGTCAGGATATCTCGAACAGTACTTTCGTACCTCAATACAGTGCAAGCTCTACCAACTCTAGGTCCACGCCTATAGTCTGCTCTACACTGCCAAATGATACTACTATCATCAAAGTGCTCTAAAAGCCTTAACTAAGCTATTGCATACTCCTAAATATTTATAGGAAGCAAAAGCTATACCTTCGTCCGTCGTTAGCCCTTTGATGTCGATGCCTCCAGAACTTGGGCACAACTCCGCTACGACTATCGAACGCCTCGCCGACCTCCGGACCAAGCCTAAGAAGACTAGAACAGCTCCAAAAGGACTAGAAAGGAAAGGAGAACTCGGAATTGGCAAATGAAAGTGAAGCCTCGGCCTTCTATTTATAGACAACGATCGGAACTTCCGATCCTTGATCGGAACGTCCGATCCTGCCATCGGAGCTTCCGAAGATCCTGATCTGCCACGTGTCAAAATATCACTTGTTGACTTCGGATAGGGGTGATCGGAGCTTCCGATCGTACCTTCGGAGCTTCCGATCCGTCCGATACCCAATTCAATTAATTAGCATTAATCCTTTAATTACTCAATTAGGGTACGGGCTACTACATGAAAGAGTAGGTGTCTGGTGAGCCAACTTGTGGCTAAGGGCTTTGATGACTCTTTGTATAAACAATCTTTTGTTTAATATAATTTACACTTTTATTAATGGCAATGACTTTATCTTTTTTCATATTGTGATATTGTGATATACTATTGTTGTTTTGATAAAGACCTTGAATATACTATAGTGTATGTAAGATGTGGTAGAACATGGAGATGTCTATCATGAAACACATCTTATAGTCACTGTATATTCTAAACTGTTCCTAGTTGATTGAGCCGTCCGATAATAAGGATAAGGATCGCTCGAGTTTGAGACTAGAATTTGCGATGCAGAGTACCACGTTTCATTGTTAAGGAACATAGAGATGTTCGAAGCATGCAAATGGATATTCATACGATGAATGATCGAACTACCCTATCCGGACTTTCCAAGTGGTTATCACTTATCGAGTGGATAAAGTCCGCGGTTTTGGTTGTACACCATTAGTCCTTACTACTTGAAACATCATTGAGACTCTATATGCTAGTACTGTGCTTTGACTCGTTTACCGACTCTATTGGGGTCATCAGGTGTCGGGATTGGGTACAGTTACAACACATATAGGAGTCGATGCTTTGTTGTCAAGGATTCACCACATACTTGCGAGTGTGGATATCCTATGCGATCTGAGGAGATATTAGTGTGACGAATCTCTGGCCAGAGTACATGATGTGATTTAAGAAATGGTTTCTTAGTAGCACATGCGATGTCACTATTTGATCTTCAAGATGTATTGCATAGTTATCGAATCTCGAACGACTCTCGATATACCAATGGTTGTTGATTCGATCGGGATATATGGATGAAGGGACCGTACTGTACGCTAACCAAAATCTATTGGTTCTTGCAGGCACTATCAGTGATACCTAGGGAATCATGGGGCGATGTTGCTAGGCGCTCTTACCATGATTCGATGGGCAAGTCGGAAATTGTTGTTCCGAGTCACAAGGAGTTGTGAGCCCACGGCTAGCTGTATCCCTGAACCATTGAGGGTCACACAGAGTAATGGATTTTTAATCCCCATTGAAATAGTTAAATTTAAAGAGTTAAATTTAATGAACAAAGAAGTTGGACTTCTTAATTATGAGTAGAGGAGTAAGATTTCCTAAAATGACATAGGGATGGACATTTTTGGAAACCACTGAATTCGGATTCAGAAAAATTTATCTTGACTTTAAAAGGTGCAGAAATGGTTTCTGTACACATTGGTGAAATCGGTTTATCAATCGGAGTCATGATGAATTTTATATTAATTTTTGAACATGCGGGCTTTGCTTGTCGGGCTTGAACTTATGACTAATGGGCCCTAATCTGTTAGCGGCCTACATTATAAATAAGTTGTTGCAGTACAGAAATTACACACAACAGGTCACAAATTTTTGAAAAACCCTAATTATTTTTCTCTGAAGTGGCCGCCCCCTTTTTCCCTCTGCTCTGTAAAATCCAGTCTGTGAATTTTGAATTACAGTCTGGTTTAACGGATCAAATTCGTTAATCTCTTCGTAGAAACTTCTGATAGATTTTCTAGTGCAATCTATCAGAGGGATTAAATATCCGTTCGTGGACCTGATTGAAGAACAGTTCGTCCATCAGTTCCAGGGATATACAACAAGAGCAGAGCAATCTGTTGGTGTCCATAATCTCGCTTCGAGATTGGAGGTAAAAATTTATAATTGTTATTTAATTTTTACACACACAATTTAATCGTTAAGTTTTGATACCCAATATGGAATCGTTCCATATAAAATTTTTAAACTTCCGCTGCACCGGGTATCAATTCTGATTGATCTGATCGCCGCGTTATCCAACAGTGGTATCAGAGCCAGGTTGCTCAGATCAAGCGATTAAATTAATCGATTGTACAAAAAATTTTTTAAGCCTCGGTTTTTGAAACAAAATAAATATTTAAAAAATAAATTTTTTTTTTTTTTCGGGCAAAAACCCGGGCAGCGCACGGCGATCGCTGCCCGGCCGAGCCCTTTGGGGAGCGGGCAGCCCGGGAATGTCCCGGGCGGCCCGCGGAAAAATTAATTTTTTAATTTTTAAATTAAATTTTAATATGTTAAAATTCTATTTTTGGTCCGATCGAAAATTGTTTTTGATTGGTCCACAAGGCGTCGGATCGAATTGTTCGAGTCCGAAAATTTTAAAATTGATTTTTGGATAAATTTAAATTTTTGGAAAATTTAAATATTTTATCCGTTAAATTGAATTTTGAAATTAATTATTTTTGGTACAATTGATGATAAGATATGATCTTATGGATATATTAAGTAAAATATGATTTTATGTTTAAAATTGTATTTTATAGATAAAATATGATTTTATTTGATAAAAAGATAAAATATGATTTTGTATGTAAAATAAGATTTTATATATGAAATATGATTTTATCCTTTTAAATTTAAATTGTCATTGCATGTTATCTAATAAATTAATTTTGAATTAAATGTTATTGGATAAGGATGATCGATTGTCATGACCAATTTTGTAGGTGTATGTTAGGAATTTACATTTGTTTTTATTGTTGTTGGATTTATTAATGGGCCTGGTTTATGGCCCAATATGAATTGTCATATGTAATAAAAGTGGGCTTGGTTTATGGCCCGTTCCCACCCCTTAAAAATGTATCCCCTACTTGTCATTGTTATTTATTGTAAATACATTAGATTTAGTGGAAGATGAAGATTTGAAGATGGAGGTGGGCCCAGCAGACAATAAAGACAGAAGAAATGTAAATTGGAAGCAAAATGTAATAGGATTGCATTGCATACTGCATATTACCTAGGATTGGACTAAGACTCGTGATTGACAACCACGGGTCGATTAGAAATGGAATCGATCATCCTATATAATATGTGATATTATTGTTGTATGCATGTTTTAGACAAAATTGTGTGAATCCGGCAAGCATACAAAATTTTAAAAATGATGAGACAAATTTTCAAAATTAAAATCCCTCATTTTAAATATGATTTAAAATTGATATCAAGATAAATAAAGGAAATTTAAATTTGTTTAAATGTTCCTACCTTCCATCAACGATCAATGTATGAGATGCTACCCGCGGATACGGTCCGGCTCATATTATTGGGGGGGCCCGTTCGTCGGAAAGCTGTATATTGGATCGACACATATTGTAAGTTGGGTGGAACTCCCATGGGATCGGCTCATATTATTGGGGATCCACATGGCGACCGTCCATCACAACTTAATATTGATGGGTCATCTTGACATATCACAATAAACGGCGTCATATTATTGGGCCCTTATTGGACATGAGGTAAAAATGTGGAGGTTGCTTCGGAAGCAATTGGGCTCTACCTTTTGAAAATTATGGTTGGCTGATATTATTCGGGACCATGGTTTGTCAATTGGACTCCATGTTCTCACTAAGGAAAACAGTTTCCCGTTTTCACTAGAGGGTAGTGAAATCGTTAAAATAGTGGGAGTGAGATTCATAAAATAAATTTCGCCTATTTTATGTCTTAGTAAATTACTTAAACAATCACTGATATTTGTCTGTTTCTTTTCAGTATTTCATAAAGATGAATTCGCGTAATCCACTTTTCTCGATCCTCGAACAAAATAAATTGACTGGCGCAAACTATACGGAATGGTTCCGTAAGTTGAAGATTGTCTTGACTTTCGAGAAGATGCTCTACGTGTTAGAAACATCTCCTCCGAAGGAAGCACCAGCTGACATAAGTCCGGAAGAGTTAGCCAAACTTGATACATGGTGGGACCATGATATCAAGGCCAAATGCTATATGCAAGCCTCGATGTCTGATGAACTCCAGAGGCGATTTGAGGACACCGTGAATGCTGCTGACATTCACGTACAACTCAAGGAACTTTTTGGGGCTCAATCGAGGGCTGAAAGGTTCGCTACTGTAAAGGAGCTAATGACGTGTCGCATGCATGAAGGGACTTCGGTCCGTGATCATGGGGTACGAGTGATTTGGCTCATACAGAAGTTGGTAACCCTTGATTTGGTGTTGGAGCATGAACTCAACGTGGACTTACTACTTCTATCTCTTCCTTCTTCGTTTGACGGATTTGAGGTGAATTTCAATATGAACAAGATAGAGGCCTCCCTTGAAGAGATGGTCAATATGCTTGTGACATATGAATCCACATTAAAGAAGGATAAACCGGCTTTCTTGGTGGGCTCCTCTTCTTCTGCTAAGAAGGGGCCAAGTACAAAGGGTAAGAAACGTTCTGCCCCACCCAAGAAAATCGAACCCGAGAAGAAGTACAAGACAAAGGCTTCAAACATGGAAAAATCCAAGGATGTTTGCCATTACTGCAAGAAGCCCGGTCATTGGAAGCGTAACTGCAAGGAATATCTAGAGCAGTTGCGAACTGCGAAGGGTATGTTCTATATTGAAATAAATGTTTCACTTAATACTACTTCTTGGGTATTGGATACCGGATGTGGATCTCACATTTGCAATGATTTGCAGGTGATGACAAGAAGTCGCAGACGTAGAATGGGTGAGACCCAGCTGAGGCTCGGAAATGGTTCCAGAGTTGAAGCTAAAGCTGTGGGAGATATTTATTTAATTTTGCATAACGGTTTTAAGTTACTTTTGAGAGATGTTTTATATGTTCCGGATTTGATTAAAAACATTATTTCTGTTTCTATGTTTGATAGAGATGGTTATTCTTGCAATTTTGTGAATAGGATTTGCAATATTTACAAGAATGAATGTTTGATTGGAAATGGACAACTTGAAAATGATCTATATAACTTAAAACTAAAAGACGTTCCAATAAATCATGTTGATAAACCGGCAACAACAAACAAAAGAAAAATCGATAGCCAAAACCCGGCAAACCTTTGGCATGCTAGGCTAGGTCATATTTCCTCAAGGAGAATGAACAAGCTAGTGAGAGAGGGCATGTTTGATATGTCTGATATTAACTCTCTACCTACTTGTGAATCCTGCCTGAAAGGAAAAATGACTAAATCTCCTTTTAAGGGGAAACCTGAGCGTAGTCAAAATCTGTTGGATTTGATCCATACAGATGTTTGTGGTCCATTTAGAGTTGGTACTCAATATGGCCACACCTACTTCATTACCTTTAATGATGATTATTCTAGGTATGGGTATTTATATTTAATGAAATATAAGTCTGAAGCATTTGAAAAGTTCAAAGAATTCAAGGCTGAAGTAGAAAACAAGCTAGGTAAAAGTATTAAAGCACTTCGATCGGATCGAGGTGGAGAATACTTAAGTACCGAGTTTTTGGACTATCTGAAAGAGAATGGGATTCTCTCTCAGTGGACTCCTCCTATGACACCACAGCTGAATGGTGTATCGGAGCGTCGTAATCGAACTTTGTTGGACATGGTTCGATCCATGATGAGCTTCACTGAGCTTCCACCTTCGTTTTGGGGCTATGCGCTTGAAACGGCGGTATTGTTGTTGAACAACGTCCACACTAAAGCAGTGGACAAAACACCATACGAGTTATGGAATGGCAAAGCTCCTAAGTATTCGTACTTGAGGATTTGGGGATGTCCTGCTTACGTGAAGCAGACAGTGGAAGATAAGTTGGATAGTCGATCCACCTTATGTTATTTTGTAGGGTATCCGAAGAATTCAATCGGATATTATTTCTATTATCCTGCTGAAACAAAGGTGTTTGTTTCAAGGAATGCCACCTTCTTGGAGAAGGAGTTCTTATTGGATAAGAAAGGCGAGATGATGGAACTCGAAGAAATTCGAGAAGAACCCGAAATACAAAATAACGATCCTACACCTCAGGAACCATTAATAGACACGCCTATACCTAGAAGATCCGAGAGGACTTCTAGACCTCCTATTCGATATGGTCTTCTTCTTGAAGGGGATCAAGATGAACCCGATGTTGGATGTGATCCAAGAAACTTCAAGGAAGCAATTTCTGATGCGGATTCAAATTTATGGCTTGAAGCTATGCAGTCGGAAATAGATTCGATGCATACAAACCAAGTTTGGTCTTTAGTAGATCCTCCCGATGGAATTGTTCCAATAGGGTGTAAATGGATCTACAAGAGAAAGCTTGGGCCTGATGGTAAGGTATTGACCTACAAGGCGCGATTGGTGGCGAAAGGTTATACTCAAAGACAAGGAGTTGACTATGATGAAACCTTTTCACCAGTTTCAATGTTCAAGTCCATAAGAATCCTTATTGCCATAGCTGCTTGGTATGACTATGAGATATGACAAATGGATGTGAAGACTGCTTTTCTTAATGGAGACATTAAGGAAGAAATCTATATGACGCAGCCTGAGGGGTACACATCCATGGGAAGCGAGCATAAGGTATGCAAGCTTCTGAGATCAATTTATGGTCTAAAACAAGCATCAAGAAGTTGGAACCAGAAATTTGATGAAACAATAAAGGATTTTGGTTTCATCAAGAACCCGGAGGAACCATGCGTGTACAAGAAAGTAGTTAAGGATGCTGTGACATTCTTAGTACTTTATGTTGATGACATCCTACTCATTGGGAATGACGTAGGGATGTTGCAGTCAACAAAGATATGGTTATCAGGTAGATTCTCGATGAAGGATTTGGGTGAGGCATCCTATATTCTAGGGATACAGATCTATAGAGATAGATCTAAGAGAATGATAGGACTCACTCAATCAACCTACATCGACAACATATTGAAACGGTTTTCAATGGATGGGTCCAAGAGAGGACATCTACCCATGTGTCATGGAGTTTCTCTATCCAAGTCTATGTGTCCCAAGATGGATGAAGAGATAGAGAAAATGACACATGTACCATATGCGTCAGCCATAGGTAGTATCATGTATGGGATGATATCTACCAGACCGGATGTAGCATTTGCTCTGAGTGTCACGAGCAGATATCAAACTAATCCCGGTCAAATGCATTGGAAAGCCGTGAAGGACATTCTTAAGTACTTATGAAGGACTAAGAATATGTTCATGGTATATGGAGGAAGAGAACTAAAATTGGAAGGCTATACCGACTCTAGCTTCCAAAGTGACGTGGATGACTCGAAGTCAACCTCTGGATTTGTGTTCATGCTCAATGGCGGTGCTGTCTCTTGGAAGAGTTCCAAGCAGGACACCACAGCGGATTCCACCACTGAGGCAGAATACATTGCAGCATCAGCTGCTGCTAAAGAGGCCGTTTGGATGAGGAATTTCGTCCAAGAGTTGGGCGTCATTCCTGAAGTTGTTGGTCCAGCCCCGGTGTACTGTGACAACACGGGTGCCGTTGCTCAGGTAAAGGAACCAAGGTCTCATCAAAGATCCAAACACGTACTGAGGAAATACCACATCATCCGGGAGATTGTGGAAAGAGGAGACATCACTGTCGAAAGAGTGGCCTCTGCAGACAATATCGCTGATCCACTTACTAAGCCCTTGCCAGGACCATTATTTGACAAACATCGCGAAGAAATGGGTCTACGTAGTATGACTAGTTGGCTTTAGGGCAAGTGGGAGATTGAAAGAGTAGGTGCCCGGTGAGCCAACTTGCGGCTAAGGGCTTTGATGTTTATGAATGCTCAGTTATTTCAAGAATGTTTATGATAAAGTTTTAAGTTCAGGGTTCTCCGGTTCCGACCTCGGCAGTGACGGATTATGGCGGTTATTCCCAGACTGTATTTCTAAAAATGCTAAGTGTGAGTTTGGAGGAAAAATGATGAAGTTTGGATTTTTAGAATTTTCGGGTAACAAGAATCGCATTTATCGCATTCTTGAGTTTATTTTAAAAATTCTTTGAAAAACAGTATTTTAGACCCGGAATACTAAATTCCAACTTTGATTATTTTGTTAGAGATTTTAAATGTAGGAGAGTGTTAGTGCTAGCTTTTATTTTGAAAAGAAAAGAGAAAGTTGCTTTTTTTGAGATAGCTCTTTTTCTAGTCAAAGTTACTCATTGACTCACACACATTCACACTACTTTATACACACAATACACACAAAATAAAACACTCTACTAATATTTTACAAACCCTATCCCCTTTCTTTTGATGAAGAGCCGCCCCCTCCATTATCTTTTCTCCCATTTCCCTCCAAGCATTTCGGCCTCTCCTCCCTCAAGCCTTAGCTGCCGCCGCCGCCCTCCACCGCCGATGACGTCGCCGGAGGACCTCCATAGGAGTAGTAGCTTGGTGTTTGAGCAAAAGTCCAGCCCCTCTCCTCTTTGCATTTCGAAATTTTGTGGGTATTAAAGGTTGAAGGCAAGTGTAGACTTTTCTTGGGCTTTCAATCAAGCTATTATGTATTTGCTCCTAGCTTCTTTTTAAATTTCGAAATGACTATGATTTTTAGCATGTATGACTTGATACATTTCTGGAATTTTAGATTTTTATGTGGGATTTTCGAATTTATGCATTAGATTGAGTTTTAAGTTGATAAATGGTGAGTTGTGTTGGAAAGCTTAAGTCATTTTGCATGCATGAAGTAAATTTCGAATTTCCAGAAATTGGTGTGCCCTATTTTCGAAAATTTACATGTGTAAGGGATGGAAATGAAGTGTGTTTGAAGCATTTTGATGTATTACATTGGTCTTGATTGTTTGCTCTTGAGGTTGCCACTTTTTGGTGCAAAATCATGTAAATTTTGATATGTGATGTCGAAGTGAAGAAGTGGGCTGCCCAAGTGTTTGATGTAAGTCCTAAGAGATGGTTTTAAGTGTGTTTGATGGATTGGAGTGGTCTTAGAAGCAAGGGTGCATGATTGGTGAAGGTTTCACAAACTAGTAGGGCATTTGAGGTGTCTAGTTTGGACAGGGCAGTCTGAATTCGGGGCAGGGCAGTTTCCTGGTCGAGGTCTGTGTCGATTCTGTTTTGTCCTAAGTTTAGTTCATGACGTTGCGGTCGTGTCGGTATAAAATGGGCTTAATTCGGATAAGTATTCAATAAGTTATGAATTTTTGAAGTTTAAGTGTCGGTGCAGAAATTTATAGTCAAAAGTGGGCTGTCCGGGATGGGTTGTTTGGCATTTTGTATAAGAGGTCAAAGGAAGTTGAAACCTGGTCATATGGTAAATTTTAAGAGTTAGGAATGTGTCGGTTCAAGCGGGACGGGTTTTGGTTAAAGCATGAGTGAGAAAAAGGGTTTTTCAGTTTTCTTGCTCGGTCTAAGTTGAAAAGTTAGGACTTTGGCAAAAGAGTAAAGTCTTGAGGGTTAGGGGCAGCCACTCGCTCATCGTTCTCACATGCAATGGAGTCGAGTCTCATTCTTGAAGTTGCACGTTCGTGTGTGTGAGTCTTATTCTTGATGCCAAAGAAAAATTTAAAGAAAGTCTCTTTGAGTCTTGCATGCCAAAGCATAATTGAGTTGAGTCTCATATCTTAAAGGTTGCATGTTCGTGTGCATATGGCATGTTCTTGAGAAAAATAAAGTGAAAGGAGGTCTTTTCATGTATGCATGATTAAAAAGGTGTGAGTCGAGTCTTAATGAATGAAAAGGAAAAGAAAGTAAATGTTTTTGAATGAAGTGATTTGTTTGTGACAAAGAGGGGTGTTGTTAGGCCGGGGGATGCCTCGGTCTACTCACCAAGAGGTTACAGAGGTTTAGGTAGGGAGCAAGAGACATCTTGTCTACCCTACCCACAGAGGGGCAATGTGGGATCGGGAGCAATCTCGGTCTCCTTGTCATAGAGGGGCAATGTGGGATCGGGAGCAATCTCGGTCTCCTTGCCACAGAGGGGTTAAGTTCGTCGGGAGAAATCTCGTCGTCTTGCCGGCATAGTGCACTGCAGCCATGATCATGATCGAAACAGAGGGTCACAAATCAAGGAACTGATTTCTAAGAGGAAAAAGAAAAGAGAAGTTTAAAAGTTAAAGTTTAAAGTTTCAGTTTGACTCGTCTTACGTTGATGTCAGTCAGTCATGCATGAGGTTAAGAAAAGTATGAGGTTAAGTAAAGCATGAGGTTTATGTCAAGAAAGTTGAAAGTTTTCTATAGCGTGAGTTCATCAATGCATGTTTCCTATACACTCTAGTTTCATGCATATTTACAGTTAAAGTTCAAAAGTATACTAAGTATCATAGTTTGAGTAAAGCATCATCTATTTTTAAACCTTGATATTCAACTGTTTATGCTTGTTGAGTCTTTAGACTCACTACGCTTGTTTGATTGCAGGTGATGAGTTTTATGTTGAGGCGATGGAGGGGCAGGATCCACTGGGTTGAGGCCACTGGTAGTGCGAAGCCCAATGACCGTCGCTATTGCATGTTTAAGTTTTCCGCATATTTACTCTGTTATGTAATAATGAAGAGTTATTTGAGTACTTACAGTGTTTTTAGCCAGGATGTGTATTTCCTGTGCTACAGTTGATGATTTGTAGTATGCCATCACCTATGCATGTTTATGTTTAACGCACTCTTTTAAATTCCTTAGTTTACTTTATGCTGTAACCGGGAGGTGGTTACTAGGATTGCATGTTTATGTTTAACGCACTTAAGTTTTACGTCAGTTGCTTTTCCTTACTTGGACTGCTGACTGGGTTAAGATGGCTTGTTTCCTTTGCAAACAAGTCATGGCAAAATTTTTATAAATCCGTAATTTCCTTTAAATTAAATAAAGCATGGAGGTTAGGGTCGTTTCATGTATAAACCCAAACAACAGTAATAAAACCTAAGCGAAGCTCCAGCTGGCCAACCACTGACTAGCCCCTCCTGGATCCACCCTCCTCGTCCAATCGCAAACCTGCCCCATGGAATAGGGTGTCCAGAAAAATATAGAGTACGAGACGTGAGCATAAAACGCTCAGTGCGAGAGTATGAGTATACATGCATGCAAAGTGAACTCCCTATAGACTCGAGGTCAAGGATCAGATAACAGAGACAGACCGGGCCCTGGTATGTAGCACGTTGTGCCGTCGCTTCAGGAGGTGGCTCCCATACCGAGATAACCGTGGATACGCCGGACCCAAATCGATGGAAGTCCAATCCACTAACAGGATAGGGTACACCCTACTAACAGACATCTCGAAAGAGATACAGCAAGATGCAAATGAATGCAGCATAATATCATGGCATATAAATCATGCAGTCACATAATACATGCATACTCAGTCAGGATATCTCGAACAGTACTTTCGTACCTCAATACAGTGCAAGCTCTACCAACTCTAGGTCCACGCCTATAGTCTGCTCTACACTGCCAAATGATACTACTATCATCAAAGTGCTCTAAAAGCCTTAACTAAGCTATTGCATACTCCTAAATATTTATAGGAAGCAAAAGCTATACCTTCGTCCGTCGTTAGCCCTTTGATGTCGATGCCTCCAGAACTTGGGCACAACTCCGCTACGACTATCGAACGCCTCGCCGACCTCCGGACCAAGCCTAAGAAGACTAGAACAGCTCCAAAAGGACTAGAAAGGAAAGGAGAACTCGGAATTGGCAAATGAAAGTGAAGCCTCGGCCTTCTATTTATAGACAACGATCGGAACTTCCGATCCTTGATCGGAACGTCCGAACCTCGATCGGAACGTCCGATCCTGCCATCGGAGCTTCCGAAGATCCTGATCTGCCACGTGTCAAAATATCACTTGTTGACTCCGGATAGGGGTGATCGGAGCTTCCGGTCCTGATCGGAGCTTCCGATCCAACCACACGTCATGCCTGACGTAATAACATCGGTGCCTCCGATCTCTCATCGGAGCTTCCGATCCTGTTCGGAGCTTCCGATCGTGCCTTTGGAGCTTCCGATCCGTCCGATACCCAATTCAATTAATTAGCATTAATCCTTTAATTACTCAATTAGGGTACGGGCTACTACAATTCTTGAATAAACCATCAAGTTTTATACATAAATTGTCTCGCCCAATCACGTGGCCTTGATCGAAGGAAAACTACTCAAATAACGAAAACAATATTCAACAAAAGTTTAATAATCTAAAGAAAAAAGGAAGAAGAACTCGAATGGAACGTTCTTCAATCTCCAAGCCTCCGCCCTAGCCGCCTCACAATCTCTGCGTGCGATTCCTACCCTTTAATCACGTTCTAAACTCTCTTATTTATATGTGTTTGAAAGCCCATAAAATAAAGCCCGGAAAGTTAAGAATTTTAATTTCCGAAATTTTATTTTTCTGATTCTGCGACATGCACGGACCCTGGATAAGGTTCTGTGTCTAGGTTCGTGCATTAAACTGGAAATGCCGATTTTTTTACGAAGATGCACGGACCCTTATCCGGACCCCTAAACGGGGTCCGTGCATACATCCTTGCCTGCGCGCAGTTTTCTTGAAAAATTAACATCTTTAGTTCTAGCCGTAGGATTGAGCTGCAATTTGGACAGCAGCTTCAAAACATCTGGAACATTTTTTTGAACAGTGGAGATTGGATTTGGAGTTTTGTAAAATTAAAAATGAATTTTTGACCAAGGCTGCTCCGTAATTCATTCTTCAAAAATCCATTTTCCTACAAAATTAACCCAGAGAGTGAAATACACACACATGCACTAAAATACATAAAAACACATAAAAATAATATGAATGCACACAAAATAGATATAAAAATATCACAAACTAATGCATACAAAATGCACTCATCAGCTATCTATTATATTTCAAAAATATGAACATTTATACTTGGTGATGCATTTTTCTTTCAAAATCAGTAGGGTCATGCCATAATTTCAAAATGTATGTGTGTTTATTGTGTTGAAATAAGATTTGATATGTGTATTGAATGATTCTTGTAAGGGCTTGTGCAATTCGAAAAATTCAGCTTGTGTCTCGGTGTGTTTTTGGCTCATTTATAAATTTTGGTGGAATGATATTTAAGGGGCTTCCTAGGCTAGTTTTTTTGGATGTTTATATGTATTGGATGAGGTTTAAGGTTCTATAAGGGCTGGATATGAGGGATTGTGGGTTGTGTGTATAGCCGTGTAGAAGGGGACTCCGGATGGGGCTAATCGGGTAAGAATTGGACTTTGAGCTTGCTTTGGGTGGGGGTGGGGGGGGGGGGGGTGCTTGGCTCGAGGTTTCAACATGGTCTAAGGAGAGTTAATAATGTCGGTTTTTAGGCTGGAAGTTGGAAAATTAATTCGGTGAGGTTTTTGTAAGGGGTTAAGTTAATAGTAAACTTGTGTAGATTTTTGGATGTGTTTGTAGCTGTTGGGAAAGTTATGTTTAAATTAGGCTTAGAAATAAGATTTTACTAAGGGGATGATTTTGGAAGTATCCAAGGATGTTGGGAATTGGTCTGTTTGATCGGAAGTAAATTTGGTTATGATTTGGTTGGGTTTTAGATTAATGTACAAAAGTGGCGCAGATTTTGGTTCGGCGGAAGCCGCTGCCAAAAATCTGTTCCGGCAGGAACTTTGGCTGTGCTTGAGAGGTAGGGGACTTGATTTTTTGTTAGTTTAGGAATGGTAGAGGATGTCGGTTCAAGCGGAAGTCAATTCGGATAATAAAAGGTCGAGTTATGAGTTTTTCGGCTTGAACTCTTGTGGCGAGTATTGGTTGAGGGAAAATGAGAATTGTAGTCGATTAAATTAGCCAAGGAGAATTCACTTAATCATTATTTTTCATCTATTTAAAGCATGTTTTTATCCTCTAAAGTTGTGTATTCCAGTGTGTTGCTTCAATCATTCGAGTTGAGTAAATTTTTAAGCAAGTTGAGTACAAGACCTTTGCATTTTCAAGACAATTGAAAGTTTGTGTTGATGTTGAGTAAAGTAAAGGTTTGATGTTGATATAAAGTAAAATTTTTGAATGAGCAGAGTTGATTGTGACAATATACATGCAATGTTGGGTCGGGGGATGTATCGGCTCACTTACCAAATCAGACGTGTAGTGTGGGATCGCGAGACATCTCGGCTCCCCTACCAAAACAAACGTATAGTGTGGGGTCGAGAGACATCTCTGCTTCCCTACCAAACCAAACGTGAAGTGTGGGGTCGGGAAGCATCTCCGTTCCCCTACCAAATTAGAGGGGAAATGTGGAGCCGGGAAAAAACTCGGTTTCCTTGTCAGCATAGTATTGTTGTCATTGATTGATTAAACTAGAGGGTCACAATCGAGGATCTAAATTCACAGAGGAAAGTTTAAAGTTAAAGTTTATAAAAGTTTATGCTTAAAAACATAAGTAAAGTTAAAGTTTCAAGCGTGAGTTTGAGTTAAAGTTGGATTAGTTCATTGCATGCGATTTCTTTAAAGTTCTAAGTCTTGTCTAATTTTAACTTCAAGAATTCTTTCGATGAAATTTTCAAAGTATTTTGAGTACAGTTATTTTAAAGGACGTGTGCATGTATTATGTATTCCCTCGATATTAAATGTTTTATACTTGTTGAGTCTTTAGACTCACTACTTTGCTTGGTGCAGGTTAGACTTTCGATGAAATAGATGAGCATGACTCTTGAGTGGAATGCGATGCGGGCTTGGAACATCCTTCCGTCCTATGCTATTCTTCCGCAGATGTTATTTAAACGTATACTTTTGATGTCTTTTATTTTGTATATTTTTTAGATGTAAATTTAAGAACTTATAGTTCAGTTTTGTCGGCATGTTAAACTATTCAAATGTTAGACTTTGGTGTTTATGATTTTGAACCACTTTCATTAGTTTCATGCACGTTTCTCGTTTAGAATTTATGTCTCTTTGTTTGCATCCTTGGTGTGTGTGGGGACCTCGGGTTGCTAATCAAATCTTGAGGTAATTAATCACTAAACATGATTAATTAATAAAGGATAAAATCATTTAAGGATTAATTAACATTAATCAAACAATAAAAGAATGTTTAAACCAAGAGCTTAAATTTTTTTTTAAAAAACAATTTCAGCACCTCGCTCGATCGGGTAAACTCACCCGATCGATCGAGCTTAAATCATCTGCTCTCGGGTCTGAAAAATATTTGGCCGCGCTCGATCCCAAAAACTCACCCGATCGAGCGGTCCTCAAAATCAAATTCTATGTTTGATAAAATCACATGCCGCGCTCGATCCTACGAGTTCATGCTCGAGCGAGCGTGCCCTGTTCGAAAATCTGCAGATTTCTTTTGCTGTCAAACTTTGAACCTTCAATCCAAATCATTCAAAAACCAACTCAAATCATGGTTTATAAAATCTGAAACATGCATATGTACATATATGAAGTCTCAAGCATATAAGCATGCATTTATTACATCAAACAAATCATTTAGAAAGCGATACCATACACAACTACATCAAGTTGCATAAGTGTACTTCAAATCAATATAGTTCTAACATGTTTGATGTTTCTAGACAATGTTGGAGAACGCGTCTATCAGATCAATTAGGATTGATACCCGGTGCAGCGGAAGTTTAAAATTTTTGTATGGAACGATTTCATAATAGGTATCAACCTTACGATTAAATTGTGTGTGTGTAAAAATTAAATAACGATTATAAATTTTTACCTCCAATCTCGAAGCGATATTATGGACACCAACAGATTTCTCTGCTCTTGTTGTATATCCCTGGAACTGATGGACGAACTGTTCTTCAATCAGGTCCACGAACGGATATTTAATCCCTCTGATAGATTGCACTAGAAAATCTATCAGAAGTTTCTACGAAGAGATTAACGAATTTGATCCGTTAAACCAGACTGCAATTCAAAATTCACAGACTGGATTTTACCGAGCAGAGGGGAGAGGGGGTCAGCCACTTCAGAGAGAAAAATAGGGTTTTTTTTCGAAAATTGTGACCTTGTTGTATTTAATTTCTGTACTGCAATAACTTATTTATAATGTAGGCCACTAACAGCTTAGGGCCCATTAGTCATAAGTTCAAGCCCGACAAGCAAAGCCCGCATGTTTAGAAATTAATATAAAATTCATCGTGACTCCGATTGATAAACCGATTTCACCAATGTGCACAGAAACCATTTCTGCACCTTTTAAAGTCAAGATAAATTTTTCTGAATCCGAATTCAGTGGTTTCCAAAAATGTCCATCCCTATGTCATTTTAGGAAATCTTACTCCTCTACTCATAATTAAGAAGTCCAACTTATTTGTTCATTAAATTTAACTCTTTAAATTTAACTATCTCAACGGGGATTAAAAATCCATTACACTGTGTGACCCTCAATGGTTCAGGGATACAGCTAGCCGTGGGCTCACAACTCCTTGTGACTCGGAACAACAATTTCCGACTTGCCCATCGAATCATGGTAAGAGCGCCTAGCAACATCGCCCCATGATTCCCTAGGTATCACTAATAGTGCCTACAAGAACCAATAGATTTTGGTTAGCGTACAGTACGGTCCCTTCATCCATATATCCCGATCGAATCAACAACCATTGGTATATCGAGAGTCGCTCGAGATTCGATAACTATGCAATACATCTTGAAGATCAAATAGTGACATCGCATGTGCTACTAAGAAACCATTTCTTAAACCACATCATGTACTCTGGCCAGAGATTCGTCACACTAATATCTCCTCAGATCGCATAGGATATCCACACTCGCAAGTATGTGGTGAATCCTTGACAACAAAGCATCGACTCCTATATGTGTTGTAACTGTACCCAATCCCGACACCTGATGACCCCAATAGAGTCGGTAAACGAGTCAAAGCACAGTACTAGCATATAGAGTCTCAATGATGTTTCAAGTAGTAAGGACTAATGGTGTACAACCAAAACCGCGGACTATATCCACTCGATAAGTGATAACCACTTGGAAAGTCCGGATAGGGTAGTTCGATCATTCATCATATGAATATCCATTTGCATGCTTCGAACATCTCTATGTTCCTTACCAATGAAACGTGGTACTCCGCATCGCAAATGCTAGTCTCAAACTCGAGCGATCCTTATCCTTATTATCGGACGGCTCAATCGACTAGGAACAGTTTAGAATATACAGTGACTATAAGATGTGTTTCATGATAGACATCTCCATGTTCTACCACATCTTACATACACTATAGTATATTCAAGGTCTTTATCAAAACAACAATAGTATATCACAATATAACAATATGAAGAAAGATAAAGTCATTGCCATTAATAAAAGTGTAAATAATATTAAACAAAAGATTGTTTATACAAAGAGTCATCAAAGCCCTTAGCCACAAGTTGGCTCACCGGGCACCCACTCTTTCAATCTCCCACTTGCCCTATAGCCAACTAGTCATACTACGTAGACCCATTGCTTCGCGATGTTTGTCAAATAATGGTCCTAGAAAGGGCTTAGTAAGTGGATCAGCGATATTGTCTGCAGAGGCCACTCTTTCGACAGTGATGTCTCCTCTTTCCACAATCTCCCGGATGATGTGGTATTTCCTCAGTACGTGTTTGGATCTTTGATGAGACCTTGGTTCCTTTGCCTGAGCAACGGCACCCGTGTTGTCACAGTACACCGGGACTGGACCAACAACTTCAGGAATGACGCCCAACTCTTGGACGAAATTCCTCATCCAAACGGCCTCTTTAGCAGCAGCTGATGCTGCAATGTATTCTGCTTCAGTGGTGGAATCCGCTGTGGTGTCCTGCTTGGAACTCTTCCAAGAGACAGCACCGCCATTGAGCATGAACACAAATCCAGAGGTTGACTTCGAGTCATCCACGTCACTTTGGAAGCTAGAGTCGGTATAGCCTTTCAATTTTAGTTCTCTTCCTCCATATACCATGAACATATTCTTAGTCCTTCGTAAGTACTTAAGAATGTCCTTCACGGCTTTCCAATGCATTTGACCGGGATTAGCTTGATATCTGCTCGTGACACTCAGAGCAAATGCTACATCCGGTCTGGTAGATATCATCCCATATATGATACTACCTATGGCTGACGCATATGGTACATGTGTCATTTTCTCTATCTCTTCATCATTCTTGGGACACATAAACTTGGATAGAGAAACTCCATGACACATGGGTAGATGTCCTCTCTTGGACCCATCCATTGAAAACCGTTTCAATATGGTGTCGATGTAGGTTGATTGAGTGAGTCCTATCATTCTCTTAGATCTATCTCTATAGATCTGTATCCCAAGAATATAGGATGCCTCACCCAAATCCTTCATCGAGAATCTACCTGATAACCATATCTTTGTTGACTGCAACATCCCTACATCATTCCCAATGAGTAGGATGTCATCAACATAAAGTACTAAGAATGTCACAGCATCCTTAACTACTTTCTTGTACACGCATGGTTCCTCCGGATTCTTGATGAAACCAAAATCTTTTATTGTTTCATCAAATTTCTGGTTCCAACTTCTTGATGCTTGTTTTAGACCATTAATTGATCTCTGAAGCTTGCATACCTTATGCTCGCTTCCCATGGATGTGTACCCCTCAGGTTGCTTCATATAGATTTCTTCCTTAATGTCTCCATTAAGAAAAGCAGTCTTCACATCCATTTGCCATATCTCATAGTCATACCATGCAGCTATGGCAATAAGGATTCTTATGGACTTGAACATTGCAACTGGTGAAAAGGTTTCATCATAGTCAACTCCTTGTCTTTGAGTATAACCTTTTGCCACCAATCGTGCCTTGTAGGTCAATACCTTACCATCAGGCCCAAGCTTTCTCTTGTAGATCCATTTACACCCTATTGGAACAATTCCATCGGGAGGATCTACTAAAGACCAAACTTGGTTTGTATGCATCGAATCTATTTCCGACTGCATAGCTTCAAGCCATAAATTTGAATCCGCATCAGAAATTGCTTCCTTGAAGTTTCTTGGATCACATCCAACATCGGGTTCATCTTGATCCCCTTCAAGAAGAAGACCATATCGAATAGGAGGTCTAGAAGTCCTCTCGGATCTTCTAGGTACAGGCGTGTCTATCAATGGTTCCTGAGGTGTAGGATCGTTATTTTGTATTTTGGGTTCTTCTCGAATTTCTTCGAGTTCCATCATCTCGCCTTTCTTATCCAATAAGAACTCCTTCTCCAAGAAGGTGGCATTCCTTGAAACAAACACCTTTGTTTCAGCAGGATAATAGAAATAATATCCGATTGAATTCTTCGGATACCCTACAAAATAACATAAGCTGGATCGACTATCCAACTTATCTCCCACTGTCCGCTTCATGTAAGCAGGACATCCCCAAATCCTCAAGTACGAATACTTAGGAGCTTTGCCATTCCATAACTCGTATGGTGTTTTGTCCACTGCTTTAGTGTGGATGTTGTTCAACAACAATACCGCCGTTTCAAGCGCATAGCCCCAAAACGAAGGTGGAAGCTCAGTGAAGCTCATCATGGACCAAACCATGTCCAATAAAGTTCGATTACGACGCTCCGATACACCATTAAGCTGTGGTGTCATAGGAGGAGTCCACTGAGAGAGAATCCCATTCTCTTTTAGATAGTCCAAAAACTCGGTACTTAAGTATTCTCCACCTCGATCCGATCGAAGTGCTTTAATACTTTTACCTAGCTTGTTTTCTACTTCAGCCTTGAACTCTTTGAACTTTTCAAATGCTTCAGACTTATATTTCATTAAATATAAATACCCATACCTAGAATAATCATCAGTAAAGGTAATGAAGTATGTGTGGCCATATTGAGTACCAACTCTAAATGGACCACAAACATCTGTATGGATCAAATCCAACAGATTTTGACTACGCTCAGGTTTCCCCTTAAAAGGAGATTTAGTCATTTTTCCTTTCAGGCAGGATTCACAAGTAGGTAGAGAGTTAATATCAGACATATCAAACATGCCCTCTCCTACTAGCTTGTTCATCTTCCTTGAGGAAATATGACCTAGCCTAGCATGCCAAAGGTTTGCCGGGTTTTGGCTATCGATTTTCCTTTTGTTTGTTGTTGCCGGTTTATCAACATAATTTATTGGAACGTCTTTTAGTTTTAAGTTGTATAGATCATTTTCAAGTTGTCCATTTCCAATCAAACATTCATTCTTGTAAATATTGCAAATCCCATTCACAAAATTGCAAGAATAACCATCTCTATCAAGCATAGAAACAGAAATAATGTTTTTAATCAAATCCGGAACAAATAAAACATCTCTTAAAAGTAACTTAAAACCGTTCTGCAAAAATAAATAAACATCTCCCACAGCTTTAGCTTCAACTCTGGAACCATTTCCGAGCCTCAGCTGGGTCTCACCCATTCTAAGCCTGCGACTTCTTGTCATCACCTGCAAATCATTGCAAATGTGAGATCCACATCCGGTATCCAATACCCAAGAATTAGTATTAAGTGAAACATTTATTTCAATATAGAACATACCCTTCGCAGTTCGCAACTGCTCTAGATATTCCTTGCAGTTACGCTTCCAATGACCGGGCTTCTTGCAATAATGGCAAACATCCTTGGATTTTTCCATGTTTGAAGCCTTTGTCTTGTACTTCTTCTCGGGTTCGATTTTCTTGGGTGGGGCAGAACGTTTCTTACCCTTTGTACTTGGCCCCTTCTTAGCAGAAGAAGAGGAGTCCACCAAGAAAGCCGGTTTATCCTTATTTAATGTGGATTCATATGTCACAAGCATATTGACCATCTCTTCAAGGGAGACCTCTATCTTGTTCATATTGAAATTCACCACAAATCCGTCAAACGAAGAAGGAAGAGACAGAAGTAGTAAGTCCACGTTGAGTTCATGCTCCAACACCAAATCAAGGGTTACCAACTTCTGTATGAGCCAAATCACTCGTACCCCATGATCACGGACCGAAGTCCCTTCACGCATGCGACACGTCATTAGCTCCTTTACAGTAGCGAACCTTTCAGCCCTCGATTGAGCCCCAAAAAGTTCCTTGAGTTGTACGTGAATGTCAGCAGCATTCACGGTGTCCTCAAATCGCCTCTGTAGTTCATCAGACATCGAGGCTTGCATATAGCATTTGGTCTTGATATCATGGTCCCACCATGTATCAAGTTTGGCTAACTCTTCCGGACTTACGTCAGCTGGTGCTTCCTTCGGAGGAGATTTTTCTAACACGTAGAGCATCTTCTCCGAAGTCAAGACAATCTTCAACTTACGGAACCATTCCGTATAGTTTGCGTCAGTCAACTTATTTTGTTCGAGGATCGAGAAAAGTGGATTACGCGAATTCATCTTATGAAATACTGAAAAAAAACAGACAAATATCAGTGATTGTTTAAGCAATTTACTAAGACATAAAATAGGCGAAATTTATTTTATGAATCTCACTCCCACTATTTTAACGATTTCACTACCCTCTAGTGAAAACGGGAAACTGTTTTCCTTAGTGAGAACATGGAGTCCAATTGACAAACTTATGGTCCCGAATAATATCAGCCAACCATAATTTTCAAAAGGTAGAGCCCAATTGCTTCCAAAGCAACCTCCACGTTTTTACCTCATGTCCAATAAGGGCCCAATAATATGACGCCGTTTATTGTGACATGTCAAGATGACCTATCAATATTAAGTTGTGATGGACGGTCGCCATGTGGATCCCCCAATAATATGAGCCGATCCCATGGGAGTTCCACCCAACTTACAACATGTGTCGATCCAATGTACAGCTTTCCGATGAACGGGCCCCCCCAATAATATGAGCCGGACCGTATCCGCGGGTAGCATCTCATACATTGATCATTGATGGATGGTAGGAACATTTAAACAAATTTAAATTTCCTTTATTTATCTTGATATCAATTTTAAATCATATTTAAAATGAGGGATTTTAATTATAAAAATTTGTCTCATCATTTTTAAAATTTTGTATGCTTGTCGGATTCACACAATTTTGTCTAAAACATGCAACAACTATAATATCACATATTATATAGGATGATCGATTCCATTTCTAATCGACCCGTGGTTGCCAATCACGAGTCTTAGTCCAATCCTATGTAATATGCAGTATGCAATGCAATCCTATTACATTGAGCTTCCAATTTACATTTCTTCTGTCTTTATTGTCTGCTGGGCCCACCACCGTTTTCAAATCTTGATCTCCCACTAAATCTAATGTATTTACAATAAATAACAATGACAAGTAGGGGATACATTTTCAAGGGGTGGGAACGGGCCATAAACCAAACCCACTTTTATTACATATGAAAATTCATATTGGGCCATAAACCAGGCCCATTAATAAAACCAACAACAATAAAAACAAATGTAAATTCCTAACATACACCTACAAAATTGGTCATGGCAATCGATCATCCTTATCCAATAACATTTAATTCAAAATTAATTTATTGGATAACATGCAATGGCAATTTAAATTTAAAAAGATAAAATCATATTTCATACATAAAATCTTATTTTACATACAAAATCATATTTTATCTTTTTATCAAATAAAATCATATTTTATCTATAAAATCCAATTTTATACATAAAATCATATTTTACTCAATATATCCATAAGATCATATCTTATCATCAATTGTACAAAAAATAATTAATTTCAAAATTCAATTTAACGGATAAAATATTTAAATTTTCCAAAAATTCAAATTTATCCAAAAATCAATTTTAAAATTTTCGAACTCGAACAATTCGATCCGACGCCTCGTGGACCAATCAAAAACAATTTTCGATCGGACCAAAAATAGAATTTTAACATATTAAAATTTAATTTAAAAATTAAAAAATTAATTTTTCCCGCGGGCCGCCCGGGACATTCCCGGGCTGCCCGCGCCCTAATGGGGTCTGGCCGGGCAACGCCGTGCGCTGCCCGGGGCAGCGATCCAATCGCTGCCCGAGTTTTTGCCCGAATTTTTTTTTTTATTTTAAATTATTTATTTTTTTTCAAAAACCGAGGCTTAAAAAATTTTTTGTACAATCGATTAATTTAATCGCTTGATCTGAGCAACCTGTCTCTGATACCACTGTTGGAGAACGCGTCGATCAGATCAATTAGGATTGATACCCGGTGCAGCGGAAGTTTAAAATTTTTGTATGGAACGATTCCATAATAGGTATCAACCTTACGATTAAATTGTGTGTGTGTAAAAATTAAATAACGATTATAAATTTTTACCTCCAATCTCGAAGCGAGATTATGGACACCAACAGATTTCTCTGCTCTTGTTGTATATCCCTGGAACTGATGGACGAACTGTTGTTCAATCAGGTCCACGAACGGATATTTAATCCCTCTGATAGATTGCACTAGAAAATCTATCAGAAGTTTCTACGAAGAGATTAACGAATTTGATCCGTTAAACCAGACTGCAATTCAAAATTCACAGACTGGATTTTACCGAGCAGAGGGGAGAGGGGGTCAGCCACTTCAGAGAGAAAAATAGGGTTTTTTTTCGAAAATTGTGACCTTGTTGTATTTAATTTCTGTACTGCAATAACTTATTTATAATGTAGGCCACTAACAGCTTAGGGCCCATTAGTCATAAGTTCAAGCCCGACAAGCAAAGCCCGCATGTTTAGAAATTAATATAAAATTCATCGTGACTCCGATTGATAAACCGATTTCACCAATGTGCACAGAAACCATTTCTGCACCTTTTAAAGTCAAGATAAATTTTTCTGAATCCGAATTCAGTGGTTTCCAAAAATGTCCATCCCTATGTCATTTTAGGAAATCTTACTCCTCTACTCATAATTAAGAAGTCCAACTTATTTGTTCATTAAATTTAACTCTTTAAATTTAACTATCTCAACGGGGATTAAAAATCCATTACACTGTGTGACCCTCAATGGTTCAGGGATACAGCTAGCCGTGGGCTCACAACTCCTTGTGACTCGGAACAACAATTTCCGACTTGTCCATCGAATCATGGTAAGAGCGCCTAGCAACATCGCCCCATGATTCCCTAGGTATCACTGATAGTGCCTACAAGAACCAATAGATTTTGGTTAGCGTACAGTACGGTCCCTTCATCCATATATCCCGATCGAATCAACAACCATTGGTATATCGAGAGTCGCTCGAGATTCGATAACTATGCAATACATCTTGAAGATCAAATAGTGACATCGCATGTGCTACTAAGAAACCATTTCTTAAACCACATCATGTACTCTGGCCAGAGATTCGTCACACTAATATCTCCTCAGATCGCATAGGATATCCACACTCGCAAGTATGTGGTGAATCCTTGACAACAAAGCATCGACTCCTATATGTGTTGTAACTGTACCCAATCCTGACACCTGATGACCCCAATAGAGTCGGTAAACGAGTCAAAGCACAGTACTAGCATATAGAGTCTCAATGATGTTTCAAGTAGTAAGGACTAATGGTGTACAACCAAAACCGCGGACTATATCCACTCGATAAGTGATAACCACTTGGAAAGTCCGGATAGGTTAGTTCGATCATTCATCATATGAATATCCATTTGCATGCTTCGAACATCTCTATGTTCCTTACCAATGAAACGTGGTACTCCCCATCGCAAATGCTAGTCTCAAACTCGAGCGATCCTTATCCTTATTATCGGACGGCTCAATCGACTAGGAACAGTTTAGAATATACAGTGACTATAAGATGTGTTTCATGATAGACATCTCCATGTTCTACCACATCTTACATACACTATAGTATATTCAAGGTCTTTATCAAAACAACAATAGTATATCACAATATAACAATATGAAGAAAGATAAAGTCATTGCCATTAATAAAAGTGTAAATAATATTAAACAAAAGATTGTTTATACAAAGAGTCATCAAAGCCCTTAGCCACAAGTTGGCTCACCGGGCACCCACTCTTTCAGACAACACAACTAAAACCCGAGTCCTCACGTGCTCAACTCTCTCCCAAGCTATCAATGTCGTCTTTGACTAGCTCCTGCCCCACCTGTTTTCATGCACACATACAAAACAAGACAACAGCCGGATAAACTCTAGTGAGAATATAATTCCCACTATAAAAGACATATACATGCGTTAAAATATAAACATGTCAATTCTAACCATCTCAATTCAAGGATAGAATACTATAACACATATATCAATTCGAAACATATCAATCAAGACTTCAAATCATACTTCAAATCAAAAGATTTATATAGCGCTCTATCAAGAATTGATTCACATCAAATCACTGCCATCAAGATTCGTATCCGATCTTGACATGGATATCCATCTATCGTAGTCGTCTGACTCGAAAATATGGTCCATCTGACCTTGGCAAAAGAATCAATTCAATTTTCATCATATCATATATAACTCAATAAAGATCCACTACCTGAGATGGACCGACAACATCAAATTATAAATCAAGAATAAAGAGCAATAGGTATGTGGTTTATCGGGACAACTCAAGAAGCTTCATCCTTGAGTTTCAAAACCCCTGACTCTCGATGTCGTCTTATACCTTTCGTTTTGTTGAGTCGTAATTGCTTCAAATCTGAACATATCACAAACTCTGCTCAAGTTTATCATCTCAACTTCAAGGTAGAAATTCACAACCTTTCTTCAAACTTCTATAAATTTGAACGATCGACTTCGGCATACCATGCAATCTCACAACATTGCTAACATACAACTCATCCATCTGATCATGACGATACGTCATCCTGTACGGAATAAAACATGCAGACTTTGTCAATCGGTCGATCACTACCCAAATGGCATCGCATCCTCGAACGGATCATGGTAGCTTCGTGACAAAATCCATGGAAATGTGATCCCACTTCCATTCAGGAACAGATAGACTGTGCAACAGACCTCGTGGTCGCTTCCGTTCTGCTTTAACTTGCTGACAATTCAAACACCGAGATATGAACCTCGCAACATCGCTCTTCATTCTCTTCCACCAGGACTGGCTCTTCAGGTCGTTGTACATCTTATGACCTCCAGGATGAATACTAAACCGACTGCAATGAGCTTCTTAGAGAATACACTGCCTCAACTTTGAAATATCAGGCACAACAATACGGTTATTCACAAACAAAATGCAATCTCTAACCTGGAATTCAGACTGATGCCCAGATCTGACTTTCTCTACTGAAACCTGAATGCTCGACTCAGACTTCTGTGCTTCTCTGATTGCAACAAACAACTCCGGTTCGGCTTGAATAGCAAACACTCTGATAGTCTCCCTATCTATTTCAAACTCTAAACCAGAAGTGCAACAATCATCGATCAACTGAGAAACACCAATAGTAGAAAGAGATAAAGAACAAAGCTTTCGGCTCAAGGCATCTGCAACTGCATTCGACTTCCCCGGATAATACTTGATTTCATAGTCGAAATCCTTCAACAGGTCTAACCATCTTCTCTGTCACATATTCAGCTCTGCCTGTGAAAACAAGTACTTAAGGCTCTTATGGTCAGAAAAGATCTCGAAAGACTCACCATACAGATAGTGACGCCAGATCTTCAGAGCAAAGACGATCGCAGCTAGTTCAAGATCATGAACCGGATAACGAGTCTCGTGCGGTTTCAGCTGCCTCGATGCATACGCCACCACATGCTTATGCTGCATAAGAACACAACCCAAGCCTTGATTAGAAGCATCACAATAGACTGTGAAACCTCCAGTACCCTTCGAAATAGAAAGAATCGGAGCACTGGTCAGTCTCCTCTTTAGATCAACAAAGCTAGCCTCACAATCTGCAGTCCAGACAAAAGGCGCATTCTTCTGAGTCAGCTGGGTAATAGGCTTGGCAATAGACATGAAACCCTCGATGAATCGGCGATAATAACCAGCTAAACCCATGAAGCTTCGGATCTTAGGTACTGATGTCGGTCTAGGCCAATTCATAACCGCTTCAATCTTGCTGGGATCGACAGAAATCCCATCTCCAGGAATGATATGACCGAGAAAGACAACTCGATCCAACCAGAATTCACACTTAGACAACTTGGCAAACAACTGCTCAACTCGCAAAATCTACAGTACGGTCCTCAAGTGCTCTACATGGTCAGTACGGTTCTTCGAGTAGATAAGAATATCATCGAAAAAGATAATGATGAACTCATCTAAATAATGCTGAAAGATACGGTTCATCAAACCCATAAAAACTGCTGGAGCATTAGTCAAACCGAACGGCATGACTATAAACTCAAAGTGACCATACCTCGTTCTGAATGCGGTCTTAGGAACATCTTCCTCTCGCACTCTCAGCTGATGATAGCCTAACCTCAGATCAATCTTCGAATAGACAGAAGAACCCTGCAGCTGATAAAAAAGGTCATCTATTCGGGGTAAAGGATACATGTTCTTAACTGTAGCCTGATTCAACTGACGGTAGTCGATACAAAGCCGCATAGAACCATCCTTCTTCCGAACAAACAGAACATGAGCACCCCAAGGTGATATACTAGGTCTGATGTATCCCTTGGAAATCAAATCTTCAAGTTGCTCCTTCAACTCTATCAGTTCAATAGGTGCCATACGATAAGGAGCTTTGGAAATAGGTTGAGTACCTGGCACCAAATCCATGCTGAATTCGATTTCTCGAATAGGTGGCAATCCAGGAACATCTTCCGAAAACACATCAGCAAAATCTCTAACCACTGGTAAATCTACCAAAGGTGGGCTAGATTTCAGTACATCAACTGCATAAACCAAAAATCCTTATGCACCTCTCTGTAACAAACGAGTCATAGATAACACTGAAATCAAAGGAATTCAAGATCGAGAACCCTTACCAAAGAATTTCCACTCATCTGCCATTTCAGGTCTGAACCTGACAACCTTCAGAAAACAATCAACTGTTGCCCTGTACTTGGTCAAAGCATCTATACCGACAATACAATCAAAATTTGACAACCCAAGCACAATGCAGTCGAATTCTAACAAATTCCCCTCAAAACAAAGTTCACAGTTCCTGACTAGTCTGACAGAAACAATTCCTCCACCCAACGGTGAAGTAACAGCTACTATAGTAGGCAACAACTCAGTAGGCAAGGCATGCAATAACACAAATTTCTCAAAGATAAAGGAATGGGAAGCACCTGTATCTATCAAAACATGAGCAGAATAACCAAAAATCGAACAGTTACCTGCTATAACATCATTAGGTGCTGTCTGAGCCTGATCCTCTGTCAAAGCAAAGACTCGTGCCTGCTGTCTCGGAGGCTGGTTCGCACTAGAGTTATCTCCATGTCTGTTCTGCTGCTGAGGCTGAAAAGAGTGCACTGCAGAAGGCTGCCTCTCGGATTGAGCTGCAGGTCGAGATGAACTTCCACTCTGAGCTCTATCTATGTTACGCTGAGGGCACACCTTAGAGAAGTGTCCCGGTTGCTGACAGGTGTTACAATTACCAAAGACTCCCACACACTGATCCGGTGAGTGTCTTCCCCCACACTTGCTGCAGTACATGACTAAAGATCCAGAACTCTGTCCTGAACCGAATTGCTTGGAACCACTGGAACTAGAAGAACTGTTCCCCTGCCTCTTGAACTGTTTACCTCTTGCTTTGTACTGATCCTTTCTGTTTCCCCCACTGTTTTCACCTTCATACCTTTGCTGCTGGTTATGATGCTGCGGTGGCTGATTCTGATACTGAGATGGTGGGTTCTGATACTGCCTCTGTTGCTGAGGTGCTACCTGGTTACCTCTTTGCCTCCACAAGCCTGTTTCTGCTCCCTTTGCGTGATTCATGGCATCCGCAAAGTTGTTAGGCCTGTTGGTGTTTACCAATGTGAAGACGTCGGTGTTCAAACCATTGATGAACTGATCTGCCTTAGCTTCTTCATCTCCGGCAATTAGCGGTGCAAAACGCAGCAGACTATCAAACTTAGCCACTTACTCTTCAATGTTCAGATTCCCTTGCCTCAGGTTGGCAAACTCTGCTCCCTTATCTTTGCGATACGAGATAGGCAAAAACCGCTTATAAAATTCAGATTTAAAAAGAGTCTAAGTAACTTCCGTATCTCTACTCTCCATTGCTTTCTTTGTCATGATCCACCAGCTCTTAGCAACCCCACGTAGCTGATGAATGACTAACCTGATTCTGCGGTCATCTGTGTAATCAATGGAATCGAACAGCTGATCAATATCATCCAACCAACTCTCGCAGTCAACTGGATTTTCTGAACCCATCAATAACGGCGGATTGAACGACTGAAACCTCTTCAGCAAGGTTTCCATAGGCGTTTCTGAAGCATCCAACTGATCAACTTCAGTGCTAGCTTGCTCAGTCGCAGGGATAACTGGCGGTGTGTTTCTGTTTATCACTCGACGAGGACCCATCTGAATAACAAAGGTTAGGGCACAAGATATCTCAATCGCTACAACCGGTGCCCCTTTACAACCGCTCAGAAAACCTGGATACCAGTCGATAACATAAGCAGTTATATCTCAAGTAGATCATGCTTTATAAAAGTAAATCACATAACCATGTAATTCAAATAATTCTCAACAATAAAGCATGCTCGCATGGAATTAAGTATACAGTTAAATAATTCAAACACATGCGAGGAGCCAATACACGCAGAGTCGATCTACCCGCTCACTCTAGTTCAACCAAGAATCTTATCGCTCTGATACCACATAATGTGAGACCTCGTTTCTAATCAACTAATCTCGGACAAACAACCGATAAGTAAACAAGAAACCAAGATTAGAAGCAACCAATTATATATATATATTTTTAAAAGAAGTCTCGCGCGCCCGCGCTGACATCAGCGCGCCCGCGCCTAAGCTTCGCTAAAACCAGCGCGCCCGCGCCAATGCTGCGCAAAAACCAGCGCGCCCGCGCTCTAAGTAAGAGCGCCCGCGCCCTTACCTCGCAAAGAGGCCGTGCGCCCACGCCAATAACCGCGCGCCCACGCCAATAACCGCGCGCCCGTGCCGTCCTCTCGCCCAGAAATGTTAAGGCACCGAAATAAACTCAACAAAACCTAAACACTTGCATTAAAAGTATTTGACATGCCAATAACAATACAAGTAAGGTTTAGGGAAGAGAAACATTCAATTCGGTAGTACCTACAACGTTTCTTTCTTACAAAACAAATACGAGAAGTTCGAATGACTAAACATGTTTGCAAAACATAACTAGGTTGACATGCTGATTCGACTTCTAAACAAGTCTCACTTCTATCTCTTTCTCTTGACGTTAACCAGGTCTATGCTGACTTGATCCTGTCCTTCCTGTTGCCAAGTACACATACAAAACAAAGCAACAGCCGGATAAACCGGTGAGAATGACAATCCCAGTAAAAACAACATATCAAGTAATACAACAATAAACATGCTTTCAAGACAACAACACAATCAATAACAACGTAATGAAATGCATGTCTTTAAACTGGGATATCAAATCTGATAAACGAAGGATTGCTGCTGTGCTTTTGGGATCCCGAGGATGAGATCATGTGACGACTCACCGACTCTCCCAATCGAGGTGGTGCCACATATCTCACTCCTCTAGACTTTGAGCAACCATAATGAGTATGCTAGCACTAGGCGATACGACTACGACCTAGGCCACTCAATCATAGTTCCCAAACGTCCAAACAAAAAGGGCAGTTCTGCCCGCTGAATCAACGTAGGCTCAAGATGAATGCATAACAGAAACATAAAACATAAGCCACATAGTCAAAAGCAAAATCAATCAACAAGACACAAGTTCCTCATGCTAGAACAAGTGTAGATGCAATATGTGATTTGAAAAGGGAAACTCGAGAACCAACTGTCCCGAGTATGCTATCCTGCTACGATGACTGCTTTTACCTTTCAATGTCGTAGATCCAACTCCGGACAAGCTACAACAAAAGATTGTATCAACAACTATACAACCTAAACAACAAACAACGGTTCAAGGAAATCTCTTTACCGTTCTTCGTCCAACTCTCGACGAACAATGCTGCTAACACAGGGCTCGACAAACTCCAACGAATTTGTACGAATACAAGAGTTGATCAACAACCATGATCACTCACAAGCCAAAGCTTTAATCAATACAAAAATGGTTTGAAATCTCCAAAACTCAAACCGACGGCATAACGGCTATAAACTGAACAAACCGGAAATGCAGACAGCAGTTTAATACCGATATAACCTCATATCTATGCCCAAAACAACAATAACAAAGCAAACCCATCAATCTCAAAATCCACATTTTCAAAAATGGCTTCCAAAAATCATAACAAATCCGAACGTCGCTCTAAATCAAAACCGACAGATAATAAATTATCAGAACTCTGTCTAGAACAACATACTCGAATCTCGAACGATTCTAACAACATCCAAAAACTAGAATGTATCCGATCGTAGAAGAACTTACAATATAACAGAGCTCTCACTGCAGTGATCGATAATCTGCCTTCAGAAATAAATTCCAACGGCCGGATCGAGCTCGGACTGAAATCTGGAAGCTTGAAAAAACTTGGAGGCGTGAGAATGGAGGGAGACGGCTTGGAGGGGATGAAGTGAAGGTTTCTCAACAAAAATCTAAGTGTAGATAATATATAAAATCCAATATTTGCGTTTTAGTCCCTGAAAAATCTAATTTTTGCAAAAAGGACCCAGATCAAAATCAAGTCGGCTCGTGAACTCTGTAATCTCTGATTAACTCAAATAAACTCATTTAATATAAAAACGGGGCGTTACAAAACTAGTGGAACTTGTTTCTTTTTAGGAAACTGTTTAGTTTCTTGGTTTTCAAAGAAACAAAATTGTGTTGCGTTATCAACGACCGAAGCCGAATATATGGCTGCCGGTAGTTGTTGTGCGCAAATTCTTTGGATGAAGCATCAATTGCTTGACTATGGTGTATCTTTTTCAAAAATCCTTATTTTTTGTGATAACACTAGCGCCATGTCTTACAAAGAATCCGATTCAACATTCGCGCACCAAACATATTGATATTGGTCATCATTTTATTCATGACCACATCGAACGAAATGAAGTTGAACTTTAATATGTTTACACGTCAAATCAAATTGCCGATATTTTTACAAAACCACTAGATGAAAATACTTTTATTCATTTGCGTGGTGAACTTGACATGATTGAATTGTAATCGCTTGTAAACATAAAATAAATTTAATGTCATATTAAGGGGGAGCTTAATATTAAACTTGAGCAAATTTATTTTGGTTAAATATAAATCAATTGTATTTATTCAAAATCAAAAAGCTCACATTTTATGTGAATTATTTGATTTATCACTTGAATTGCAAAATATCATTTAAAGAGTCATTTTCGAAAATTCTGTCTTCGGCAAGTTCGGACCACCCGAACCTTAGTTCGGAGGACCTGAACTGCCCCCGGCCTTTCAGTTTAAAACTTTCAAAATTCCCTCCGTTTTGGCTAGTTCGGAACATCCGAAATACACTTCGGGCCATCCGAACCCCGCGCGGTAAAAATTTTAATTTTGACCGCCTTAGCATCGGGCCCTCCAAATTTTAATTACAGACTGTCAATCTTATCTCCTCGATAATCATCTTCGGGCCATCCGAACCCTGTTCGGATCGTCCGAAGTCGCAGCTATAAGTACCCCCTCGGGCCATCCGAATTATTCACCCCTAAAATCATTTCTTTCTTCTACCTAGTCCAAAATCTAGCCTACAAAATGCCTGCCAAACGCCGTCGTGATCAACCTAGCTCTAGTCGCCCAATTCCTATACATGATCCAAATTTACCTGCTATTTCTCGTCCTATCCCCGACGATTACCCCACTCGACCAATTTTACCCGGTCGTATTTTCGATACTACCTACCTTGCATCATCTCATCTTCAGTTGCTGCCTCTCATTGCTGCCCAACATTGGGAATCCTTTTTCCTGCCTTCCTTTCCGGATGCCATTTTTCCAGAGTTACTTTTTGAGTTCTATGCCAACCTGGAACTCGAACTTGGCGAGGAGCTTCATATCACCACAATTGTCCAGGGTCGGCATGTTTGCTTTTCTGTCTCCAACTTTGCTGAGTGGTTTGATCTTCCTACGCAGCGGCCCAACAACTATTTCGGTCAGGGATGGCCCACTGACGATCCCACTTTTGATCGAAATGAGGTTCTTTCTACCATTCTTGGTCGTCCAGCCACTGTTGCTGACGATCGTCTTGTTTTGAAACAACTTCGTCTCGACTACCAAATCATTCAAAAACTAATCACCACTTCCATCATTCCGCGCAGTGGAGACTCCTCCACTTGCAAATATCTTGACCTCTATGTTCTCTACCACATCGTTTCCTCCCGTCCTTTCAACCTTCCTCGATTCATTATGCAGGCTATGCATAATGCGGCTAAAGCCACGAGGAAAGTTTCTCTACCTTTTGCTCGGGTCATCAACCGTATTTTGACTCATTTTGATGTTTCTTTTGATTACCCAAATCCTCTATCCATCTCTGATTACCATACCTTCAACCATGCTATGATTACCAAGATGGAACTGTCTTGGAATCATGTCCTTTCTTGTTGGGTTAATGACCCAACTCGTGCCTTCAAGAAATATCTTCCGGACAAATATTTTTCACTTCCGTATTCGAGTCTTTCACCCTCCTCTCAGGCTAAAGGGTTTCCCAATGGGCCGCCTGCAGATGAAGGAGGACCTTTTTCTTCTGGATTTCAGTCTTTTCCAGCCAATCTTGGCGAGCTTCCTTTTGAGTTACCTGAGATTCCTGCTACCCCCGCTCATCAGTCACATCAGTCTGATCGTCTTTTCGAGACTCTTCAGCGTATTGAAGGGAATCTAGCCAGCCACTTTGCATCTTCTACTGCCTCTATGGATGCCTTGACTATAAGAGTTGCTTCGTTGGAGACTTGCTTTGACGACTTTTTTTCCGCTATCCGCCACAGCACGATGATGACTCTTAGATTTTATTTTGCAGTTTAAGTTGTACTTTGTTTATGCTTTTTATGTAAAATTCAATATTAGTTTAAAATGAAATTATTGTGTATTTTTCTCGTCTTTTATTAACTATTTTTTATTATCGCAAAAAGGGAGAGAATTAATTTGGTTAAATAAATATTAAATTAAGGGGGAGTTTTAATATTTGAAACATTATTTGGTTAATTGTTTAAATATTTCTTTATTGCTTATATTTTTTTTCTCCTATTTAACCAAGTTTTGTGATCATCAAAAAGGGGGAGATTGTTACGCCTTAAACTCATACAAATCTCGTGTAATGAGATTAATGTTTTTAATGCATTAATAATTCTCATAATTAAATTGTTTTGATAGTTTACAAAACTCGGTTAAATCATTACTAACAGTTTCAAGTGAGAAATTTGCAGATTATAATACTTTTGAGTATAGACAATATTGGAAGCAAGAACCGATAATAAAAAATTGGGAATAAAAATTCAATGGTTCGAATCTGCCCAGGTTCGGATGATCCGAAGCCCTCTTCGGACGGTCCGAAGATTTTTCCAGAATTAAAAAATGATCGGAGGACAGGCTCGGAGGCTTCGAAGACTACTTCGGATGATCCGAAGACAGTTCGGACGACCCGAAGATTTTCCATGATTTTAAAATTGCTCAGAGGCACCCTCGGAGGCCACAAAATGCACACTTCGGACGACCCGAAGACAGGTTCGGACCACCCGAACTCCTTTACGGCCATGAAGATTTTGTCGGAAGAAAAATTGTCGGAATGAATTTAATGCAGGCGTTCGGACGACCCGAAGAGGACTTCGGACCACCCAAACAGTTCATCAGCCGTAGAAATTTGAAAATAATCAGACAACGTTCGGATGACACGAAGACCCGTTCGGACGACCCAAACCCATTCGGATTGGCACCTATAAATACATGTCATTTGAAGCCTTCTCAACTCACCAATTCACTCTCATCTCTCATTGCAAGCAACATCTTCTCCTTCAAAGTATTCAAGTGATAGTTGAGAGTTTTATTCAAAATCGAGGGTTGTTTGTAATATTTCGTGAGTTGGTTGCTCGGTTGTTGTAAGCACTTGTGTGTGAAGCCAAGTGTATTATACGAGTGTTGTGGCTATCCTTGGAGCCCTTAAAGCCAAGTGTTGAGTTGTATTGGCGCGGTGATCGTGTTGAGTTGTACGGCTATCCTTGGAGCCATCAAGGCCAAGACGTTGAAGTGCTAGTGGATCCTTGGTTAATCGGTCTTAACCAAGAAGGGGAGACGTAGACGATTTATCGTCGAACTTACATAAACATCTCTTATCCCTTTTACTGCTTTATTTACATTACACATTTATTTATCGCATTTATTATTAACTGCTTTAAGTCTTCCTCTTGTGTATTTGCATAATCGCTTTAAATTGCTAAAGTTACCAATAGAACATAAATCCCCCCCCCCCATTAGGTTCTAACGGTTGTCTTAGGTTGACTCGTGTGATCATAGTTTGTTGATATCGTTGCTGAGATTACCATGGACGGATTTTAATCTGAGCATAGCTTGGTGTTAGCAATGAGTGATCTAGTTTGCGGAAATATGATTTAGTGATTGTCCCAGGATTGTCAGCAGACAAAGTTTTGGGGACTGTTAGTTGAAGTGTTTTGCTTGGATGCTTCCAGCATAGTTCTCAAGAGTTATTCTTGAAGGACGATTCGACAAGTGCTTATGAACTTCAACGAGCATTTGCAGGTTAGCATTAGTTGCTTCATGGGATGAGACAACAGCTGAGACTTGTGTTTCTAACTCTGGCATGAGTATTGTCGCTGATATCCCAGTCCGTTCTGTTATGCTGTGTCATTGAGAGGTTGATATAGCGGGATTGCCGCTAGTATTGATAGATTCTGTGTGGGATCAAGGTGAACCAGTTTGGTTATTTCAGTTAGCGAGTCAAGGGTTTTTCGTTATCTAGGACAAGATAACTGAAATCGTTTTCGTCGATACTATCTCTAGTGACGAGATGAAGGTAAGCGTTCGATATAGACTACTAATGCTGAGGACGGTGTTAGTCCATCCGAGAGTTTCAGCAGGATGGTAGTATATTTCGAGGCGACGACCTTGAAGAATGCATTAAGACAAGAAATTGTGTACAATGATTTTGTCACATTTGGGGTTAGTAGACAGAGATTTTGTCATCTGTTTACTTAGTTGGTGTTCTTGGGAACATCCGTCAGCATCAGACAGGGTAAGTTCTGAAAGTACGTACTATGATGCCAGGAATTGTCAGGATTTGGTTGTTATTCATGACATGATGACTAATGTGATCAAGTAGATGCTATCTACGATAGCGAGATTCGGATCAAGGTTGATCGCAATTAGTCTGTAGTGACCCGTATCTGTAATTAGCGATTAATGAGTATATTAATCGTGTAATAATGTTGGATTAAGTAAAACATAATTAAGGAAATTCTAAAGGGTTAACGGAGTCCAGAAATGGATCCAGGACACTCAAAATAGCCGGGAAGGTCCCGAGGGTCCAGAGGGTTTGGAAGCTGCGAACCAAGTCAGGAGGTTCCGAACAGGATCGGAGGATCCGAAGTCAGGATTGGAGGCTCCGATCGAGATCGGAAGCTCCGTCGGTGAGATCGGACGTTCCGATCGGGACCAGGGCATGTGTCATCGCTGACGTCAGCAAAGTGACATCATGGATGACGTAATATTGGGCGATCGGATGCTCCGAAGATTGGATCGGAGGTTCCGATCGTGTTCGGACGTTCCGAACCTGGTTCGGAGGCTCCGAACGTTACCTATAAATATAGGGGCCGAGGGTTCATTTGGAGTGCACCTTTCCCTCTCTTCTCTCTGATTCCTAAGCCTTCTAACTCAGATCTAGGGAGATCTAGGCATCCAATGAGGAATCCGGAAGTGGCATAGCGATTCAGGCGTCGTAGCGGAGCTGTGGCCTAGTTTTGAGACAAATTGTCATCAGCGGGCTGCCGATGGATGCAGGTATAGCTATGGTCTCCTTAAATTATTTAGGAGTATGCAATAGCTTAGTTAAGGCTTTTAGAGCTTAAATAATGATGCATGGATATTTGCATTGTAGAGTTGATGATAGGCTAGAAACCTAGAGTGGGACTGCTAGGACTGCCTGTAGTAAGGTACGTAAGTACAGACTGAGATAGCTAGCGGGTTTTGCATGCTTATATGTTGCATTTGTGTGTCATATTATTATGTAGCATGTGCATATCATATTGTGCCTGTCGATCTTGTGAGATGAGTCATGTAGGGCCGCTCAGCCCTGTCTGGACGGGTGATGTCTAGTGACCAGTGACTGATGGGTCATGGGTGATTAGTATCTGGGGACACGGTCCACGTCCTATAAGAATGAGCAGTGTACATAGGGTTTGCTCCCCGGGTTGTACCACTCATGTCCTAGGCGCCTTTACTGAGCAGTTGTATACAGTTATCCCAGATATGGATACCCTATCATTTGCATGCATCATATTTGTATGTTTTACTCAGTGCTTTCGTATTGAGCTTAGAGCTCATGTCCAGTCTTTTCTGTGTATCTGGACACCCCATCCGACGGGGCAGGTGTAGGTGCAGGATGGAGCACCAGGAGCTTGGATTGGCCAGTGACCAGTGAAGACACCGAGATTAGCTGTAGGTTTTGCCTTTAGGGTTTATTTATTCGATAGGGTTGTATAATCGAATTTATTTAATCGGTTGTATTCTGCCGGTCTGCTTTTATTTAAGTCTTCCGCGGCGATTTATTTTAATGCATGCTTAATTATGCTCTTAACTCTAATTAGGTAGTGGATCCGGGTAGGGTCGCTACATTTATTGGTATCAGAGCGCATGCATGCAAGAGACTTGGGATATAGTAATGAGACTTTGGGTTATTCTTATAGGATTGATAAGACCTTGGAAGAGGTAATGATGCGGCAATTAGTTTGCCCAAAGACTATCATCATCAGCAGGATTTCTGAAGATTTGGCTTATGGGATACCAGCAAGTGCGGACAGGAATGATGGATCGTGTCCGAGTTTTCAAGATTTCTACTCAGGTGGATCCTAGTTTTGGATCGAGTACCGAATGCCTGAGGCAGTGGCAGAGGATTGGATGGGACACACTTGATGTTTGCATCTGTATCGTCCGTACCATGATAACACTACTCTGAAGATTCTCCAGTCGTAGTTGGGGAGATTTCCATTAAACTCATGCAGAACATAGTTTTTCCGGTATGCTTGTACCGATGCATTCGGTAGGCACACGGAAAACTTCATGTTCAAAAGCATGATATGAATACAAGAAGAAAGATGACGGTAGATCATGAGCAGAATGGGTCGACTGACATGCACTGACGCAGAGCATAGCTGGTTAGCTATCACGTGCCATTCTCTAGAGTTCTTCGTAGGAGGACATGTAGAGAGACTTGGTCGGGAGTATGCTTGTATTGATGCGTGTGTCGATTAGAAGCTTCATGCTCAAGAAACGAAGACTAGTACGATGGCTTAAATACTGTATTGATGTAGTTATAAACAGTATTTCAGTTGTAATGAATCATCATACTTTGGTTGTATCATTTCAAGTTCGATTGTACATTTCATTGTATTTTGAATACTGTATGTATTACATGAGATTGTAATAAAGAGAATTGTACATAACTTGAAATAAGTGATACATGTTTTATTTATCCAGCAATTCGTGGATGATTGCATGATTGTGCGAAAGTTTGGATTGGGTTTAGTTGATTAGCATTCAACTGCTGTAGCTCATGAGATTTGAGTGGGCCGACTGTGACTGTTTGACTTGTGGTTAGTCTAGGCGTTTTCCTAGGATTGACCTAGTTAGTCAGTGGACTATGTTAGTGCCAGCGATGAGTGGACTCATCTAGAGGCATTAGGGATATTGTTCGGTTTAGAACATTTGGGCTTTGTTCTAGGTTGTTTCCTTGAGAACAGTAGGCTGTCTGATCTTTGTTAGGTTGAGGCTTGTGATGATGGGCTTTCATCGGGATACCAGGTCCAGTATATGCCGAGAGTTGTGGACTATGACCAGGACTAGACGTGATGGGGCGCGACCCTATGCCAGCGTTACCCGGGAGCCTTGTGCTTCAGGATTGGCGGTGGGAAGGCTACTCAGTCTAGGGATTTGGTAGCAGTCACGACAGGGTATGACCTTGGATTAAGATATCAGGTTTGATATCGATGGTTCGATATCGTCTGGTGTGCCAGAGATATAGTTTGAGTATTCTACTGTAGGAACCAGTCATGGAGGGATTTTCTTAACAAGTGTGTACTCTGAGCAGATAGGTTTTAACCTTTGGGTTACTGCTAGACGTGTGGATCTAGTAGGTGGACAGATTTCTACCAGCGATGACTAGGGGTTGTCATCAGAGTTGTGGCAAGAATTTTCTTGTGATAGGAATTATCCAAGATACTGGAAGGAATGTTGTTTTAAGACTTAGACTCGAATACGAGGACTACTCCATGATGATTGACTTCATCTTTGATAGATTATGTCAGACACTAAGGATTGTACAGAGCTATCTGAGATATGAGGGAAGTGTGGCCTATACCCGTGTAGCCTTGGTGGTTGTCCAGGTGGGTTAAATGGTAAGCTACCTTAGTCTTAAATTGTTGCACAATCTTAGCGAGGGATATAATCAGGAGAGTGTTCGAAGATTGTAAGAATCTTGGAGATTCGTTAGTTATGATTCTGAATTTGACGAATCGTGATATTCATCCTGGATGAACGAAGCAAGGATAGTTAGTGCAGTGTTTGCGCTAAGTACTGTCTGATATTTTCAGAGATTGAGCGTAGGATTTTCCATGGGATGGAATGGGCTTAGTTTATCTTGATGTTTGCCTTGGGTGAACAAGACAACGATTAGTAGTGCTTAGGTGGCACGGGATCTGTGCTAGTGACTACTAGTGGTTATTGGGTAACTCTGTCAGAGTTAGGATGATTAAGTTCAGAATACAAAGCAGCGGTTAGTAGTGCTGAAAAGGCGCAGGACTTGTGCCAAGTAAACTACTTATGTACTGTGATCTGACATCGTTTGGAAATGGTTCTTTGTGGCAGCTGAGTCATGGTTATTAACCGAGCCATGTAGGTTGGATGATCAGTGGTGGTCTGATCTGATAAGTGCGAGCTTAAGTAGATCGACGAGTTCGATTGGTTGAGCCAATCAGGGTTGATCAGGATGTAGCAATTAAGAAATACTTGGGATAGTATTTTGTCGAGTAGTGCTTATGGGATGAGTACTGGATACCATCTCAGAGCATTTGACAATTCGGATGATTTAGGGTCTCTAGGTTTCCAGGGACTAATTTACCGAAAGATTATGATTGACTTGTATGGTCAAGTTAGGTGTTAACTTGACAGGAGAAACAGGCGAGTGAATGGGTAGTTCCCAGGATAGTGATTTTGTGATGATGTCTTAGTATACCGTTGGGTTGAGATCCAACGAGGAATGTGTACTTGTATGGACATCAGTTGTTTGATTGTGAGGTGTGACATTTGCTGAGACCTAGTTCTCGAGATCCGGCAGGGTATGTCACAAATTTTCATCGTGTGGTGCTTAAGATCATCGGAATGATCGAGGCAGTCGTAGATCGACTTAGTAGCCAACAAGATTGTTGTGGGAATTGAAGATTTTGCAAGATAGCGATGAAGCAACTTTGTTCTTTACAGTCGACAAGACACATCAGTGCGGACCATTCATCAAGGATATTGTGCTTTAGCAATGGACGATATTCGGATGTGCGTCGGGTGGCAAGTTACTTCGAGCACAAGTATTTCCCAGGATTGACTAGGGAATCAACGAATTAGATCGTTCAGTGCTGAGACTGATGCGTTCGGCAAGGGAGCGATTTGACTATTGAGAATCCGTTGGGATTTAGTTCCAAGATCAGTATGTTCAACCTTGGGAGGTTGGTATGAGCTGATGGTATTATCAGAGACTCTGAGTTGAGTTATACCAGGCGCAATGACTGTCGAGTTTCGAGACGGAATAGAAAGCGTTTCCATATGTCTGTGCACTGTGAAATGTCCCAGTCGAGCATATTGGTGGGAGCTTGCCTTAGTTTTGATTAATGTACAGTGATTGCGAGTATGTATAACTATCAGGAGGACGTCCATCGATCAAATTCATGAGGTGAATAACCTATGATCGAGATGATGAAGATCATCAGAGGCGTGATGACTTCCATTGCAATGTATGCGTGATTTCGCAGGCCAATGGCTAGGAGATGACGTAGCGTCATAAATTGCAAGTGATGATAGTTATCATCAGGGCACAGTGTTGAGGTTATACTAAGAAACGTGGACAGTAGAATGTACTAGACATGATGGTTTAAGTTCCCAGTATTCCTTGGGAAGCCAGTTGTGCTTCAGGGAGAGTGGGGAGGGTAACTAGTCTAGGGAACATTGTGAGCAGTTACGTTGAAGTATAGACTTGAGTCAACTGGATTATCTTAAAGCGAGACTCATGTTAGAATGTGTCAGCACAATGTTGGGATTAGTGTTTTCCTGACTAGAGGTGTTGAGCACCGAGAAATTTTGAAACCATTAGATGGTTAGATTCGATAAGTAATTCGACGAATGTCGTAAACCAGTCAGTTCATGACTTGGTATTCGTTAGTCTAAAAATTACTTTGGAACGATGATATTGATCAAGCGGGTATTGTATCCTTCGTGGTCAGGAAGATCATGGTCCGAGTGAAAGATGTATCAGTGTTACGATACGCTAGCGCTAGGGAAGTTCGGCTGTCGACCAGTAGCGCAGTAATCTTCAGTGAAAGAATATTAATGTGGTTAAGCATTAATGGAGCTTATAGGGAATTCGACGAGAGTCTGAGTGTGTCGGAAGCTATTTCGACCAGACACTCAAGTAGTGGTCTATCTTACGTTCTCGAGGTATTACCTTAGATTTCGAGGACGAAATCTTTTAAGGGGGGGAGAATGTAGTGACCCGTATCCGTAATTAGCGATTAATGAGTATATTAATTGTGTAATAATGTTGGATTAAGTAAAACATAATTAGGGAAATTCCTAAAGGGTTAACGGAGTCCAGAAATGGATCCAGGACACTCAAAATAGCCGGGAAGGTCCCGAGGGTCCGGAGGGTTCGGAAGCTTCGAACCAAGTCAGGAGGTTCCGAACAGGATCGGAGGATCCGAAGTCAGGATTGGAGGCTCCGATCGAGATCGGAAGCTCCGTCGGTGAGATCGAACGTTCCGATCGGGACCAGGGCACGTGTCATGGCTGACGTCAGAAAAGTGACGTCATGGCTGACGTAATATTGGGCGATCGGACGCTCCGAAGATTGGATCGGAGGTTCCGATCTTGTTCGGACTTTCCGAACCGGGTTCGGAGGCTCCGAACGTTGCCTATAAATATAAGGGCCGAGGGTTCATTTGGAGTGCACCTTTCCCTCTCTTCTCTTTGATTCCTAAGCCTTCTAACTCAGATCTAGGGAGATCTAGGCATCCAATGAGGAATCCGGAAGTGGCATAGCGGTCCAGGTATCGTAGCGGAGCTGTGGCCTAGTTTTGAGACAAATTGTCATCAGCGGGCTGACGACGGACGCAGGTATAGCTATGGTCTCCTTAAATTATTTAGGAGTATGCAATAGCTTAGTTAAGGCTTTCAGAGCTTAAATAATGATTCATGGATATTTGCATTGTAGAGTTGATGATAGGCTGGGAACCTAGAGTGGGACTGCTAGGACTGCCTGTAGTAAGGTACGTAAGTACAGACTGAGATAGACAGCAGGTTTTGCATGCTTATATGTTGCATTTGTGTGTCATATTATTATGCAGCATGTGCATATCATATTGTGCCTGTCGATCTTGTGAGATGAGTCATGTAGGGCCGCTCAACCCTGTCAGGACGGGTGATGTCTAGTGACCAGTGACTGACGGGTCATGGGTGATTAGCATCTGGGGACACGGTCCACGTCCTATAGGAATGAGCAGTGTACACAGGGTTTGCTCCCCGGGTTGTACCGCTCATGTCCTAGGCGCCTTTACTGAGCAGTTGTATACAGTTATCCCAGATATGGATACCCTATCATTTGCATGCATCATATTTGTATGTTTTACCCAGTGCTTTCGTATTGAGCTTAGAGCTCACGTCCAGTCTTTTCTGTGTATCTGGACACCCCATCCGACGGGGCAGGTGTAGGTGCAGGATGGAGCACCAGGAGCTTGGATTGGCCAGTGACCAGTGAAGACACCGAGATTAGCTGTAGGTTTTGCCTTTAGGGTTTATTTATTCGATTGGGTTGTATAATCGAATTTATTTAACCGGTTGTATTCTTCCGGTCTGCTTTTATTTAAGTCTTCCGCAGCGATTTATTTTAATGCATGCTTAATTACGCTCTTAACTCTGATTAGGTAGTGGATCTGGGTAGGGTCGCTACATAGTCTTAGGATTTCAGATGGTTAGAGTTGAATCTAGATCGATTGTTTAGCGATTTGCGATAACATCGAGGGATGCGACGTTATCATTAGACCAGTAAGATACAATGTGTTGTATCTTGTTTTTCTCATTGGGAAGCGATGGAGTTCGTGCGTGTCTAGAGATAGCTGAGGACTAGTTACGATCTTAACATGAGTGCCATCGCTAAGATCTGTAGTTAGTACGGCTGATACAGTCAGCAGTTTGGATCAAAGGTGTCGTGTCGTTTGCGGTTAACGAAGGAAAACTGACGGTAGTCAGTAGTGTTACTCAAATTTTTGCAGGATTGTTGATAAGAAGGCAGTGATTCTCAGGATAATTGTTAAAGGCGTGAGAGTTTGGAATCAGTGCGGATTCTGAACCGAGTATATGTTCTGATGTGATTGAACAAAACCCTGCAGGTTTAGCGAGGTTTGGGGTTGTCAAAGTTATTCGACCAGATGTTTCGAACTGGAACTATTGGTGGATTGGGCAAGTGGTCTATGTTATGTTCTCGTGGTTTACCCTAGATTTCGAGGACGAAATCTTTCAAGGGGAGAGAATGTAGTAGCTCGTATCCAAAAACTTACAATTAATGAGTAATTAATTGAAGGATCATGTTCGGATTAAGTAAAACATGATTAATGAAATTTTAAATGGATTAACGGTGTCCAAAAATGGATCCAGGACACTCAAAAATGGTGGGTATGGTTCGGCAGGTTCGGGCGCTCCGAACTTGATTTCGGAGGATCCGAACAAGGACGAAGCCATACTTCGAAGGCTCTGAAGACTTCGGACGGTCCAAAGTGGGTTCGGACGATCCGAACTCATGCGGCCAGCTGTCCCAAAATAATATTTCATTGGTGATGTCATCGGAGAGATGTTCGGACGATCCGAAGAGCCAGTTCGGACGACCCGAACAGTGTATTGGACAGGTGTATGGTTGCATGCGATTGGTTGGACTCATGGCGGAGATCGGATGATCTGATGAGGCGATCGGACGACCCAAAGAAGTTTGGATGATACGAAGTCAGGATCGGACGATCCGAACGTGCTCTATAAATATGAGGTCCGAGCTCCTCATTTGGTGCGAATTCTGAGTTCCTCTCCTTCGCCCACGTGGCTCTATTTTAGGGCTTTGGGTACTCTTATTTTAGAGTTGGAGTAGGGAAAAATATTATAGTATAGTCAGACAGTGTCTGACATAGTAGCGGAGCAGTGCTCGTGTAGCGGAGTAGTGCTCGAGGCTGTGAAGCTGCAGCAGGGGTGTGCCCCTAGTTGCGGGAGAGTCACCATCAGTGGGCTGACGAAGGACGCAGGTATAGCTATAGTCTCCTTAAATTATTTAGGAGTATGAAATAGCTTAGTTAAGGCTTTTAGAGGTTAATGAATGATGCATGGGTATTTGCATTGTAGAGTTGATGATAGGCTTGGAACCTAGAGTTGGACTGCTAGGACTGCCTGTAGAAAGGTACGTAAGTACTGACTGAAATTGCCAGCGGATATGCATGCTTATATGTTGTATTTATGTGTTTGCATGTTATTGTTATTGATATATGGCATGTACATATCATCTTGTGCCTGTACGTCTGTACATCTTTTGAGATGAGCCAGTTAGGGTTACTCAGCCCTGTTTGGACGTTTGATATCGAGTACCCTTAGGTACTGATACCTAGAGGACTCCGTGGTCCGCGTCCGAGATTCGGGAGAGAGTGGTTGCACACAGTGGTTAGCTACCTCAATGTGACGAGCTCATACTCCAGGCGCTAGTCTGAGCAGTTTGTATACAGTTATCCCAGATATGGATACCTTGTCATTTGCATGCATCATATTTGTATGTTTATCCGTGCTTTCGTATTGAGCTTAGCGCTCACGTCCAGTCTTTTCTGTGTAACTGGACACCCCATTCGATGGGGCAGGTTTAGGTGTGGGATTGAGCACCAGGAGTTTGGGGAGGCCAGTAACCTTTGAAGACAGCAAGATTAGCTGTAGGTTTATTTTAAGTAATTCGATTGAGTTGTATAATCGAGTTTGTTTAGCCGGTTGTATTCTGCCGGTCTTCTTGTATATAAGTCTTCCACAGCGATTTTATTTAATGCATGCTTAATTATGCTCTTATCTCTGATTAGGTAGCGGATCCGGTATGAGTCGCTACAAATTCGCCCACCTGTTGCTGGTTATGGATCAAGCATAGTTCGTCCAGCTGTTGAGGCGAACAACTTTGAGCTGAAACCTTCTATTATTCAGATGATCCAGCTTCAATCACGGTTTGGGGGCACTTCTCAGGAGGATCCTTACGCTCATCTGGGGTGATTCTTGTCAATCTGCAACACATTTACATTTAATGGAGTAACCTTTGATGCAGTGAGACTGCGGTTATTCCCATTTTCTCTACAGGGAGATGCACTTGAGTGGCTAGATGATCTGCCTACCGGTTATATCACTACCTGGACTGAGCTTGTTCAATATTTTTTGAACAAGTATTTTCCTCCTACGAAGATGAAGAAGTTATTTTTTGACATTATTTCTTACAGCCAAAAGGAGGGAGAGTCCTTACATGCAGAATGGACCAGATTTAAGAAGATGTTGAGAATGTGCCCTCAGCATAATCTCACTCAGAGCCAGCAGACGCAGATATTCTATAATGGAGCTGATCCATCAGTGCATTCTATGTTGGATGCTGCAGCCAGTGGAAGTCTATTCAGGAAGACACCGGAAGAGGCTTGGGAAATAATTGGTAATATGGCAGAGAGTAATATTGGGTGGCCGGATGTGAAGAAAGAGAAGCAGGCTGGAGTTCTAGAGGTCGATGCTTTAATGGCCTTGAATGCAGAGATTGACGCTCTGACACACCAAGTGGAACTTATGAAAGCAGCGCCAGTGAATCAAGTACAAGGAAATCTGCAAGAAGAACAACAGTTGTTTGAAGTGCAAGCGGCTAATTTTGCGGGAAATCAAGGACAACAGCCATACAACTCATACAACAACACCTACAATCAGAATTGGCAGAGTCAACCTAAGCAAGAGGTTCAGAAGCCGAGCTTTGAGGAGATAATGATGAAGTACGTGGCTGGTATAGAAGCTCGACTACAGAATCAGGAAGCTATGCTGCAGAAGTTGGAGACTCACATGGGTCATATAGCAACCCAACTGTCTACTTGTCCTACTGAAGCTTTGCTGAGTAACACTGAACCAAATCCCAGAGGCGTGAATTCTATCATGGTCGTGACTCAAGCACAATCTGAATAACCTGAGCAGAGGGATGAAGAGACGAGTATGGAAGGGCCGAAGAGTGCATAAGTAAAGAAGGATGCGCGTGCTGAAAATTCTTCCACGGCAGCTAGGAAAGGTAAGACTTCAAAATTTAAGGTTAATGATGATGTTGATATTTATACTTTACCTTTCCCCCTTAGAGCTCAACAGTTATTGTTTGATCATCAATTTAAAAAGTTTCTTGAAATTTTCAAGAAACTACATATTAACATACCTTTTGCAAATACATTAGCTCAGATGCCGAACTATGCCAGATTTCTGAAGGATTTACTGAGGAATAAAAAGAAGTTGAATGATGTGATGCAGGTCACAATGAATGAGGAGTGTTCGACTGTGCTTCAGAATAAGCTCCCGCCAAAATCTCAATATCCAGGGATTTTTTCTATACCTTGCCAACTTGGAAATTTATCATTGAAGAATGTTTTGTGTGATTTAGGATCGAACATAAATTTAATGCCCTATTCACTTGCTCAAAAATTAGGTATAGAAAATATTGAACCTGCTTCTATCTCTCTTAAATTTGCTGATGGATCCGTTAAATACCCAAGAGGAGTGGTGGAGAATATTTTAGTCAAGATAGACAAATTTTTTTATCCTGTAGATTTTGTTATTCTTGACATGAATGAAGATTGCGAGGTCCCTCTGATTATAGTGCGTCCATTTCTTGCTGCTAGCAGGGCCTTAGTGGATGTTGAAAATAAAGAGTTAGTGTTGAGATTAAATGATGAGAAAGTTGTGTTCCATATGTTTAAGTTGGCTAGCGATAGCTCGAATTTAAAATCTTGCTCTGCTGTAAATTTTATTGATGTGATTCATGATGTTGGGTAATGTCAGCAGGTTCAGCTTTCCAAAGAAATTGGTCCCTTGAAAAATATCTATAGCGGTGAAGCATGCAGTTGCAGGATTGATCTGAGCTTTTCCAAGATGGTGGATAAACCGCCTTGACTGTCGCCACTCAAGAGAGGAATATAGTCGGGCTATAGACTATAAATTCAGCGCTGTGTGGGAGGCAACCCAGTGTTATTTTATTTTATTTATTTTTTTTAGTTTCTTTTTGCGTAGTTTTATTTTTATTTTTATTTGATTTTTTCTTCTTTCCCATGCCAGTTGATCATTGTGTTTTGCATTCATATGATCTAGTTTATACCATATAGTTCGTTTTCATGCATCTCTTTGTGTTTTTGTTATGTGAATAAGTAGAATGATGACTGTTGGCTGATGATGATAGAGTTGAGAAAAAAAAATTCTTTTTGAGAAAATGTTGCTTTTGATTGAACATGAGAAACCGTTGGTTGAATCGTGAATCTTTTTAAGCACGCGTGTTAGAATAGTGTAGTGTAGTTTGTTGATCATGATAGCATCTTTGGATTCTTGATGATTGTTAGACATTGCATGTATGATCTTGGGCGTAGCTATAAAAGTTTTTGAAATTTTTTGGTTGAAACTAAAGTTAACTCCATCCGGGTTATGAGCGAGGGATTGAAATCCTAATCCCTTGTTTTTTACTAAGTATGTGGATTACATGGGGTTAAAAATTTTGAAATTTTAAAATAACAATTCCATCCGGGCTTGGACAATGATTGAAATCCTAATAATTGTTTCATAGCTAAGTTTGCGGGCTAAATGGGATTGTTGTTCCATCCGGGCTATAGACGAGGGGATTGAAATTCTAATCCTATCCTAGTTATAGCAAAGTTTGCGGGTAGTTATTGGGGCATAATAAAACCGGGTGCAAAATCCGGAGGTACGTAATTATTCTCAAAGAGACTGCATGTTTTTGTTTGGGATTGTTGGGATGAATGAGTGCTGGATTGTGACGCTTGCATTGACTTGTCATAGGTCACTAAACATTCTTAGGATGGATTCTTTTGAAGTTGCATGAAACTGGAATAACATGGCACACACACACGTTTACGTTAAACTGACGGTGTATTGTGGACAATCGAAAGTTGTTATGGTTTTTAGCTGATTGAAGTGGAACTTATCTGAGGCAATTTTGTACATGATTCATTCTTACTTGTGTTATTGCATTGTGTTTGTTGTATGTCTTGCTCGAGGGCGAGCAAGGCTTAAGTATGAGGGAGTTGATAACTATGTTTCATATGCATATTTTTGTGTTTGTTTTTCATGCATTTATATGTTATTGTTGTTGTTTTATTTACTTTTAGCATGTTTAATGCATTCGTCTGCATAATACTCTTCTTGGTCCGTTTTGTAGGGAAACTCGGAAAAATCTTGAATTTTGGACAGAATTGCACTCGCTCGAGCGAAGGGCTATGCTCGCTCGAGCGAGATCGAGAGGGCCAGGAAAATTTCTAGAGAAGTGCTCAGTCGAGCAAGAATTGGGCTCGCTCGAGCGAGCCAGACGTGCAACAAATCCTCTACGACATACAGTTTCTCGTTCGAGCGAGAGTCATGCTCTCTCGAGCGAGAAAAAGCGTGCCAAAAATCCTCCGGAACAGAAAGTGTCTCGCTCGAGCGAGACCTATGCTCGCTCGAGCGAGTGAAGCGTGCAGAGTTTATATATTTTGAAATTCTTGCTTGGATTGGATGCTATCTTTTGAATATTTGGGAATATAAATAGATCTTTTAGCATCAGATTAAGGGTTCCGGATGCAGATTGAAAAATCAAGAGGCGGACAAACTTCATCTTTCATTTTACCTTTATTCTATTATTTTTATTTTTGATTTTCAGTTGATGTTTTGGATTAAAAACTCTTGTTTATGAATTATGTTGAACTTTGAGTAGTTTTTATCCTTCGACAAGGCCACGTGATTGGGCCAGACAATTTATATAAAAACTTGGATGTTTATTTGAGATTTTCTAGACTTGATTTTATTTTATTGATTATCGAAATTATATTTGTCTTGTGAATTATCTGGCCAGTTATTTTCTTGCATGTTAATCTATTTCAAGTCGAGAGAGGAGGTTTTGATTTTGATCACTTTGATAATCAACATATTATAAAACCGACTAGAAATAGAATTCGGTTTCAGTGTGCGGTTTGGGTGTAAACTGAATTTTCACCGTTCGTCATGCATTCAAATTTGATTAGAATTACGAAAGATTAATCCGTCAATATTTGAATAGGTTTGATTGTTTTAGAAATAGAACTTTGAACAAGATAGGAGAATTCCCGTGAATTATGATTAAATCTAAGTCTTGAATCGACTACTTGTTACATAATTTTTCTGGTACCTACGTGAGTCCTTGATCGAGCTTTTTCCATATTGAATTTAATCCATACATTCTTGATGCGTTCTTATTGAGTTGAATCTTATTTTCAATTTATGTTTTATAGTTTAAAATCTTAATTTTCATCCTCTTATTGCTTAGTCTAGATTAAGTAGGAATAATCATATTCTAGTACTCATAATTATACAGTCCTTGTGGGTTTGACATTTGATTCTATTCACTATTTATAACTTGACCTGGTACGCTTGCCAGTAGATTTTTAATCATACTGATTTAAGCGGTCAAAGATGATTCGATTTCTTTGATCACAAAGAAATTCAATGATTATCTTAAGGTGATGAAAGACAAAAAAAAAAACAGTGAGAAAAGTTCACAACCTTCAAAGTTTCCCAGTCTACCCACTTCTGAAAAACCTCAAAAACCAACAACTACTCGAGGACCTCGAACAAAGTATGAAAGTAAGAATAAATCCTCAAGTAAGAATTTTGATAATGTTCAATGCAGGAAATGTCGTGGATATGGACATTATGCTTTTAAATATTCCAATCATCTTCAAAAATGTATGAATGTTTTTCTTGAATGATGAGGATTCTGAGGAAGAACAGGAAAAGAATGAACAGGTAGATCTTATTTCTTTTATTGATTTGTTGGAAAGTAAGAAAAATTTTCAGGTAAATCCATATGGTGTTGGTTCCGGTGTTGCAACACCTGGGCGCAACATAGTTCAAAATTGTGTATGTCTTGTGGCTTCTAATGCTGATGATTTCAATATTCATGAAGAACAGGTAGCCGATATTCTACTCTTGAAGGTGTCCAGAAACTTTATGAGAAGTTGTATTCTGACTGAGTTAAAAGAAATAAATTAAATACAACTCTCTCTAAAGAGAATGCAGAATTGAAAGCTGCTGTGGCTAGGATGAAAGTTCTCATGAACATAAAAGACATGGAATTGGGATTGGTGAATAGTGAACTTGAAAAAGCAAAAATAAATCTTGCCAAATATAACTCAAGTTCAACCAAACTTGAATCTATCCTGACTATGGGTAAAGATGATAAGTTTGAACTTGGTTTTAAAGACAGTGTGTTTAAAATTGGTGAATCTTCTAAATCACCAGTGGTTGTGAAGGAAGGCAACAATACTTTGAACCATCCTTCAGTGGTTTCCCAAGGTAAGAAACCTATGCCGAAAAAGAATGTTCCTGTTCCAAAGCCAAAACAATAGAAGCGTCCTTTTGTTTGTCATTACTGTCTAAAACCTGATCACATCAGGCCGTTTTGTCGTAAGCTCAAAAATGACTATCTTTTGTGGGAATCCAAGAAGGTTTTGCCTCCCGTGTTACACAACACCAAGAGCAACACTAGAAAAAAAGACCTACTGTTAATAAAATTTAGGTACAAAAATCTGATGTTAAGTATTTTGTTATTTATACTTCCTTGAAAGCTAACACTACAGGAAATTGGTACTTTGATAGTGGAAGCTATCGACATATGACAGGTTTTAAAGATCACCTCACGGACTACATTGAACAAATAGGTGGTAGATTACATATGGAGGTGGCGCAAAAGGAAGAATTGTTGGCAAGGGAACACTCAATGTGGAAGGATTTCCAAAGCTTCATAATGTGTTACACGTTGAAGGACTTAATGCAAATTTAATCTCTATAAGTCAATTGTGTGATAATGATTTGCATGTAAAGTTTGGTAAGAATACTTGTGAAGTTTTTGATAATGCTAATCATTGTGTTATGACAGGTACAAGATCAACATATAATTGCTATCAACTTGGTGAGGAATTGACGTGTAGACACTCAAAGATTGATGATTTTAGTCTATGGCACCAAAAGCTTGGTCATGTGAATTTCAAGACTTTAAAGAATTTGAGTAAGTTCGAAGCTGTCAGAGGACTGCCAAATCTAAAGTTTGGTGTTCCATACATTTTTGGTGCATGCCAAAAGGGTAAACAAACCTGTGTGTCACACCCCGTGTTATAACACTGTGGGACAACACGATGCCTTGAACTTTTACATATGGATTTAATGGGTCCTATGGAAATTGAAAGTTATGGAGGTAAGAAATATTCATTAGTAGGCGTTGATGATTTTTTTCGTTTTACATGGGTGAGATTTCTTAGAGAAAAATCAGAAAATTTTGATGTGTTTAAGAAATTGTTCAACAAGATTACTAACTTGCATGCCTTGATAGTTGCAAGGATAAGAACTGATCATGGAAAGTAATTTGAGAATTTATCTTTTTCTTCGTTGTGTGACAAGAATGGCATTTCACAAGAGTTATCTGCTCCTAAAACTCCTCAACAGAACGGCATAGCCAAAAGGAAGAATAGGATGTTTCAGGAGATGGCTAGGGTGATGATGAGCTCAAAAAATATCTCCAAGAGATTTTGGGCAGAAGCATTAAACACAGCTTGTCATATTTCCAACCGTGTTTATTTAAGAAATGGTTCTTCGATGAAATCCTATGAGATTTTCATGGGAAAGAGGCCAAATCTGAATTTCTTTCATGTTTTTGGCTGTGTGTGTTATGTTTTAAATGATAGAAATCATCTAGCAAAATATGATTCCAAAAGTGATAAATGTTTGTTTCTTGGTTATTCTACTAATAGTCGTTCATATAGGATGTATAACCTAAGAACCAAAATAATTATGGAATCTATTAATGTTTTTTTTTATGATGGTGCAGATCACAAAGGGAAAACTGCTGAAGATGATATTGAGGGCTTGCTGGAAATTCTTCTCGAAGAACACAGTGTTGTCCATGATGTTACAACACCAAGCACAACACTGGTTCCACTAGAAACTATTCATGAAAAAAATTCTCAAGATAATTAGGAAACTGAGGTAACCACTGAAAATGACATTTCGAGTAAGATACAGAAAAATCATTCTTCATCACAAATCATAGGTGATGTTTATGGAACTAGACAAACCCGAGCTAAGGATAAGGTGGACTACCGCAAGATGGTTGGGTTAGTATGCATGAGTTCCGTGTACTCGCAGGTAATGCACTCTTGTTTTGTCTCCAATGTTGAACCTAAGAATGTCAATGATGCTTTGAATGATGAATATTGGGTAAAGTTTATGCATGAGGAACTTGAGCAATTTGTCCGAAATGATGTGTGGTATTTATTCCACCTCCTGATCATGGTAATTTCATTGGTATAAAATGGATTTTCAAAAATAAAACCGATGAATCAGGAATCATCATTAAGAACAAAGCAATGTTGGTTTCTCAAGGGTATACGCAGGTTGAGGGTGTTGATTTTGATGAGGCCTTCGCTCCTGTTTCTCGCATTGAGTTAGTCCAACTATTTCTTGTTATTTCATGTCATATGGGTATAAAACTTTGCCAAATGGATGTGAAAAGTGCGTTTTTGAATGGTATTTTGAGTGAAGAAGTGTATGTGAAGCAACCCAAAGGATTTGAGGATCCACACCACTTGGACCATGTTTATAAGTTGAATAAGGCACTTTATGGCTTGAAACAAGCTCCATGAGCATGGTATTGTAGGTTGACCGAGTATTTGCTCGAAATTGGCTTCAAACGAGGTGAGGTTGACAAATCCCTTTTTATTCAAAAGGCCAAAGGTGAAATTCTTATTTGTCAATTTTATGTGGATGACATTATCTTTGGTGATTTTTCTCAAAAACATGTTGATAGTTTTGTTGAATGCATGTCTTCTACTTTTGAAATGAGCATGGTAGGAGAATTAACTTACTTTCTTGGATTGCAAGTTAAGAAATTGAGTGATGATATTTTTCTTTGTCAAAGTAAGTAGGCAAAGAATTTGATAAAAAAATTTTGTACAGAGAATGTGAAGAACATGAAAACTCCAATGGGCTCGAGTGAAAAATTGAGAAAAGACAGTGTTGCGGCTGGTGTTGACAACACCATGTATCGCAACATGATAGGGAGTCTTTTTTATTTGACTGCTAGTCGTCATGATATCATCTTCAGTGTGTGTTTATGTGCTAGGTATCAATCTGATCCAAAGGTAACTCATCTAAAAGTTGTTATGTGTATTTTGAAATATGTTTCGGGTACATTGGATTTGGGATTGTTGTACACGAGGGAAAAACACTAATCTTGTTGGGTTTAGTGATGCTGATTGGGCCGGTGATGTTAATGATAGAAAAAGTACTACGGGTGTGTGCTTTTATCTTGGTAATAATTTGGTTTCATGGTATAGTCGTAAGCAAAATTGTGTTTCACTTTCGACTGCTGAATCTGAATATGTGGTAGCCGGAAGTTGTTCACAACTTCTTTGGATGAATCAATGGATTGAAGACTATGGTTTTAACAGTGAACCCCCTATTGTTTATTGTGATAATTCGAGTGCGATTGATATATCAAAGAATCCAGTCCAACACTCTTGCAAAAAACACATTGACAATCGTCATCACTTTATTCGAGATTTAGTAGAAAAAAGTATGATTCGAATGGAGTTTGTTGGAACCAACAACCAACTGGCAGACATTTTACTAAAGCATTAGATTTTGAGAGATTTTCAACTCTTCGGATGTGAGACCTCGGTTTTAAACATCTAATCTTGGATTAAACAATAATTAAGCATACAAGATCCAAGATTAAAAACAATAAAAGAATATTTTTTTTTGAAAGTACAGTTCCTCGCTCGATCGGTAGAACTCCACCGACAGAGCGAGCAAAGATTGCAAATTCACTGCCCGGAAGAAAATTCAGCGCCGCTCGATCGGTAAGATTCAACCGATCGAGCGGGCAACCTTTTTGCAAAACAAAAAACAGCTATAAATATCATCGCTCGATCGGTTAACTCTACCGATCGAGCGTTGACAGCTCTGAACAGAAAACCAGAATAAAAATTTTCCAATCTCAAACCAATACCCATTCAAAACAAACAAGGTACATATTACATGCAATGACAACATTCAATCCACAATATTTGAATATTGGATACTACAAACATCAAACGAGTTTGAGTTCTAACATGCTTCAAAACATAAACTAGATTGACATGTTGATTCGACTTCTAAACCGAGTCTCACTTCTATCCCTTGATCTCTAAGCTAACCAAGTCTTCTCTGACTCGATCCTGCCCCACATGTTGCCAAGTACACATACAAAACAAAGCAACAGCCGGATAACTCCGATGAGAATGATATTCCCAATAAAAGCAACATAACATGTAATAACAAGTAATATATCAATAGCATGATATAAAGACAACATATTCAATGCTAATACGAATGAAATGCATGTCTTTAAAACAGGGATATCAAATCTGAAATCAAGGAATTGCTGCTCTTCTTTAAGATCCAGAGGATGAGATCACGTAACAACTCACCGACTCTCCCGATCGAGGTGGTGCCACGTATCTCTATCCCCTAGACTCTGGTGCGACTATAAGGAGTATGCTGACAATATGTGAACTTCTACAACCCAGGCCACTCGCAATATATCCCCCAAATCATCTAAACAAAAAGGGTCATTCTGCCAGCTGAAATCAAAGGTTTGGCTCAAGATGAATGCATAAGAAAACATAAAGCATTAAGCCATATAACAAAAGCTCAAACAACAAAATACATGTTCCACATTCTAGAACAAGTATTGATATACGTATGTGATTTTTAAGGGAAACTCAAGAACCAACTGTCTTGAGCGTGCTATACCGCTAAACGATAATTGCTTGTACCTTTCGATGCAATTAGCTCCAACTCTGGATACGCTACAAAAGAGGTTATATCAAAATCTCTACAACCTAAACAACAACATCGCTCAAGGTAAACTCTTTACCGATCTTCGTCCAACTCTTCGACGTTCGACTGTTGTTAACTCTGGGCTCGAAAAACTTCAAACGAATCTGTATAGAGGCAAAAGATGATCAACAACGACGAACAACCCAATTGCCAAAGTTCTACCACTCAAAACGGTTCACAACCCCAAAACTCAAACCGACGCCATAACGGCTACAAACTGATCAAACCGGAAACACAGGCAGTAGTACAGGATTGCAAAAAACTCAAATCAATGCTAAAACAACAATAACAATCCGAATCCAAAAAATCACAAAACCCCCATTTTCGAATTATGCTTCCGAAAATCATAACAAATCCGAACGACGCTATATTTCAAAACCGACTGAGAATAAACGATAAGAACTCGTTCAAGAACAACATAACCAAAACTCAATCGATTCTAGCAACATTCGAAAATAGAAGTACAACTGATCGGAGAAATACTTACGATAGAACAAAGCTCTCGCTGATGTGATCGCTAATCTGCCTTCGGAAATAATTTCTACCGGACGGATCGACCGAAAACTGAAATCACAAAGCTTGAAAGAACTTGGAGGAATATTCAATGGTGGAAACGAGATTGGGGAGGAGAAAGAGAGTGAAGAATAATCAACAAATCTAGGATAATATATAAAATCCCAAATTTGCATTTAAGTCCCTGAAATTTCAAAAAATTTCAAAATAGTCCCTGATCAGAATTAAATCGGCTCTCGACTTCTAAAAACTCTGATTATCTCAAATAAACTCAATTAAGATAAATTTGGGGCGTTACATCGGAGGTCTCTCAGCATGTGTGCATTATAATCCTTTGTTGGTATTGTCTTCGGTGTTACAACACCATAGACAACACTGTTATTTTTATTTTCATGCATATTTAGAATTTTAGGCATTTTGCATACACTTTGTGATGTATAGTGTTTTAATATCTGTTTCAGTGATTCAACTGACGCAAAGTTTTTCTGCAAAACAATTTTTTAAGCACACTGGTCCATGCAAATCGAATTCTGACTAAACCACTAAGTAGTTGAGGGATGTATGTGTATTCCATGTTCTTATCCCATGTAAAAAGTGGTTTCACAAATTTGGTGTTCAGCTTTTAATAAGTTTGATGACCAATGTCATATATGCAAACCTTATCAATAATCGAAAGAAAATGGAAAAAGCTAAGTAATTGAGTCCAATGAACTTTGTTCTTTTAGTGTGCAGGCTACCACTTCTGAAAATTTTCTGAAATCAAGGGTAATCAAGTGTGTAAGTTTCAAATACTTGTTGAAAAACTTTGATGTTGTTGATGATGTTGTCAACACGAGAGGCAACACTATATTAGTAAACATATCATGTGCATATGATTGCATTTTTATTTTATGTTACACATTGTTTTAGGCATAAAATAGGTCATGCATATGCATTCTTGTGTAATAGGGATCTGTTCTTGGGTAAGGCTCCAAATAGACAAAATTCGATGAATTACCCTATTTACTAAAAATTGAATTTTTTTGATTGATTTTTGTTTCAGTGGAGTTACGCTGAAGTGGAGTTAATTTCTGGAATATTTAGGACAAAATCAATCCTGGATTTTTACCTATATTTATGGGATTTTATTTCTTTATTCCAAAAATTTTTTTCTTTCTTTTAGGCCGTTGAGAAAAGTTACCGTTAGTAACTTAGAGAGATAAGGAAGATAGGGTAATTATGAGTTTGTTAGGAAAAATATTACCGTTTGTGATAGGATTTATATATATCTGTTTCCTTCTTTATCGGGAATTATCATCGTCTTGAACTTTCCTATTATCTGATTGAATTTCAACAAACCCTACCCTTCTCTCACTCTTAAAGTCTCTTTGTCAATGGCAGGTTTTGATTCTCACGATATTAGAAGCGAGATGGGCGTTAAGGAACCTGATGTTGCCGCTAGTGTTGCAACACCGGAGATCCCATCCTCTCTTGTCCCTCTCCTAATCTTTCTTGTACCCGAAGAACATATCCCTCTTGTTGTCATAACACCAGGCAAACCAGGAAACGAGATCGATGTGGAGAATCTGCCTAATTTTGATTTTCTGAACCGTGTGCATCCCGCTCCTCCAATTGTTTGTCGATCTAAGAGGCAAGCAGGGTATGACCTTGATTTCACTCAATCTAAGATATTTTACAAAATCCCATGGATGTCATTGGCTAATGAGGATCACACATCTAGTGATGATTCAGAGGATGCCGATTACGAATTGGTTGCAAGGAAGAAACCCTCTGTCTCCACCACTACATATGCTTCTGCACCAGTTGCTGAATCTGCCTCTGAGAGCAGTGATTCAAGTTCATCTGAGACTACTCCTCCTGCTAATACATCTGATAAACCAATGCCTGAGAAGTTTACTTTTTCAGATGAAGATGCTACTTTGTCTCAAATCCTGGAGAGTCTCAAGAAAGGAAAGTCTGCTCCTTCTATTCCTCCTACTGTTCATAAATCTGATGATGAACCTGATGCTGAGATGATAGAAGAATTTTCTGATGGCCGCAACCCTCCCGTCGGATAGTTCCTCCTCTTCCACTGCCTCAGATGTAAGTTTTTCTGATAAGAGTGCTGAAATTGGAGATGAAGAAGAATCTGAAGATGTTTCCAACATGGATGCTAATGAAGAACCTCTGGAGGAAGAGGTTATTTCTACTGCTGAAGGCAGTGTTGCAGTTGGTGTTGCTAACACCACAAGCAACACTGTTGATGGTGGATATGATGTTGATGCTGCTCATTCCCTTCAATTTTATTTTGGAGATGCTGCTGTTGTATGGCCCTCTATGTCCACAAAGGAATGTTGGATGAAAAGAACATTGATGTGGAGTCAGTCTTACAGCTGGTATAATCTGACTGATTTCTTAAAGCTTAGGAAGGTATTTTCTACAGTTGTTGTTGTGATGCCCTATTGCAAGAGGGTTGTTCTGGAGTTCTACGCCAATCTAACTGCAAGTATTGAAGATCAAGATTCAGCGAAGTATGGTTTGGTATACCTTCAAGGAAGGCTGTTTGAGTTCACTCCAGCTCTCATCAACTCTTTGTATTCTACCCGGGGTGTGGATGAAAGGCTTCATCCTGACATTAATGTAGTGATTGATGTTCTTACTGGTGCTATGGTCAAAAAGTTCACTGACCACTTCTCTGCAGCCAAGCTCACTTCTTTTTATTTGATGCTTCACAAAACTGCTGTGCGGAATTGGACGCCTTCATCAAAGTCTATTGTGGTAACAAGACCACATGTGTTCATTCTTTATGCCATAGGGACAAGAAGTCCCTTCAATTTTGGGAAGATGGTGTTTAGGACAGTACTCTATTTTGCTGATGGAGGTCTAAAATCTACCAAACTGCCATTCCCATCTTTGATCTATGGAGTTTTGGAATCTCAAGGATTTATCCGAAATATTACTGAAGACTAGTCAGATCAACCTGAGATTCTGAAGATTGCAGTCGGATTACTCAAGGGGAATCGAGTAATTAATTTGCCCTGAACTACCGCTCCTACTTCTGTTGCTGATGTTGCTGATGTTGCACACGGTGTTGCCAACACGAGTGACAACACTGGAGAAACTGTGTCTACTCCTATTCCTATGGAATTCTCCATGACTACGATTCAGCTATTGATGATTCGTGCTGAAGAAAAGATTGCTCAAGAACAGGAGGACATCGCTTTTTATAGTGCTTTCCTCGCTGATTGTAGAACTCAACTTGACATTTCTGGCCAAAAAGGGGATATAGTGTTGCACAAGAAGCTGAAGCTGCTGGTCCATCTGGGACTAAAGATGATGAGGATGAAGTTGCTGATCAAGAAGGATCAGATAGTGATCAGTTTTTGTTTTGTTTTCTCTCTCATCTTTGCTTAGTTGTTTAGCTTCGTTTTTTTAATTAATATATATATCTGCTTTTGTGGTTTGTTCTAGATATGTTCATTAACTGCTCTAATATGCTTTAAATAGACTAACTACTTCTACCCCATTTATGCTCTGATATATGAATATAAGAATCCCCAAGTGTCTAGGTTCATGTTATCCTTGGTGTTGTCAACACAAGAGACAACATCTTCAGGGGAAGACTTACAATTCAGGGGGGAAAAGTATTTCAAACTCAGGGGGAGTTTATGTTTAAAATTGTTTGTGCTGGTTTTGTCCAGAAAGACAAAAGGAGGTATATTGAAAGGAATATTAATTCCTTGAAATTCTTTTCTTTAAGCGTGTTAATTATAATATTGAATTTTTTCTTTTTAGACAAAAGATTTGATATGGTTAAGTATTTTATGATCTCGATAATATATTTAGAATAGATATTTAACTTTATATCTTGATATCGAATTGAAGAGGTTTATGGTTATTAAATATTATCAAGATATATATGTTTATGCTTAATAGAGTTATATTCCAAATAAATACTTGTTTCCTTATTTGTGTAGGACTCTACAAAAAAATCCTTTCTATGCTTGGAAGCTCATCTATAAGTAAAGGATTTTGCGCACAAACAATGTATAGCTTCAGACGTAGACTTCCAGAGCATCAATCGAAGAATTGCAGACCGAAATTGAAGGTTTCTGAAGACAATTTGCAATCATTGTTATTGCATGTTCCCGTGTTGCCGTTAGTGTTGAAGACATCAGAGACAACATTGTGGAAACTGTATTGTTCGAAGATTTGTTGCGTTTCTTCAATTTAGGCTACAGAAGTTGCATTTAAATTATTTTTTACTCTGATTTAGTTAGAATGCAAATTTGATTTCTAACCTATTGAAAAATTTAGGATTTATTGATTTTTGTAAAATCACTAGTATTAATTTGTAAGAATGATTTTACTTTTTCTAGTGACATTTAGCCCTAAGGCACCCGCACGAGTTTTTATACTCATGCAAAATTTATTACTTGCGTTTTATTTACGCTTTAATTTCCGCTGCACTGTGTTGTTATTGGTGTTACAACATCAAGTACAATACTGCTTGTTTTCACATAACAAACCACGTACAACGTTTATTTCATCCATTATCCATGGAATTTTGAAGTTGGAAAATATTGACATATTAAAATAAAAGTACGGCAATACATTATTTTGGAACCAAAACCGAACCTACCAATCCGATTATTTTTTCACTAGTACAATAAAACGACTTATTTGCTACATTGACGACCGACACGAGTCCCGGTCCAGGTACTGTTTTGTTGTTGGCAAGTTCAGATGAGGAAACTTTTCGCTTTCAAGCTCTCAACCATATCCTTCAAGCTCACCTCGAAAGGCGTGAAGACGACGCCCAAAGCTCGTGCTCTCTTGTTGCATACCTGGTATGATGGATCTCCTGCAGGACTGCACCCGCAATGAACTGGTTAGCATTTGTAGAATACGAGTATGAAACCATCAAATAAAACATTAACTGATCATTTAGAGAAATATTATATGAGTAAGAAATCCTACAAGAGAATTGTATATATGTCTCAAACATAGTTTTCTTGTCTTTTTTTGTCTCAGCTGGTAAAGAGGGTGATACATAAAAGATTTGAACTTTGATCAACTTGCATGATGTTTGAACAAGATCCAATCCTGGGAATCATGCATGCATATATACTTCATACCGTTGAGAATAACACCATCACTGCGAGCTACACGGTTAGTAGTTAAAACAATAAATTCATTTCAAGCTGCATTCAATTGGTTATCACATCCAAATTAAATGGTTAGTGAGTGGAACTCTAATTTTTTTAAAATAACTTACATTTTAGGCACGTCCATGGAAGGATAGAGCTTCTGCAAAATCTCCAAAGCTTCCGAACGAGTTAAGGCTCTTTCGACCAAAAGGTATCTACCACTCGCTGAAGGATTCTCAAACCCCAAAATATGTGCTTCAGCAACATCTCTAACATCTACCAATCGATAGGATGGGACTCCTCCCTTTCCTATTATAGAATATGATCAGTTTAATGCTCAATAAATCTGGATTGCTAAAAAGACATACAAATCATTTGACATACCGTTGATCAAGTTCAAGAAATCCTCAGAAGTGTAATTAAGCGTTGGCTGAAGGATAGGACCGATCACGTATCCAGGATTCATTACTACCAAGTCGATGCCATTTTCTTTAGAGAATTTCCATGCAGCTTCCTCTGCTAATGTTTTCGACAGAAAATACCACCCCTGCTAGAATGAGATATGATGTTTGGATAATTGGATCAAAAGATTTCTCCATTTTTTTATGTTACATTCAAAAAAAATTATAAATCTCAGTTTATTTTTCAACAGACCGTGTATTAATTGTATTCAAATTTGTGTGATACTTTAATAGAAAAAAAAAAACCTGAACAGAATCAGACATCAAGATCGGGGTTAGGTAGTGTTTGCAGCCTCTAAAAATAAGTGATTATGAAGATTTTCTTAACAAATTTGTTAATATAATCTTCATAATCACTTATTTTTAGAGGTTACAAATACTACCTTAGTATCCTTTAAATTTGCAATCTAATAAGTTGAAATTCATTCTGGATATTGATGAGCCATTAGGGATAAGAATATAAAGTAGAAAAAGATAAAAACTGAGGTATTCTCACAAGTACAAACCTTGATTTCTTCGCAGAATACTGGATCAGAAAACCATGTTTCATCAATTACAACATCAGGGCCTTTAGGACTGCGATTGATCGATACTGCAGCAACAGAGGATGTTAGAACTACTCTTCTGACGGACGATTCTTTGCTGCATGATTTTAGGACATTTAAAGTTCCATTCACTGCTGGTTCTATCAGTTCTACCTAAACCGATAACAGAAATAAATGAACAAGAATTTTAATTAGTTTTTCAAATGTTCACGTAAAAAATTAAGCATTGCATGAATCGTGCACAAGTAGTAACTAAGATCATCAACCTGTGGGTCGGTTGTCTCAAGGAAAGCTGGTGAGGCTGTGTGAATGACGGCTTCACAACCATGAACCACGGCATCAAAAGATCCATCTTCAATTAAGTTGGCTTCGAACAAGTGTAATCTCTCATCAGCTCCCTCGAGTTCTTTCAAGTGGACTACTTTATTTGGATCACCTGCGTTCAAAGTGCTTAAACAAATGTTGATAGCAGACATATGATGAAGAATTTTACTCACTTCTGACACTTGATTCTATTATTCAAAATATACCAATTTAACTACATCTACAATCCGAAGAACAGCGGAAGCAGACGAGAGACAGCAAGGCTTGCATATACATTTTTCATATACTATATATGACATAAATTTGACTTCACATATTTCAGAAAAGTACTTTGTTAATCTACTGTCACATCCAAAAAGGTAAGAAAGCAAAACTTTTCAGTCTGAATAAACAAAATAGTAATGAAATTTCTCGGTTTCAAAGAATCACAGATTGCATCCAAAACCAACATTAACTGTTAAGATAATCAAGAAATAATCAGTCAAAAAAAAAAAGCTGCATGAAAGATAGAGATAACTACTGACTGAGGTTTCTAACAGTGGCTTTAACAGTGTAGCCCCGCTGAAGCAGAAGCTTAACAAGCCATGAGGCAATGTAGCCCGATGCTCCAGTCACGCACACTACTTTTCCCGCTCCGCTCATCCTCACTCGATCGAGTTTCAGTGAGAATTTTGTGCCTCTGCTTGATTTCGCTTCATATATATCAAGTTATGCAATTTCAATAGTAATTGTGGTGAAAATAGGTATTATTTGAAATTCATCTATCAAATTCTTCCCCAAATCAAATCTTTCCGTCCCAATCAAGTTTATCAATCGAAGCACAACCAAGAGATCACCATTATTATCAGAAGAACTCGAAAAGTCATGTGTTAATAGGAATGCAGTAATATTACACGGCCAATCAGCAGAAAACAAAAGTAGGAACCCTACACAGAATCAATATAAGGAATTCAAAATTCTAGCTTTAACACGTACTGCTTAAAGTTTCCACTTTTTAGACACCGATCCTTTTTATATCTTTTACTTTCTGAGATAGGTGATCGAGAATATCACAAAACAAGCAATGATATGTATATATAAATAAATAAAAACCCCCAAAAAGCAAAAACAGAAAAGAAACCCAGGAAGCAAAAACAAGAACGCAATTTTTCAAGAAATTTATTGGTTTGATGGCAAAATCATGGTCACAAGTGTAAGATAATATTCAAGAAATCCAAACCCACAAAAGATAGAGATCACAACTGACTGAGGTTTCTAAGGTTGGCCTGTACGCACACGATTCTTCCTCTTCCTCTTCCTCTTCCTCTTCCTCTTCCTCTCGTTTCAGTCAACTTTCTGTATGCTTTCATATATCATATTAGGTTGGGGTTTGTCGGTGCGGTAGTTCTTGTCGACTTTCTGCGTCACTTTTATTTTGTTTGGAAATACAAAATCTTGTTTTCTTTTGATCTGCAGTTCATCTCTTGTCTCGTTCTCTTGTACTAGATAAGGAACCCAAAAATATTGAAAAGATGTGGTAGATTAGCAAGATTTAATTTTGGGAAAATTGCATATATCACTCTTGTGAAATCTCGAGTTTGCTGACTTCCTATGAAATTTTTTTAAGCTAATAACCCCTATGATTCTAGATTTATAGCATGCACACCCGTTTTGATTAAAAAATGACGAAAATACCCATAACTTTTATGAACTCTTTAATTTATCATTTATTTTATGTAGGGGTATTTTTGTCATTTTTTAGTTGAAAAGGTGTGTATGCTACAAATCTAGAATCACAGAGGGTTATTAGCTTAAAAAATTTTCATAAGGGGTTATCAGCAAACCCGAGATTTCACAAGGGTGATATATGCAATTTCTCCTTTAATCTTTTAGATCTTGTGAGAAGCTGACATGATACTTTAGTGTGTGAATGACGGGAAACAAGCTGACATGATACTTTAGTGTGTGAACGACGGGAAATCTCATGTTCAAGATCATTAGACGGAATGAAAGATTTTCGCAGAATTTAAATATTGTATTAAGTTTTGTTGTAAACAATATTTCAGATGTATTAAAGATTTCAGTTATTTGATGTACTCAGTTACTGTTGTATTGTACATCTTTCAGTGTAATCTTTTGATTAAGTTATGTATTACATGTGATTGTAATAAAGATTAGAACCTGGATTGGTGGTTCAAGTATTGTAATCTTTTGGATTATCTTGATTATATTGAATAAAATATCAGTCACTTGTTTAAACTATGCATGTTTTCATTGATTAGTACTAGGTGTTTTTCCTAGGATGACCTAGTTAATCAATTAATTGTGGATAGTGTAGTACCTAAAAATCCAATATACTAATTCGCATATATAAAATTAAATAAATGTTATGGTTATCATTTTTAAGTTTAATTGATTTAAATTTTTTTATTTGAATTATGTCTTGTCTCGTTCTCGTGTACTAGATAAGGAACTCAAAAATATTGAAAAGATGTGGTAGATTAGCAAGATTTAATCTTGAAAAAATTGCATATATCACTCTTGTGAAATCTCGGGTTTGCTGATAACTCCCTATGAAATTTTTTTAAGCTAATAACCCCCTATGATTCTAGATTTATAGCATGCACACCCGTTTTGATTAAAAAATGACGAAAATACCCTTAACTTTTATGAACTCTTTAATTTATCATTTATTTTATGTAGGGGTATTTTCGTCATTTTTTAGTTGAAAAGGTGTGTATGCTACAAATCTAGAATCACAGGGGGTTATTAGCTTAAAAAATTTTCATAAGGGGTTATTAGCAAACCCGAGATTTCACAAGGGTGATATATGCAATTTCTCCTTTAATCTTTTAGATCTTGTGAGAAGCTGACATGATACTTTAGTGTGTGAACGATGGGAAACAAGCTGACATGATACTTTAGTGTGTGAACGACGGGAAATCTCATGTTCAAGATCATTAGACGGAATAAAAGATTTTCGCAGAATTTAAATATTGTATTAAGTTTTGTTGTAAACAATATTTCAGATGTATTAAAGATTTCAGTTATTTGATGTACTCAGTTACTGTTGTATTGTACATCTTTCAGTGTAATCTTTTGATTAAGTTATGTATTACATGTGATTGTAATAAAGATTGTATTTAGAACCTGGATTGGTGGTTCAAGTATTGTAATCTTTTGGATTATCTTGATTATATTGAATAAAATATCAGTCACTTGTTTAAACTATGCATGTTTTCATTGATTAGTACTAGGTGTTTTTCCTAGGATGACCTAGTTAATCAATTAATTGTGGATAGTGTAGTACCTAAAAATCCAATATACTAATTCGCATATATAAAATTAAATAAATGTTATGGTTATCATTTTTAAGTTTAATTGATTTAAATTTTTTATTTGAATTATGTGTTAATAGAATATTATTTATTTATTCAAATGATTTTATTGTGCAACTTATTTGTTTTAAATATTTTAAAGGTATAAACTTGCATATTTAAATGATTTTAAATGTTTAGCTTATTTATTTAAAAAGCCTTTATCTGTCCAAATCATTTTAAGGTTTTTATTTCCGCTCGTGTATTTATTTAAATGACTTTTAATCGTTCGTCTAGTTTTTTTAAATCATTTTAATCGCTCTGTTTATTATTTAAATATTTTACTTAGTGTTGTGACATCAAAATTTTTAAAGTGTTGATTTTAATTGCTTGATTTTAATTGCTTAAATATCTTTTAAATTTTAAGTTGCTCAAATATTTTAAGTTATTTATTCTTAAGATTCTCGAGTTCAGTGTTCTCCGGTTCCGGTTCGGCGATGGTGGATTTCGGCGGTAAATTCCAAGATTCTATTTTAAAAGAGTTAAGTTATCATCATCCAAAAGCTCCAATCCCGCATCATTTCAAGCAACCTTCCTCCTAGCCTAGGCGACGGTCAACGACGACAACCTTCTAAAGCAGCTGAAAGCATGCATAATTTCAACACACACATGTTTGCTGAAAGCAAAAAAAAAAAGCAAACCAAAACTCAGAATTTAAAAATTGATTCTTTATCAAACAATGATGAAATCAGCTTAAAACTCTTGAGTTCCGATATAGATATCTTTATAAGCAATAATAAGGCTATCCCAGCGATCTTATCTTTTGAGTGACATTCCAGCAAACATGTTTACTATCCAAATATTAACAGTTGGCAGTGCCTTCTAGTGATATAGTTGGAAGATTCAAGCAGCTTACTATTATAGTTCAGGTGGATTCGGGTTTGACCTATGTTGAGAGACCTATTTGTATCCTGGATCATAAGGATAAGGTCTTGTGGAATAAAGTCATTCCTTTGGTTTTAGTTCAGTGGCAGCGCCGAGGCAATGAAGAAGCCACTTGGGAGCTGGAAAGCAGGATGCGTACAGAACATCCTGAGTTGTTTTGATTTCCTTTCGAGTTGTATTCAGTTGTAAACTCTGTAACGTTTGATTTGAATAAAAGAATGTTTCTATATCTCGTTTTAAATTCAGTACTTAAGATCTGATTTCGAGGATGAAATATCTTAATTGGGGGAGAATGTAGTAGCCCGTACCCAATTAAGGTGATTAAAAGATTAATTAATCAAATTGGGAATCAACCAGAACGGAAGCTCCGTTGACAGGAATGGAAGCTCCGATGGAGATCGGATGCTCCGGTGTGCAACGGAAGCTCCGGTAGTATTACGTCATGCATGACGTGTGAGACATCAAAAGCTCCGGTTCAGAACGGAGGTTCTGATTGCCTCTATCCATTGGCAGCCAATCAGATTTTGACACGTGGCGGATAAGCGAGAACGGAAGCTCCGATGGCGCATCGGAGGTTCCGTTTGTGTCCTATAAATATAGGGCTGAGGATTCAGATTTATTTACCAATTCCGCAAGTTCTCTCTCTATTATAGGCTTATTTTAGTAGTTTTAGCCTTTCTAGGCTTGACCCGGTGGTCGGCAAGGCGTTCGGGAGACGCAACAGAGTTGTGCCCTAGTTCTGGAGGCATCGACATCAAAGGGCTAACGACGAATGAAGGTATAGCTTTTGCTTCCTAAAATATTTAGGAGTATGCAATAGCTTAGTTAAGGCTTTTAGAGAACTATAATGATATTAGTATCGTCTGGAAGTCTAGTGCGGATTATAGGCGTAGACCTAGAGCTGGTAGAGCGCGCCTAGCATTTGAGGTACGAAAGTGCTGTTCGAGATATCCTGACTGAGTATGCATGTATTATGTGACTGCATGGTTTTTATGACATGATTTATGCTGCATACATTTGCATCTTGATTTATCTCCTTTGAGATGTCTGTTAGTAGGGTTCTACCCTATCCTGTTAGTGGATGGACTTCCATCGATTTGGGTCCGGCGTATCTACTAGTATTTTGGTATGTGAGCCACCTCTTGAAGCGACGGCACAGCGTGCTACATACCAGAGCCCAGTCTGTCTTTTTTATCCAATTCTTGACCTCGAGTTTGTAGGGAGTTCACTTTGCATGCATGTATACTCATACTCTCGTGTTGAGCGTTTTATGCTCACGTCTCGTACTCTGTGTTTCTGGAAACCCTATTCCATAGGGCAGGTTTGCGGCTGACGAGGCGGGTGGATCCAAGAGGGGCTAGACAGTGGTTGGCCAGCTGGAGCTTCTTCTAGGTTTATTCTTTTGTATGGGTTGATACAATGTTCGATTTGGTTGTATAAATATTTGGGTATTTGCAGATTTCTTTCCTTGGGATTGTATTAATATTTATTGCTTCCGCAGTTTATTTTTGGTTTACTGTTTGATTAAGTTAATTGCTTGCTTAAGTTCTGTTTAGTAGGCAATCTCAGTAAGGGTCACTACATCCTAAAACTTCTACTGGAATTTATTTTTTTTATATAAAATCTCTAACTATAAAATAATTAATATAAATATATATATGCCCATACATATATATATCGTACTAAAAAAAATAACTTTACTTAATTTAAAATACAAATGCACAATAAATACAATAAAATTACACGCATGCAATTAAATACTTAAAATTAATTACTAAATAATTATTTATAAATATTCCATAATAAAATTCCTAAATAATAATTCTTTCACAAAAATTCATGCAAACTTAGACAATAAATACTTAAATCTAACATCCATGCATATAATAAAAATCTAAAGTACTAAAACATGTGCGAAAATAAGTGTTCTAAATCTCAACGTAAAAATAATCATAGAGCAATGGTCACGGGTTCTAGCCGCCTGAATACTCATACGCCCTCGCCGCTAGTCGGGAACACTTTATCATCATTAACATTCTGCTCACCTGCACTATTTAAATCTAGTGAGCCTAGAGGCTCAGCACATTCTATCCTTACATAATAAAATGAAACCACATACAAACACACATCATATAAAATACGTGCATAATAATTATACGTGCATGATCTTAAAATATTATGCATATAAACATGAAATAAAATTATACTGCTTAATCATCATGCTATAACATATATCATCATACTTAATAAATCTCATAAAATGACTTATCATGATTTCTTAGTTCTCAACAGGTCGTATCCATGTCGGTGGCCTCATACTAAGCGATTGATCAATCTTAAAACCAACGTACGTGGCGGTGGGGTTTCCACCTCTGTGCTGCCACTTCACCAGCCCTCTCAGCTGGATCCATAAGCTCATCATAACATAAACATTATTAGGAAGGTCACCGGGCCCAGGTATCCCGGCCTCCAACCACATCACTTTCCACCTTCACTTCAACTTCCATAAAAATGTATTTTTTTTTTATTTCTTAACGTGCATTTAAACTTATCATAAAATTTTTTAATGATGCATGAACGTAAAAATTCTCATTATTTCTTTATTTCATGAAAATTTGTCCGTAAATATATATTAAATTTATTTTCTTAAAAATCATACTTATATATCTAATAAAAATGCATGCATGAATTAAATATATATTTACGGACATTTATTTTTTCAAGAACTTGTTCGAGCTGCTGACTACGTAACTTAAACCCATAAATTCATAGACTGACTCAAAAACCCAAAAGCCCAATCTGACCTGGCCCATTAAGTTTCATGGGCCCCAGGCCCATGGAAAACTAATGAGTTCACTTAAACATAATTTAGGCCCATCAACTTATTAACTTAAAGTTAAATTAATAAAATTATTAACTAACCATTAACTTATAAATTTGACCGATAAAATTACTAAACCCGATACAACTTGGCCCAATAATTCTTATGGATCACACGGCCCATGACAAATTAATGGGCTCACCTCAATAATTATTAAAGCCCATTAAATTATTCCAATTAATTAATTTAATCAAGCTCAACCCATTAATTTACTAACTTAAACTCTTAATTAATTAAAATAAAATACCCAAGACTAATTAATAAAAATCTAGACCCGGACTAAAATTAATTTGACCCATCAAGACGTGACCCGACCCGTACCCGGACCCAAGACCCAAGCCCGGCCCGCCTAAAAAACCCATAACCCTAAATAAAAAAAAAAGAAACCCAATTTCCCAAACCCATCACGTACAGACTTCCCCCCATGTTCTTTCCTCTCGGCCATGTAGCAGCAGACTTTATGGCCTGCTGCCGGCCAGCTCCGGCATACGAATGGCCAGAGCTCCACCGCCCAGACGTAGCCCACGTCTGGGCGGTTCCAACGAACCAAGCCTCGCCTTGAACCGATCCCTACACCGCCCTAGCGACCCACGATTTGGGAATCCCAAAACTGTCGTAATCTACTTTGCAACCAAGGAAGTAGGCTTCGGTCCAAGCCATCTCCAGCCCCTTTCCACCCACCAAACCTGACCCCAAAGGACTCTTCTAGACCCATGAAACGTAGGACAGATGGCTCGAACTCTCCATGGCCAGAAACATGAATCAAATCAATCAAACAAGTGTAAAAACGTGAGTGCATGCATGAACTTGAGTATTTTCATTTCAATTCACATACACATGCATTATCAGATCATTCATGCATAAAAAACTATGTAATATGATCTAAATGGTGTTCAAGAATGGAATCAAACGTGCCTTGATGAATATTTGCAAGAAACGACGTCTAAATCGCGCGTACGGCTTTTCGGGACTAACGGACCTTCAAACTAATTTAAAAACCTTGAAGAATCGGCTATGGGGGCTAGTGTTTCTGCTGTAAAAACGTGGGAGAGGAGAAGGAAGAAGGTGGAGGCGGCTAGGTAGAGAGAAACGTGAATAGGGTAGGGTTTTAGGAGATAATTTAGCATAATTTAACTAATAATTAATTAGGATAGATATATATCCTAAACATATAGAATTTAAAACTCTTAAATACAATATAAATCTGATGTTTAACCTAAAATCCCGAAATATAAAAATAGGGAATTTTTAAAGGTTAATAAAAGTCATTAATATAACTTATTTTGGGTAAAAACGGGCACATAAATATATATATATATATATATATATAAGTACAATAATTTTTCTTGAAATCATACCTTAAAATAATATTTTAAGGCTCCTAAATATGTCATAAAATATTTTGGGTGAAAAACTAACGTCTCGTCCGTCCACGGTCCCGCCTACGCGATCATCAAATGATTTTCTCAAATAAATTCTTAAATCACATCATACAGATTTAGATGCCGAAACAATATTTAAAACATGCAAATAAATCACATAATTCACATACTAACTCATAAAAACAATTTAACACATTTTCACATTATTTTAAAATTATTAACTCTCCTAGTTATGCATGCGGATTTACGTAACGAATTTCTGGGCGTTACAGTTTGGCATAACATTCTCCAATATCACATCCTCGTTAACTCTTTGCCTTAGAAACTCTGTTGATTGTTTCTGATACTCACTAAAATTTAAGGGTCCGGATCTCATTGAAGCCCAAAGCTTCCTAGGCTATAAAGAATATATATTGACAAGGGAAACGGACGAGATAGAGAGACACATACACAGAGAAAAACAGTGGCGGAGCTACATGGTTCTGAAAGGGTGCGACCCCCCCCCCCCCCTCCCCCCCCTCTTTCAAATTTTAAAAAATATTAGTACTATATATATAGATAGTATTTGGGAGAGATTTTGGGAAACACTTCTCAACTTTTCATTAACAAAATTTTCAAAAAATTTCTCAAACACTACTATAATATCTTTTTAAAATACAAATTTTAATTGTGCAATCTCCTCGTCAATAACAAAAAAGTCACCTCCATTTTAACTATCATGATAAACTTTGAATAAATAGGAGTAAAGACATATTTGGAGATCACGACGAAATACTAAAAAAAAAAATCTTAACTATTATCGTTTTGAAAATTTTTATGAAGTGACATATTTTCATAGATATAAACAATCGCTTTAACTCGGTGTATACAAATTTGTTGTTATGTATAGCATGTTTTGATCCATCAAATTTATTTTTTTACTTATGATAAGAAAAGTTACTTCGATATGCTCAGTTTTATCATTTGATTTCACTTTAATAGAGTGAGCGCATCTTGAGCACCAACATCGTACCTTTATTTGAGATATGAAGCAACAATCAATTTTTTAATGTTGTAGAAATTAACGAGATTACTAAAAAGATCGTCTAATAGAAAACAAAACATCAATATTTAATTTGATATATTTACTTTGGGAATTAGCATTGTTATATATCCGTTGTAACTGGAGTAGATAGCTTTTTTTATTAATGAAAATTATTATAACATTATTTCGTAATCGTTTGAAAAATGATTAAATAATTGTTTGGTATCGTATGTAGTATTTTCAAAGCATGAAGTTTGGGAATATTTATTGTAAAAAACATATAAAGTTAATATATGATATTTATTGTATATTTTTTAAAATCTATTGAATTCGCCCACTCTAATCGAAAATTCTGGGTACGCCACTGGGGAAAAAGTTTATTGCTGGATTTTAGAGTGCTTGAAGATCGAAGATCATCAAAAAAATCCTGAAGTAATTTTCGGTCGATTGTTTCTGATTTATCGTGTTGTCGTGTCGTGCTGAAAACACTTGAAGATCACGCGAGTGAAGTGTTGATTCGAAAGTGGTTCTTTATGATTTCAAGTTTTGGCACACGTGTTCAAAACATCCTATTGGTTTTTATATTTCGGTTTTTAATTGTTTTTAGGATGTTATCTATTTTTTCAATTAGTTGAGAAAATAATTTTTCATAGACAATCACTAGTATTGATTTCTGTAAAATTGATTTGTTTCCAAGTGATTATTTTGTCATGAGACACAATACAAGTACTGGATACTTGTGCATAATTATTACTGTATTATTTACTGTTTAAATTTATTTATTCCGCTACATATTTTTTTTAAGTGTTGATAACACTGAGAGATAACACTTACTCTAAAATTTTACACTTTAAAATTCCTGTTGAGACAACAAATCCTTTCATGAAATAAGAGTATGGCACTATATATTTTGGAATAGAGTGATAGCAGGGATGGTCATGAACCAAACCAATCCAAACCGATTATTAATATAATTTTTATTTCAATGGTACAATAAACGACTTATTGCTACATGCAATGGATTATGAGAAGATACGAGTCCCTATCAAGATATTGTTGCTGGCAAATTCAGATAGGAAATTTCTCTCTTTCAAGCTTTCAACCATATCCTTCAAGCTCGTCTCCAATGGCGTAAAAACAACGCCAAAATCTTGTGCTCTCTTATTGCATACCTGGAAAGTTGGATCCCCTGGAGTATTGTTGCAATAAGTGAAAATGTGTTAAGCCAGTTAACATTTGCAGAATATGAGATACTCGAATGCTGCTAGCCATGAAAGCATAGCATAGTCAAAAGGGAAAAATGGATCATTTATTTAGAAAAATATGTTGCTATTGAATATGAAATTGGACAACAGAATTATATGTCTGAACTTAGTTTTCTTGTCTTGTACAGAAAGTAAAGTGGTTGTGCATAAATGGTTTGAAAGTTTAAGAAAGGATGGTGACATTCCAGCATCGTGTTTTTAAGGCACACGATTAACATATAAAAGTTGATTTTCTTGAGAAATGAAAGATCAATGGGGAGAGTGGAAACTCTAAACTGTTTGAACAGATGATAAACTTACATTGTGGGAAGGTCCAAAGAGGGATAAAGCTTCTGTAAAACCTCCAAAACTTCCTCGGGAAGTCGCGCGTTTACAGTCAAGAGGTATTTTCAAATGCCAAAATATGTGCTTGAGCAACATCTCTCACGTCACCAAACACATAGTATGGGTATATTTTCTTATCTGTAAATTGTAATAGAATCAGCTAAAATGCTCTAGAAATCTGAATTGGCGAAAAGTAGTGTAAATCTTTTTACGCACATCAAGCTCACAAATTCCTCAGAAGTGGTATTGAGTGTAGGGTGAAGGAGAGGACCGATCACAAATCCAGGATTGATTACAACCAAGTCTATTCCATTTTCTTTGGAGAATTTCCACGCAGCTTCCACTGCCAATGTCTTTGAGAGGCCATACCAGTCCTGCTAGCATGAGACGTGATGTTTGGATCAAAAGGATTTTGGATTTGTTTTTCATAAATCCTAGTATTTTTCAAGAAACAGTGTATTGCATACAAATTCTGGGGTATTTTAATAGAAACAAACGATAACAGAGTTAGAATTAACAACATTAGATGTCTACGATGATCGTCTAGAGTTTGGATCCCATGATTGAAATGTTGGAGCACGTTCTCGGATCTGTCAGATCTGATACCCGTAGCAGCGGAAGGTTTAAATTTTTTTATTTTCTGATCTGAAACGATTCCAGATCGTGGGTATCAAATCCTTACGATTAAAATAAATAAGTAAAATAAAGCAATTGTAAATTTTACCTCTCAAGTCTCAACTTGAGGTTATGCACTCCAACAGATAAATCTGCTCTTCTTGTATATCCCAGGAACTGATGACTTGATCAACTTTCTGAATCAGGTCCACGAACAGAAATCTAAACCCTTTGACAGACTGAACTAGAAAGTCTATCAGAAGTTTCTACGAAGAGATTTAACAGATCTGATCTGGTAAACCAGACTGCAATTTTCGAAAATTGCAGACTGGATTTTCAAAAAATTGGAGATTGAAATTTCGGCCAACCCTAGGGAGAGAGCTCTCTAGGTTTTCAAAATTATGAGCTTAATTATTTAATTTCTGTACTGCTATATAACTTATTTATAACATGGGTTGCTAACAGCTTAGGGCCCGTTAGTCATAAGTTCAAGCCTGACAAGTAAAGCCCGCATGTTCAGAAATTAATATAAAATTCATCGTGACTTAAATTGACAAACCAATTTTACCAATGTGTACAAAAACCTTTTCTGCACATTTTAAAGTCAAGATAAATTTTCTGAATCTGAATTCAGTGGTTTCCAAAAATGGCATCCATATGTCATTTTAGGAAATCTCACTCCCTCTACTCATTTATAAGAAGTCCTACTTCTAATTCACTAAATTTAACTTATTAAATTTAATTATCTCAACGGGGGTTAAAAATCTATTACTTGTGTAACCCTCAATGGTTCAGGGATACAGCTAGCCGTGGGCCTATAACTCCTTTGTGACTCGGAACAATAATTTCCGACTTGCCCATCGAATCATGGTAAGAGCGCCTAGCAACATCGCCCCATGATTCCCTAGGTATCACTGATAGTGCCTGCAAGAACCAGCGGATTTTGGTTAGCGTACAGTACGGTCCCTTCATCCATATATCCTGATCGAATCAATAACCATTGGTATATCGAGAGTCGTTCGAGATTCGATAACTATGCAATGCATCTTGAAGATCAAATAGTGACATCGCATGTGCAACTAGGAAACCAAGTAACCTAAAGCACATCATGTACTCTGGCCAGAGATTTGTCACACTAATATCTCCTCAGATCGCATAGGATATCCACACTCGCAAGCGTGTGGTGAATCCTTGACAACAAATCATTGACTCCTATATGTGTCGTAACTGTACCCAATATCGACACCTGATGACCCTCATAGAGTTGGTAAACGAGTCAAAGTACAGTACTAGCATATAGAGTTTCCATGATGTTTCAAGTAGTAAGGACTAATGGTGTACAACCAAAACCACGGACTTTTCCACTCAATTAATGAAAACCATTTAGAAAGTCCGAATAGGGTAGTTCGATCATTCATCCAATCAATATCCATTTGCATGCTTCGAACATCTCTATGTTCCATACCAATGAAACGTGGTACTAGGCATCGCAAATGCTAGTCTCAATCTTTAACGATCCTTATCCTTATTGCGGACGGCTCAATTGACTAGGAACTGGTTTAGAACATACAGTGATTACAAGATGTGTTTCATGATATTCATCCATATCCACTATCACATCTTGCATGCACTTTAGTATATTCAAGGTCTTTATCTAAACATCGTATAGCACGTCACAACATAACAATATGATAAAAGATAAAGTAAATTCCAATAAAAAGTGTAAATTATATTAAACAAAGATTGTTTACAAATAGAGTCATAAAGGCCCTTAGCCACAAGTTGGCTAGTAGGGCACCCACTCTTTCAATCCCCACTTGCCCTAAAGACAACTAGTCATACAACGTAGTCCCATTGCTTTGCGATGTTTGTCAAATAATGGTCCTGGCAAGGGCTTAGTAAGTGGATCAGCGATATTGTCTGCAAAGGCCACTCTCTCGACAGTAATGTCTCCTCTTTCCACAATCTCCCGGATGATGTGGTATTTCCTCAGTATGTGTTTGGATCTTTGATGAGACCTTGGTTCCTTTGCCTGAGCAATGGCACCAGTGTTGTCACAGTACATCGGGACTGGACCAACAGCTTCAGGAATGACCCCCAACTCTTGGACGAAATTCCTCATCCAAACGGCCTCTTTAGCAGCAGTTGATGATGCAATGTACTCTGCCTCAGTGGTGGAATCCGCTGTGGTGTCCTGCTTGGAACTCTTCCAAGAGACAGCACCGCCATTGAGCATGAATACAAATCCAGAGGTGGATTTCGAGTCATCCACGTCGCTTTGGAAGCTAGAGTCGGTATATCCTTCCAATTTCAATTCTCTTCTCCCATAAACCATGAATATATTCTTAGTCCTTCTCAAGTACTTAAGAATATCCTTCACAGCTTTCCAATGCATTTGACCGGGGTTGGCCTGATATCTGCTCGTGACACTCAGAGCAAAGGCTACATCCGGTCTGGTAGATATCATCCCATACATGATACTACCTATAGCTGACGCATATGGTACGTGTGTCATTTTCTCTATCTCTTCGTCAGTCTTGGGAGACATTGACTTGGATAGAGAAACTCCATGACACATAGGTAGATGTCCTCTCTTTGACTTATCCATAGAAAACCTCTTCAATATGGTGTCGATGTAGGTCGCTTGAGTGAGTCCTATCATTCTCTTAGACCTATCTCTATAGATCTATATTCCTAGAATATAGGACGCCTCACCCAAGTCCTTCATCGAAAATCTACCTGATAACCATATCTTTGTTGACTGCAACATCCCTATATCATTCTCAATGAGTAGGATGTCGTCAACATAAAGCACTAAGAATGTCACAGCATCCTTAACTACTTTCTTGTACACGCACGGTTCCTCCGGGTTCTTGATGAAACCAATGTCTTTTATTGTTTCATCAAATTTTTGGTTCCAATTTCTTGACGCCTGTTTGAGATCATAAATTGATCTCTGAAGCTTGCATACCTTATACTCGCTTCCCATGGATGTGAATCCCTCGTGCTGCATCATATAGATCTCTTCCTTAATGTTTCCATTAAAGAACGCAGTCTTCACATCCATCTGCCATATCTCATAGTCATACCATGCCGCTATGGCAATTAAGATTCTTATGGACTTGAACATTGCGACTGGTGAAAAGGCTTCATCATAGTCAACACCTTGTCTTTGTGTATAACCTTTTGCGACCAATCGTGCCTTGTAGGTCAGCACCTTACCATCAGGCCCAAGTTTTCTCTTGTAATCCATTTATACCCTATAGGAACAATTCCATCGGGAGGATTTACTAGAGATCAAACATGGTTTGCATGCATGGAGCCTATTTCAGACTGCATGGCTTCAAGCCATAAATTCTAATCGGCATCAGAAATTGCCTCCTTGAAGTTTCTCGGATCACATCCAATGATTGGTTAACTTTGATCCCCTTCAAGTAGGAGATTAAGTCGAACAGGAGGTCTAGAAGCACTTTCAGATTTTCTAATAAGTGGCGTGTCATTTATTGGTTCCTGAGGTGTGGGATCGTTATTTTGTATCTCTGGTTCTTCTCGAACTTCTTCAAGTTCCATCATCTTGCATTTTCTTTCAAGTAAGAACTCCTTCTCCAGCAAGGTGGCATTCCTAGAAACAAATACTTTTGTTTTAGTAGGATGATAGAAGTAATATCCGATCGAATTCTTCGGATACCATACAAAATAACACAAGGTGGATCGACTATCCAGCTTATCTCCCATTGTCTGCTTCACGTAAGCAGGACATCCCCAAATCCTCAAGTACGAATACTTAGGAGTTTTTCCAGTCCATAATTCGTATGGAGTTTTATTCACTGCATTAGTGTGGACATTGTTCAACAACAATACCGCCGTTTCAAGTGCATAGCCCTAAAACGAAGGTGGGAGCTCAGTGAAGCTCATCATAGACCGAACCATGTCCAACAGAGTTCGATTACGACGCTCTGCTACACCATTAAGCTGAGGTGTGGCAGGAGGAGTCCACTGAAAAAGAATTCCATTTTCTTTCAGATAGTTTAAAAACTCGGTACTCAAGTATTCACCGCCTCGATCAAATCGAAGTGCTTTAATACTTTTTCCTAGTTGATTCTCTACTTCAGTTTTGAATTCTTTGAACCTTTCAAATGATTCAGATTTATATTTCATTAAATATAAATACCCATACCTTGAATAATCATCAGTAAAGGTAATGAAGTATGTGTGACCAGATTGCACAAACATCTGTATGGATCAAATCTAACAGATTTTGACTACGCTCAGGATTTCCCTTAAAAGGTGTCTTAGTCATTTTTACTTTCAGGCAGGACTCACAAATAGGTAGAGAGTTTATGTCTGACATATCAAACATGCCCTCTCCCACTAACTTGTTCATCCTCCGTGAGAAAATATGACCTAGTCTAGCGTGCCAAATATTTGCTGGGTTTTGACTATCGTTCTTTCTTTTTATTGTTGTTATCGGTTTATCAACATAATTAACTGGAACGTCTTTTAATTTCAATTTATATAGATCGTTTTCAAGTTGTCCACATCCAATCAAACATTCATTCTTGTAAATATTGCAAATCCCATTCACAAAATTTCAAGAAAAACCATCTCTATCAAGCATAGAAACAGAAATAATGTTTTTAATCAAATCTGGCACAAATAAAACATCTCTCAGAAATAACTTAAAATTTTTCTGCAAAATTAAACAAACATCTCCCACAGCTTTGGCTTCAACTCTGGAACCATTTCCGAGCCTCAACTGGGTCTCACCCATCCTCAGCTTACGACTTCTTGACATCACCTGCAAATCATTGCAAATGTGAGATCCACATCCGGTATCCAATACCCAAGAAGTAGTATTAAGTGAAACATTTTTTTCAATATAAAACATACCCTTCGCAGTTTGCAACTGCTCGAGATATTCTTTGCAGTTACGTTTCCAGTGACCGGATTTCTTGCAGTGATGACAAACATCTTCAGACTTGTCCATGTTAGAAGCTTTGGTCTTGTTCTTCTTCTTGGGCCCAGTTTCTTGGGTGGAGCGGAACGTTTCTTACCCTTTGCACTTGGCCCCCTCTTAGCAGAGGAAGAGGAGCCCACCAAGAGAACTGGTTTATCCTTCTTGAATGTGGCCTCATAAGTGACAAGCATATTGACCATCTCTTCAATGGTGGCCTCTAGCTTGTTCATATTAAAGTTCACCACAAAACCGTCAAACGATAAAGGAAGAAAAAGAAGCAGTAAGTCCGCACACAGTTCGTGCTCCAACGTCAACTCGAGGGTCACCAACTTTTCACTGAGCCAAATCATGCGTACCCCATGCTCACGGACCGAAGTCCCTTCTCGCATGCGGCACGTCATTAGCTCCTTGACAGTGGAGTACCTCTCAGCTCTTGATTGAGCCCCAAAAAGATCCTTGAGGTGCATGTGTATGTCAGCAACATTCACGGCATTCTCAAATCGCCTCTGGAGTTCATCAGACATTAAAGCTTGAATATAGCATTTGGCCTTGATATCATGGTCCCACCATTTATCAAGTTTGGCCAACTCTTCCGGACTCACATCAGCCGGTGCTTCCTTCGGAGGAGCCTTTTCTAACACGTAGAAAATATTCTCCGAGGACAAGACAATCTTCAACTTACGGAACCATTCCATATAGTTTGCGCCAGTCAGCTTGTGTTGTTCGAGAATAGAAACAGTGGTTTACGCGAATTCATTATAACGATATACTGAAAAGATAATAGACAATAATCAGTGATTGTTTAATTAATTTACTAAGACATAAAATAAGGCGAGTTTAATTTTATGAATTACTCTCTCACTATTTTAACGATTTCACCACCCTCTAGTGAAAACGAGAAAACCATTTTCTTTAGTAGGAACATGGAGCCCAATTTACAAATTATAGTTCCGAATAAAATCAGCCAATTATAATTTTAAAAAGGTCGAGTTCAATTGCTGCTAGAGCAACCTCCATGTTTTTACCTTATATCCAATAAAGGACCCAATAATATGACGCCGTTTAAAGTGATATTTCAAGTTGACCCATCAATATTAAGTTATGATGAGCGGTCGTCATGTGGACCCCCAATAATATGAGGTTATCCCATGGGAATTCTACCCAACTTACAACAATTGTCTACTCAATGCATAGCTTTCCGGCGAACGGGCCTTCCCAATAATATGAAACGAACCACGGTCGCGGGTAGCATCTATCATGCATTGATAGTTGATGGAAGGTAGGAAAATATAAACTATATTTAATTTCCCTTTTATTAAACTTGATATTAATTTTAAATCATATTTAAAATGAGGAATTTTAATTTTGAAAATTTGTCTCATCATTTAATAAATTTGTATGTTTGCAGGATTCATGCAATTTAGTCTAAACATGCATACAACAATAATATCAAATATTAAATAAAGGATGATCGATGCCTAGATCTAATCGACCCGTGGTTGCCAATCATGAGTCTAAGTCCAATCCTATGTGATATGCAAGTATGCAATGCAATCCTATTACATTGAGCTTCCAATTTACATTTCTTCGGTCTTTATGTTTGCTGGGCCCACCATTGTCTTCAAATATTTATCTCCCACTAAGTCTAATAAATTTACAATAAATTTCAATGATAAGTAGGGGATACATATTTAAGGGTGGGAACGGACCATAAACCAGACCCACTTTTATTACAAATGACAAATCAAATTGGGCCATAATACAAGCCCATTAATAAAATCCAACAGCAATAATAAAACCAAATGTAAATAACCTAACATACACCTAAGAAATTGGTCATAGCAATCGATCATCCTTTTATCCAATTATTTAATTCAATTAAATGATTGGATAACATGCAATTCAAAATGCCAATAAATATAAATAGATAAAATCACATTTTATACATAAAATCCCATTTTATATATAAAATCATATTTTATATATAAAATCATATTTTATCTAGTTTATCCATAAAATCATATTTTATACATAAAATCTAATTTTATATATAAAATAATATTTTATTATCAATTGTACCAAAATAATTCATTTTCATGAAATTTAATTTATTGGACTAAATATATAAATTTTCTAAAAATTCAAATTTATCCAAAAATTAATTTTTTTTAAAAAAATCCGGGTTCAAACAAATTTTACCCATTGCCTCGTGGACCCATCGAAACAATTTTTGATCGGGAAAAAAACTGGGCCCAATAACCATTAAGGGCCGAAATTCATAATTTCATAAAAATTAAAATATAATTTTTCTGGGCTGCCCGGGACGATCCCGGGCAGCCCCCGACCATCGGGGGCCCAGCCCACTTGCTGGGCTGCCGAGCACGGCCCAGCTGCGCGCTGGGCTGCTGGGGCGCCGCTCGCAGGGCAGCGGCTGTCCGCAAATTTTTTTTTTTTCGTTTTTGTTTTCTGAAAAACCGAGGCTTTGTACAATCGATAAATTTTAATCGTTAGATCTGAGAGCAATCTGTCTCTGATACCACTGTTGGAACACGTTCTCGGATCTGTCAGATCTGATACCCGTAGCAGCGGAAGGTTTAAATTTTTTATTTTTTGATCTGGAACGATTCCAGATCGTGGGTATCAAACCCTTACGATTAAAATAAATAAGTAAAATAAAGCAATTGTAAATTTTACCTCTCAAGTCTCAACTTGAGGTTATGCACTCAAACAGATAAATCTGCTCTTCTTGTATATCCCAGGAACTGATGACTCGATCAACTTCCTGAATCTGGTCCACGAACAAAAATCTAAACCCTTTGACAGACTGCACTAGAAAGTCTATCAGAAGTTTCTAAACGAAGAGATTTAACAGATCTGATCTGGTAAACCAGACTGCAATTTTCGAAAATTGTAGACTGGATTTTCGAAAAATTGGAGAGTGAAATTTTGGCCAACCCTAGGGAGAGAGCTCCCTAGGTTTTTGAAATTATGAGCTTAATTATTTAATTTCTGTACTGCTATAAATTATTTATAACATGGGCTGCTAACAGCTTAGGGCCCGTTAGTCATAAGTTAAAGCCTGACAAGCGAAGACCGCATGTTCAGAAATTAATATAAAATTCATCGTGACTTAAATTGGCAAACCAATTTTACCAATTTGTACAGAAACCTTTTCTGCACATTTTAAAGTCAAGATAAATTTTCTGAATCGAAATTCAGTGGTTTCCGAAAATGGCATCCCTATGTCATTTTAGAAAATCTCACTCCCTCTACTCATTTATAAGAAGTCCTACTTATCATTCACTAAATTTAACTTATTAAATTTAATTATCTCAACGGGGGTTAGAAATCTAGTACTTGTATAACCCTCAATGGTTCAGGGATACAGCTAGCCGTGGGCCCAAAAATCCTTTGTGACTCGGAACAACAATTTCCGACTTGCCCATCGAATCATGGTAAGAGCGCCTAGCAACATCGCCCCATGATTCCCTAGGTATCACTGATAGTGCCTGCAAGAACCAGCGGGTTTTGGTTAGCGTACAGTACGGTCCCTTCATCCATATATCCCGATCGAATCAACAACCATTGGTATATCGAGAGTCGTTCAAGATTCAATAACTATGCAATGAATCTTGAAGATCAAATAGTGACATAGCATGTTCAACTAGGAAGCCAAGTAACCTAAAGCACATCATGTACTCTGGCCAGAGATTTGTCACACTAATATCTCCTCAGATCGCATAGGATATCCACACTCGCAAGCATGTGGTGAATCCTTGACAACAAAGCATTGACTCCTATATGTGTCATAATTGTACCTAATCTCGACACCTGATGACCCTCATAGAGTCGGTAAACGAGTCAAAGTACAATACTAGCATATAGAGTCTCCATGATGTTTCAAGTAGTAAGGACTAATGGTGTACAACCAAAACCACGGACTTTTCAAATTAATTAGTGAAAACCACTTGGAAAGTCCGAATAGGGTAATTCGATCATTCATCCAATGAATATTCATTTGCATGCTTCGAACATCTCTATGTTCCATACCAATGAAACGTGGTACTAGGCATAGCAAATGCTAGTCTCAATCTTGAGCGATCCTTATCCTTATTGCGGACGACTCAATTGACTAGGAACTGGTTTAGAACATACAGTGATTACAAGATGTGTTTCATGATAGTCATCCATATCCACTATCACATCTTGCATGCACTTTAGCATATTCAAGGTCTTTATCTAAACATCGTATAGCACGTCACAACATAAAAATATGATAAAAGATAAAGTAAATTCCAATAAAGAGTGTAAATTATATTAAACAAAGATTTTTTACAAATAGAGTCATAAAGGCCCTTAGCCACAAGTTGGCTAGCAGGGCACCCACTCTTTCATGAATTTTTCTGGATCTTGACGACTCTTCAAAAGATAAAAAACATCAACTAAAAAGTAATAAAATCTTGGTATTCCTACAAGCACAAACCTTGATTTCTTCACAGAATACCGGATCCGAAAACCATGTTTCATCGACTATAACATCCGGGCCTTTGGGATTGCAATTGGAAGTAACCGCAGAAATAGAGGACGTCAGCACTACTCTTCTAACAGATGGTTCTTTGCTGCAAGATATCAGGACATTTAATGTTCCGTTGAGTGCCGGTTCTATCAGTTGTGCCTAAACATAGAATGTAGATAAAATCAAGAAATTAGTGCCATGATGCAGAATAAACACAGATATGTAATGCCAAGAACAATCTGAAATGAATCTAAACGCTGGTCCTGAAACTCCCAAATGCATTCATATGCACATAATATTGAATTTTGTTCTTCCTAACTGAAAATATTTAGTGGTAAAAAATAGTTGAACAAAGAACTAAATAACTGACAAGATTTCAAATTCATCACAATGAACAATGAGAATGATGAGATCAAGTCTTCCAAAAAATAATAATAATAACTAATTACGGAATACAATAGAATTCGAGAAAGAATTAAACATGGCACAAATCATGCACAAGACAATGAATCTGTTGGTCAGTTGCGTCAAATAAAACTGGTGATGTTGTGTGAAAGACCCCTTCATAACCATGAACAACAGAATCAAAAGATCCATCTTCGAATAAGTTGGCTTTGAACAAGTGTAATCTGTCCTCAGCTCCCTCGAGTTCTTTCATGTGGGCTAACTTATTTGGATCACCTGCATATATTTGAAAGTGCTTAAACAAATGTTGATGGCAGATATATATATCTTGAAGAATCTTACTCCAAACACAAACCATAATTTTTTTGTATGCATTCAAAGTAGACCAGACTAACAACATCTATACTCCAAAGAACCTAAGATTTTCTTCGCAACACACAAACATCATCATGAAGCAAAGGAGGGATGGCGACAAAAATGTGATAATTAGTTTAGTCTCTAACAATGAACACGGTAAATCTATTGTCACACCCAAAAAACAAAAACAAAAACAAAAACAACAAATGCACAAAATTGCAAGGAAAATTCTTGGTTATATTCTGAGTCAAAGAAGCAACCAACATTAATTAACTTGAAGATTACCAAGAAACTAATCACAAAAGAAATTGAAGATATATAACTACTGACTGAGGTTTCTAACAGTGGCTTTGACAGTGTAACCCCGCTGAAGCAGAAGCTTAACGAGCCATGATGCAATGTAACCCGATGCTCCAATCACACACACTACTTTTCCCTCTCTGCTCATCCTCACTCCATCGAGTTTCAGTCGGAACTCTGCTTCATTTTTATAAACGTATTCAAATCACCATGACACACGTCCATTGTTTAGTATTATTATTATAAATCATTCTCAATTCTTCTAAGAGCAACGACAGTGGTCTCCAAATGTCCTCTACACACTGCAAATGTCCCCATGTCCAGACATTTCCATTTAAAAAAACAAATAAATTTAATTTCTATTTAATGTTTTAAAGTTTATCTATTTAATTTTTGAAGGTTGTGATTGAAAGGAATATTTTATTCCTTAAAATCATCCTATTTTGAAAAGATTTTATTTAAACATCTTTTGCCTTTCTTGGACATGAAGTTATTTATTTCCTTGAATAAACTGATTTGAGATTTTGATAAGCTCATTATAATATCTTATCTAATATATTGTTTTCATATTATGTAGATTTGATATGAACAAATATAGAGAATCCTATGCCTACAAGAAAACATCTACAAGGAAGGATTCTAGTCTATATATTTGAGAGATCGACCGACATATAGAGAGATTGATGAGCTTCAGATACGTACGTTGAGGAAGATTTTCTAAAGCCTTGTTGAGGTCGTTCTCTTACTTGATTGCCTTGAAAAATTGAAGAGCACTCGAAGATTAAAGATCAAAGAAGTGTTTCGTCTTTACAAGTTTTGGCATCAAGAGTTTTTCTCCTTACTTTGTTTTTGTTATTCTAGTTCATATATAATTTTTAGGAGAACTTTTAATCTTTAATTTCTCACTTGTTTGAGAAATCGACTTTTACAATAATCACTAGTTTTAGGGTTTGTAAAACTATTTGAAAGTTTTCTAGGGAAGTTTTTTCCTGAGGCGCTGCAAGAGTATTTTATACTATTGCTTAAATCATTTGAGTCTATTTATTTGGTTGCTTATTTATTTTATTAATGCTTAAATTATATTCTGCTGCAAATTACTCAAGGTGTTATTGTAGGTGTTGTCAACACCTTGTGACAATACCTCAAACTGTTTATGTGCAACCCCAATTCCCTTACAAGTGGCATCAGAGTCATATTCTTGATACACTAAGAACTGATCTTGGTTTGTTTATTTTATTACAGGGAATAAGATGGACTCATCGTCTGTTGCAAACTCGTTTTTGAAACCTCTGGTCCTTGATGGCACGAATTACGCACTATGAAAGAATAGGATGCGATATACTATTAAGGCTATGGATGTTCGTGCTTGGCAAAGTATTCTGACTGGTTGGACTCCTCCAAAGACGCTTGATGAAGATGGAGACTACATCATCAAGCAAGAAGAAACTTGGACTGCCGAGGAAACACAAAGTTCAAGCTACAATGCTAAAGCACTCAATGCAATTTTTGCAACTGTGGATATGAGGATGTATGGAATCATAGCTGAATGCACTATTGCTAAGGATGCATGGGATGCTCTTCAAGAACACTGTGAAGGAACTGATAGCGTGAGAAGAACAAGATTGAGATTGTTAAATGCAAGAATTGAGAATATCAGAATGGATGAGAATGAAACTATTGCTAATTATGATAAGAAACTTAGGGAGATAGCTACAGAGGCGCATGCTCTTGGAAGACCTATTGCTAGTGAAACTATCGTAAACAAGGTTCTTCGATCTTTGCCTAAAAGATTCTATGGAAAGATTTGGGCACTTGAAGAAATAAAAGACACTTCAAATATGAAGATGACTGAACTGATTAGCATTCTTCAAGTTTTTGAGATGAACAATTCAGAACAAGAGAAGGATAAAGGAAAATCTATAGCCCTTCAAGCCTCGAAACCCTCATACGAGGAGTATGTTCAATTTCATCAAGAAGTTCATAAATCTGACTTGGAAGATGATTCTATCTCTCTCATGAATAGGAAATTCAATGATTATCTGAATAAGATGAAAGAGTCAAGAAAGACGGATCAAAAACTTAAGGCTCCAATGTTCTCTAACAAGCCTTTAAGGATTACTGGACCAGAACAATCACCAAGGAAATCAGTTGATATTCCTAAGCCTCGACTGATGTTGGAAGGGAAGAAAAAGTTTGTCTCAAAGAAGTTGGACACTGTTCAATGTCACGCTTGTCAAGGCTTTGGAAACTATGAAAATGAGTGTGCCAACACACTTGGGAAAGGGATGAGCACGTCTTTGAGTGATGAAGAGTCCGAAGAAGAAGAACATGAAGATGAAGAAAGTCATACTACCTTATCTGCTTTACTGGAGAGCAATAAAAAGTTTCAAGTCAATCCTTTAGGTGTTGCCGCAGGTGTTCCCACACCTGGCCGCAACATCTCCCAAAGGTCAGTTTGCTTGAATTCTTCCATTATTGATAATATGTGTGATAATGATCCAGGTGAAGATACAATGTCCATGGAAGAAGATCGGATGATGTTTGAAGAGTTACATACTGATTGGGTTGAAAGGAATAAGATGAATACTATTTTTTCAAAAGAAAATTTTGATCTAAAGGCTGATGTGTCAAGACTGGAAGTCATGCTGAGTAAGAAAGACATGGAATTAAGCCAAGTGAAGAAAGAACTCGGAAAAGCAAATGCTACTTTGGCCAAGTTTAATTCAAGCACTTCCAAGTTTGATTTGTTACTCATGATGGGAAGAGATGGTACGACTGGTTTAGGTTTTGAAAACAGCATATTTGAGGTTGGTGAAAGTTCAAAAGGCCCGGTGTTTGTCAAGGAAAGTAGCAGTACAGAAATCTCAAGCAAAAAGGCCTTACCAATTGATCCTCCAAAACCAAAGCCACAGCCTGCTGCTCCTTCAATGTTTAGAAGAAAACGAAAGTACATTTGTCACTACTGTCATAGACCTGGTCAAATCAAACCATATTTTTTTAAGCTGCAGGAAGACTACAGGTATAGATCTGCATCAAAGGTGTTGCCTTAGGTGTTGCCAACACCTCCCCACAACATCTCCATAAACAGATCTTATGTAAAGAAGGTTTGGGTATTAAAAGCTGATATTCAATATCATATGATTTATACAGCTTTGAGAACTAATGTTTCAGGTTCTTGGTACTTTGATAGCGGTAGCTCACGTCATATGACAGGTTCCAAGAAGTTTCTCACTGACTATGTTGAACAGAAAAGTGGAAAAGTAACCTATGGTGGAGGTTCTAAGGGAAACATTGTTGGAAAAGGAACTCTGAATATTGCTGGTTTGCCTAAGCTTCACAATGTGCTTCATGTTGAAGGATTAACCGCAAATCTAATAAGCATAAGACAACTTTGTGATGATAATTTGCATGTGCAATTTGATAAGAAATTATGCAAAGTTTTTGATGATTCAAATCTCTGTGTCATGCAGGTACTAGGTCATCCGACAACTGCTATTAACTCGGAGAAGAGATGACTTGTAGACACACAAAAGTTAATGAGTTTGATCTATGACATCAAAAATTGGGTCATGCAAATTTCAAGACATTAAAGAACTTAAGTAAGTTAGATGCTGTGAGAGGTATATCTAACTTAAAATCTGGTATTCCATTTATTTGTGAAGCATATCAGAAAGGGAAGCAGACTAGGGTGTCACACGAGGTGTTGCCAACATCTGTGACAACACGCTTCCTTGAGCTTTTACATATGGACTTGATGGGTCCAATGAATGTTGAAAGCTTTGGAGGTAAGAAATATTCTTTTGTTTGTGTGGATGATTTCTCACGATATACTTGGGTAAATTTTCTGAGAGAAAAATCGGACACATTTGATGCCTTCAAGAAACTGCTCACTAAGATTACAAATCTACATAATCTGAAGGTAATCCGTATTCGCAATGATCATGGTAAGGAGTTCGAAAACTCTTTTTTTGCTAGCTTGTGTGATAAGAAAGGTATTTCTCATGAATTTTCTGCTCCTAAAACTCCACAACAAAATGAAATTGCTGAAAGAAAAAATAGGACTTTGTAAGGAATTGAAAGAGTTATGCTGAGTTCAAAAAATATTTCAAAACGTTTTTGGGTTGAAGCCTTGAATACTGCATGTCATATTTCAAATAGAGTTTATTTGAGGAATGGTACTACTATGACATCCTATGAAATTCTCATGGAAAAGAGGCCAAACCTTAAATATTTTCATGTTTTTGGATGTGTATGTCACGTTTTGAATGATAGGGATCATCTTGCTAAATTTGATGCAAAAGGTGATAAGTGTATGTTCTTGGGATATTAATCAAATAGCCGAGCTTATAGGATGTATAACTTAATAACAAGGACTATTTTTGAGTCAATTAATGTTGTTTTTGATGACTTTGCAGATCTAAAGAAGAAAACAACTGAGGATGAAGTTAATGATCTGCTGGATAATTCTGGAAATTTAGATGCTGTCAAAGGAGTGTTGCCAACACCCCCGACAACACCTCCTACAGAAAATCCAGAATCAAAAGCTGAAAAGCCCACTAATGAGAATACTGATGAGAACAGTGAGGTAAACGAAGCTGGAAATAATGTTCCAAGAAGAATTCAGAAGAATCACCCTACCTCACAGGTCATTTGAGATGTGCATGGAGACTTGCAAACTCGAAAGAAAGAGAAAGTGTACTATCGAAAGATGGCAGGTTTGTTGTACATGAGTTCTATGTATTCTCAGGTAAGATTCTCTTGTTTCGTGTCAAACATTGAACCCAAAAATCTTGAAGAGGCTTTAAAAGATGAATTTTTGGTCAATGCTATGCATGAAGAGTTAGAACAATTTGTTAGGAATGATGTTTGGTACTTAGTACCGTGTCCTGCTCATGGTAATGTCATAGGAACTAAGTGGATTTTCAAGAATAAAACTGATGAGTCGGGAAACATCATTAGAAATAAAGCTAGATTGGTAGCTCAAGGGTATACACAGGTTGAAGGGGTGGATTTTGATGAAACCTTTGCTCTTGTAGCCCGTATTAAGTCTGTCCCACTTTTGCTTGCAATTTCGTGTAACATGGGAATGAAACTTTTTCAAATGGATGTAAAAAGTGCCTTTTTGAATGGGATCCTAAATGAAGAAGTTTTTGTGAAACAACCTAAAGGGTTTGAGGATCCAAATCATCTTGATTATGTGTATAAGTTAAAAAAGACATTGTATGGATTGAAGCAAGCACCACGTGCATGGTATGAAAGACTAACTGAGTACTTGCTCAATATTGGCTTCAAAAGAGGTGAAGTTGATAAAACTTTGTTTGTGCAAAAGTTTCAAGGTAATATCTTAATTTGCCAAATTTATGTGGATGATATAAATTTTTGTGCTTCAAATGATAATCTTCTTGATGATTTTGTGAAGTGCATGTCTTCTACATTTGAGATGAGCATGGTTGGTGAGTTAACATATTTCTTAGGCTTTCAAGTGAAACAAATGCATGATGGTATATTTTTGTATCAAAGCAAGTATGCTAAAAATCTTGTGAAGAAGTTTCTGAATGACAACACTAAACACATGCGCACGCCTATGGGGTCTAATGAAAAATTGTCTAGGGAGGATGTTGCCGAAGGTGTTGACAACACCCTCTACAGAAGCATGATTGGTAGGCTTTTGTATTTAAGTGCTACTAGACCTGATATCATGTATAGTGTTTGTTTGTGTGCTAGATACCAGTCTAACCCAAAAATTACTCACTTAAAGGCCGTAAAACGTATACTGAAATATGTGGCTGGAACTTTGAATTTGGGTTTGTGGTACACTAAAGAAACCAATTCAAATTTGGTAGGTTTTAGTGATGCTGATTGGGTTGGGGATTTAGATGAGAGAAAGAGCACTTCGGGAGGATGTTTATACTTGGGGAATAACTTAGTGTCATGGTATAGTAAGAAACAAAATTGTGTCTCACTGCCTACTGCCGAGTCTGAGTATGTTGCTGTTGGTAGTTGTTGCTCACAACTCCTTTGGATGAATCAAATGCTAAATTATTATGGTGTTAAGAGTGATACTCCAATTGTGTATTGTGATAATTCTAGTGTCATTGATATATCAAAAAATCCAGTACAACACTCTCAAATCAAACACATTGACATTAGACATCACTTCATTCAAGATTTGGTCGAGAAAAGCATGATCTTAATTGAGTTTGTTGGAACTAATAACCAATTAGCTGATATATTCACAAAAGCATTGGATTTCGAGAGATTTTATAGTCTAAGGAAGTCTCTCAGTATGTGTGCATTATAGACAAAACCGAGATGTTGTCAGGAGTGTTGCTAACACCCTGTGACAACACCTTTTCATGCATGTGCATTTTTAGGATCTTAGGCATACTGCATTAATGCATTCATTCTGTTTTGTGATGTGTTGGATACTTTGTAACCATTGACTAGTGTTCACTCAGGATTCTTAGCAAAATTTTTTACAGTTTAATTGGATAAATCAAAGGAGAGTTCTGACTAAGTCACGAATTAATGGAGTGACGTTCGTGTATTCCATGATCTTGTCCCAAATGAAAAGCGACTTTGCAAAATCAGAATAACAAAAGAACAAAAATGATTAAGCTTGAATTGATTCAATCATCAAATTTGATTGATAATCAGAAGCAAATGGAAAAAGCTACCTAAAGGGGTCCATTTGAAGATCGTTCATTTAGTGTGCAGACTACCACTTCTTTAAAATAATAAAAGTTGATATCAAATTTTTTTTCAGAATCCTGAAGTGTTGTTGGGAGATGTTGCCAACATCGTGAATAACACTTCACTTGTCAACATATATTTTCGCATTTAATTGCATTTTATTTTTATGTCACATTCTATTTTAGACATAATTAGGACATGCATATTTTGATTTGTGAATATCTTTGGCCTAAAGGTTATAAATTTTAATCAAATGAAAATTTCGATTTTTGCCCTATCCTCTAAATTTTTGAACTTGAATGGGATTGGATTTTATTTTAGTGGTGTTATATTATGATGAGGATTTAAATTTGAAAATATTTGGTGAAATATTTGGGCCTAAATTATCGGTGAAAATCAAGGGATTTATTGCCTAATTAAAACGGATTTGTTATCGTTTTTGGAGAGTTACCATTGAGGATTTTATTACCGTTGGGGGCCTACTGAATCCAAGTTAGAATAGAAAAAGGTTTGGGGTATTATATGTCTGAGCTATTATCTGTTTATGGAAATATATTATTTCCTTCTTTCGTCCCGCATCCCCTTATTCTCATTGCTCTTTGATTACTATTGCCCTATTGCTGTGGAAGGTGTTCCAACACCTACGCCACCACACCCTGTGAGTGAACAAGCGTTGATTCTTGTTGCTGAGGAACCTGTGCCCCTGGACTCCATTGCTCCAGGAGAGCCTGATAATGCCATTGATGTGGAAAATCTACCAGACATGGCTGTGCTGAATAAGGTGTTTCCATCGAAACCCTTGACCCGTCGTTCTAAGAGACAGGCCGGATACAATCCAGATTACACCGCCTCCAAACGATTCCGTGGAAAGGGTCAATCCTCTAGACCATCTTTGGTGGATACTGAGTTTACTTCTGGAGATGAAAGCTCTGACGAAGATTACAAGCTAGTACGCCAAAAAAGGGGAAAATCGAGTACCCAGGAACCATCAGGAGATGCTATTCCGGTTCCTTTTGCTGCTGAAAGCAAATCAGCAAGTGATTCTTCTGATAAGGACTCCACAGAGTCAGAAACACCATCACCTGTTGCTGATAAAGAAAAGGATGCATCTGTATCTATTCCTACTGTTGAGGAACCATCGTCTACTGCTCCTCCTGTTCTGTCTGATGATGAGGAGATGTCAATAGCCCAGTTCATGGCTAAGATGAAGAAGTCTAAAAGCAAGAAACCTGCTGATGCAGCTCCTGTTCAAGAATCCCAGGATGAACCTGATGAGGAGATGCTCAAGGAATTTGCTGATAACCGCCCACAACCTTCTGACAGTTCCAACTCTGATTCGAGTGAAGGTTCAGATGCTGAGAAGGAATTGGAAGAAGAGTCAGTTTCTGATGACTCTGATGAAGAAAAAGAAGGTGCTGAGGAAGGTGTTGCCGACACCTTGGACAACACCTTGGGTGAAGAATACCGGGTAAACTCATCTTATTCCTTTAATTTTTATTCTAAGAAGATTGCTTAATGCTGGGATAAATATGCTGATCGAGAGTTCCTGGAGGAACACAACATTGATATGGAGAGCTATGGAGCTCAGAACATGATGAAGTTATTTGAGGTAAGGAACATGTTGTCCACTGTTACCACTGCTGGTCCATATTGCAGGACGCTTGTTCGTGAGTTTTATTGCAATCTCACGAAAGCTGTGAGGGATCCAAGGTATATGAAGTATGGAAAAGTGTACGTGCGGGGGTAGATTTTCTCATTCAGCCCTGCTGTGATTAATAGTTTCTTGCAAACTTTGACTGTTGATGATGTTGCTCTGCCTTCTTTGGATGAGATGACCTCTGTCATCACAGGTGTTCAGGTCACTACTTTTCCCTCACATCCTAAGAAATTGCAGGCTTCCAAGCTCACTTCTCTATACTTTGTTCTACACAAGACCGCTGTCAAAACATGGACTCCATCTGGAAATTCCACTGTTGTGACAAAGCACCAGGCTCCAGTCTTATATGTCATTGGAACAGGAGCAAATTTAAATTATGGCATTTGTGCTCAACCGACCCTGAAGCTGCCTTATCCATCCCTAATCTATTCTATGTTGCTGTCTCAAGAAATTGAGAAGGATGATGATGAGCTACTTACTGAGCCTGGGGAGTTGCTAAAGATCGCACCTGCATTACTAAAATGAAATAGGAAAATAGACCTTCCTTGGTCTGAATCAGATGTTACCGCAGGTGTTGTGGCAGGTGTTGCCAACACCCCTTCTGCCACTGCTATTTTTGTAGCCCCTTCTGTTGCTCAAGAAATGGATCCTACCTTTATTCAAGCTCAACTGATGCATGCTGAGCAAAAGATTACCCAAGCGAAGGCTGATCTAGCCTATTACAAAGGGATGAAGGCTCACTATGAGTCCCTATTAAGTGGAGCTGGGCCTTCTGAACAAAAAGGGGGAAAAGGCAGAAGAAGTTGATGGCTCATCTGAGAGCAATCAATTCTAGTTTGTTTATATTGTTTATTTTGATTTTGCTACTATATTTTTTTGGTATTACTTTGTGTGTTTTGTTTTATTTTTTTTGCTGATCCTAATCAAAACTGTTCTTTTGTGATGTCCGCTCTGATATGAATTCTTGTTTCTATTTCTCCTTGCACTTATGTTTTTCTGAATTGAAGTGTTATAGCTAAATGTTTCCAATATCTCGTGACAACACCTCTGTTTCTACTTAGGGGGGAGAATCTATTCTGGGGGAGTTTTGATTAAGGGGGAGTTTAGTTGATCTGTTTGTGAATTAAATGTGTTTTATCCAGAAAGAAAAAAAGGGGGAGATTGAAAGGAATATTTTATTCCTTAAAATCATCCTATTTTGAAAAGATTTTATTTAAACATCTTTTGCCTTTCTTGGACATGAAGTTATTTATTTTCTTGAATAAACTGATTTGAGATTTTGATAAGCTCATTATAATATCTTATCTAATATATTGTTTTCATATTATGTAGATTTGATATGAACAAATCTAGAGAATCCTATGCCTACAAAGAAACATCTACAAGGAAGGATTATAGTCTATATATTTGAGAGATCGACCGAGATATATAGAGAGATTGATGAGCTTCAGATACGTATGTTGAGGAAGATTTTCTGAAGCCTTGTTGAGGTCGTGCTCTTACTTGATTGCCTTGAAGAATTGGAGAGCACTCGAAGATTAAAGATCAAAGAAGTGTTTCGTCTCTACAAGTTTTGGCATCAAGAGTTTTTTTCCTTACTTCGTTTTTGTTATTCTATTTCATATAGAATTTTTAGGAGAACTTTTACTCTTTAATTTCTCACTTGTTTGAGAAATTGACTTTTACAATAATCACTAGTTTTAGGATTTGTAAAACTCTTTAAAAGTTTTGTAGTGAAGTTTTTTCCTGAGGCGCTGCAAGAGTATTTTATACTCTTGCTTAAATCATTTGAGTCTATTTATTTGGTTGCTTATTTATTTTATTAACTCTTAAATTATATTCTGCTTCAAATTACTCAAGGTGTTATTGTAGGTGTTGTCAACACCTTGTGACAACACCTCAAACTGTTTATGTGCAACCCCAATTCCCTTACAGTGATATATAGATGATGACGTGAAAATGATAAAATGACAATCAATACCATAAAAAATGATATTTGATTGTGGGATATTTGAGAGGTAAAATATTTGATAGATGATATAAAATAATGGGCCCACAAATGTTTGAGAAAAATATCCCATTTATTTTTGGTTTCCTAATCATGGACGGAAAATATGAGTAGCTAGAGTTAACGAATTTAATACACAATCTTTTTATTTTTTCAAATTATATAATAATAAAAACTAAAAATTGGAAATACCTTTTTTCCCAAACAAGACGTATTTTATGACCTATATATATTATGAAACAAGTATATTTACTATTTTATTATTATTATTATTATTATTTTAGACCAATTTGTTTTTATATAGTTAACAAACATTCAATAAAAATAATAATAACTAGCAACGGTGCACATGCATTGGCGTGTGTAAAATAAGGGCATGATTGGTACGTTGGAAAGGAATAAGATAGTAATTGAATCGATTTTGGAATAATATGAGATTGGGAATGAAATATTTAATTTATTCAATTTCAACGATTGATACTATTAAAATAAAAAAATGAAATGAAATTATTTTTAATAAAAAAAATCATATTTTAACTACATATATCAAAATAATAATAATTCATAAGCTTTTTATTATTATTATCAATATTGAAGATGTATCAATTATTATAAAATTATCATTATATAGTTTAACTAATTTAAATTTTTACTTTATAATAATAATAATTATTTTATTATAATAATGAGATACAATTATAATATTATTTTTAATTTTTATAATAGATAAATGATATTAATTATTATTTTCAAAATAATATTAAATAATAGTAATATTTTTGTAATAAATAAATAATAATATTTTTTATTAGAACTTCCGTAAATAATAATAATAATAATAAATAAATCATAATTCTAATAAATAATATTACAAAAATATTATTATTAACATAATAATAACATAATAACATAATTATTTTTATATATATTATAATATATTGTTATAATTATATAAGTAAATATTTGTTTAAATAATTAAAATATGAAAAAATTGCATATAAACATGAAAATGGGAGGTGGGAATGACCATTCCATCCAAAAATGGATGGAATAGCTATTCCCATGAACATGAGAATGGGCATTTCCATTCCAATGCTAAACCAAACATGAGTATAGGGAATGAGTTTGTACCAATCATGGCCCAATGTATATGAATTTTGATACTTAACATGTTAGGTTAATTAGAAAGAAAAAAAAAGGAACTGTAATTGACAAAGAGAATTATTGGAGATGTGGGGATAGTGAATAAGAAACATGGAGAAAAAAAAATGAAAAGAAGGGTATTTTGGGTATATTGAAAAATAAACCATGACACCAAATTAGTTATTCTAATATGCATACACCTAATAAATAGGATCTGGATCCTCTGCTGTGGAGAGAGAAACAGCACAGAATACAGTGCAATATATAGACTTCTGTAATTCATATCACATGATTAAATAATTAATTATTTAATTAATTACACACGTGAAATATTAAAATCGTGTATATTTTAATGCACAGCATCCTATGCTGTTTCTCTCTCCACAGCAGAGGATCTTTTTCTAATAAATAGTAAAAGATATACTACGTTATTTAAAACTAATTTTCATATACTTAATAAATATTTAACCGTTTTAAAATATGTTAAATTAAAAAGTGACCCAAATATAGGGATGATCATTCGATAATTCGGTTAGAAGTCGAACTAAATAGACCAAAATCGAATTGTTTGACGTTAACCAAACTGATATTATGTTAAATTCGATTTAACCAAATCGAATTAAAATCGTTAATTTGGTCGGTTAACCAATTTTTTTTTTTTAAAAAAAAATTCAAAATTCAAAATTTTATAAATTAATGATGGAAAACCAAATCAAATTAACCGATTTAATCAAAATTATTTAACACTAAATCGAATTTCTGAATTAATCAACATAATTTTTGAATTTATTCAGTTCGGTCGTTTAATTCAATTTAACCGATATAATGCTCAAACATACCCAAATAGATATACATATTCTTCTACAAAAAAAAATGATTTTATAAGATACATTTTCAGTTAGCAATATAAGACATTAAATTTTCAAAATTATTATTACAAACACATATTAATAAGGTCTCCCACCTCAAATCAAACAAATATTTTAAAAAATTTAAGTGGTCAGAAGTTTGATCATATCTTTGAATTAAATAAAACACACTAGCTATTCATTTCATTAGAAAATAATTTTTTGTTAATAATTCTTCAACTCCTGGTTACATCAAAATGACATTTAATTTATAACTACAGTGTATCTTATAAATATCATATTTGATATTCAAATCATCGAAAAAATTCTATTATCCATATTCAATTTATCCCCCAACCATCCTGCTAGAAACATAAAAGTATCATTTGTTAATAATTCTTCATAAAATCACATGAGCAGTATTGATGAAATTTTCTAATGCATGATTGAAAAGAGCTGTGTGGATCTTGTGACATATGTTGAGTAAACTCACTAAAATTGTCGTGCAGACATTATTTGGTTTGATGTATTATTAATTTATGTATAACTTATCCAAATCAATTTCGCCTTATTTTCGTCATATTATTTATCTATTTATTAATTAATAATTTTACATCAATTAAATCAAATAAATTATAATCTATCCATCAAATCAAATAATGTATTAACCATTTTTTCTTATTTATTTTTAATTTATATTATATTACTTATCTATGGATTACTTATCCTATCACTCAAACCAAACGGTGCTAAATGTATTATAATTGGCATCTTCCATTTAAGTACATCGTAATAATAATAACTTACCATATGCATTATAGAGTCATGTGTCAATGCATTGTGAAATTGAAATGGCCAACCATTATGTGACATTTCTACATCATCATTTTTAAATGTTTGATGTAGATTATTTGTCACTAATTCAAGTGATCCACCATATGCTATCTCACAAGAAGGTGCTTCATGACATGTATTTCCAGACTTTGGAATTTGTTGCTTCTTCTTTTTTTTGGTAGCTATTTTTAGAAAATATTTAAATCAAATGTTAGTTTTAAGAAATATTCAAATCATGTTTTAAAAAAAAATACAGTAAAATAAAATAATTATTTGATTTTCATGTAATACCTTCTTTTTCCCACTCTTTGAGTTCCAATGGCTTGACATGCAAGTTTTGGGGACCTCAGGTTGCTAATCTCATCTTAGGACAATAAATGATTAATTAACAATTAATCAAACAATACATGAATAATAAACCAAGAGCTAAAAAAAATATATATATATTTTTTTAAAACCATCACCTCGCTCGATCGGGCAAACTCAACCGATCGAGCGAGCTAAAATTCTAAGCTCTCGCTCTGCAACATTTTTGGTCTCGCTCGATCGGTGAAACTCACCCATCGAGCGAGCCCAAAAACTCATGTCTCTTGTTTGGAAATTCACAGGCCGCGCTCGATCCTTGGAGTTTACCTGATCGAGCGGGCACTCTGTCCAGAAAATAAAAATATATCTTTGCTGTACAATATGATTCCAAATCTCATACCAACTTCATATAAACTTCTTAACATCATGCTAGATGCATTTACATGCATTCAAACTAATAGCAAGTGATCTAGAATACATGAACTCTCAAGTATAAATCAATACTTGACAAAAACAACATATACAAATATTCTTGCTTTCTAACATGTTTACCAAGTCATAAATACATGTCATTTGCTTACAACCCGAGTCACCACATGCTATGTCTCTTCTTAAGCTATCCAAGCCAACTCTAGCTTGATCATGCCCCAACCTGATGCAATGCACACATACAAACAAAGCAACAACCGGATATTTTCGGTGAGAATGAATCTCAGTATGAACAACATGCATATACATCATTTAAGCATTTAACTTATTCAATCATGAATGTCATATAATAACATAACATGCTAGCATTTATAAACGCATATTCTAAACCATAGAAATCTCTAGGTTATTGCATAAATGCAATGCATGTGCCAAGGAATAGGCTATCAAATCTGATATCAATAAATCGTAGTTCTGGGATCCCGGAGAAATAAAATCTTTAACCGACCACCGACTCTCCCAATCGAGGTGGTGTTAAATATCTCAATTCCCCTGACTTTGGTGCAACTATAGTGAGTCATATAGCTCTGGAAAATAAATCTATATTCCGTTCCATGAGTCATCTGACTCTGGAAGTAAATCTACATTCCATTCCACTCACTACAGTTCTCCAAACGTCATCTGCACTCTAGGCCATTCTGCCCTCTGTGCTTTTTAGGATAGAGTTCAAGATAAATGCGACATGTTCTGTATGCATTAAATGCTATAAAACACCTTGAACACATCAATCATATAATCATATGAGCATATAATCACTCAACGATACCGACAAATCTGTAAGTATCACATGTAATACATAAAACATGTTCAATACAGAAAATACTATAAATCAAAGAAGACAAGTAAACATTTACATAAATATTCTGAAAATTCAAGAAGATATCTATCTTGAATAATCTATCCCATTTATGTAAACATAAACAATAACATATATGAAAACATGCATGTATGTGATTTTAGGCAACTCGATAATCAAAAATAATCTCGAGTTATTTTGCCAATCTTCTTAATGTCTATTCATACCTTTCATCGCGATTCAAACCTCTTGAATCTGTTTCCAATGCTGATCATCTCAAAGCTAGCCAAATCGGTCATACAATCTGCTCGTTTCAAGCAGTGCTACTTGAAGGTATTCTTGATTCAACTTCAAACACTTCAAGTCATTCGAATTCGAACTCGTCGACTCGACTTCGATAATCTTTGATTCAATCTCGTTATAATCTATTCAAGTCTGAAATGAAGTGTTAAACAATATCATATCAGCTCTCTAACTCATCTCAACTTATCAAGGCTTAAACAACTTCAATTGTTGATCAAGTGATCAAAATTCCAATCGACGATGCCGTGATTCGAAACCGACAATTCCAACAACTTAATCGTCATCTAAACATTGATATCTAACTCATATCATTCCTAATTCATTGCTGGACATTCGAAATCAATAGCATGTATTTCTAATATTCAATCAGCACAAACCGACGGCGTAACGGTTCGAAACCGGAAATCCCAAAGGCTTTAACATCTTCATAACAAGCATTTAAACTCAATGTCATCACAACTTCAGTAGCTTACACACGTGAATATCAGTCCATAATTTTCAGATTTTTGATAAATCTTTCAAAAATCATAAACATGTTCAAACGACGATCTTTTCTCGATCCGTCTTAGATATGCTATCGTCGTATATGCTAGAACATATTTATACAATCAAATCTTAATTCTAACAACATCATAAAATTCAAACATGGTAGAATTTGATAAAACTTACGTCAGAACGTAGCACTCGGAGCTGTGATCGCAAATATATGCTCAATCAGAAATTCTACCGGGCGGATCAAAAGATATCGAAACTTAAAGGGTTGAAAATGGCTTAACCCTTCTTTTTCCACCCTCACGGCCATTTCTGAATTTTTTGGCCTTAGAATCTGATAATTCCTCCCTTTACACGTTTATACATTGCTAGTTGCAAGAAAAATTGCACTTTGGTCCCTAAACTTTGGCCTAATTGCAAATGAGTCCCTGGACAAGCGATTGAATTCAATTTCAATCCTAAATAATTTAAGAATATTAGAATTCAAGTCTAAAATCTAAATATTCTCAAATTAAATATTTTTGGATTAAAATTAACTCATTTCGGACCTTATCGCATTTTAGTCCTTGAACTATTCAATATTTGCAAATTGGCCCTTGCTCGGATGTCATCCTCAAATTAAATTATTGATATTTATCATCTTGGAATTCACATCTTAAATTCCATAAATAGAAATTGCAAATATTTTTAAACTTTTAATTTAAGAATTTCGGATATCAAAATCTTAAAATCCGAAAATACTCAAATTAAATATTTCTGACCCGAAATTAAAATCTCTGATTTTCATAAATTCTTTAATTTATCTTTTCTCTCTTATTCGGAATTTAAATCTTAAATCCCATAATTAAGAACTTAATATTTTCGGGCCTTACATTTCCTCCCCTCTAAGGAATGATTTCGTCCTCGAAATCGCATTCGATCTTACTGCTGATTCTCATAAGCTATATAGCTGACTGAAGTAATATTGACTTCAATTCTCTGAGCTTTCGATATCTATTCTGATATCTTCTCTTCTATCGTATCTTAATCTTCTTTCTGATTGCTTCTGCAATACATATAATCACTGAGTCAACTTATATCTAAGTTGCTCTTTCTCGTGATCTAACTCTGCATTAGTTAGTCTGTCTTGCTTACAATCTTATCGACTTCTGTTATATCTGAATTGAATGCACATACATATTCTAGCTGCTATTCTTCAGCCAATGCATATGGATAACAATTCATCTATCTGACAATTCATGATTGAGTATTAATCAACTAGCTAGATCAAATACTCATAGCTTCTAAAATCTCTTTCTGAACCTAATGATGCTTGGGAAAGAATTTCTTTTCTGATCATTCTGTTCAGGCTTCAAATCTCTATCTGTTACTCATCTACTAGCTCTGTTAATGCTGCTCTATTCTTATTCTGCTCGAAGAAATCTTCACATTCTCTATCGTTTCTTGACTCATATCTGGTCTGATAACTGATATGTCTGTAAGATTGTTTCAATATAAAGACAATTCTGTGTTTCTGATAAATCAATCATCAAAATATTGTCTTTATATCTATCAAATAGCTGTCACAGGAATCATAGTAATCACGTGGCAAATAATCAATCAACTAGTACCGAATCTAGTACTATAGTTCTGAGCATATCCTCGAAAATCTGGATAATCATATCTGATAGTCCACTAATCAGAGGATGGTATAATGAAATCTCATACAACCAAACACTCAGAACATCTGACAATCAATGCCACAATCTAGAAAACAAATCTAAAGTCTCTATCTTGACAATAGATTTCCATAATTCCTGTAATCTGATCATCTTGCTAAATGCATGACAAGTATCTTTTATGTTTGTATCATATCTAATACAACATATTCATAAATCTGTCGAAATCTACTACACTCTAAACCGCAAAATCATGACGATTCGAGTAGATTCAAACTAAAGTCGTTCACAAAGTTGATATGTTTTCAACTCTTATGTAACTAATCTGTTACATAACCCATTTGCGTTCTTCTTTTCTGCTTCTTTTACTGGAATTTTAGTATTGGTACTGTCAATTCAATCGTATCTGTTTTCAGTTCTTCTTCCAATACTAATTTCCAAGTACTGACTACGTGTAAGTCATACATGTTTAGACAACTGAATGGATATTAAATATTTTGTCTTATGTCGCTTTCAAAATATGATATTACATATATAGAATATCTGGCATAATCAAATAATTATTCACTGCAAAAATTCATCTGTTCTGCTCTGCTGTCTTATCTCTTATCTTAATCTAGCATTCTCAAGCAATATGTTGCTTTTATCTTTCCAAACCAATTCGAGTTTAGCTTGGATCGCAACAATTCTGATCGTTTGATTATCTGTCAAGCATAAACATTCAACAAGTTTATATCTGTACTCAATGAATCCAGCAATTAGCTAAAACCCATAAATCTTACTGATGATCTGAATCTGAATTTCTATCAGTTACGAGCCAAATACTTCAAGATATACTGAATAAACACATCAAATAATCAATAATTCTCAAATTTCAAATCAAAGGAACTCGCTCAATTCAAAGTCATCCAAAATCAACTATTCTGAATGACAAAATCTGCTAAGTGAAAACAACTCACTTGCATTCCAAAACTCAACACAAATGAATCATAACAGACTCTAGCAAAGGAATAAGAGTCAATCAAAATCAATCGAGGTCGAATACAAAAACCTCAGAATCAATAGCAAGAAATTCAAGAATCATGATTTCTATGATGGAATAGCTTCAGCAAAATTGAAGAAAAAGCTCAACTGTAACTGATTTTTCTTATTCTCTATTGATATGAGTTCATTTATTAATTCTTAATTCTCAGCTGACAATAGTCAAAGATACTCTTTTTGACTTAACTTATTGTCATAGAATTAATCATCATTTTGGTACTACATAACTCTTTTCTACGCAATATGCTAGCTGTTTCTGAAATTCTTCAGTTTAAGTAATGATCTTCTATACAAGTTGTCATAATACCATTGTACTAGACACCACTCTATATAGAACTGCGTTCATGTCGTAGAAAGGTCGAAATATGTCATTGAACTATGTCTGTACATTCTAACCACTGACATAGCTGTCCATTCTAGGTTAATTTTGTACTAGTTCAATATATCGACTAGACTTCTACTGACATTCTTCCACAGTCAAACGTGATATAACCAGTACCGAAATAACAAAATCTACTTTCTGAAACTCATATCATAAATTTCTATTCATTTCTATTTCTTTATCAGTGCACGGATTCAAACAACTGGTAACTGGTACTAAGTTATTGCATTAATATCTATAATGCATTCTAGCTTAATATCTCACGCCTGATATCAGCACATTCAATCTTATTTCCTCAATTCTGTATTTCATCTGTTATGACTAATCTTACAACTATATTCCATCTCTTCAAAGGCAAAATCTCAGCAAATACGATGAATAAAGGCTCATAAGATACAGATTATAGCATAACAAATCACTGATCTATGAATGTATGTTATGCAATTAATATATAAGCGGTTAACTAGAATTAACTCACTTACCTATAATATTCTTATCTGATACAACTTAAGCCTTTCAGCTAGGGGAGCTATGCTTATATATCTTCATCTGCTGGCGTTTAGACTGACTCGATCTTTGCTGTTATTGTCACTATCGCTTGCTTCATAGCTATACTGCTATGAATGTTTAGTGAAGGTGATGATTATAGTGTTTCCACAATTACAAAGGCGTGAATAAAAAAAAATTCAACTCTGCCTCCTACTACCAGTTCTGTAGCGACCCTACCCAGATCCACTACCTAATCAGAGTTAAGAGCATAATTAAACATGCATTAAATAAATCGCTGCGGAAGACTTAAATAAAAACAGACCGGCAGAATACAACCGGTTAAACCAATTCAATTTATACAACCAAATCGAATAAATAGCCTAAAGGCGAAACCTATAGCTAATCCTGCTGTCTTCACTGGTCACTGGCTACTCCAAGCTCCTGTTGCTCAATCCTGCAGCTACACCTGCCCCGTCGAATGGGGTGTCCAGATACACAGAAAAGACTGGACGTGAGCTCTAAGCTCAATACGAAAGCACTGGGTAAAACATACAAATATGATGCATGCAAATGATAGGGTATCCATATCTGGGATAACTGTATATAACTGCTCAGTAATGGCGCCTAGGACATGAGTGGTACAACCCGGTGAGCAAACCCTGTCGACACTGCTCATTCCTATAGGACGTGGACCGTGTCCCCCAGATGCTAACTACCCATGTCCCGTCAGTCACTGGGCACTAGACATCAGCCGTCCAGACAGGGCTGAGCGGCCCTACATGGCTCATCTCAAAAGATGGACAGGAACAATATGATATGCACATGCTGCATAATAATATGACACACAAATGCAACATATATGCATGCAAAACCCGCTGGCTATCTCAGTCTGTACTTACGTACCTTACTACAGGCAGTCCTAGTAGTCTCACTCTAGGTTCCAAGCCTATATCAGCTCTACAATGAAAATACCCATGCATCAATAATTAAGCTCTAAAAGCCTTAATTAAGCTATTGCATACTCCTAAATAATTTAATGAGACCATAGCTATACCTGCATCCGTCGTCAGCCCGCTGATGATAATTTCCTCAAAACCTAGGCACATCTTCGCCTCGACGTCGGGATCGCTATGCCACTTCCGAATTCCCAATAGGATGCCTAGAACTCCCTAGATCTGAGTTAGAAGGCCTAGGAATCAGAGAGAAGAAAGGGAAAGGTGCACTTGAAAATGAAATCTCGGCCCCCTATTTATAGACGAAGTTCGGAGCCTCCGAACCTGGTTCGAAACATCCGAACACGATCGGAACCTCCGATCCCATCTTCGGAACGTCCGATCGCTCAATATTACGTCAGCCATGATGTCACCTTGCTGACGTCAGCGATGACACGTGCCCTGGTCCCGATCGGAACGTCCGATCTCACCGACGGAGCTTCCGATATCGATCAGAGCCTCCGATCCTGACTTCGGATCCTCCGATCCTGTTCGGAACCTCCTGACTTGGTTCGGAGCTTCCGAACCCTCCGGATCCTCGGGACCTTCCCGGCTATTTTGAGTGTCCTGGATCCATTTCTGGACTCCGTTAACCCATTTGGAATTTCCTTAATCATGTTTTACTTAATCTAAACATGATTACATGATTAATTATTCATTAATTGTTAATTCTGGATACGGGTCACTACATTCTCCCCCCTTAGAAGATTTCGTCCTCGAAATCTAAGGTAATACCTCAAGAACGTACAAGAACCCTTGCTCGAGTGTCTGGTCGAAATATCCTCCGACACACTCAGACTCCCGTCAAATTCTCTGCAAGCTTCATTAATGCTGAACAGCATTAACATTTTCCCAGCTGAAAATTACTGCGCTACTGGTCGACAATCGAACTCCTCTGGCGCTAGAGTACCACAACACTGATACATCTTTCACTCGGACCACGATCTTCCTGATCACAAAGGATAAAATACCCTCTTGATCAATATCATCGTCCCAAAGTAATTTTAGACTAACGAAGACCAAATCATAACCTGATTGGCTTTACTGCATTCGTCGAATTACTAATCAAAACTAACCATCTAATGGTTCCAAAAGTTCTCGGTGCTCAACACCTCTAGTTAGGAAACACTTTTCCCAACACTGTTCCAACACAACAAAGCTCAAATTCTCCTCAAGAGAATCTAGTTGCTCAAGCCTATACTTCAACATAACTGCTCACAATGTTCCCTAGACTGGTTACCCTCCTCACTCTCCCTGAAGCACAACCGGCTTCCCAAGGAATACTGGGAACTTAAACCATCATGTCTAGTACATTCTGCTGTCCACGTTTCTTAGTATAACCTCAACACTGTGCCTTAATGAAAACTATCATCGATCACTAATAATGACACTAAGTCATCTCCTAGCCATTGGCCTGCGAAGTCACGCATACATTGCAATGGAAGTCATCATGTCTCTGATGATCTGTACCATCTCGATCATAGGTTATTCACCTCATGAATTCAATCGATAAACATCCTCTTGATAGTTATACATAATCGCAACCACTGTACGCTCATCAAGACTAAGGAAAGCTCCCACCAATGTGCTCGACTGGGACATTCCACAGTGCACAGACATATGGAAACGCTTCCTATTCCGTCTCGAAACTCGACAGTCATTGCACCTGGTATAACTCAACTCAGAGTCTCTGATAATACCATTAGCTCATACCAACCTCCCAAGGTTGAACATACTGATCCTGGAACTAAATCCCAATGGATTCTCAATAGTCAAATCGTTCCCTTGCCGAACGCATCAGTCTCAGCACTGAACGATCTAATTCGTCGATTCCCTAGTCAATCCTGGGAAATACTTGTGCTCGAAGTAACTTGCCACCCGACGCACATCCAGATATCGATCATTGCTAACGCGCAATATTCTTGACAAAACAATCCGCATAGATATGACTCACTGACTCGAAAGAACAATTTCGATCTGTCACGATCTTGCGAAATCTTCGATCCCAAAGGCAAACCTCGTTGGCTACTAAGTCGACCATTGACTATCTCTGTCATTTCAGAGACATCGTTCATCACGTGCTAGAAGACTAGTGACACATCCTGCTAGATCTCGAGGATCAGATCCTAGCTAATGTCACACAGATCAGACAACTGATGTTTCCTTGCTAATGTCCATTAGCATTTCCAACTATTCGTCGGATCCAACCACAACGGTACACATAGATGCCCTCACTTAACCAAAATGTTCGGTCAATAATCTTCACTATTGTTGTTCAATGGAAAACTCTCACATGAAACAACAACATGATCCTTTCCTGACCTATTGCTATCACTAAGCAATTGATTGGATCAATATCAGCTTCCTTCTTAACAAGAATGCACTATACTGGAAACTACCAACTCCCTTGCTTGTCTCCACTGTCAAGTTAGCACCTAACTTGATCATACAATTCAATTGCAATCTGTCAATAGATTCGTCCCTGGCAACCTAGAGACCCTAAATCATCCGAATTGTCAAATTCTCTGAGATGGTATCCAGTACTCATCCCATAAGCACTACTTGAAAAATACTACTCCAAGTATTTCTTAATTGCTACATCCTGATCAACCCTGATTGGCTCAACCAATCGAACTCGTCGATCTACTTAAGCTCGCACTTATCAGATCAGACCACCACTGATCATCCAACCTACATGGCTTGGTCCATAACCATGACTCAGCTGCCACAAAGAACCATTTCCAAACGGTGTCAGATCACGGTACATAAGTAATTTACTTGGCACAAGTCCTGCGACTTTTCAACACTACTAACCGCTGCTTCATATTCTGAACTTTATCATCCTAACTCTGACAGAGTTAGCCAATTGACACTAGTAGTCATTAGCACAGATTCTGTGCCACATCATCACTACTAATCGCTGTCTTGTTCGCCCAAGGCAAACATCAAGATAAACTAAGTCCATTTCCATCCCATGGAAAATCCTACGCTCAACCTCTAAAAATATCAGGTAGTACTTAGCGCAACCACTGGACTCACTATCCTTACCTCGTTCATTCAGAATGAACACCACCCCAAAGATATCCACAATCTTCGAACACTCTCCTGATCATATCCCTTGTTAAGATTGTGCACAGTTCAAGACTAAGGTAGCTTACCTCAATAACCCACCTGGACAACCACCAAGGTTTCACGGTCATAGGCCATGCTTCCCTCACATCTTAAATAGTCATGTACAATCCTCAACACCTGATATAATCCCTCGCAGATGAAGTCATTCATCATGGAGTAGTCCTTGTATTCGATTTGAAGTCTTAAAATAGCATCCCATCCAAGTTCTTGGATAATTCCTATCACTAGGAAATTCTAACCACAACTCTGATGACAACCCCTAGTCATTGCTGGTAGAAATCCGTCCACCTACTAGATACACATGTCTAGCAGTAACCCAAAGGTTAAAACCTATCTGCTCAGAGTATACACTTGTCAAGGAAATCCCTCCAAATACTGGTTCCACAGCAGAACATAATCAATATCTCTGGCACACCAGACAATATCAAACCATCGATGTCAAACCTGATATCTAATCCAAGGTCATACCTCGTCGTGACTGTCACCAAATCCCTAGACTGAGTAGCCTTCCCACCGCCATCTCTTGAAGCACAAAGGCTCCCAGGTAACCTCTGAAGTACAAGGACTCCCAGAGTAACACTGGCATAGGGTCGCGCCCCATCACATCTAGTCCTGGTCATAGTCCACAACTCTCGGCATATACTGGACCTGATATCCCTGATGAAAACCCATCATCTCAAGTCTCAACCTAACGAAGGTCAGACAACCTGTTCTAAGGAAACAACCTAGAACAAAGTTCAACGTTCTAAACTGAACAATACCCTTAATTCCTCTAGATGAGTCCACTCATCGCTGGCACTAACATAGTCCACCGACTAACTAGGTCAATCCAAGGAAAACGCCTAGACTAACCACAAGTCAAACAGTCACAGTCGGCCCACTCAAATCCCATGAGCTACAGCAGTTGAACACTAATCAACTAGAATCAAGCCAACCTCAGCAAAATCATGCAACCATCCATGAATTGCTGGATAAATAAAACATGTATCACTTATTTCAAGTTATGTACAATTCTCTTTATTACAATCTCATGTATACAGTATTCAAAATACAATGAAATGTACAATCGAACTTGAAATGATACAACCAAAGTATGATGATTCTTTACAACTGAAATACTGTTTACAACTACAATGATACAGTATTTAAATCATCTTACTAGTCTTCGTTTCTTGAGCATGAAGCTTCTAATCGACACACGTGATAGCTAACCATCTATGCTCTGCGTCAGTGCATGTCGGTCGACCCCTTCTGCTCACGATCTACCATCAGCTTTCTTCTTGTAACCAAATCATGCTTTTGAACATGAAGTTTCTTGTGTGCCTACCGAACGTATCGATACAAGCATCCCGAAAAAACTATGTTCCGCATGAAAATCTCTCCAACTACGATTGGAGAATCTTCAGAGTAGTGTCATCATGGTAATGACTGTACAGATGCAAGCATCAAGAAAGTCCCCACCAATCCTCTGCCACTGCCTCTGGCATCCGGTACTCGATCCAAAACTAGGATCCACCTGAGTAGAAATCTTGAAAACGCGGACACGATCCATCACTCCTGTCCGCACTTGCTGGAATCCCATAAGCCAAATCTTCAGAAATCCTGCCGATGATGATAGTCTCTGGGCAAACTAATCGCCGCATCATCACCTCTTCCAAGGTCTAATCAATCATATAAGGATAACCCAAATTCTCAGTACTATATCCCAAGTCTCTTGCATGCATATGCTTTAATACCAATAAATGTAGCGACCCTACCCAGATCCACTACCTAATCAGAGTTAAGAGCATAATTAAACATGCATTAAATAAATCGCTGCGGAAGACTTAAATAAAAACAGACCGGCAGAATACAACCGATTAAACCAATTCGATTTATACAACCAAATCGAATAAATAGCCTAAAGGCAAAACCTACAGCTAATCCTGCCGTCTTCACTGGTCACTGGTTACTCCAAGCTCCTGGTGCTCAATCCTGCACCTACACCTGCCCCGTCGAATGGGGTGTCCAGATACACAAAAAAGACTGGACGTGAGCTCTAAGCTCAATACGAAAGCACTGGGTAAAACATACAAATATGATGCATGCAAATGATAGGGTATCCATATCTGGGATAACTGTATATAACTGCTCAGTAATGGCGCCTAGGACATGAGTGGTACAACCCAGGGAGCAAACCGTGTCGACACTGCTCATTCCTATAGGACGTGGACTGTGTCCCCCAGATGCTAACTACCCATGACCCGTCAGTCACTGGGCACTAGACATCAGCCGTCCAGACAGGGCTGAGCGGCCCTACATGGCTCATCTCAAAAAATAGACAGACACAATACGATATGCACATGCTGCATAATAATATGACACACAAATGCAACATATAAGCATGCAAAACCCGCTGGCTATCTCAGTCTGTACTTATGTACCTTACTACAGGCAGTCCTAGCAGTCCCACTCTAGGTTTCAAGCCTATATCAGCTCTACAATGAAAATACTCATGCATCAATAATTAAGCTCTAAAGGCCTTAATTAAGCTATTGCATACTCCTAAATAATTTAAGGAGACCATAGCTATACCTGCGTCCGTCGTCAGCCCGCTGATGACAATTGCCTCAAAACTTAGGCACATCTTCGCCTCGACGTCGGGATCGCTATGCCACTTCCTGATTCCCAATAGGATGCCTAGAACTCCCTAGATCTGAGTTAGAAGGCCTAGGAATCAGAGAGAAGAGAGGGAAAGGTGCACTTGAAAATTAAATCTCGGCCCCCTATTTATAGACGAAGTTCGGAGCCTCCGAACCCGGTTCGGAACGTCCAAACACGATCGGAACCTCCGATCCCATCTTCGGAACGTCCGATCGCCCAATATTACGTCAGCCATGATGTCACCTTGCTGATGTTAGCGATAACACGTGCCCTGGTCCCGATCGGAACGTCCGATCTCACCGACGCAGCTTCCGATCTCGATCGGAGCCTCCGATCCTGACTTCAGATCCTCCGATCCTGTTCGGAACCTCCTGACTTGGTTGGGAGCTTCCGAACCCTCCGGACCCTCGGGACCTTCCCGGCTATTTTGAGTGTCCTGGATCCATTTCTGGACTCCGTTAACCCATTTGGAATTTCCTTAATCATGCTTTACTTAATCTAAACATGATTACATGATTAATTATTCATTAATCGTTAATTATGGATACGGGTCACTACAAGTTCATGATTTTGTTCTTCTATTACTGGCTTGAAATCAACTTATGCTTCTAGTCTGCAAAGTCTACTGTTCTATCTTCTTTAGCATATACGGAAAGAAACAATTTTGTTTACTTACCTGCCAAACAATTTCAGTACTTCTTCTGGCAACTTCACCAACTTTTTGCTAAGTCCTGAAGTTGATATAAAATCAAGCTGATTCTATGTTCATCTGAATATTTTTTTCTTGAACAACTGATCCAGCTCTTTAAATCAACTCCTTTCTAGACATAGCATATTCTGTGTCTTTCTAAGTTGATGATTCATAGCTTTGGAGTTGTTCAACTCACATACTCCTCAGTGCATCGGCTCAAAAACTTACCTCAACACTGTTCTGTTCTATCTGCGGTTCTGTTCTGTCTAAGGTTCTCATGCTATCTGCATAATCTATCTTATTCGATAACAGAAGCAATATATATATGGCAGAGATTATAAATAACCGACATATACTCTCATGCTTTTGAATAGAACACATGCTTGCAAATTCTCATGCTTTTTCACATATTACATGCTTACAACGAATTCACTTATTCTAATGAATTCAAAAACTCAGGAATACATATTAGCATATAAGCATGTAATTCTTATTTCAATAAAGCAAGTAGTGTTCAATCAAGCAATCATAGTCGCATACAATTATGTAAAACAATTAAAGCATACTCATGCAATACTATAAATGCATGCGACTCAATCTACCCACGCTCAACTTCTAGCTTAGTCCAAGACTTTACGCTCTGATACCACCTGTTGTGGGGACCTCGGGTTGCTAATCTCATCTTAGGGCAATAAACGATTAATTAACAATTAATCAAACAATACATGAATAATAAACCAAGAGCTAAAAAAAAATATTTTTTTTAAAACCATCACCTCGCTCGATCGGGCAAACTCAGCCGATCGAGCGAGCTAAAATTCTAAACTCTCGGTCTGCAATATTTTTGGTCTCGTTCGATCGGTGAAACTCACCCGATCGAGCGAGCCCAAAAACTCATGTCTCTGTTTTGGAAATTCACAGGCCGCGCTCGATCCGTGGAGTTTATCCGATCGAGCGGGAACTCTGTCCAGAAAATAAAAATGTATCTTTGCTGTACAATATGATTCCAAATCTCATACCAACTTCATATAAACTTCTTAACATCATGCTAGATACATTTACATGCATTCAAACTAATAGCAAGTGATCTAGAATACATGAACTATCAAGTATAAATCAATACTTGACAAAAACAACATATACAAATATTCTTGCTTTCTAACATGTTTACGAAGTCATAAATACATGTCATTTGCTTAAAACCCGAGTCACCACATGCTATGTCTCTTCTTAAGCTATCCAAGCCAACTCTAGCTTGATCATGCCCCAACCTAATGCAATGCACACATACAAACAAAGCAATAGCCGGATACTTCTGGTGAGAATGAATCTCAGTATGAACAACATGCATATACATCATTTAAGCATGTAACTTATTCAATCATGAATGTCATATAATAACATAACATGCTAGCATTTATAAACGCATATTCTAAACCATAGAAATCCCTAGGTTAATGCATAAATGCAATGCATGTGCCAAAGAATAGGCTATCAAATCTGATATCAATAAATCTTAGTTCTGGGATCCCGGGGAAATAAAATCTTTAACCTGTTGGAAAACTGGCGAGTTCCCAGACCAATAGCGATTGATACCCGGTGCAGCGGAAGTTTAAAAATTTTTCATGGAACGTTTCCATGGTATGGGTATCAACCGTTCATCGATTGAATTACGTGTGTGTAAAATTTAAATAACAATTAAATAAATTTTACCTCAAATCTCGCAACGAGATTAATGGACACCAACAGAACAATTCTGCTCTTGTTGTCTCTCCCTGGAACCGATGAACGCCTTCAATCAGGTCCACGAACAGAGGTTTAATCCCTCTGATAGATTGCACTAGAAAATCTATCAGAAGTTTTCTGCGAAGAGAATACACGAATTTGATTCGTTATTCCTTACTGCGATTCAAAATCACAGACCGGAATTTCTCGGGCAGAGCAAGGAGGGGGCGGCCGAAATATGTTTGAGAGAGAGGGTAGGGTTTTCGAAAATTGCTCTCAAAATAATGACCTGTTGTGTGTAATTTCTGTACTGAAATAACTTATTTATAATGCAGGCCACTAACACCTTAGGGCCCATTAGTCATAAGCTGGGGCCCGACAAGCAAAGCCCGCTCGTTCAGAAATTAATATAAAATTCATCGTGACTCCGATTGATGAAACGATTTCACCAATGTGCACAGAAACCATTTCTGCACGTTTTAAAGTCAAAATAAATTTTCCTGAATCCGAATTCAGTGGTTTCCAAAAATGTCCATCCCTATGTCATTTTAGGAAATCCTACTCCCTTACTCTTATTTTAAGAAGTCCAACTCCTTAGTTCATTAAATTTAACTCTTTAAATTTAACTATCTCAACGGGGATTAAAACTCCATTACACTGTGTGACCCTCAATGGTTCAGGGATACAGCTAGCCGTGGGCTCACAACTCCTTGTGACTCGGAACAACACTTTCCGACTTGCCCAACGAATCATGGTAAAGCGCCTAGCAACATCGCCCCATGATTCCCTAGGTATCACTGATAGTGCCTACAAGAACCAGTAGATTTTGGTTAACGTACAGTACGGTCCCTTCATCCATATATCCCGATCGAATCAACAACCATTGGTATATCGAGAGTCGCTCAAGATTCGATAACTATGCAATACATCTTGAAGATCAAATTAGTGACATCGCATGTGCTACTAAGAAACCATTTCTTAAATCACATCAATTACTCTGGCCAGAGATTTATCACACTAATATCTCCTCAGATCGCATAGGATATCCACACTCGCAAGTATGTGGTGAATCCTTGACAACAATGCATTGACTCCTATATGTGTCGTAACTGTACCCAATCTCGACACCTGATGACCCCCTCAGAGTCGGTAACGAGTCAAAGCACAGTACTAGCATATAGAGTCTCCATGATGTTTCAAGTCGTAAGGACTAATGGTGTACAACCAAAACCGCGGACTTTATCCACTCGATAAGTGATAACCACTTGGAAAGTCCGGATAGGGTAGTTCGATTATTCATCCTATGAATATCCATTTGCATGCTTCGAACATCTCCATGTTCCCTACCAATGAAACGTGGTACTCCGCATCGCAAATGCTAGTCTCAAACTCGAGCGATCCTTATCCTTATTATCGGACGGCTCAATCGACTAGGAACGGTTTTAGAATATACAGTGACTATAAGATGTATTTCATGATAGACATCTCCATGTTCTACCACATCTTACATACACTATAGTATATTCAAGGTCTTTATCAAAACAACAATAGTATATCACAATATAACAATATGAAGTAATATAAAGTCATTGCCATAAAAGTGTAAATAATATTAAACAAAAGATTGTTTATACAAAGAGTCAACAAAGCCCATAGCCACACAGTTGGCTCACTGGGCACCCACTCTTACAATCTCCCACTTGCCCTATAGCCAACTAGTCATACTACGTAGACCCATTGCTTCGCGATGTTTGTCAAACAATGGTCCTGGCAAAGGCTTAGTAAGTGGATCAGCGATATTGTCTGCAGAGGCCACTCGTTCGACACTGATGTCTCCTCTTTCCACAATCTCCCGGATTATGTGGTATTTCCTCAGTACGTGTTTGGATCTTTGATGAGACCTTGGTTCCTTTGCTTGAGCAACGGCACCCGTGTTGTCGCAGTACACCGGGACTGGACCAACAAATTCAGGAATGACGCCCAACTCTTGGACGAAATTCCTCATCCAAACGGCCTCTTTAGCAGCAGCTGATGCTGCAATGTATTCAGCCTCAGTGGTGGAATCCGCTGTGGTGTCCTGCTTGGAACTCTTCCAAGAGACAGCACCGCCATTGAGCATGAACACAAATCCAGAGGTTGACTTCGAGTCATCCACATCACTTTGGAAGCTAGAGTCGGTATAGCCTTCCAGTTTGAGTTCTCGTCCTCCATAAACCATGAACATATTCTTAGTCCTTCGCAAGTACTTAAGAATGTCCTTCACGGCTTTCCAATGCATCTGACCAGGATTAGACTGATATCTGCTCGTGACACTCAGAGCAAATGCTACATCCGGTCTGGTAGATATCATCCCATACATGATACTACCTATAGCTGACGCATATGGTACATGTGTCATATTCTCTATCTCTGCATCAGTCTTGGGACACATAGACTTGGATAGAGAAACTCCATGACACATGGGTAGATGTCCTCTCTTGGACCCATCCATTGAAAACCGTTTCAATATGGTATCGATGTAGGTTGATTGAGTGAGTCCTATCATTCTCTTAGATCTATCCCTATAGATCTGTATCCCAAGAATGTAGGATGCCTCACCCAAATCCTTCATCGAAAATCTACCTGATAACCATATCTTTGTTGACTGCAACATCCCTACATCATTCCCAATGAGTAGGATGTCATCAACATAAAGTACTAAGAATGTCACAGCATCCTTAACTACTTTCTTGTACACGCAAGGTTCCTCCGGGTTCTTGATGAAACCAAAGTCTTTAATTGTTTCATCAAATTTCTGGTTCCAACTTCTTGATGCTTGTTTTAGACCATAAATTGATCTCTGAAGCTTGCATACCTTATGCTCGCTTCCTATGGATGTGTACCCCTCAGGCTGCTTCATATAGATTTCTTCCTTAATGTCTCCATTAAGAAAAGCAGTCTTCACATCCATTTGCCATATCTCATAGTCATACCATGCAGCTATGGCAATAAGGATTCTTATGGACTTGAACATAGCAACTGGTGAAAAGGTTTCATCATAGTCAACTCCTTGCCTTTGAGTATAACCTTTCGCCACCAATCGCGCCTTGTAGGTCAATACCTTACCATCAGGCCCAAGCTTTCTTTTGTAGATCCATTTACACCCTATTGGAACAATTCCATCGGGAGGATCCACTAAAGTCCAGACTTGGTTAGTATGCATCGAATCCAATTCTGACTGCATAGCTTCAAGCCATAAATTCGAATCCGCATCAGAAATTGCTTCCTTGAAGCTTCTTGGATCACATCCAATGTCGGGTTCATCTTGACCCTCTTCAAGAAGAAGACCATATCGAACTGGAGGTCTAGAAGTCCTCTCGGATCTTCTAGGTGCAGGCGTGTCCAGCAATGGTTCCTGAGGTGTGGGATCGTTATTTTGTATTTCGGGTTCTTCTCGAACTTCTTCGAGTTCCATCATCTCGCCTTTCTTATCCAATAAGAACTCCTTCTCCAAGAAGGTGGCATTCCGCGAAACAAACACCTTTGTTTCAGCAGGATAATAGAAATAATATCCGATTGAATTCTTCGGATACCCCACAAAATAACACAAGCTGGATCGACTATCCAACTTATCTCCCACTGTCCGCTTCACGTAAGCAGGACATCCCCAAATCCTCAAGTATGAATACTTAGGAGCTTTGCCATTCCATAACTCGTATGGTGTTTTGTCCACTGCTTTAGTGTGGACGTTATTCAACAACAATACCGCCGTTTCAAGCGCATAGCCCCAAAACGAAGGTGGAAGCTCAGTGAAGCTCATCATGGATCGAACCATGTCCAACAAAGTTCGATTACGGCGCTCCGATACACCATTAAGCTGTGGTGTCATAGGAGGAGTCCACTGAGAGAGAATCCCATTCTCTTTTAGATAGTCCAAAAACTCGGTACTCAAGTATTCTCCACCTCGATCCGATCGAAGTGCTTTAATACTTTTACCTAGCTTGTTTTCTACTTCAGCCTTGAATTCTTTGAACTTTTCAAATGCTTCAGACTTATATTTCATTAAATATAAATACCCATACCTAGAATAATCATCAGTAAAGGTAATGAAGTAGGTGTGGCCATGTTGAGTCCCTACTCTAAATGGACCACAAACATCTGTATGGATCAAATCCAACAGATTTTGACTACGTTCAGGCTTCCCCTTAAAAGGAGATTTAGTCATTTTCCCTTTTAGGCAGGATTCACAAGTAGGTAGAGAGTTAATATCAGACATATCAAACATGCCCTCTCCCACTAGCTTGTTCATCCTCCTTGAGGAAATATGACCTAGTCTAGCGTGCCAAAGGTTTGCCGGGTTTTGACTATCGATTTTCCTTTTGTTTGTTGTCGCCGGTTTGTCAATACAATTCACTGGAACGTCTTTTAGTTTTAAATTATATAGATCGTTTTCAAGTTGTCCATTTCCAATTAAACATTCATTCTTGTAAATACTGCAAATCCCATTCACAAAATTACAAGAATAACCATCTCTATCAAGCATAGAAATAGAAATAATGTTTTTAATTAAATCTGGCACAAATAAAACATCTCTCAACAATAATTTAAAACCATTCTGCAAAATCAAACAAACATCTCCAATGGCCGTAGCTTCAACTCTGGAACCATTCCCGAGCCTTAGCTGGGTCTCACCCATTCTAAGCCTGCGACTTCTTGTCATCACCTGCAAATCATTGCAAATGTGAGAACCACATCCGGTATCCAATACCCAAGAAGTTGTATTAAGTGACATGTTTATTCGATATAGAACATACCCTTTGCAGTTCCCAACTGCTCAAGATACTCCTTGCAGTTGCGCTTCCAATGACCCGGCTTCTTGCAGTAATGGCAAACATCCTTGGATTTTCCATCGTTTGAAGCCTTTGTCTTTTGCTTCTTCTCGGGTTCCACTTTCTTGGGTGGGGCAGAACGTTTCTTGCCCTTCATACTTGGCCCCTTCTTAGCAGAAGATGAGGAGCCCACCAAGAAAGCTGGCTTATCCTTCTTAAGTGTGGATTCATATGTAACGAGCATATTGACCATCTCTTCAAGGGTGGCCTCTATCTTGTTCATATTAAAATTTATCACGAATCCATCAAATGAAGAAGGAAGAGATAGAAGCAGCAAGTCCACATTGAGTTCATGCTCCAACACCAAATCAAGGGTCGCTAACTTCTGTATGAGCCAAATCACTCGTACCCCATGATCACGGACCGAAGTCCCTTCACGCATGCGGCACGTCATCAACTCCTTAACAGTAGAGAACCTTTCAGCCCTCGACTGAGCCCCAAAAAGTTCCTTGAGTTGCGTGTGAATGTCAGCAGCATTCACCGTGTCCTCAAATCGCCTCTGGAGTTCATCAGACATCGAGGCTTGCATATAGCATTTGGTCTTGATGTCATGGTCACACCATGCATCAAGTTTGGCCAATTCCTCCGGACTTATGTCAGCTGGTGCTTCCTTCGGAGGTGCTTTCTCTAACACGTAGAGCATTTTCTCCGAAGTTAAGACAATCTTCAACTTCCGGAACCATTCCGTATAGTTGGCGCCAGTCAGCTTGTTTTGTTCGAGGATCGAGAATAAAGGATTTCGCGAATTCATTGTGTGAAATACTGAAAAGGAAAAACAGACATATATCAATGATTGTTTAACAATTTACTAAGACATAAAATAGGCGAATTTAATTTTATGAATCTCACTCCCACTATTTTAACGATTTCACCACCCTCTAGTGAAAACGGGAAACTTTTTCCTTAGTGAGAACATGGAGTCCAATTGACAAACTTATGGTCCCGAATAATATCAGCCAACCATAATTCTCAAAAGGTAGAGCCCAATTGCTTCCAAAGCAACCCCCATGTATTTACCTCATGTCCAATAAGGGCCCAATAATATGACGCCGTTTAAAGTGACATGTCAAGATGACCCATCAATATTAAGTTGTGATGGACGGTCGCCATGTGGATCCCCCAATAATATGAGCCGATCCCATGGGAGTTCCACCCAACTTACAACATTTGTCGATCCAATGTACAGCTTTCCGACGAACGGGCCCCCCAATAATATGAGCCGGACCGTATCCGCGGGTAGCATCACATACATTGACCGTTGATGGAAGGTGGGAACATTTAAACAATATTTAAATTTCCTTTATTTATCTTGATATAAATTTTAAATCATATTTAAAATGAGGGATTTTATTTATAAAAATATTTGTCTCATCATTTTTAATTTATTGCATGCATTGCCGGATTCACGCAATTTATGTCTAAACATGCATACAATCATAATATCACATATTATATAGGATGATCGATTCCATTTCTAATTGACCCGTGGTTGCCAATCACGGGTCTTAGTCCAATCCTAGGTAATATGCAGTATGCAAATGCAATCCTATTACATATGCTTCCAATTTACATTTCTTCAGTCTTCATTGTCTGCTGGGCCCACCATCTTCAAATCTTGATCTCCCACTAAATCTAATGTATTTACAATTAAATAACAATGACAAGTAGGGGATACATTTTTAGGGGGTGGGAACGGGCTATAAACCAAGCCCACTTTTATTACATATGACATTCATATCGGGCCATAAACCAGGCCCATTAATAAAACCAACAACAATAAAGACAAAATGTAAATTCCTAACATACACCTACAAAATTGGTCATGGCAATCGATCATCCTTATCCAATAACATTTAATTCAAAATTAATTTATTGGATAACATGCTGTGGCAATTCAAATTTAAACAAGATAAAATCATATTTTATATATAAAATCACATTTCACATATAAAATCATATTTTATCTCCATATCAAATAAAATCATATTTTATCTATAAAATCCAATTTTAAATAAAATCATATTTTATCTAATATATCATAAGATCATATCTTATCATCAATTGTACCAAAATAATTGATTTCAAAATTCAATTTACGGATAAAATATTAAAATTTTCCAAAAATTCAAATTTATCCAAAATCAATTTTAAAATTTACGGACTCGAACAATTCGATCCGAAATCTCGTGAACCAATCAAAAACAATTTTTGACCGGACCAAAAATAAAATTTTAAATATTAAAATTAATAAAAAATTAAAAATTAATTTTTCCCGCGGGCCACCCGGGACACTCCCGGGTCGGCCCGCACCCGGGGCGCGGGCCGGGGGCAGCCCGGCTGCCCCCTTAGGGCAGCGCCTGGCGCCGCCCCTGGGCGGCGCCGTGCGCTGCCCTGGGCGGCGCCGAGCGCCGCCCTGCGCAGCGCCCAGCGCTGCGGGCAGCGCCGAGCGCCGCCCCTGGGCAGCGCCGAGCGCTGCCCTGCGCAGCGCCCAGCGCTGCCCTGGGCGGCGCCGTGCGCCGCCCTGGGCGGCGACGGTCGCCGCCTTGGGCGGCGCTGTGCGCCCCCTTTGGGCGGCGCCGTGCGCCGCCCGGGGCAGCAACAATTGCTGCCCCACCGGGCAGCGATCCAATCGCTGCCCGGGTTTTGCCCCGAAAAAATTTTTTTTTATTAAAAATATTTATTTTGTTTCATAAACCGAGACTCAAAAATTTTGTACAATTGATTATTCAATCGATTGATCTGAGCAACCTGGCTCTGATACCACTGTTGGAAAACTGGCGAGTTCCCAGACCAATAGCGATTGATACCCGGTGCAGCGGAAGTTTAAAAATTTTTCATGGAACGTTTCCATGGTATGGGTATCAACCGTTCATCGATTGAATTACGTGTGTGTAAAATTTAAATAACAATTAAATAAATTTTACCTCAAATCTCGCAACGAGATTAATGGACACCAACAGAACAATTCTGCTCTTGTTGTCTCTCCCTGGAACCGATGAACGCCTTCAATCAGGTCCACGAACAGAGGTTTAATCCCTCTGATAGATTGCACTAGAAAATCTATCAGAAGTTTTCTGCGAAGAGAATACACGAATTTGATTCGTTATTCCTTACTGCGATTCAAAATCACAGACCGGAATTTCTCGGGCAGAGCAAGGAGGGGGCGGCCGAAATATGTTTGAGAGAGAGGGTAGGGTTTTCGAAAATTGCTCTCAAAATAATGACCTGTTGTGTGTAATTTCTGTACTGAAATAACTTATTTATAATGCAGGCCACTAACACCTTAGGGCCCATTAGTCATAAGCTGGGGCCCGACAAGCAAAGCCCGCTCGTTCAGAAATTAATATAAAATTCATCGTGACTCCGATTGATGAAACGATTTCACCAATGTGCACAGAAACCATTTCTGCACGTTTTAAAGTCAAAATAAATTTTCCTGAATCCGAATTCAGTGGTTTCCAAAAATGTCCATCCCTATGTCATTTTAGGAAATCCTACTCCCTTACTCTTATTTTAAGAAGTCCAACTCCTTAGTTCATTAAATTTAACTCTTTAAATTTAACTATCTCAACGGGGATTAAAACTCCATTACACTGTGTGACCCTCAATGGTTCAGGGATACAGCTAGCCGTGGGCTCACAACTCCTTGTGACTCGGAACAACACTTTCCGACTTGCCCAACGAATCATGGTAAAGCGCCTAGCAACATCGCCCCATGATTCCCTAGGTATCACTGATAGTGCCTACAAGAACCAGTAGATTTTGGTTAACGTACAGTACGGTCCCTTCATCCATATATCCCGATCGAATCAACAACCATTGGTATATCGAGAGTCGCTCAAGATTCGATAACTATGCAATACATCTTGAAGATCAAATTAGTGACATCGCATGTGCTACTAAGAAACCATTTCTTAAATCACATCAATTACTCTGGCCAGAGATTTATCACACTAATATCTCCTCAGATCGCATAGGATATCCACACTCGCAAGTATGTGGTGAATCCTTGACAACAATGCATTGACTCCTATATGTGTCGTAACTGTACCCAATCTCGACACCTGATGACCCCCTCAGAGTCGGTAAACGAGTCAAAGCACAGTACTAGCATATAGAGTCTCCATGATGTTTCAAGTCGTAAGGACTAATGGTGTACAACCAAAACCGCGGACTTTATCCACTCGATAAGTGATAACCACTTGGAAAGTCCGGATAGGGTAGTTCGATTATTCATCCTATGAATATCCATTTGCATGCTTCGAACATCTCCATGTTCCCTACCAATGAAACGTGGTACTCCGCATCGCAAATGCTAGTCTCAAACTCGAGCGATCCTTATCCTTATTATCGGACGGCTCAATCGACTAGGAACGGTTTTAGAATATACAGTGACTATAAGATGTATTTCATGATAGACATCTCCATGTTCTACCACATCTTACATACACTATAGTATATTCAAGGTCTTTATCAAAACAACAATAGTATATCACAATATAACAATATGAAGTAATATAAAGTCATTGCCATAAAAGTGTAAATAATATTAAACAAAAGATTGTTTATACAAAGAGTCAACAAAGCCCATAGCCACACAGTTGGCTCACTGGGCACCCACTCTTACATAACCGACCACCGACTCTCCCAATCGAGGTGGTGTTAAATATCTCAAATCCCCTGACTTTGGTGCAACTATAGTGAGTCATCTAGCTCTGGAAAATAAATCTATATTTCGTGCCATGAGTCATCTGAATCTGGAAGTAAATCTACATTCCATGCCACTCACTACAGTTCTCCAAATGTCATCTGCACTCTAGGCCATTCTGCCCTCTGTGCTTTTCAGGCTAGAGTTCAAGATGAATGCGACATGTTCTGTATGCATTAAATGCTATAAAACACCTTGAACACATCAATCATATAATCATATGAGCATATAATCACTCAACGATACCGACAAATCTGTAAGTATCACATGTAATACATAAAACATGTTCAATACAGAAAATACTATAAATCAAAGAAGACAAGTAAACATTTACATAAATATTCTGGAAATTCAAGAAGATATCTATCTTGAATAATCTATTCCATTTATGTAAACATAAACAATAACATATATGAAAACATGCATGTATGTGATTTTAGGCAACTCGATAATCAAAAACAATCTCGAGTTATTCTGCCAATCTTCTTAATGTCTATTCATACCTTTCATCGCGATTCAAACCTCTTGAATCTGTTTCCAATGTTGATCATCTCAAAGCTAGCCAAATCGGTCATACAATCTGCTCATTTCAATCAGTGCTACTTGAAGGTATTCTTGATTCAACTTCAAACACTTCAAGTCATTCGAATTCGAACTTGTCGATTCAACTTCGATAATCTTCGATTCAATCTCGTTATAATCTATTCAAGTCTGAAATGAAGTGTTAAACAATATCATATCAGCTCTCTAACTCATCTCAACTTATCAAGGCTTAAAGAACATCAATTGTTGATCAAGTGATCACAATTCCAATCGACGACGCCGTGATTCGAAACCGACAATTCCAACAACTTAATCGTCATCTAAACATTGATATCTAACTCATATCATTCCTAATTCATTGCTGGACATTCGAAATCAATAGCATGTATTTCTAATATTCAATCAACACAAACCGACGGCGTAACGGTTTGAAATCGGAAATCCCAAAGGCTTTAACATCTTCATAACAAGCATTTAAACTCAATTTCATCACAACTTCAGTAGCTTACACACGTGAATATCAATCCATAATTTTCAGATTTTTGATAAATCTTTCAAAAATCATAAACATGTTCAAACGACGATCTTTTCTCGACCCGTCTTAGATATGCTATCGTCGTATATGCTAGAACATATTTATACAATCAAATATTAATTCTAACAACATCATAAAATTAAAACATGGTAAAAATTGATAAAACTTACGTCAAAACGTAGCACTCAGAGCTGTGATCGCAAATATATGCTCAATCGGAAATTCTACCGAGCGGATCAAAAGATATGAAACTTAAAGTGTTGAAAATGTCTTAACCCTTCTTTTTCCACCCCCACGGCCATTTCTGAATTTTGTGGCCTTAGAATCTGATAATTCCTCCCTTTACACGTTTATACATTGCAAGTTGCAAGCAAAATTGCACTTTGGTCCCTAAACTTTGGCCTAATTGCAAATGAGTCCCTGGACAAGCGATTGAATTCAATTTTAATCCTAAATAATTTAAGAATATTATAATTCAAGTCTAAACTCTAAATATTCTTAAATTAAATATTCTTGGATTAAAATTAACTCATTTCGGACCTTATCGCATTTTAGTCCTTGAACTATTCAATATTTGCAAATTATCCCTTGCTCGGATGTCATCCTCAAATTAAATTCTTGATATTTATCATCTTGGAATTCACATGTTAAATTCCATAAATATCAATTGCAAATATTTTTAAACTTTAAATTTAAGAATTTCGGATATCAAAATCTTAAAATCCGAAAATACTCAAATTAAATATTTCTGACCCAAAATTGAAATCTCCAATTTCCATAAATTCTTTAATTCATCTTTTATCTCTTATTCGGAATTTAAATATTAAATCTCGTAATTAAGAACTTAATATTTTCGGGCCTTACACAAGTGCTGCTAGTTTGCAATCTCATTCTCATCAACCTTTTAAAATCAGCAATATGAAATGTGTTTTTTGTGGTCAATTCATAACAAGCCTCATTGTTTCATTTCAATACACCATATTGGACTCGTGCCCGCAATTTGCGACAAACCTTTCATTGGATTACACTATCTCTAAGTCTTTTTGTCCATCTCAATTTTATATACTTTGCTGGTATTTGATGCATATTCATAAATTTTATGTTATTTGGATGTATTCTGAATTCTGAAAAACTTGAATGTCAACAGTAACAACAGAAGCAACGATAATGAACAAAGTCGAGGCGAGAGAATCTCTCTATCCGCAAGACGAAATTGCCCGTTAACAGTGCTCAACGTTGACGACAATCGTCTCTAAGATACAAATACTAACGATCATGATATAGCAGCACTACAAATATCACGAAATTCAGCGAACGAAAATAAGTATCAACTTTTCTTTTGAGAGAGTGAGGGAGAGATCTTGCAGAAATCTGATGTATACGTTATCAGATGTTTTGCCGATATTCTCTGTGTTATAACTTATCAGATATATAACCAGAGACTCCAAACAATACGTCTTATGGCCTAAGGATGCAACCCATGACAAAAAAAGCCCAGAAAGAGTCGCAACTTTTCGGACTGTAGAAGGCGCGCTCGAGCGGTAATATTTGACCGGTCGGGCGGCCAACTTAAACCCAACTTTCTGTTTTGCAGAATTTGTGTTTCACTCGGTCGGTAATTTATGACCACTCGGGCGGCCAAAAATACCCAACCTTACTGTCTCGCAGACGAGGCTCTGTGATATTTTACCGCTCGGGCGCACTAAAAATAATAATAAATATTATTATTTTATTTTATTAAATTTTATTCAAAAGGAATAATCGGATCATAAGACCTCGCCTCGCCTCGCCTCGCCTCGCCTCGCCTCGCCTCGCCGAGCCGAGCCGAGCCGGCCGGTCGTGCTTGTATTTGTTGCATCGATTAACGTCTTGCCCCTTTACAAAACATCGGTATAAGGTGAGCAATAAATTGTAGTTGTTCCAATGTGGGACAAATTTTCCTCCAATTTATTTCACCAAATTCAAATTTTTCAACACTTGGGACAAGCTTTTGGGACAAGCTTTTCAAGCCCATTTCAAGCCACTGTTTTAACATCCATTTGATGTATCTCAGGATCATGCAATGCTGCAATAGCTATGAGAACACGAATATATGTTATTCTAGAAACCGGAGAGTAGGTATCGAAGAAATCATATCCTTTCTTTTGTCTAAAACCTTGAACCACTAGTCGAGCTTTATATTTATCTATAGATCCATCTTCTTTGTATTTCCTTTTAAGAATCCACTTGGATCCCAAAGGTTTACATCTCGGAGCGAGATCAACCAACTCCCAAGTATGATTATACATGATGGAATCTATTTCATTTTGTATGGCTTCCTTACAAAAAGGAGCCTCAGGATTTGATAAAGCCTCTTGAAGAGTTCTTGGTTCATTATCTAACACGTACGTTAAAAATTCAGGACAAAACGACTTTTCAACTCTTACACGCTTGCTGCGTCTTGGTTCCTAGTTGGTTTTTGGAGTTTCAATTGTATTTTCATAAGTTCGCTTGTTCGAACTTATTTCTTTCCTTTATTCACAAGGAAATATTTGTTCAAAAAATACAGCATTCCTTGACTCCATGATTGTTTCTTCATTTACATCAGGAATTGTTGACTTATACACTAAGAATCGATATGCACTACTATTGTATGCATAACCAATAAATATGCAGTCAACCGTTTTAGGACCATTTTTATTTTTTTTGGCTTAGGTACTTCGACTTTAGCCAAACCCCCCACACTTTGAGGTATTGGTAAGAGGTTTACGACCTTTTCACTATTCATATGGTGTTTCATCTTTTCCTTAGATTGGAATCTTGTTTAGAATGTGAGTTGCTGAGAGAATCGCTACACCCCACATATTTTGAGGTAAGCCAGAATTTATTAACAACGCGTTCATCATTTCCTATAATGTTCGATTCATGCGTTCTGCAACGCCATTAGATTGAGGTAAGTAAGGGACTGTCGTTTGATGAATGATGCCCGAAGTTGAGAAAAATTCTTCAAAAGGAGCCACATACTCTCCACCTCGATCACTTTGAAACATTTTAATCTTTGAACTTTGTTGATTTTCAATCTCAGTCTTATATTTCTTGAAAGATTCGATTGCTTCATCTTTGCTTTTCAATAAATATACATAACAAAATCTGGTGCAATCATCAATGAATGTTATAAAGTACTTATTTACACCTCGTGTTTGTACCATTTTTAAATCACATACATCAGTATGTATTAATTCAAGTGGCGTAGTACTTCTCGTGACATTATGAAATAGAGCTTTAACCATTTTCGCATCAACACAAATCTCACACTTGTTTTGTGGATTTCTTTTAAACGTAGGTATTAAATTTAAATTTGCAAGTCGTTGCAACGTATTGAAGTTAACATGTCCTAGTCGTTCATGTCATAATTCATAACTTTCAATCAAGTAAGCAGAACCAACAACTTTATTCTTCGCCTCAGGGCGGATAACATTCATTACATTTAATTTAAAGAAACCACTATCTTGGTACCCTTTTCTAACAAATACACCTGATTTTTTCAACACAAACTTATCGGATTCAAACACCATTGTAAATCCTACCTTGCTCAAAAGAGAACCCGAAACTAAGTTCTTTCGAATGTCTGGCACATGCAACACATTCTTGAGCGTCACCTCTTTGCCCGAGGTCATTTTCAACACCATGTTTCCTACTCCAAAAACTTCAGACGTTGCGGAGTTTCCCATGAAGAGCTTTCGATCACCAACGGTGGCATATGTGGAATACATATCTTTTTTCAGCACAAATGTGGCTCGTAGAGCCGGTATCGATCCACCATCCTCTTGGATCATCCACCATGTTGGTCTCACAAATAACAACACTTAAATCAATATCAGAAATTGCTAAAGGTACATACCTTTGTTCAACCATGTTTGATTGCGTTGGTTTCTGATTTTTGTTGTTTTTATTTGGCAGTTGGCATTCCTTTGCCATATGATTCAGTTTGCCACAGTTGTAGCAACTTTCTTGGAATTTTTTTGCTTTTCCCTTTTGCTTTCCATCATAGGGGCGCTTCCTCTTGTGATTCATACTTGATTCCGCCAGATTTGCTTTGGCCTCGGTTTCCATCATCTTTTTATTTGACTTATCCTCAGTGTTTCAGTTGTTCTCCTTGATGCGAAGCCTCACAATAAGGTTTTCAAGTTTTAACTCCTTACGTTTGTGCTTAAGGTAGTTTTTGAAGTCCTTCCACTGCGGTGAAAACTTCTCGATGATAGAAGCAACTTGGAATGGTTCGTTGATCTCCATCCCCTTGGCCAACAAGTCATGCAAGATAATTTGTATCTCTTTCACTTGACTCATCACAGTTTTTGAGTCAATCATCTTGAAGTCCAGAAACTTGCCAACCACAAACTTCTTTATGCCAGCAACGACGAAAGGGGGATCCTACTTCAAGAATCTAGATAGATTGAGTGTTTTCAGATAGAACAGCAACTTCTGCTGCCAACGTTTGAAGTCAACACCAGAAAACTTCGGCGGCTTTTCTCCATGTGAAGGGGCGGAAGCGAGCGGAGTGAATGAAACGGTAGACATCTTCAGAATCTAAGAAATACAAAAATTTCGTCTTGCGATTATTATTTGGATGTATTCCAAATTCTGAAAAACTTGAATGTCAACAGCAACAACTGCAGCAACGATAATGAACAAAGTCGAGGCGAGAAAATCTCTCTATCCGCAAGAAGAAATTGCCCATTAACAGTGCTCAACGTTGGCGGCAATCGTCTCTTAGATACAACGAATAACGATCGTGATATAGCAGCACTACAAATATCACAAACTTCAGCGAACGAAAATAAGTATCAACTTTTCTTTTGAGAGAGTGAGGGAGAGATCTTGCAGAAATCTGATGTATACGTTATCAAATGTTTTGCCGATATTCTCTATGTTATAACTTATCAGATATATAACCAGAGACTCCAAACAATACGTCTTATGGCCTAAGGATGCAACGCATGACAGAAAAAGCCCAGAAAAAGTTGCAACTTTTCGAACTGTAGAAGGCGCACTCGAGCGGTAATAATTGACCGCTCGGGCGGCCAACTTAAACCCAACTTTCTGTTTTGCAGAATTTGGGTTGCGCTCGGTCGGTACTATCTCGTAGACGAGGCTCTGCGATATTTTACCGCTCGGGCGCACTAAAAATAAAAATAAATATTATATTTTATTCAAAAAGAATAATCGGATCATAAGACCTCGCCTCGCCTCGCCGACCGGCTGCGTGTGCGTGTGTGTTTGTTGCATCGATTAGCGTCTTGCCCCTTTACAAAATATGGATGCCCTAAGGGCCCAATCCCATAATCCAAAGTTGGATTATATAAGGTGAGCAATAAATTGTAGTTGTTCCAATGTGGGACAACTTTTCCTCCAATTTATTTCACCAAATTCAAATTTTTCAACACTTGGGAGAAGTTTTTCAAGCCCATTTCAAGCCATTTATTTCAACAATTCATTCAATATTCAATATTTTTCCAACATTTTAAAACAATTAAAGCATGTTTGCAAAACACACCAACTGTCTCAAAATGTTGGCAAGAGCAACTGACTTCATTAGTTTCCATATCAAACTTTACCCTTCTAATCCTCTTTGATTGTCCAAGTGATCGTATGCTATACTCACATCGATTCTCCATGTATAAAGGTGGACAAGCAAACTCAATGTTCAAAGAATTCACCAACTTATTTTCAAATATTTTGTAAACCTAAATCGTGTAAATAGATGCAGCATGTGAGACCTTGGTTCTAAACAGCTAATTAAGCATACAAGATCCAAAACATTAAAGCAATTAGATTTTTTTTAAAGAGAACGCCTCGCGCCTGCGCGAGATAACGTCTCGCGCGCGCGCAGGCAACATATCCAGGGCCCCGGCTGAAGTCTTGCGCCCGCGCGAGATACACCTCTCGCGCGCGCGGGCTAACAAACCCGAGCCCCTGGAAAACCCCACGCATGGGAGGCCTGGGCAGAAAATGCTCAGGCTAGCAACATATATTCCCGCGCTTGCTTTCAACATGCCTTCAACACATACACCAAAAACGGGGTGTAGAGAAATCACACAATAATAAAACATGCTTTCATAAAGCCTAAGATCAACAAGAAGTCTAGATCGATAAAAGTTCCAAACTTGCTTCGATTCTAGATTACAATCCGAATACAAACAAATTCGAATTACAAAACATAACAAGTTCGAGTTCTAACATGCTTCAATCTTAAACTAGATAAACATGCTGATTCGACTTCTAAATCGAGTTCCACTACTAACTCTCCCTCTTGATGCTAACCAGATCTTCGCTGACTTTATCATGCCCCTCCTGTTTCCAAGTACACATACAAAACAAAGTAACAGCCGGATAACTCCGGGGAGAAATATATTCCCAGTAAAAACAACATAACAAGTAACACATGTAGTATATCAACAACATGCTTTCAAGACAACACAATCAAAACAAAAAGAATGATATGCATGTCTTTAAAATCTGGATATCGATTCTAATAAACAAGGGGTTGCTGCTCTGCTTTTGGGATCCCGAGGATGAGATCACGTAAACAACCCACCGACCCTTTCAATCGAGGTGGTGCCACGTATCCCACTCCTCTAGACTTTTAGTAACTATAATGAGTATGCTAGCACTAGGCGAAATGGCTACGACCTAGGCCACTCAATTATAGCTCCCAAACGTCTAATAAAGGGTTGTTCTGCCCGCTGAAACAATAATGCTGGCTCAATATGAATGAATATGGAAACATCAAAACATTAAGCCATATAATAACACTCAATCAACAACAAAATACAGGTTCCACATGCTAGAACAAGTATTGATGCTAGTATGTGATTTTAAGGAAAACCCGAGAACCAACTGTCCCGAGTATGCTATCCCGCTAACAATGACTTCTTTTACCTTTCAATGCAATAGCTCCAACTCTGGATAAGCGACAATAAAAAGGTTATATCAGAAACTATACAACCTAACAACAATATCGGCTCAAGGTAATCTCTTTACCGATTCTTTGTCCAACTCTTAGACGACCGACTGCTGCTACTCTGTCTCGACAACTCCAAAATGAATTTGTACGGAGACAAAAGATGATCAACAACAACGAACAAACCCAATGCCCAAAGTTCTACAATTCAAACACGGTTCAAAATATTCAAAACTCAAACCGGCGGTATAACGGCTATAAATGATCAAACCGGAAATAAAAATAGCAGTGCAACAACGATATCAACTCATAACAATGCTAAGATCACAACAAAAGCTCAAACCCAACAAATCTCAAACCCAAATTTTCGAACAAAGGCTTCCAAAAATCATAACAATTCCGAACGTCGCTCTATTTCAAAACCGACAGATAATAAACGATCAGAACTCTGCCAAGAACAACATACTCGAATCTCAAATGATTCTAACAACATCCAAAAAACAAAACGTGTCTGATTGGAGAAAGACTTACGGTATAACGGAGCTCTCGTTGCTGTGATCGCTAATCTGCCTACAGAAATAAATTCTAACGGCCGGATCGAGCTCGGATTGGAATCTGGAAGCTTGAAAACTAAGGGAGGCGGCCAACAATGGTGGGAGGGGAGATGGAGGAAGGAGGAGAACACTTTTCAACTTAAAAACAAGTGTAGATAATATATAAAATCCACTATTTGCGTTTTAGTCCCTGAAATTTCCAAAATTTGAAAAATAGACCCTGATCAAAATCAAGTCTGCTTTTGAACTCTGTAATCTCTGATTAACTCAAATAAACTCATTTAAGATAAAAAACGGGGCATTACAGTTCTTCCCCTCTAAGAAGAGATTTCGTCCCCGAAATCAACAGAATCAATCACATAAGATAGAATAAGGAACCAGAACTGAAATAAGAACTCACAACCCAAACCTCGGTTAGAAGAATCACAATAGACTGTGAAACCTCCAGTACCTTTCAGAATAGAAATAATCGGAGCACTGGTCAGTCTCCTCTTCAGATCAACAAAGCTAGCCTCGCTGCAACGCCCCGTTTTTATCTTAAATGAGTTTATTTGAGTTAATCAGAGATTACAGAGTTCTCGAGCCGGTTTGATTTTGATCAGGGTCCTTTTTGCAAATTTTGGAAATTTCAGGGACTAAAATGCAAATATGGAATTTTATATATTATCTACACTTATTTTGACTCTCAAAGGAGCTCCTCCTCTTCCTCTCAACCGTGAACTCCATTGAAGCTTGGGGAAAACGTTTCCAAGCTCTTCCAATCTCGGTTTCCGGTCGATCCGTCCGTTAGAAATTAATTCTGAAGGCAGATTATCGATCACTGCAGTGAGAGCTCTGTTATATTGTAAGTTCTTCTACGATCGGATACATTCTAGTTTTTGGATGTTGTTAGAATCGTTCTAGATTCGAGTATGTTGTTCTCTACAGAGTTCTGATCGTTTATTATCTGTCGGTTTTGAATTAGAGCGACGTTCGGAATTGTTATGATTTTTGGAAGTATTATTCGAAAATGTGGGTTTTGAGATTTGTTGGGTTTGTCTTGTTGTTGTGGTTTTAGCATTGAATTGAGTTGATATCAGTATTGAACTGTTGTCTGCGTTGCCGGTTTGTTCAGTTTATAGCCGTTATGCCGTCGGTTTGAGTTTTGAGGGTTTCGAACCGTTTTTGAGTTGTTGAACTTGGCTTGTAATTTGGTCTTTGTTGTTGATCGATCTCTTGTATCTGAACAGATTCGTTTGGAGTTGTCAAGCCCTGAGTTAGCAGCTGATTGATCGTTTCAGAGTTGGACGAAGATCGGTAATGAGATTTACCTTGATCCGTAGTTGTTGTTTAGATTGTATAGTTGTTGATACAATATTTTGTTGTAGCTTTCCTGGAGTTGGAACTACTGCATTGAAAGGTAAAAGCAGTCATCGTAGCGGGATAGCATACTCGGGACTGTTGGTTCTCGAGTTTCTCTTTTTAAATCACATATTGCATTGATACTTGTTCTAGCACGTGGAACTTGTAATTGTTGATTGATTGAGTTTTTGTTATGTGGCTTATGTTTATGTTTCTGTTATGCATTCATCTTGAGCCTACTTTGATTTCAGCGGGCAGAACCGCCCTTTTTGTTAGACGTTTGGGAACTATGATTGAGTGGCCTAGGTTGTAGTATTTCGCCTAGTGCTAGCATACTCATTATGGTTGCTCAAAGTCTAGAGGAGTGGGATACGTGGCACCACCTCGATTGGGAGAGTCGGTGAGTCGTTACGTGATCTCATCCTCGGGATCCCAAAAGCAGAGCAATACTCCCGTGTTTATCAGAATCGATATCCTGGTTTTAAAGACATGCATATCATTAACTTCGACTTGAATATGTGGTTTGATAGCATGTTGTATATTCATTACTTGATATGTTGCTTTTACTGGGATTATCATTCTCACCGGTTATCCGGCTGTTGCTTTGTTTTGTATGTGTACTTGGCAACAGGTGGGGCAGGAACAAGTCAGAAGAGGCATGGTTAGCTTCGAGGGCAAGTAGTAGAAGTGAGACTCGGTTTAGAAGTCGAATTAGCATGTTTATCTAGTTTAAGATTGAAGCATGTTAGAACTCGAACTTGATATGTTTTGTTATTCGAATTAGTTTGTATTCGGATTGTAATCTGAAATCGAAGTATGTTGTTGTTGTATCGATTTAGACTTCTGGTTGTTTTTAGGCCTTCTGAAAGCATGACTTGTTATGGCATGTTTCCCTACACCCTGTTATTGTAATTGTATTTGAAGGCATGTCGGACCAAGCGCGGAAATCCCTTTCCTTTTTCTACAGCCTGAGCATTTCTGCCCAGGCCTTCCGCGCGCGCGCGAGGCCTTCGTTGGGCCTCGGGATCGTTTGCCCGCGCGCGCGCGAGCTTGGTTCCTCGCGCGGGCGTGGGCGTTTTTTTAAAAAAAAAAAAAAAAAAAACTTTGACTTGTTTTACTCTTGGATTCTTGTTCGCTTAATAGTTGTTTAATCCGAGATTAGTGGTTTAGAATCGAGGTCTCACATTAAGTGGTATCAAAGCGTTAAGATTCTTGGTCGAACTAAAGTGAGCGGGGTAGATCGAGTCTGTGTGTAATGACTCCTCGCATGTGTTTGAATTATTTAATTGTGTACTTAATTCCATGCGAGCATGCTTTATTGTTTGAGCATTATTTGAATTACATGGTTGTGTGATTTAAATTAATAAAGCATGATCTACTTGAGATATAACTGTTTCTGTTCTCGACTGGTATTCGGTATTCCAAGAGGTTGTAAGGGCACTGATGGTAGCGATTGAGATATCTCGTGTGCTAACCTTTGATTATCAGATGGGTCCTCGTCGAGTGATAAACAGAAACACACCACCAGTTATCCATGCGACTGAGCAAGCTAGCACTGAGGTTGATCAGTTGGATGCTTCAGCAACTCCTATGGAAACCTTGCTGAAGAGGTTTCAGCCGTTCAATCCGCCATTGTTGATGGGTTCAGAAAATCCAGTTGACTGTGAGAGTTGGTTGGATGATATGGATCAGTTGTTTGATTCCATTGACTACACAGATGACCACCGAATCAGGTTAGTAATTCATCAGCTGCGTGGTGGTGCTAAGAACTGGTGGATCATGACAAAGAAAGCATTTGAGAGTAGAGGTACAGAGGTTACTTGGACTCTTTTTAAATCTGAGTTTTATAAGCGGTTTTTCCCTATCTCGTATCGTAAGGATAAGGGAGCAGAGTTTGCAAATCTGAGACAAGGGAATCTGAACATTGAAGAGTACGTGGCTAAGTTCGATAGTCTGTTGCGTTTTGCACCGCTAATTGCCGGAGATGAAGAAGCTAAGGCAGATCAGTTCATCAACGGGTTGAACCCCGATGTCTTCACGTTGGTTAACACCAACAGGCCTAGCAACTTTGCGGATGCCATGAATTACGCAAAGGGAGCAGAAGCAGGCTTGTGGAGGCAAAGAGGTAATCAGGGGGCACCTCAGCAGCAGAGGCAGTATCAGAACCAACCATCTCAGTACCAGAATCAGCCACCTCAACATCAGAACCAGCAGCAGAGGTATGAAGGTGGAAACAGTGGGGGAAACAGAAAGGACCAGTACAAGGCAAGAGGTAAACAGTTCAAGAGACAGGGGAACAGTTCGTCCAGTTCCAGTGGTTCGAAGCAATTCGGTTCAGGACCGAGTTCTGGGTCATCATCCTTGTACTGCAGCAAGTGTGGAGGAAGACACTCACCGAATCAGTGTGTGGGAGTCTTCGGCAATTGTAACACATGTCAGCAACCGGGACACTTCTATAAAGTGTGCCCTCAACGTAATAGAGATAGAGCTCAGAGTGGGAGTTCGTCTAGACCTGCAGCTCAGCCGGAGAGGCAGTCGTCTGCAGTGCACTCTTTCCAACCCCAGCAACAGCAGAACAGACAGGGAGGTAGCTCTAGTGCAAATCAGCCTCCGAGACAGCAAGCACGAGTCTTTGCATTGACAGAGGATCAGGCTCAGGCAGCACCTGACGATGTCATAGCAGGTAACTGTTCGATTTTCGGTCATTCTGCTCATGTCTTGATAGATACCGGTGCTTCCCATTCCTTTATCTCTGAGAAATATGTGTTATTGCATGCTTTGCCAACTGAATTGTTGCCTACAGTAGTAGCTGTTACTTCACCTTTGGGTGGAGGAATTGTTTCTGTCCGACTAGTCCGGAACTGTGAATTTTGTTTCGAGGGGAATTTGTTAGAATTCGACTGTATTGTGCTTGGGTTGTCAGATTTTGATTGTATTGTCGGGATAGATGCTTTAACCAAGTACAGGGCGACAGTTGATTGTTTTCTGAAGGTTGTCAGGTTCAGACCTGAAATGGCAGACGAGTGGAAATTCTTTGGTAAGGGTTCTCGATCTAGAATTCCTTTGATTTCAGTGTTATCTATGACTCGTTTGTTACAGAGAGGTGCAGAAGGATTTTTGTTTTATGCGGTTGATGTACTGAAATCTAGCCCAGCTTTGGTTGACTTACCAGTAGTTAGAGATTTTGCTGATGTGTTTCCGGAAGATGTTCCTGGATTGCCACCCATTCGAGAGGTTGAATTCAGCATTGACTTAGTGCCAGGTACTCAACCTATTTCAAAAGCTCCTTATCGTATGGCACTTGTTGAATTGAGAGAGTTGAAGGAGCAGCTTGAGGATTTGATTGCCAAGGGATACATCAGACCTAGTGTATCGCCTTGGGGTGCTCCTGTTCTATTCGTTCGGAAGAAGGATGGTTCTATGCGGCTCTGTATCGACTACCGTCAATTGAATCAGGCTACAGTTAAGAACAGGTATCCTTTACCCCGAATAGATGACTTGTTCGATCAACTGCAGGGTTCTTCTGTCTACTCTAAGATTGATCTGAGGTCAGGCTACCATCAGCTGAGAGTGCGAGAGGAAGATGTTCCTAAGACCGCATTCAGAACGAGGTATGGTCACTTTGAGTTTATAGTCATGCCATTCGGTTTGACTAACGCTCCAGCTGTTTTTATGGGTTTGATGAACCGTATCTTTCAGCGTTATTTAGATGAGTTCGTCATTATTTTCATCGATGATATTCTTATCTACTCGAAGAACCGTACTGACCATGCAGAGCACTTGAGGATCGTCTTGCAGATTTTGCGAGTTGAGCAGTTGTTTGCCAAGCTATTGAAATGCGAATTCTGGTTAGATCGAGTTGTCTTTCTCGGTCATATTATTTCTGAAGCTGGGATTTCTGTCGATCCCAGCAAAATCGAAGTGGTTATGAATTGGCCTAGACCGACATCAGTACTTGAGATCCGAAGCTTCATGGGTTTAGCTGGTTATTACCGTCGTTTCATCGAGGGTTTCTCGTCTATTGCCAAGCCTATTACCCAGCTGACCCAGAAGAATGCGCCTTTTGTCTGGACTTCAGATTGTGAGGCTAGCTTTGTTGATCTGAAGAGGAGACTGACCAGTGCTCCAATTCTTTCTATTCCGAAAGGTACTGGAGGTTTCGCAGTGTATTGTGATGCTTCTAACCGAGGTTTGGGTTGTGTTCTTATGCAGCATAAGCATGTGATAGCGTATGCATCGAGGCAGCTGAAACCGCACGAGACTCGTTATCCTGTTCATGATCTTGAACTTGCAGCAATTGTATTTGCTTTGAAGATCTGGCGTCACTATCTTTATGGTGAGTCTTTCGAGATCTTTTCTGATCATAAGAGTCTTAAGTACTTGTTTTCACAGGCAGAGCTGAATATGAGACAGAGAAGATGGTTAGATCTGTTGAAGGATTTCGACTGTGAGATCAAGTATTATCCAGGGAAGTCGAATGCAGTTGCAGATGCCTTGAGCCGAAAGCTTTGTTCTCTATCTCTTTCAACTATCGGTGTTTCTCAGTTGGTCGATGATTGTTGCACTTTTGGTTTAGAGTTTGAAACAGATAGGGAGACTATCAGAGTGTTTGCTATTCAAGCCGAGCCGGAATTGTTTGTTGCAATCAGAGAAGCACAGAAGTCTGAGCCGAGCATTCAGGTTTCGGTAGAGAAAGTCAGAACTGGGCATCAGTCAGAATTCCAGGTTAGAGATGACGTTTTGTTTGTGAATAACCGTATTGTTGTGCCTGATATTTCGGAGTTGAGACAGTGTATTCTCCGAGAGGCTCATTGCAGTCGGTTTAGCGTTCATCCTGGAGGTCGTAAGATGTACAACGATCTGAAGAGTCAGTTCTGGTGGAAGAGAATGAAGGACGATGTTGCGAGATTTGTATCTCGGTGTTTGAACTGTCAGCAAGTGAAAGCAGAGCGGAAGCGACCAGGTGGTCTGTTGCACAGCCTATCTGTTCCTGAATGGAAATGGGATCACATTTCTATGGATTTTGTCATGAAGCTACCACGATCCGTTCGAGGATGCGATGCTATTTGGGTAGTGATCGACCGATTGACGAAGTCCACGTGTTTTATTCCGTACAGGATGACGTATCGCCATGATCAGATGGCTGAGTTGTATGTTAGCAATGTTGTGAGATTGCATGGTGTGCCGAAGTCGATCGTTTCAGACAGAGATCCTAGATTCACTTCTCACTTTTGGCACAGTCTTCAGGGGGCACTTGGTACTCGATTGCATCTGAGTACAGCTTATCATCCTCAGACAGATGGACAGTCAGAGCGGACTATTCAGACGTTGGAGGATATGCTGCGAGCGGTAGTGCTAGACTTTGGCACTAGTTAGCAGGATTCTTTGCCTCTTGTCGAGTTTTCTTACAACAACAGCTTCCAAGCGAGTATCGGTATGGCGCCTTTTGAGGCTTTGTATGGTAGAAAGTGCCGATCTCCGTTGTTTTGGGATGAATTGTCCGAGTCACCAGATTTGGGACCGGAGATGCTTAGAGATATGGCAGAGCAGGTTAAGATCATTCAGACCAGAATGAAGTCAGCTCAAGATAGACAGGCGAAGTATGCGAATGTCAGACGTCGACCTCTGAGTTTTGAGCAGGGAGACCGTGTATTCCTTAAGATTTCTCCGTTCAGAGGCACCGTCAGATTCGGTAAGAGAGGAAAGTTATCTCCGAGATTCATCGGTCCGTACGAGATTCTCGAGAAGATAGGCGATCTTGCCTACAGACTTGCACTTCCTCCGTCTTTATCTGGTATTCACGACGTTTTTCACGTCTCTATGCTGCGAAAGTACCAACCAGATATTTCTCATATCCTTCAGCCTGACGAAGCCGAGTTAGACGAGACCCTGAGCTATTTTGAGCGACCGATTCAGATCCTTGATCGGAAAGAAAAGCAACTCAGGACCAAGTTGATTCCGTTGGTGAAAGTGCAGTGGAGCCGTCACGGAGTCGAGGAAGCGACTTGGGAGACAGAATCTGACATGAGACAACGTTTTCCAGAGTTGTTCGGATGACGTGAGTTCTTCTTACTGTCTTTAGTTCTTTATTCTATCTTATGAGTTGTGGTTCTCGTTGATTTCGAGGACGAAATCTCTTCTTAGTGGGGGAGAATTGTAACGCCCCGTTTTTATCTTAAATGAGTTTATTTGAGTTAATCAGAGATTACAGAGTTCTCGAGCCGGTTTGATTTTGATCAGGGTCCTTTTTGCAAATTTTGGAAATTTCAGGGACTAAAATGCAAATATGGAATTTTATATATTATCTACACTTATTTTGACTCTCAAAGGAGCTCCTCCTCTTCCTCTCAACCGTGAACTCCATTGAAGCTTGGGGAAAACGTTTCCAAGCTCTTCCAATCTCGGTTTCCGGTCGATCCGTCCGTTAGAAATTAATTCTGAAGGCAGATTATCGATCACTGCAGTGAGAGCTCTGTTATATTGTAAGTTCTTCTACGATCGGATACATTCTAGTTTTTGGATGTTGTTAGAATCGTTCTAGATTCGAGTATGTTGTTCTCTACAGAGTTCTGATCGTTTATTATCTGTCGGTTTTGAATTAGAGCGACGTTCGGAATTGTTATGATTTTTGGAAGTATTATTCGAAAATGTGGGTTTTGAGATTTGTTGGGTTTGTCTTGTTGTTGTGGTTTTAGCATTGAATTGAGTTGATATCAGTATTGAACTGCTGTCTGCGTTGCCGGTTTGTTCAGTTTATAGCCGTTATGCCGTCGGTTTGAGTTTTGAGGATTTCGAACCGTTTTTGAGTTGTTGAACTTGGCTTGTAAGTTGGTCTTTGTTGTTGATCGATCTCTTGTATCTGAACAGATTCGTTTGGAGTTGTCAAGCCCTGAGTTAGCAGCTGATTGATCGTTTCAGAGTTGGACGAAGATCGGTAATGAGATTTACCTTGATCCGTAGTTGTTGTTTAGATTGTATAGTTGTTGATACAATCTTTTGTTGTAGCTTTCCTGGAGTTGGAACTATTGCATTGAAAGGTAAAAGCAGTCATCGTAGCGGGATAGCATACTCGGGACTGTTGGTTCTCGAGTTTCCCTTTTTAAATCACATATTGCATTGTGACTTGTTCTAGCACGTGGAACTTGTAATTGTTGATTGATTGAGTTTTTGTTATGTGGCTTATGTTTATGTTTCTGTTATGCATTCATCTTGAGCCTACTTTGATTTCAGCGGGCAGAACCGCCCTTTTTGTTAGACGTTTGGGAACTATGATTGAGTGGCCTAGGTTGTAGTATTTCGCCTAGTGCTAGCATACTCATTATGGTTGCTCAAAGTCTAGAGGAGTGGGATACGTGGCACCACCTCGATTGGGAGAGTCGGTGAGTCGTTACGTGATCTCATCCTCGGGATCCCAAAAGCAGAGCAATACTCCCGTGTTTATCAGAATCGATATCCTAGTTTTAAAGACATGCATATCATTAACTTCGACTTGAATATGTGGTTTGATAGCATGTTGTATATTCATTACTTGATATGTTGCTTTTACTGGGATTATCATTCTCACCGGTTATCCGGCTGTTGCTTTGTTTTGTATGTGTACTTGGCAACAGGTGGGGCAGGAACAAGTCAGAAGAGGCATGGTTAGCTTCGAGGGCAAGTAGTAGAAGTGAGACTCGGTTTAGAAGTCGAATTAGCATGTTTATCTAGTTTAAGATTGAAGCATGTTAGAACTCGAACTTGATATGTTTTGTTATTCGAATTAGTTTGTATTCGGATTGTAATCTGAAATCGAAGTATGTTGTTGTTGTATCGATTTAGACTTCTGGTTGTTTTTAGGCCTTCTGAAAGCATGACTTGTTATGGCATGTTTCCCTACACCCTGTTATTGTAATTGTATTTGAAGGCATGTCGGACCAAGCGCGGAAATCCCTTTCCTTTTTCTGCAGCCTGAGCATTTCTGCCCAGGCCTTCCGCACGCGGGCGAGGCGTTCCTCGCGCGCGCGCGAGGCCTCCGTTGGGCCTCGGGATCGTTTGTCCGCGCGCGCGCGAGCTTGGTTCCTCGCGCGGGCGTGGGCGTTTTTTTTAAAAAAAAAAAAAAAAAAACTTTGACTTGTTTTACTCTTGGATTCTTGTTCGCTTAATAGTTGTTTAATCCGAGATTAGTGGTTTAGAATCGAGGTCTCACACTCGCAATCTGCAGTCCAGACAAAAGGCGCATTCTTCTAAGTCAGCTGGGTAATCGGCTTGGCAATAGACGAGAATCCCTTGATGAATCGGCGATAATAACCAAGTAAACCCATAAAGCTTTGGATCTCAGGCACTGATGTCGGTCTAGGCCAATTCATAACCGCTTCAATCTTGCTGGGATCGACAGAAATCCCATCTCCAGAAATAATGTGACCGAGAAAGACAACTCGATCCAACCAGAATTCACACTTAGATAGCTTAGCAAACAACTGCTCAACTCGCAAAATCTGCAAGACGGTCCTCAAATGTTCTGCATGGTCAGTACGGTTCTTCGAGTAGATAAGAATATCATCGATGAATATAATGATAAACTCATCTAAATAGTGCTGAAAGATATGGTTCATCAAACCCATAAAAATTGCTTGAGCTTTAGTCAAACCGGACGGCATGACTATAAACTTAAAATGACCATACCTCGTTCTGAATGCGGTCTTAGGAACATCTTCCTCTCGCACTCTTAGCTGGTGATAACCTGACCTCAGATCAATCTTCGAATAGACAGAAGAACCCTGCAGTTGATCAAAAAGGTCATCTATTCGGGGTAAAGGGTACCTGTTCTTGACTGTAGCCTGATTCAGTTGACGGTAGTCAATACAGAGCCGCATAGAACGATCTTTTTTTCGAACAAACAGAACAGGAGCATCCCAAGGCGATACACTAGGCCTGATGTATCCCTTGGAAATCAAATCCTCAAGTTGCTCCTTCAACTCTTTCAGTTCAATCGGTGCCATACGATACGGAGCTTTGGAAATAGGTTGAGTACCTGAAACCAAATCAATGCTGAATTCGATCTCTCGAATCGGTGGCAATCCAGGAACATCTTCCGAAAACACATCAGCAAAATCTCTAACCACTGGTATATCAACCAATTCAAGGCTAGATTTCAGTACATCAACTGCATAAATCAAAAATCCCTCTGCACCTCTCTGTAACAAACGAGTCATAGATAACACTGAAATCAAAGGAATTCTAGATCGAGAACCCTTACCAAATAATTTCCACTCGTATGCCATTTTAGGTCTGAACCTGACAACCTTCAGAAAACAATCGAATGTTGCCTTGTACTTGGTTAAAGCATCTATACCGACAATACAATCAAAATCTGACAGTCCAAGTACAATACAGTCGAACTCTAACAAATTTCCCTCAAAACAAAGTTCACAGTTCCTGACTAATCTGACAGAAACAATTCCTCCACCCAAATGTGAAGTAATAGCTACTACAGTAGGAAACAACTCAGTAGGCAAAGCATGCAATAACACAAATTTCTTAGAGATAAAGGAATGGGAAGCACCTGTATCTATCAAAATATGAGTAGAATAACCAAAAATCGAATAGTTACCTGCTATAACATCGTTCGGTGCTGCCTGAGCCTGATCCTCCGTCAAAGCAAAGACTCGTGCCTGCTGTCTCGGAGGATGGTTCGCACTGGGATTACCTCCCTGTCTGTTCTGTTGCTGAGGCTGGAAGGAGTGAGCTACAGAAGACTGTCTCTCGGGCTGTGCTGTAGGTCTAGATGAACTCTCACTCTGAGCTCGATCTCTACTACGCTGAGGGCACACCTTAGAAAAGTGTCCCGGTTGCTGACAGGTGTTGAAGTTCCAAAAAACCCCTACACACTGATCCGATGAGTGTCTACCTCTACACTTGCTGCAATACAAAGATGATGATCTAGAACTCTGTCCTGAACGGAATTGCTTGGAACCACTGGAACTAGAAGAACTATTCCCCTGCCTCTTGAACTGTTTCCCTCTTGCTTTGTACTGATCCTTTCTGTTTCCCCCATTGCTTCCACCTTCATACCTCTGCTGCTGGTTCTGATACTGAGGTGTCTGATTCTGATACTGAGACGGTTGTTTCTGAGACTGTCTATGCTGTTGAGGCACCATCTTATTTTCTCTCTGTCTCCACAAACCCGCTTCCGCACCCTTTGCGTGATTCATGGCATCCGCAAAGTTATCGGGCCTAGCAGTGTTTACCAACGTGAAGATGTCGGGATTCAAGCCAATGATAAACTGATCGGCTTTGGCTTCTTCATTGTCGGAAATATGCGGTGCAAAACGCAACAGATTATCAAACTTGGCTATGTATTCCTCAATGTTCAGATTCCCTTGCCTCAGATTGGCAATCTCGGCTCCCTTGTCCTTTCGGTACGTAACAGGGAAAAACCGCTTATAAAACTCAGTTTTGAAAAGAGACCAATTAACCGCTGTACCTCGGTTCTCCATGGATCTCTTCGTTGTGATCCACCAGTTCTTAGAAACACCACGAAGCTGATGAATGACTAACCTAGTTTGGCGGTCGTCAGAGTAATCAAGGGAATCGAACAAATGATCAAATGTCGTCCAACCAGCTTTCACGGTCAACCGGATTTTCTGTACCTAGCAACAAAGGCGGATTAAACGACTGAAACCTCTTCATCAAGGTTTCCATAGGAGTCGCTGTAGCATCCATCTGAACAGTTTCAGTACTAGCTTTCTCAGTCGTAGGAATAACTGGCGGTGGGTTTCTGTTAATAATTCGACGAGGACCCATCTGATAATCAAAGGTTAGGACACAAGATATCTCAATCGCTACAAACGGTGCCCTTACCACCGCTCAGAATACCGGATACCAGTCGATAACAGAAACAATTAAATCTCAAGTAGATCATGCTTTACAAATTAAATCACATAGGCATGTAATTCAATTTATTCTCAAATAATAAAGCATGCTCGCATGGAATTAAATAAATAGTTAAATAACTCAATCACATGCGAGGAGCCAATACACGCAGACTCAATCTACCCCTCTCACTCTTGTTCAACCAAGAACTTATCGCTCTGATATCACTTAATGTGAGACCTCGGTTCTAAACAGCTAATTAAGCATACAAGATCCAAAACATTAAAGCAATTAGATTTTTTTTAAATAGAACGCCTCGCGCCCGCACGAGATAACGTCTCGCGCGCGCGCAGACAACACATCCAGGGCCCCGGCAGAAGGCTCGCGCCCGCGCGAGATACACCTCTTGCGTGCGGGCTAATAAACCCGAGCCCCTAGAAAACCCCCCACGCCCGCGAGGTACCACCTCGCCCGCGCGCGGGAGGCCTGGGCAGAAAATGCTCAGGCTAGCAACATATATTCCCGCGCTTGCTTTCAACATGCCTTCAAAACACACACAAAAAACGGGGTGTAGAGAAATCACGAAATAATAAAACATGCTTTCATAAAGCCTAAGATCAACAAGAAGTCTAGATCGATAAAAGTTCCAAACATGCTTCGATTCTAGATTACAATCCGAATATAAACAAATTCAAATTACAAAACATAACAAGTTTGAGTTCTAACTGAAACGACCCTAACTCTGATTTTAAATTAAACTAAATAAAATACGAATTTTCAAAAAATTAAATTCTTAAAAATTTCGGCATGGCCTCTCTGTTTATAATACAACCCACCTGTCACAAATAGCAGTCAAAAAATAAAACGACCAACAACATTAAGTAGTTCATACCGAGATAAGAACGAAGACCTGAGAAAAAGATCTGACAATTTAACCATCAAAATAATTAACACTTTGATATTTACATGCCCAAAGATGATAAATGAATCTTTACATTTACATTATTCCTAGTATCAAAATAAAAGACTATAAAATGATAAAATAAACTTTTGAGGAAGGCTAGCATAGGTCGGAGGGATGTGTCGTGCCCGCGTCGCCGTCCACTCGATAGTATTGCCCCTCAATCCCGATGATAACGTAAACCTGCCTGAAAATAAGTAAGTAGTGAGTCTAAAAGACTCAACAAAAATATGGGGGGGGGGGGGGGGGAATAACGAGTACTACGTAAATACAAGCACACACAGATTAAAATTAACTGATACTAAAAATACCTTTGTTTTGTGCTCTTACTTTAAACAAGTAAATAAACTTCAAAATGAATGAGAGAACATGAAATGAAACATATGCATTGCTAAGTCAACATAATCAATGAAACTGCATAATTGTATCTGAATCTGTAACTGTAACTGTGAACTTGGATCCTTGATTATGACTCTGTGATTTCGATCATGATCATGGCTATAGTGCATAATGCCGCAAGGAGGTCGAGATGAAACCCAACTCGATCTTGACCTATATTGGTAAGGGAGACCAAAATAGCTCTGCCCCCAACAGAAACACGTGCTAAGGTAAGGAAACCCATAATGATTTGGTAAGGGAGGCCAAAACATCTCCCAGCCCCACACATATACATGAATAAATGTAGTCACAATCATCTCATTTCGTTCAAAATATTTTCTTTCCTTCTTGAATATGGGACTTAGCATGCATATGAAAATATGACGTACATGTAAATGTTAATCAATAATCATGCATATGACTCACACATGGATGATCGGGATGGTGATTTAGGAACTAAACCAAAGGATGAAAGATTTAACCCATAAATTTCACTTACGACAAATTGGAGCGGTTTGCCCGTAAAATTTATAACATGCTCGTTTCTTAACCAAAAAGGATTCCTCTTGAACCCACGACTCCACGACACTTAGAACTAAGCAGAAAAGTCATCCTCGGAATTTATTTCCAAAGCGAGCATTTTTCAAAAGGAATATTTCCGGGCAGCAGCCCCTTAGGCTTCAAAATTATTCTGCACCTTATTAAATCAAAAATCTAAAACATGACCTAAAATTAACCGAATTAATTCCCGCTTTCGCCGACATATTCCTGACATTCCAAACAAATTCCAGACCCGGGCCCATAATCAAATTCTATTTTTAATCCTGCTTTAGTCATTAGTTTCCGGACAGCAAACATAGAACTTTAAAATTCTGCACCTCTCTATTCATATGCCTAGAACTCCATCTAAACTTAACCGAATTCGTTTCTGCTTAAACCGACATTTTCCTATCATCCTAAACTATTTCCAAGCCCGAGCCCCTCATTAAAACATGACTCCAACCCTGTTTTAAACATCAGTTTCCGGACAGCCTTGTTACTTAATAAAATTCTGCACATGCTCTTCCCTCTAGGATCCCTTCTAGGCCTCCAACCACTACAAGAAAAATGCCCATCAACAACACTCAATAGACAATGTTTTTATGTCTAAACCGTTGTCTTTCACTTTATAACAACAGTTTTAGTTAAAACCGTTGTGTTTTAGCATTGTCTTAATAAAAAAGACAACAGTTATTTAAAACTGTTGTCTATGAGTGTTTATTTTGGGCCTACAACAACGGTTTTGGAAGAGTGTTGTCTATGAGCGTTTTTTTATTGACAAAAGACAACGGTTTTGAGCATTTTTTATTTATTATTTATTTGTTTTTAAAGGATATATGTCATTTTTTTTATTTAAACTAGCGTACAAATTTAAAAACGGGCTTTCACCTCACGCTTTTTCTGAACTCCCACACTTAACCTTTCACTCAACTCTCAGACTCTTCAGCCACAACTCTCAACGCTTTAATCGCAGATCTAGGCTTTCACTCTTCAGCCACAACTCCAACCTCTTCTTTCTCCGATGACTCTTCTCTATCTATTGCGTGGATTCATCCCGTTTCTGGCCCATGTGCTCCACCGTACGGACAGCACTCCGCCGTGACCAAAAGCCCTAAATCCAAAATTGTAAGTGTTTATGAAGAAGTAACCCCCAAATCGGTTCGTGGGAGTTCAAGGTCGTGAGATTTTTGTGAATCTTGATGAATGTAATGACTTTCACATAACCTCTATGTCATTGTGGTTTCCTTGCAGGTTTGAAGAAAAATCCTCTGGACCTAGTAACGCAGCGGGCACTAGGCGTTTGAGGAAGAGAGGAAGAGGATACATATTGAAAACTTGAAGGGACGGAGACACGCTGAACCCGACCAATCTATTTTCCATAAAATTCTCCCTAAACCTCCGCCTGCTTTTGGTCTTGTTTATTGTTATCAATTCGTGTATAAGGTCGTTTGAATTTTCGAATGGGAATTTGCTTTGGTACTTGGCTTTCGGTCTTATTTTTGTTGTCATTCTTCTTTAAATTTCATGCACAACTTTGAATTGGATGCATTCGAAGTGATTTTTGTTGGAATATATTTTCAAAGTTGTGACTTTATGATGAAATATTTTGAATGCGTCATTAATCTACATTTTGATGCAAGGCCTTTTGTCTTTTGGTTCTGGGTTATTTCATGGGAGTACTCGTTGATGTTTGATATAATTCAGAAGTTTTACTTTGCTGGATTCTTGGTTTATATGTTGATCAACTTGGCTTTGGTGTTATCTTCTGTATATATCATCACAAATTTTGCACTAGCTGCTGCAGGATCCGGTATACCAGAAATCAAAGACTTAATGACATGTTGTCTATTGGTGTTTTTGTTGATAGTCTTAGTGTCTGCAAACATTTCATAATTACCAGTCTTATTCATGAGTGCATTATGCATAATTTTCTTTAAAATTTGAGTAAATATAGTATAATTAATGCATTCAAGATATCAGTACAAATGTCTCTGAAATTTTTTTAATTGGTGCTTTCAGGTATGCACCTTTTCTGCAACACAGATTTGGAGGGGCTGCCTCCATGTGATGAGGGGCAGCAAAAAGAACCGACATACACCTGTTGTAGAACATTGAATCATTGGTGTAAATGATGGCAAAGCCTTAGAAGAAGAATGTAGAACTGAAATCCCTATCCCTCGTGGTGGACCTCACATGTGGTTGATGGCCTCGTTGGTCTCAAACCAACCGAAACACAAGTAGATGTGGTATAATGGAGATTCTTTAAGTGATTCTTGATTCTTGGTTTAATTAGGGTATGTTAGTGAACTCTTAATTTACGTGTGGAGTTTAATAGGTTTGTCCTTGCATAAATGGATTATTGACATCTTTAGGTTTATTAATTAATTGAAAAACCTTTACAGGAATTTCTTGGACAAAGGAATGTGATAGTTGCTAAACATTTCCTATGTACTTTTCTGTAATTGAATCCCATTTTCCTCTTCTTTTTTGTTTTATGTAACTTGCCAGCTAATTGTGTTTCACTTTCCAAATGCAAAATTTTGGAGTATTTTTTAATGACTCATGTTGGAATTATTTGTTTATTGTGTCTCTTTTGCTGGAAAATCTATTGAATAAGTGTGTTTTTTGGGATGGCATTGATTCTCAGATTCATCTGATACTTGTATTGTCATGGCTGGAAACTGATTATGTTTCTTGTTCAAGATGCAAAAGCATGGGTTTTGTAAGACTTTGATTTCACTACAAGAAAAACTAAAATGTGCGAAATTTACACACACGTATAGAAATAAGCCTTTAATGCTTTAACAACTCCTTTAGGAATTGGAGTTGTGGCCCTTTCAATTTTCCCCCTTTCATCTTTGTTTTCTTATATATGCATGAATACTAATTTACACACACGTATAGAATAAGTGATAATGTCGTTGCAGCCGAGTATCAGGGCAAATGTGTGGAAGAAGACCTAAAAAATTGGAGTCGACGCGGAGGCTCGACGACGGATTGAGGATAATCTAGTGGAAATCAGGAAGAACAAGCGGGAAGATAATATTCTCAAGATGCAGTGCGAGGTTCTTCCCAATGGAAGTCTCACTCAATCCCCGACGTCAATCGAGAAAAAGGTAACTAATTTCGCTTGATTTTAGTCACTGTGTTGTAAATGGTTGTACTTTAGTTATGGATTGATTCGGTGGTTCCCGATATATCTATCTTTGTTTCATTAACCGGCAGGGATAGATCGCCGATCGGGTTCCAGAGCATGGTTTCTAATTTTCAGCTGAGCTTGCAAGAAATATATTTTAGTTTATTTTCAAAACAAGAATGAGCGCTGGTCTAAATTTTCATTGTATTGAATTGGATATGGTTCTTATTGGCTTAAATATGGGAAAAAGGTTGTGAAGCTAGGAGTAAGCCATAGACAGACTTCCTTTGATTTGTGAAGTAAAGTGCCTGTGTTTTATATCTAATGCAAAACTCTTTCGTTATCTTAAATTTTTGTTGTTTATAATGTTTGATTGGATTGTTGGCATTTAATATAGAAATGTCAAGATCCGGTTAATTCCTTAATAACCTGAATCTTACATAATGTGAAAGGCTTGTAAATGCATCGGTTATCATCTTTGCTTTCCATTTTTGCAGGAGATACTGAGGCTTTATGGGAAATCGAGAGGTGGAGATCACAATCTATGAAACATGCAGTATTCATATGTTCTAGATCACTTGTTTGAAATTATCTAGGTGATTGGATTGAATTTTAGAATCATACGGAATGGACACATTCATGTATTTATAAAGTATTTTGTTTTTATTTTTAGTTTTTTTTCCCTTTAGCGTGACTCTGTTCTAACCTGATAGTGCTTTTGAAATATTGATATGGATTACGGAATGCATCGGCAATCTACTCATGTTGATATCTTTCACAGGGTTTGCTTCTTAATCATAAACCTGAAAGTGCTGCTGCAATTGCTCAAGAATCAATAAGGTAATTTGATTAAAAACTCAACTTTGAAATGTGAAACTAAAACCTTCATGAATTGAAGCCATATGGCATAAAAACAGAGGGTTGTGTTTACCACATTAGGTGGCTGGGTGTTTAAATTAGATGCTGTTATATCCTTGCTATTGCTTAATATTTTTTCTTGATTTTCTTCTGTGGGCATGTGGGAGTAGCTGTAAAAATGCATCCAGAATTGTTTCGTGCTGCTATTTTGAAGGTAGGCAGAGCCTTTTTTTGCTTGGTTATGCAATGAGTGCATACATTCTGGTTAATGTAGGTATTGTTTTAGAAAAAGTAAATTTGATTAGGAAGCAATTTTATGGCTTAAATGACCTATTCTAGTCGGTTTATGCTAGTTTTAGTTGTATGATGATAAACACAATAATAGTAAATCAATGTCGTGTCTGATTATCATTATATATCTTATCTTAACAAATAAGATTATATAAACTCAAATCAGTTTGAGGTTCTTTTCCGCAAGGTTAATTAATGAATTTATTAATTATTTTTTAACTTGTTACATTTTTTTTACTCTTACTTTCAGATCCGTCAAGTCTTTAATGCAATGCAGATGAGTGTCCACTTGCAAGCTGAGGTTTGTTTTGGATCTTTCTGATGGTTCACAATTTAGAAACATTGGAATTTTTTATGTGTCTTTGCCAATATAAATATGTGACAATAATGAATGCAAGTCACATTCGTTTGGCTGTATTCTATTTGTGTAGTGTGTTATTTATTTCATTGATTTTGTTGATGAAGTAGGATTAGTTTGAATTTCTGGAGGATGTGATACACACTGATAAGAGATTAAGTTATGGTTTTTGTTTTCTTCTTAATAATTTACAGTTTGGAGATACAAATTAATGAAAAAGAGATTGTTGCGGCTTTATGAAAGTCTCGAGTCAAGAAAATGTAGTTTTGAAATCAACACTAGCTCGCGATGCAAATATGTGCTGAAGGGAGGATTCCAAGTTTATCGAGATGCATAGATTCTTTTTTCCTAGTGTTCATTGAGTTAGAATTCAATTATTTTTTTATATTTGAAAGATTTATAATACTAAAAGATTGTATATTAAATTTTATTTTTAAATTTTGAGTGATTTATAATATTGAAAATCTGTGTATTAATTTTTTTTTTGTTTTTTTGTTTAGAAAAGACAACGGTTTTTCAATGTTGTTGTAGGGGTTTAAAACTGTTGTTGAAGACCCTGTTCTTAAAATTCACGCTCAAATACAACAATTAAAAACCGTTGTCTTTGAAGGAAAAGACAACGGTTTTACAACGGTTAAAAACCGTTGTCTTTCCTTCAAAGACAACGGTTTTTAACTGTTGTCTTTGAGCGTGACTTTTAACAACAGGGCCTTCAACAACAGTTTTAAACTCCCTACGACAACGGTTTTTAACCGTTGTCTTTAGCCTTTTTTCTTGTAGTGAACCCAAGCTCCTACAAATTTCCATCCTACAAGCTAACATCACGACCACTCAAAAGACCTACTCAAACCACAAAACGGCTCCTCAAACCAGGTCCTAGGTCGATCCCAACAGTAATCTTCACCTCCCAAACTCGATCCCAAATGCAACAGATTAAGCAGCCTTTCTATCCAATCATCGAGCTAACAACACCAATGCATCCTATTCACTACCATGTGAGCTACATCTCAACCATGGTAGCTCCTAAATCACCAATCCAAGCAACACAACAACATCACCCCATTTTTGAACCAAACAATGGAAAAATGCATTTCTGAAATTTCAAAGAAACTTGACAACAATGAAATCACCATTTCAAACTCATAAAACATTTCCATTCTCAACATTAAGCATAAAGATCGTGCATAAACTTGGCTAAGATTCCAAATGCCATTTTCAAAAATAAACAGGGCAAATTATTGAGAGAAAACGTGAAATGAGTAAACACCATTTAAACCCACTACATATAAATCTACAAGGTGAGAAAGAACCCATAATCTTGCCTAAGCTAAACTCGAAATGCAAGAACCCAAGTGAGCTATGGCTGCCTCGAAGGCAATGGAGCTGCTACGAGCTGGAAATTGGGGTGCCAAGGGCTGTTTCAGCTCGGCCAGCTCATGAAGGTGAGGCTCCGCCGGAGAAGAAGGAGGAGCGGCGGCTGCGGCGGTGAGGAAGAGCTGGAGAAGATGAAGCCGCCGATCGTGAGCTTGAAAAAAAATTAAAACAGGGGAATGTCGTGAAGGGTGAGAGGATTTAGGCGTGAAGTGTGTGTGTGTGTGATTTGAGGGTAAAGTAAGAGTGTAAAGTGTTGGAGGCTAGGGTTTAAACTTTGAGTTCAAGAGTGTAAGTATAGGTGTATCTCTAGAAAATGAGAGTGTTATGAATTTCATGAAAAAGTGTTAAACCAATATAGCAATTAGGACTATAAATTTAATTGCACTAAATAAAACACAAGCTTGAAAAATCCAAGAATTAAACACTTTAAATATTCTGATGTCACAGCAACGATTAAAATATTTAAATAGCAAGTAGGGCGATTAAAATAATTTTAAACAAACTAGACAAACGTTTAAAAGTAATTTAAATAAATACACAAGCGGCAATAAAAATCTTTAAAATGATTTGGACAAATAAAAAGGATTTAAATAAATAAGCTAAACATTTAAAATGATTTAAAATAGTTAACCGCTAAACTTAAGTTATTTAAAATAAACAGTTTGGACAATCAAAATATTTAAATAAATAAGCTAAACAGTTAAAATCATTTAAAAGAACAAACTAAACTATTAAAATCAAAAATCATTTAAATATGCAAGCCTAAACCTTTAAAATATTAAAACAATTTAAATTGCACAATAAAATCATTTAGGCACATAAATTTAAACAATTAAAAACATTAATTAAATAGTTAGTACGATAAAAATTATTTGAATAAATAATAAAATTTTTTTAACACGTAATTCACATAAAGAATTTAATCAATTAAACTTAAAAATAATAATCCTAATATTTAATAAATTTAATGCATGCAATTTAGTAAATTTGATTTTAGGTGCTACAGCTAGCTCAATGGTACCAGGAATCATAAAACTTTGTACTTAAGCCTGGAGGTACAAGGTTCGATTCCTGGGGAGGGCAAAAACTCACTGCCAAGAGTGGGGAGGTCATGAGTGCGATGCCCATTGAACCATGTGGTTCGAGCCCATGCTATAGGCTGGGAAGGGATGCGGTGGAAGGACGTGGGTCATTACAAAAAAGGGCGCCCTTTTTTGTAACGACCCACATCCTTCCACCGCATCCCTCCCCAGCCTATAGCATGGGCTCGGACCGCATGGTTCGATGGGCATCGCACTCATGACCTTCCCACTCCTGGCAGTGGGTTTTTGCCAGCTCAATGGTACCAGGAATCATAAAACTTTGTACTTAAGCCTGGAGGTACAAGGTTCGATTCTTGGGGAGGGCAAAAACCCACTGCCAGGAGTGGGGAGGTCATGAGTGTGATGCCCGTCGAACCATGAGGTCCGAGCCCATGCTATAGGCTGGGGAGGGATGCGGTGGAAGGACGTGGATCGTTACAAAAAATGGCGCCCCTTTATGTAACGATTCACGTCCTTCCACCGCATCCCTCCCCAGCCTATAGCATGGGCTCGGACTGCATGGTTCGACGGGCATCACACTCATGACCTCCCCACTCCTGGCAGTGGGTTTTTGCCCTCTCCAGGAATTGAACCTTGTACCTCCAGGCTTTAGGTCAATGTTACCAGGAATCATAAAACTTTGTACTTAAGCCTGGAGGTACAAGGTTCGATTCCCGGGGAGGGCAAAAAGCTACTGCCAGGAGTGGGAAGGTCATGAGTGCGATGCCCGTTAAACCATGCGGTCCGATCCCATGCTATAGGCTGGGGAGGGATGCGGTGGAAGGACGTGGGTCGTTACACTAACATGCTTCAATCTTAAACTAGATAATCATGTTGATTCGACTTCTAAACCGAGTCCCACTACTAACTCTCCATCTTGATGCTAACCAGGTCTTCGCTGACTTGATCCTGCCCCTCATGTTGCTAAGTAAACATACAAAACAAAGCAACAGCCGGATAACTCCGGTGAGAAAGATATTCCCAGTAAAAACAACATAACAAGTAATACATGTACTATATCAACAACATGCTTTCAAGACAACATAATCAAAACAAAATGAATGATATGCATGTCTTTAAAATCGGGATATCAATTCTAATAAACAAGGGGTTGCTGCTCTGCTTTTTGGATCCCGAGGATGAGATCACGTAAACAACCCATCGGCCCTCCCAATCGAGGTGGTGCCATGTATCCCGCTCCTCTATACTTTGAGCAACTATAATGAGTATGCTAGCACTAGGCAAAATGGCTACGACCTATGCCACTCAATTATAGCACCCAAACGTCTAATAAAGGGTTGTTTTGCCCGCTGAAACAATAATGCTGGCTCAATATGAATGCATATGGAAACATCAAAACATTAAGCCATATAATAACACTCAATCCAACAAAATACAGGTTCCACGTGCTAGAACAAGTATTGATGCTAGTATGTGATTTTAAGGGAAACTCGAGAACCAACTGTCCCAAGTATGCTATCCCGCTAACAATGACTGCTTTTACCTTTCAATGCAATAGCTCCAACTCTGGATAAGCTACAATAAAAAGGTTATATCAGAAACTATACAACCTAACAACAATATCGGCTCAAGGTAATCTCTTTACCGATTCTTCGTCCAACTCTAAGACAATCGACTGTTGCTACTCTTTCTCGACAACTCCAAAACGAATCTGTACGGAGACAAAGGATGATCAACAACAACGAACAAACCCAATGCCCAAAGTTATACAATTCAAACACGGTTCAAAATCCTCAAAACTCAAACCGGCGGCATAACGACTATAAATGTTCAAATCGGAAATACAAACATCAGTACAACAACGGTATCAACTCATAAAAATGCTAAGATCACAACAAAAGCTCAAACCCAACAAATCTCAAACACAAATTTTCGAACAAAGGCTTCCAAAAATCATAACAATTCCGAACGTCGCTCTATTTCAAAACCGACAGATAATAAACGATCAGAACTCTGTCAAGAACAACATAATCGAATCTCAAATGATTCTAACAACATCCGAAAAACAAAACATGTCTGATCGGAGAAATACTTACGGTATAACTGAGCTCTCGTTGCTGTGATCGCTAATCTGCCTTCAGAAATAAATTCTAACGGCCGGATTGAGCTCGGATTGAAATCTGGAAGCTTGAAAACCAAGGGAGGCGGCCAACAATGGTGGGAGGCGAGATGGAAGAATGAGGAGAAGACTTTTCAACTTAAAAGCAAGTGTAGATAATATATAAAATCCACTATTTGTGTTTTAGTCCCCTGAAATTTCCAAAATTTGGAAAATAGACCCTGATCAAAATCAAGTCGGCTCTTGAACTCTGTAATATTCGATTAACTCAAATAAACTCATTGAAGATAACAACGGGGCGTTACACAGCAAGTTTCAACAATGGATGATTTTTCACGACAATCATAGGAATTTTATGGTGGCATTGAAATCTTCTTCATTTTCTTTCGTCCGCCAATGTTTGAACAAATTCAGACAAAGTAGATGTTCTCTTACCACCATATTTTAAGATAGCATTTGTACCTTCACTTCTAGATGCAGCTTTAAATCCAACACTAAATTTGTCTATATTAAATGTCGTTGACCATTTATGTCGCAACTTGTACATTACACTTAGCCACGAATGTTCTTCAAGATCAAAATCATCAATCATTTTCCTCCACATTTCATTGAACGCCAATTCAGACTCAAAAAATTGCATACATCTTGTAAACATACCTTTAAATATATAATTGTTATTCAAACTACATAGGTGTGATGGTGAATTTTTTGAAATGTGCCATTGACAAAGGCGATGTTGCAAAAAAGGAAAAGTTGATTTAATAGCATTCATCACTGATCGACACTGATCAATAAATATTGTTTCAGGTTGTTTTTCACCCATGGATTCAAGAAATGTTTTAAATAACCATACAAATGAAGCCACAGTTTCATTAGATATAAATGCAAATCCAAACATCAAATTATCTATATGATGATTTACACCAACAAATGGAGCACATATTAAATTATACTTGTGATAAGTAGTGTCAAAAGATATCACATCTCCAAAATTTTTATGATCAACCATCGCACGCTTATCTTTGAAAAACAAATTAGACAAAAGACCACTTCATCCATTTGAATGTCTCAATAAAAAAAGTCTCCATCATTTGATTTGGTTTTAAAATACCAAATCAATTCAAATGCATCATCATTCTCAACTCTCAAATTCCCTTTTGTTGTTTGATTCAGATAATTATATGCATGCTTTCGAATAAATCCTATATTTTCCACCCCTTGTGATCCCTTTTTCATGTATGACAAGGTATTGAAATTGTTTTTAAAGTCTCACCTTGAGAAAATGAAACTTTACCAGCAGATCTTAAAATATATTTTTGATTGTTTGCTACCGCATTTCATGATTATGTCCAGTTTCAAAAATTGTAAATTTTCAATTCTCATTTTTCCCCTTCCAATTTTCAATCTTTCCTTACATTTGGTTCTCGTTTACAAAATTTGATACACTGGACTAGTGTTATTTTCACTTCATTTCCTATCTTTAATTCCTTGAGATGAAATATTCAAATTCTTTCATGTAAATATCCGTAGATCCACTAAAATATTCTTCTTTCCATCTTCTGACAATAAAACCTTTTATGTGTGCATATTGTAGTAACCCGTATCCTAATCAATGTGCTTAATGGTAAATAATGGTTAAGGGATTTTTAATTAGCCAAATCAAGGACTTAATTGTGATTAAGAAATTAATTCTGGACTTCGAGATTTAGGGAATTTTGAACTATCCGAACTAGGATCGGATGATCCGAACAGTGTCAGTTAGGTGTTCGATTTGTGCTAGACAAGGAAGTGACAAGTGGCAAGAGATCGGACCGTCCGAATATGTGATCGGACCGTCCAATGAGTCATCGGGACAGATGGCGAGAATAAAGACGTTTTGCGCGCATGCAATATAGGAGCGTCCAAACGCATTTGATATAGTTCTTTCATATGGTTGTATAACAGAGTATGTATCTGGGTTTTTAGCTATCGGTTGTATTCCGCTGATTGGGTTTGTAATTTGGTTTTGATTCCGCTATTAATTATGTTTACCATTTTATTAAGTTAAGTGCATGCTTAATCAAGTTTAGTTGTAGGTGATCCGGGTTAAGTAACCTCATCCTTGTTCTTTTGACACTCTCGGATCCTTAACAATGTTTTTGTAGGGTATTCCATGCATCCTTGGCAGTGACACGGACAGCAATAAGCCCGAACATTCTCATGTCCACGTTGGAAAATATGGCGTTGATTGCTTTAGCATTGAAGCTTGAAATTTGTGCTTCCTCGATTGTCCATGTGGTTTATGTCTTTATTGAAACGACTCGATCCTACTACTACTAATTTTTTTATTTTACAAATAAATAACTAAATATTTAATATAAAATATATTTAAAAACTATGCATCCATAAATGAATAAATAAATAACTAATACTTAATATAATATATATATATACTTGAAACGTGTAAATATATATATTAAATAATTACTTCTAAGATAATTATAAACATAAACAATTTCCCATAAAAATATTCCAACTAAAAGAAAAAACCATAATAAGAATTTGCATGCAAATAAAATAAGTATAACCCATGCAATAAAATCATCATCAACCTCTCAATAAAAATTCTAACCTAAAATCCATAAACCCATAATTAAATCATAAAACATGTGCGAAAAACATAATAATATTCAATTCACTGAAAACATGACTAGAGCGATGGTCACGGGCTAGCCGGCTGTCGGGAGGCTCATACGTCTTCACCGCCAATCGGGGCTACATTCTCTAAATCATATTCTTGCTCACCTGCACCATTTAAGTCTAGTGAGCCTAGAGGCTCAACACGTTCTATCTCATAATAACAACATGAATAAAAATGATACAACATATAATACATGCAAAATACATAATAAATAATATATATATAACCATGCATGTCTTTATACTTCATATATCATGATCATCACATAACATAGCATACATACTCATACATAAATCATCATGCATCATAGTAAGGGCATATCATCATTTAAAAATCTGAAGGTCATATCCATGTTGTGTGACGTGTCATGTCGATTGATCAATCTAAAACCAGTGTACGTGGCGGTGGGATCCCCACCTCTTGGCCCCTTCACCAGGCTGACCCCGGATCCGTAGGCAACATAATAATAATCGTATGGAAAGACAATCGGGCCTCAGTATCCCGACCCACAGTCCCGTGTCATATGGAAAGGTCTCCGGGCCTAGGCATCCCATCTCCAATCCCGTAGGTTGTCACACACCCACTTCAACTCCCTTAAAATATTTTTCATTGCTCAGCATCATACATATACATATAGCATCATGCACATACATAAAATTTTTCATGATCTTATTTTCATAAAATATTGCCCGTAAATATATATTTAATTAATTAATAATATAAAAATAAAAATAATATTTTTCATACTTAAAATATTCATGCAATAATTAAATATATATTTACGGACCATGCATAATTTTCATGGATTGGTTCAGGCTGCTGACTCCTTAGATTTAATCCCATTAACTTTTAGACTGACCCAAAAATTCAAAGACTGGCCCAAAAATTTTTATGGGCCCACGAGCCCATAAAAATCATTGGGCTAACTAAAATAAAATATTTGAGGCCCAAATAAAATTATTTGGAGGCCCAAATAATTTTATAACTAATTAATTTAGCCCAAAAACACAATAAATCATTAAATACTTAAAAATAAAAATACCCGAGCCCGGACAACCTAACCCGGACCCTAACCAACCTGACATGACCCATGACCCTACTGACCCAACCCAGGCCCCAGACCCGACCCGAATCTGCCCTAAAACCTAGAACCCGATCCCCCCTTTCTTCCCAAGCTGCTGCCGCGTACAGCACCTAATTCTGCATTCGGCCGGCCAACTCCGGCCACCAATGACCATAGTACCACCACTCAAGTCTAGTCCACTCCCAGATTTTTCTAACAAGCCAAAAAGCAGACCAAACCATTGACTATGGAGTGAGAACGAAGCTCTGGAATCTTGCCCATCTGTAACTCATGAGCAGACGTGAGCAGTTGCGGCGTTTTCCATCGTGCGGCTTGCTCATACCACCAATCACCATGAAACCACTTCCTAGACCTATCCAACATCCATACGGTTCTAACCCAACAAACTATGCACAAATCCATGGCCTGAGGAAGGAGAATGAACCCCCTTTCCTCATAACACTGAACCTGCACGAACCAGCACCTGAAACCAACAGCTTCATGTCTGACCATTCCAGCCCCAAACCAACTACACCACTCAACCCTAAGGACCCTAAGACACGTCCCTAACCCCCTCCCAGCAGCCTGATCCGAACCATATCAGAAAAGCAAAGAAAAAACGTGAGAAAATATGGGAAAAGAGCATATACGGTTCAACATGGTTGCATATTCTTTATAAAAATCTAACACACATGCAATATCAATGGTTTTCATGCAAGAATCATAATATAAAACTTAAACGGTGGCCAAAAAGAGAATTCAAACGTGCCTTGGTTGATTTTCAAAGTAGAAACGTGAATAGGGCGCGTACGGCGATCACCGGGACGAACGATCTTCAAAACTTCGATTAAATCTTCAAAAACTTGTGTTTGCGAGTGAGTTTTCTGCTGATGAACGTGAGGGAGATGAAGTAGATGGAAGCTAGGGTATTCAACGTGAAGAAGGAATGAAAATATAGGCTAAAATATTATTTGGTGATTATCAAAATATTTAGAATTTTGGGAAGATAATATATCATATTTAATAAAAAATATATATATAATTAAATAAATTATGATAGATTTTCGTAATATATATTTATATAATTTTAAAAGTCCTTCAAAAGCCTTTAAAATAACTTATTTTAGTAAAAATTGATTCCATATATATCTATATATATGAAAACTATTATTTTCTAAAAAATGATACCTTAAAATAATATTTTAAGGCTCATAAATTATCATAAAAATATTTGGAATAAAATTCATATATCTCGTTCATCCACGGTCCCGCCTACGCAATCGAAAAATACAAATTCTAAAAATCTCATAAATAGCATAAATGCAGGTTAAATGATAAAAATAATATTTAAATCATGCAAATAAATTCACATATTTCACATAAAGTCATTTAACCCATTTTCTAAATTTTAAAATAATTAATTTTCCTAATTATGCATGCGGATTTACGTAAATGAATTTCCGGGCGTTACATTTATAATATAGTCACCATTTTTGTCCACGATCTTTGGTGCAGTCCAACCGGTAAGTATACTCTGCCATGCACGTTCATCCATAGCTTTGATCGTAAAGCGCATCCTTGTCTTTCACAAAGCATAATTCGTGCCATCAAGAACTGGAGGTTTCAAAAAAGAGTTTGCAGTAGTAGATGAGTCCATATTATTCCCTGTAATAAAATAAACAAACCAGGATAAGTTCTTAGTGTATCAAGAATATGACTCTGATTCCACTTGTTAGGAATAATCGGTTGCACATAAAACAATTTTAGATGTTGTCACTGAGTGTTAACAACATCTTCAATAACACCTTGAGTAACATGCAGCGGAAATTGATAAAAGCGTGAATAAAACAAACAAGCAACCAAATAAATAAACTCAGATATTTAAGCAAAAGTATACAATACTCTTGAAACACCTCAAGGCAAAACTTTTACTAGAAAATAAATTAAAGAGTTTACAAAACCTTAAAACTAATGAATTATTGTCAAACTCAATTTTCTCAAAACATGTGAGAAAACAAATAATAAAACATCTCTAAAACATTCTATACGAAATAGAATAAAGAAAGAAATAAAGAGATGATCCTTGTCGACTAAAACCGAGAACAACACCAACGATTCAATCTTCTATGCTCTCAAACTCTTCAACGTCGAACAAGTGCACACGACCACAATTCGAGCTTTAGAAAATCTTCAGTTTTCTCTCAAAGTATACGCACAAAAATCTCCCTAAGAAAAACTCTCTTGATCGATTATTTCTACATGCCTCCTTCACAACAATATATAGAAAAGAATCCTTCTCTTCTTTGTTTCCTTGTAGGCGTAGGATTCCTATTAAACTTGATCTTATTCCTTCTTGATCAAATCAAATCTACAAAGATAAGGAATAGAAATCAATTAGATATGAAATAAGTAAATATTATGATAAAGTACAATATATCTCAAATCTACTAACTAAGGAAATAATTAAACTTTATCCTCAAGCAACTTCAAACCCAAAAAAGGCAAAAGACTTCAAATAAATCTTTTTAAGTTTAAGGCATTTTGTAGGAATAAATATTCCTTTCAGAATTAACTAATGTGATCATCTCAAAAGAGTTTGTACTGCATAAATGATACAGATGAAAAAAAGAAAAAAAAAGTCTAAATTAATGAGATAGAAGGACTATTTTGACATTTATGATGCAACTTTTTCCAAAAAAATAACTATTAATTAAAGTAAAACCAATCAAGTGACCATGTCATTTTCAAAATTCTAGAAATCTGTACCTATATAAGAAAAAAAATTCATTCTGAATTTTCAGCTTTGTCTTTTTATTCCACACTATTCTATAAAAATAAATAAGTGGTTAGGTCTATAAGTGTAAAAGCATAATATTAGGTCGGAGCATATATACTTATATCTTTTTTTTTTAATCTATACCTATATCTTATCTTACCTATTATATCTTACTTCACCTACTGTAGTAGTTTCAATAAAGGGACAAAACTTTTTCATTATGAATTTATAATTTTATCCTTTTATTCCACACTATTCGATATATATAAAAAAATAAATGGGTAGGGATATAAATGGAGACTTTGTGAAAAATTCCCAATCCAAAACTTACTTTTGGATTCAGTATCCATGTCAGAAAAATTTAGTTTTTACTTCCCAATGTATTACAAAACTTATTTCTAACACCATATTGACTTTTTTAGCTTTTTGTTCCCTTATTTGTAATGTAAATATTTTATTCTCTCACTTCGTCATCTTCCTCCCCCAATTTCTATGCATCGGGCCAAACCAAACCCCTAACCAAAAAACTCATCCATCGCCGAAGCCTACCAACGAAAGAAAACCCATAACCAAATAAACTCATCCATTTTTCTCTCCTCAGATTCTATGAACAGATTTCCGTTTATTCTCCTCAATGTAGGAAACTATAGCATAACCTATGGGCCGTAAGAATCCACTGGCCTACGACACCTATTGAAAATTTTTTGCAAGGGGCGACGACAAGAGAAAGAGATCCGAACCTAAGAAAACAAGGAAGTGGGCTTTTCTGTTCTGTTTGTCGCATTTGTCCTACTTTTTATGCAATTTGTGTTACATTATTTTGATCTTGCTTTTATTTGTATATTTTTCATTCTTGTGTTCATTACTGTTTTGAATTTGGTAATGTTATCGATTTTAAACTATATTAAATGGTTGGTTTTCATTGTTAATTTTCCACTAAGTTTGAGAAAATCCCTAAAGTAAACCTTTTTTTGAAACTAGACAAATGTTGAGCTTACATAACACTCTTTTTTTTTTTGTCTGAAAATATTGGAGTCATTAGTGAAGGTGGTATGATGTTGCTAGGAAGTTGTTCGTACAGTAAGAACTTGTTTATCTTTACAATAAAGAAGGATATGAGCCTAATGCAGATGTATTTGCATCTTGGCAAAAAATGTGATCAAATCAATCCTTCTTCAACCTTCTTACAATATCCTGCACCTCACCGAAAGTTATATGTGACATTGAATGAAGATCAAGATGTTAGTAATATGATTCGATTGTTTGTCTACATGAAAGTAAACATCATTGACATGATAGCAATCTGAAAAGAAGAAATTATTCCAAGTGACAAGAATATTTTGAGGTAATTCATGTCTTTCTCTGTTTGTAGTTGTGCTACACCCGAACGATAGAAATAAATATTCCAATTTACCTTTAATTTATTCATACAGTTAGTAAGTACATTTTATTTAAGATATGGATGTTGGTATTTAAAGTGATTTACTGAAATATTTTATTTTTGTTTTTATTTAATTAAGGAATGAGTTTGATGCGGATAATGGTTCTTCGAGTACATCTCAATATGAAATGGTTCTACAAAGTAACTCCATTTATGCTTAGAGTCATTCGATTCGTGGAGAGGGACAAAATTTAAAAAATGCTGATGAGTTTCGAAAGAATCTTAAAAACTATCCTATTGCTACCATGAGATCGTTCGTGTATAAGAAAAATGACCAACAAAAGGTTTTCATTGTTTGTAATGTCAGTGGTTGTGCATGGAAAATATATGCATCCAAATATAAGACAGATGGAACGTTTGGAATTAGAAAATGTTGTCTTCAGCACGTATGTGAAGAGGCAAATCTTCGGATCAGAGGGCATCCAAAGGCTGATTTTGTTTGGGTGGCGAATATCGTTAAAGATAAATTGAGAGGGGAACCATCATACCGACCATCCGCAATTGTAAGAGATATTCATAGGGAATATGGCGTTGAATTGAAGTACCATACAACATGGATGGGCAAAGAAATAGTAATGCATCAACTTTATGGGACAGAGAAAGAATGTTTTGATAAATTGAGGTGGTATTGTGATGCTTTGAAACAAACAAATCCTGGTAGTTGGGCTGATTGTGAGGTTGATGAAATGAACAAGGTTCGACGACTTTTTATATCTTTACATGCATGTATTGTTGTATTTGTTAAGGGATGCAGACCGTTGAATCTTTTAGATGGAACACATATTAAAAATAAATTCAAAGGATGCATACTAAGTGCTGTGACAAAAGATGCTAATTATGACCTATTCACTTTAGCATTTGCGGTAGTGGAGGCTGAGAATGATGCTAACTGGGAATGGTTCTGTTTGAAATGGAGAGGAGTCTTGACAATGCAAAATTGTGTAGTTTTCTCACAGTTCACTTTCTTTTCTGATAGACATAGTGGTCTTGTTAAGGCAATCCCCAATATATTTGCCGGTAGTCACCATGCATATTGTCTACGACACTTGGTGGATAATTTTTGTACGCGGGTAAGTGCAATAATAGTTCATTTGATTTTAAATAATATATTTTTTATGCGAGATTTTTAATATTGTTTTATTTAAATTTTAGATTTTGAAGAAGTATCCATTGAACAACAAAAAGTATTGGGAATCTATATTCCACAAAGCAGCATACGCGGCAACTGAGAGTGAGTTTATTGTTCATATTACTAGTATAATCCAGTCAATGCCTCTTGCAGAAGAATTTATTAAAAATTAAAAACCCAAAAATTGGGAAAATTGCTTATTTTCTGGAAAAAGATGGGGCCTAATCAATAACAATCAAGCAGAATGTTGGAATAGTTGGGTTAAATCCACAAGGTATTTGCCAATTGTATCCATGATTGATACCATACGATTACAAATAATGAACATGATGAATAAAAGACAAGTTTCATCTCTCCTAATGGTTGGAATCCTATCTCCTAAGCCAGAAAGTAGTTTGTTACAAAACTACACTAAATCTCGAAATTTGAAGGTTGATAGGTCTAGTTCATTGCTTTTTGAGGTTCTGGATGGTGATAAAAGTAATGCAGTTGTGAGGCCTCGATTCTAATCATAATCTTAGAGTAAATCAATTGATCAACACAATTAAACAATAAGGATTAATACATCAAAAAATATATATTTTTTTGAAATGAATAGTGCCCGCTCGATCGGTAAGATCTTACCGATCGAGCGGCCAAAGAATTCTAAAGCCACTGCCCAGAAATCTGGACGCCCGCTCGATCGGTGAAATCTTACCGATCGAGCGGACACAAAATGTCCAGTTCTCTGACTCGGTATAGGGGTGCTCGCTCGATCGGTAAGATTCAGCCGATCGAGCGAGATGCTCTGTACCAGAAAAATTCTGGTTTTTCTTCTCCAATTCCAACTCAACTCAAACCATACAATAATAACATAAAATCCCAATCAACAAGATACAAAGGAATAGGTCTAGAGTTATACAATCCTCACAAAATAACATGCATAAAAATCCATCTAGTTCGAACTTATTCAATACAAAAAGGAGTTCGAATACATAAACGACTCCTAACATCCAAGCCTCACTCTATCCTCTCAACCATCTAGCCATGCTACCTCTGACTCGGTTCTGCCCCACCTGTTGCCAAGTACACATACAAACAAAGACAACAACCAGATAATCCGGTGAGAATAATATTCCCAGTAAAAGAGACTAACATACAATATCACATAATATATCAAAACATGATATATAATCAAATTCCACATATACCTCAAGTAATTCATTCAATTGCGGAATTAAAATGATATGCATGACTTTAAAACTTCTGGATTATCAGACTCAGATAATCAAAAGGAATTCTTCTTTATTTCTTCGGTTTGGGATCCCGAGGTTAAAATATCCAACAATCACACCGAACTCCCCTTTCGAGGTGGATGAGGTATATTTTAATCCTCTAAACTCTAGGTCATTATAGTGAGTTAATCGACACTTGTAGTAAATCGCCTACCAAGGCCACTCAACTATAATCTCCATATCGTCTAATTCAAAATGAATAATCAATCGGTTAAAAATGAATGCATATGAAATCTCATGCATTCAAATATCTATTCAATCATAAGTTTAATAAGCATATAAACATGAAATATGTGATTTCTTCTAGGACACTCGAATCAATCCGGATTCAAGTTAATCGTTCTATTTCATTCCAAAGTCGTCTTATACCTTCTTGTCGTTCACAATCTTCAATCTGTAAAACAACAAATCTCAATTCAATATCTATTCAAGTTCTACGATCGATAAGTAAGAAGTCGATACTATACCGGCGCAATCTTCCAAACTGACCAAAGCTGCAATCTCGCAAATCCAAGGACTTCGAATCAATCTAACAGAAGAAGTCACAAGATCAATATCGATAGCAAAACCTCATCAAACTTGGTATAATCAAATCAATAGAAACGATATCCCGAAACTCAAACTGACGGCATAACGGCTATAAACTGATCAAACCGAAATTACAGACAGCAGAATATCAATTCCAAATACTTAAACCAATCATCTAACATCATTTCCAAGTCAAACCCAACACATCTAAAAAATCTAAGTTTCGAAAATCATAAGAAAAATCATATCAAATCCGATCGTCGATATATCTCCGAACCGTCTTAGATATACTATCACAGCAACCTCAAGAACATCCTCTCCGAATATCAATCAATTCTAAAGACATCAAAAAATTCAAACATCGTAGAAATAAGAGAAACTTACTTCCAAACGGAGCACTCGATGTTGTGATCGCAGATATCTACTCGAGATTGAATTCCAACGGACGGATCGAGATAAAAATGAAATCACAAAAGCTTGGGGAAGCTTTTGTTGCTTCAATGGAGGTGGGAACGGTTGGAGGTGATGAAGGGATGAAGTGAAGACTTAGACAAAGTCTCAACCTTATAACAAAATCCATCTTTCGCTTTAGTCCCTGAAATTTCCGAAAATTGCAAAAAGGTCCCTGATTAATAAAAATCGGCTCTCGAATTCTGAAATCACTTAATATCTCAAATAACATCAATTAAGATAAAAATGGGGCTTTACAATTCTCCCCCTCTAAGAATAGATTTCGTCCTCGAAATCAGTAATATCAACTCATAAGAAAGAAATAAGAATCAAGAATAGAATTAAGGACTCACGTCAGATAAACAAATCCGGAAATCTCTGTCTCATATCAGATTCTGTCTCCCAAGTCGCTTCTTTGACTCCGTGATGACTCCACTGAACTTTCACCAACGGGATCGATTTGGTTCTGAGCTGTTTCTCCTTTCTGTCAAGGATCTGAATCGGTCTCTCGAAATAACTCATAGTTTCATCAAGTTCGGCTTCGTCAGGTTGAAGAACATGAGAAGGATCGGGGTGATATTTCCTCAACATCGAAACATGAAATACGTCGTGAATTCCAGATAAAGAAGGAGGAAGTGCTAATTTGTAGGCTAGATCGCCTATCTTCTGAAAAATCTCATACGGACCGATGAATCTCGGTGACAACTTTCCTCTCTTCCCAAATCTAACATTACCTCTAAACGGAGAAATCTTCAAGAATACCCGGTCTCCCTGATCGAAAGATAGAGGTCTGCGATGGATATTCGCATACTTTGCTTGTCGATCCTGAGCAGTCTTCATTCTCAATCGAATAATCTTCACCTGCTCAGCCATATCACGAATCATATCTGGTCCCAAGCCTGGGGACTCAGACATCTCATCCCAGTACAGAGGATATCTGCACTTCTTTCCGTACAACGCTTCGAATGGTGTCATTCCTATACTCGTCTGGAAGCTGTTGTTGTACGAAAACTCAATGAGAGGCAATGAATCTTGCCAAGTACTGCCAAAGTCAAGCACCACTGCTCGTAACATATCCTCCAGAGTCTGAATCGTCCGTTCTGATTGACCATCGGTCTGAGGATGGTATGCTGTAATCAAGTGCAAACAAGTACCAAGAGCCTCCTGTAGACTGTGCCAGAAATGAGAAGTAAACTGAGGATCTCGGTCTAAAACAATCGATCTCGGCACACCGTGCAATCTGACAATCTCTCTAACATACATCTCGGCCATCTGATCATGACGATATGTCATCCGATATGGAATAAAACAAGCAGAATTCGACAAAAGATCAATCACTACCCAAATGGCATCGCATCCTAGAACAGATCGGGGTAGTTTCTTGACAAAATCCATCGAGATATGATCCCACTTCCATTCCGGAACAGAAAAACTATGCAAAAGACCACCCGGCCTCTTTCTCTCGGCTTTCACCTGCTGACAGTTCAAACAACGGGATACAAACCTCGCAATGTCACTCTTCATATTCTTCCAGCAAAACTGACTCTTCAGGTCGTTATACATCTTTCGGCCTCCTGGATGAACACTGAACCGACTGCAATGTGCCTCTCGCAGAATACTCTGTCTCATCTCAACAATATCAGGAACGACAATACGATTATTCACAAATAAAACATCATCCCTGACCTGAAACTCAGACTGGTGTCCAGATCTCACTTTCTCTATCGAATTCTGAATACTCTCATCGGATTTTTGTGCTTCTCTGATCGACACAAACAACTCTGGCTCGGCCTGGATAGCACAAACTCTGATAGGACTCCTATCTGATTCAAACTCCAATCCAGAATTGCAACAGCCGTCAATCAAACGAGACACACCGATGGTCGAAAGAGATAAAGAACAAAGCTTGCGACTCAAAGTATCGGCAGCTGCATTCGACTTCCCCGGGTTATACGTAATCTCATAGTCAAAGTCCTTCAATAAATCTAGCTATCTCCCCTGTCTCATATTCAACTCAGACTGTGAAAACAAGTATTTAAGACTCTTATGATCCGAAAAGATCTCAAAAGATTCACCGTACAAATAGTGACGCCAGATCTTCAAGGCAAAAACAATAGCAGCGAGTTCAAGATCATGAACTGGATAGTGAGTCTCATGCGGTTTCAACTGCCTCGACGCATACGCTATCACGTGATTCCTCTGCATAAGAATACATCCAAGACCAAAATGAGAAGCATCGCAATACACCGTAAAACCTCCAGAACCTGATGGAATAGAAAGTATCGGAGCACTAGTCAATCTCTTCTTTAACTAAATGAAACTGTTCTCACACTCTTCAGTCCAAACAAAAGGCGCGTTCTTCTGAGTCAGCTGGGTAATCGGCTTCACAATAAAAGAGAAACCCTGGATAAATCTGCAATAGTAACCAGCTAAACCCATAAAACTTCGAATCTCAGGCACAGAAGTCGGCCTACGCCAGTTCATAACTGCCTCGATCTTGCTGGGATCGACAGAAATCCCATCTCCCGAGATAATGTGACCAAGAAAAATGACTCGGTCCAACCAAAACTCGCACTTTGATAGTTTGGCAAACAACTGTTCGGTTCTCAAAATCTGCAAAACAATCCTCAGATGCTCTGCATGATCAGCACGGCTCTTCGAATAGATCAAGATATCGTCAATGAAAATAATAACAAACTCATCTAGAAAACGCTGAAAGATTCGGTTCATCAACCCCATAAATACCGCTGGGGCGTTAGTCAAAACGAACGGCATGATAAGAAATTCAAAGTGGCCATACCTCGTTCGAAACGCAGTCTTAGGAACATTCTCTTCACGAACTCTCAGCTGATGATACCCAGACCTCAAATCTATCTTTGAATAGATACAAGAACCCTGCAATTGGTCAAAAAGATCATATATACGAGGTAAATGATACATGTTCTTAACCGTCGCCTGATTCAATTGGCGGTAGTCAATGCAGAGACGCATAGAGCCATCTTTCTTTCTAACAAACAGAACAGGAGCACCCCAAGGCGATACACTAGGTCGAATGTATCCCTTGGCAATCAATTCTTCTAACTGCTCCTTCAATTCCTTCAATTCAATCAGAGCCATTCTATACGGAGCTTTAGAAATCGGCTGAGTACCTGACGTCAATTCGATGGCAAATTCAATCTCACGAATAGGCGGTAATCCCGGAATCTCATCTGAGAACACATCAGGAAACTCTCAAACCACTGTTATATCAATCAACTCAGGGCTAGACTTCAAAACATCAACCGCATAAATCAAAAATCCCTCGGCTCCTTTCTGCAACAATCTAGTCATAGACAATACAGAAATCAAAGGAATTCTAGAATGAGAACCCTTACCAAAAAATCTTCACTCGTCTGACATCTCTGGTCTGAAACGGACTATCTTCTAAAAACAATCTACTGTAGCCTTGTACTTAGTCAAAACATCTATGCCAACTATGCAGTCAAAGTCAGACGAACCAAGTACAATACAGTCGAACTCGATCAAATTTCCTTCAAAACTCAATCCACAATTCCTAACAAAATTCCTCGAAACAATTCCTCCACCCAAAGGTAAAGTAACAGAAACTATAGCAGGTAATGGCTCAAAAGGCAAGGCATGCATCAACACAAATTTCTCAGATATGAAAGAGTGAAAAGCACCTGTATCTATCAAAATATTAGCAGGATAATCAAAGATCATACAATTACCTGCAATCACATCATCAGGTGCAACCTGAGCCTGATCCTCATTCAGAGCATACACTCTCGCCTGCTGTCTAGGAGGTTGGTTCAAATTCTGGTTGCCTCCTTGACGATTCTGTTGTTGAGGTTGGAAAAAGTGAACTGCATTTAATTGCCTCTGAGGCTGAGATGAATGTCGAGAAGCATTTCCAATCTGTGCTTGCTCAGAGCCCCGTTGAGGACAAAGTCTAGCATAATGCCCCGTCTGCTGACAAATATAACAATTCCCAAATATTCCCCTACACTGGTCATTGGAGTGACGACCTCCACACTTGCTACAAGAAGTACCAGAGGAACCTGAACCTTGACTGTAACTGTTCTGTTTCGAGCCACCAGAACTTGAAGAACTGCTTCCCGAGTTCTTAAACTGCTTTCCTCTGGGACAAAAGTAATTCTTCTTATTACCTCCACTGCTACCACCTTCAGTCCTCGGTGGTTGATTCTGGTATTGGGATGGTTGGGCCTAAAACTGCCTCTGTTGTTGCTGAGGGGCAAATTGATTCCCTCTCTGCCTTATCAGTCCAGCTTCCGCACCCTTGGCATTATCCATTGCATCAAAAAAGTTATTCGGCCTTCCGGTATTCACCAGAACAAAGATATCATGGTTCAGACCGTTAATAAAGTGGTCATCTTTCGCTTCCTCATTGTCAGAAATGTGTGGAGCAAACCTCAATAGACTATCAAATTTGGTAACATAATCTTCGATACTCAAATTTCCTTGCTTCAAATTTGCGAACTCGGCATTATTATCCTTACGGTAAGAAACTGGGAAGAATCTTTTATAAAACTCAGTCTTGAACAGAATCCAGTTTATAAGCGTACCTCTGTTCTCCATGGCTTTCTTAGTTGAGGTCCACCATTTCTTAGCCACTCCGTGCAGCTGATGAATAACCAATCTAATTCTCCGGTCATCGGAATAGTTGAGAGAATCAAAAAGCTGATCTATATCATCCAACCAGCCCTCGCAATCCACGGGATTCTCCGTACCTTTCAAGATCGGTGGTCGGAAAGACTGAAACCTCTTCAGTAAGGTTTCCATAGGGGTAGCCATGGCATCCATCTGATTCTAAACCGTATCGCCCTGGTCATTCTGAGGAGTCACTACAAGTGGAGTTTCAGTCGTAGGAAAAACTGGCGGAGTATTCAAGTTCAATCTTCTTCTAGTACCCATCTAAAAACAAGGGATTAGGACACAAATATCTCAATCTCAAAATTCCAGTGTCCCACAACCTCTGATCTTCTAACACAATTCAAAAGATGGAACTCGGATCCAATGAATGATTATAGTTCATATCTCAATCAATTCATGCTTTATAAATTAAATCACATAATCATGTAATTCAAATAATTCTCAATCAATAAAGCATGCTCGCATCGTATTTAATAAATCAATTAAATACCTCAAACACATGCGAGAAGCCAATACAAGCAGACTCAATCTACCCCGCTCTCTTCTAAATTCAGTCCAAGATCTTAATGCTTTGATACCACTTAATGTGAGGCCTCGATTCTAATCATAATCTTAGAGTAAATCAATTGATCAAAACAATTAAACAATAAGGATTAAGACATCAAAACATTTTTTTTTTGAAATGAATAGTGCCCGCTCGATCGGTAAGATCTTACCGATCGAGCGGCCAAAGAATTCTAAAGCCACTGCCCAAAAATCAGGATGCCCGCTCAATCGGTGAAATCTTACCGATCGAGCGGACACAAAATGTCCAGTTCTCTGACTCGGTACAGGGGTGCTCGCTCGATCGGTAAGATTCAGCCGATCGAGCGAGATGCTCTGTACCAGAAAAATTCTGGTTTTTCTTCTTTAATTCCAACTCAACTCAAACCATACAATAATAACATAAAATCCCAATCAACAAGATACAAAGGATTAGGTCTAGAGTTATACAATCCTCACAAATACATGCATAAAAATCCATCTAGTTCGGACTTATTCAATACAAAAAGGAGTTCGAATACATAAACGACTCCTAACATCCAAGCCTCACTCTATCCTCTCAACCATCTAGCCATGCTGCCTCTGACTCGGTCCTGCCCCAACTGTTGCCAAGTACACATACAAACAAAGACAACAGCCGGATAATCCGGTGAGAATAATATTCCCAGTAAAAGAGACTAGCATACAATATCACATAATATATCAAAACATGATATATAATCAAATTCCACATATACCTCAAGTAATTCATTCAATTGCGGAATTAAAATGATATGCATGACTTTAAAACTTCTAGATTATCAGACTCAGATAATCAAAAGGAATTCTTTTTTCTTTCTTCGGTTTGGGATCCCGAGGTTAAAATATTCAACAATCACACCAAACTCCCCTTTCGAGGTGGATGAGATATATTTTAATCCTCTAGACTCTAGGGCATTATAGTGAGTTAATCGACACTTGTAGTAAATCTCCTACCAAGGCCACTCAACTATAATCTCCAGATCGTCTAATTCAAAATGAATAATCAATCGGTTCAAAATGAATGCATATGAAATCTCATGCATTCAAATATCTATTCAATCATAAGTTTAATAAGCATATAAACATGCAATATGTGATTTCTTCTAGGATACTCGAATCAATTCGGATTCAAGTTAATCGTCCTATTTCATTCCAAAGTCGTCTTATACCTTCTTGTCGTTCACAATCTTCAATCTGTAAAACAACAAATCTCAATTCAATATCTATTCAAGTTCTACGATCGATAAGTAAGAAGTCGATACTATACCGCCTCAATCTTCCAAACTGACCGAAACTGCAATCTCACAACTCCAAGGACTTCGAATCAATCTAACAGAAGAAGTCACAAGATCAATATCGATAGCAAAACCTCATCAAACTCAGTATAATCAAATCAATAGAAACGATATCCCGAAACTCAAACTGATGGCATAACGGCTATAAACTGATCAACCCGAAATTACAGACAGCAGAATATCAATTCCAAATACTCAAACCAATCATCTAACATCATTTCCAAGTCAAACCCAACACATCTCAAAAATCTAAGTTTCAAAAATCATAAGAAAAATCATATCAAATCCGATCTTCGATATATCTCCGAACCGTCTTAGATATACTATCACAGCAACCTCAAGAACATCCTCTTCGAATATCAATCAATTCTAAAGACATCCAAAAATTCAAGCCTCGTAGAAATAAGAGAAACTTACTTTCAAACGGAGCACTCGATGCTGTGATCGCAGATATCTACTCGAGATTGAATTCCAACGGACGGATCGAGATAAAAATGAAATCACAAAAGCTTGGGGAAGCTTTTGTCGCTTCAATGGAGGAGGGAACGGTTGGAGGTGATGAAGGGATGAAGTGAAGACTTAGAAAAAGTCTCAACCTTATAAAAAAATCCATCTTTGCGTTTTAGTCCCTGAAATTTCCAAAAATTGCAAAATGGTCCCTGATTAATAAAAATCGGCTCTCAAATTCTGAAATCACATAATATCTCAAATAACATCAATTAAGATAAAAACGGGGCATTACAGCAGTGGATCTGGGAAACTGGAGTTGCTCATGTACAATCTGGAAAATTAATGGGATCCCTTGTAACCATGCTTGTGCTGCTATTGAGTCAAAGTGTTTGTCAATATATGACTTTTCTGACTCTTGCTACAAAGTTGAAAATTATCGGAGAGCTTATGCGGCAGTTGTCAATCCAATCCCTACATTTGATTTCAATGTTGATTTACCACATTCTAATGGCAATATAATTAGACCTCCGGATGTCCGATCGCAGCCAGGATGTAGAAGGACACAAAGATTCCTGTCTCAAGTAAAGAAACGTGTTACCAAGTGCGCACGGTGTCACAAACCAGGGCATAACCGTAGAAAATGAAAGGAAGCAATATAGTATGTGGATGGGCTATTTTTGTTGGTCATAATCACAGAACATGCAAAGAAGCAATATATTATGTAGATGGGATATTTTTTTTGTTACAATCACAAGACATGCAAAGAAGAAATATAGTTGATATATGGGGCTATTTTTGTCAGTACTCATACGCTATAGATTATATATTTTGGGTAATCATATGTCTTGAGATACCTTGTGTTGTTTTCATGTTAAATGTAATGAATATGTAGCACATACTGGTGCTTATTATACCACAATTATTTTTGGTGTATTGATCGGATGCATAACTGTGTTGGTGAAGTTGGTAGTGTATTTGGTAGTTTGGGTGAAGTTGATATTCTATTTGGTAATGTTGATGAAGTTGGTACTGTATCATGGATATAAGAACGTTTTTTATTTCATTTGCTACATAGTGTACTACTTATCTATGTAACTGATACTGCACATAGGCACTATTATACTTAATTTGAAAGCTGATGTACTAAGGATCAATATACTTGGTACTACCATTTTGATGATGCCCAACACCAAAATGGAAAACGTGTGGACGATGTACCACATTTAACTAAACAGCATACTACATTTAGGACAAATTATACTTAATTTGCAAGCACAAGTACTACGAATCAATATAATTGGTACTGTGGCTCAAAAAAAAAATTGGTACTGTTTTTTTGAAGATGCACCAGCACCACAATGAAAAACATGTATGGAAGATGTACCAAATATTACAAAGTAGCATACCACATTAAGGCAATATTATACTTCATTTTCAATCTAAGGTACTACGGAGAAATATAAATGATACTGCTTTTCGGACAATATTATACTTCATTTTCAAGCTAAGGTACTACGGATCAATATAAATGATACTGCCTTTCGGACGATGCATCAACACCACAATGAAAAACATGTATGGAAGATGTACCAAATATTACCAAGTATCATACCACATTAAGGCAATATTATACTTAATTTTCAAGCTAAGGTACTACAGATCAATAAAAATGATACTTCATTTCGGACAATATTATACTTCCTTTTCAAGATAAGGTACTACAGATCAATATAAATGTTAATGCCATTCGGACGATGCATCAGCACCACAATGGAAAATATGTATGGACAATGTACCAAATATTACGAAGTAGCATACCACAATAAGGCAATATTATACAAGATTTTGAAGCTAACGTACTACGGATCAATATAATTGGTACTTCCTGTCGGAAGATGCACCAGCAGCACTGTGGAAAACATGTACGAAAGATGTACCAAATATTACAAAGCAGCATACCACAATAAGGAAATATTATACTTCATTTGAAAACTAAGGTACTACGGATCAATATAAATGGTACTGCCTTTCGGACGATGAACCATCAGCACAATGGAAAACATGTATGGAAGATATACCAAATTTTACAAAGGATCAAACCACAATAAGACAATATTATACTTCATTAGAATGCATAAACATGTGATAGTCATGATTGATACTACAATATTAGACATTTTATAAGTAAACATGTGTTAAATAACATTGATGTTACAAAATTTGGACATTGGATACATAGATAAGATTGTTTTAACCATAAATGTTACAAACATATACAATGATCGAATACATATGCATGTGTTTGGTCATCACCATATATGCAAATAAATTAGACATTAAAATGCATAAACATGTGATAATCATCACTGAAACTACTATAGTAGACATTTTATGTGTAAACATGTGTTAATCATGTGGTACATCATCCGCAAATATTTTCCATTGTGGTGATGGTGCATTGTCAAAAAGGCAATACAAATTATATTGATATGTAGTACATGAGCTTGCAAATGAAGTATAATAATGTCTGATTGTGGTTTAAGAATTGGTTAAATGTGGTACATCTTCCATACATGTTTTCCATTGTGGTGCTGGTGCATTCTCAAAAAGGGAGTACAACTTATATTGATATGTAGTACATGCGCTTGCAAATGAAGTATAATCATGTCTGATTGTGGTATACAAATTGGTTAAATGTGGTACATCGTCCATCATGTTTTCCATTGTGGTGCTGGTGCATTGTCAAAAAGGCAGTACAAATTATATTGATATGTAGTACATGCGCTTGCAAATGAAGTATAATAATGCCTGATTGTGGTATAAGAATTGGTTAAATGTGGTACATCGTCCATACATTTTCCATTGTGGTGCTAGTGCATTGTCAAAAAGGCAGTACAAATTATATTGATATGTAGTACATGAGCTTGCAAATGAAGTATAATAATGCCTAATTGTGGTATAAGTATTTGTTAAATGTGGTACATCGTCCATTCATTTTTTCCATTGTGGTACTGGTGCATTGTCAAAAAGGCAGTACAAATTATATTTATATGTAGTACATGAGCTTGCCAATAAAGTATAATAATGTCTGATTATGGTATAAGAATTGGTTAAATGTGGTGCATCGTCCATACATGTTTTCCATTGTGGTGATGGTGCATTGTCAAAAAGGCAGTATAAATTATATTGATATGTAGTACATGCGCTAATGAAGTATAATAATTCCTGATTGTGGTATAAGAATTGGTTAAATGTGGTACATCGTCCATACATTTTTTCCATTGTGGTGCTGGTGCATTGTCAAAAAGGCAGTACAAATTATATTGATATGATGAGCTTGAAAATGAAGTATAATAATGCCTAATTGTGGTATAAGTATTTGTTAAATGTGGTACATCGTCCATACACTTTTTCCATTATGGTGCTGGTGCATTGTCAAAAGGCAGTACAAATTATATTGATATGTAGTGCATGAGCTTGCAAATAAAGTATAATAATGCCTGATTGTGGTATAAGAATTGGTTAAATATGGTACATCGTCCATACATAGATAGAAGAAACATAATACAGACGATTGCAGTAATACAATAGAAGAAACATGAAGCATAATATAGACTATTTGCAGTATCAGTTACATAGATAAGTAGTACACTATGAAGCAAATCAAGTAAAAAAACGTTCTTATATCCCTGATACAGTACCAAATTCATCAACAACACAGTTATGCATCCGATCAATACACCAAAAATAATTTTGGTATAATAAGAACCAGTATGTTCAACCAAACTACAAAATAAACTACCAAAAATCATTGTCCACTCCATTATCATTTCTGTCAACTCATTTTACTCAAACCATATTTGTCACTTAGGATGGCTGCAGCAACGTATGCTCTTATACCGTCTATTTTGCAATCAGTCTGATGATTCCATGTAAACGGGTCATCACGAGCATAGCACTTTGCCCATAGGCAAGTAAACACACCATAATTGGGATTAGGCCCTTGGACTCTACACTTTGGGAATCCCACGGTGCAATTGGAAAGGTCAAGGTCCTTGAACAGCCTCAAGTATCCTAATAGAAATTCAACCTGGACACAAATCGAATTATTGTAATAGTGAACTAATTGCATCACATAATGAGGGAGGTACAATAATGAAATACTTACAAACTGTCTCGCACTTGTCCTGTCATATGGGCTGTCTATTGAGTTCCTCACCACAAATTCCTTTTTTTCACTATTCCACACAAGCAGAAACCAATGGGATCTCACACCAGTAGGGAATAATACATATCTTCATATCTTCATTACTTCCTTATTTAGATCGTGTAACTTCACCATGGTACTATTCGTACACTTCGAGAGGAAGTCCATGTATTTATGATCCTCAAGTGATTTGTTCTTGTAATGCTCACCAAGTACTTTTAATACATCACGCTACGAAAAATATTTAAATTGTCAACAATCAATTTTAATACTTAAATAAATAAATATAAGAACAGTGAATGAAATACGGTTAATTAAAAAGGTAACCATACAAACCTGAACCCAAGGTTGAACCGTATAAATGGGGAGGTCGTGGTTATTGGAGCGACTCAAAATTTTCAGGTAGCATTCTATTATCTCTTCCCGGACATCTTTGCCAAATAACAGATCACATAAATGAGGTCTTTCCACTGATATGTATGAGTCATTCATGTTAGAATAGGTGCCCGTCGAGCCAATGTGTTGGCCGATGGTCCTTGAGAGAACTTTTATATGACAATCTTTATTTTAATAATATTTTACATTATTTAATTTGGCACATCTTTATCTTTATACCCATGCTAGCTACATAGATAAAGCCTTGAATATACAAATAGTATAAAGAATATGAGATGGTCATGTGATGACTATCATGAAACTCATATTTGGAATACTGTATATTCTAAATTGTTCCTAGTCGATTCAGCTGCCATAAAGAAGGATAAAGGCCGCTCGAGCTTGAGACTAGTATTTGCGATATGAGTACCATGTTTTATTGGTAGGGGACATGGAGATGTCCAAGCATGCAAATAGGTGCTCCTTGTAGAGTGCACTGAACAACCCTCCCTAAAGGACTTTCCAAGTGGTTCTCACTTATCGAGTGGAGAAGTCATAGTTTATGGTTGTACACCACTAGTCCTTATGACCCGGGACAACATGGAGACTCTATATGCTAGTGCTTCACTTTGACTTGTTTACCGACTCATCTGGGGTCATCAGGTGGCAATGTTGGGTGTTGTATCGAAACATATAGGAGTCAATGCATTGTAGTCGGGGATTCACCGCTTACCTACGGGTATGGATATCCTATGTGATCTCATGCATTCGTAGCTTGAAATCTCTGATGAGAGTAGGTGGTAATTAAGAAAGGGGTTTCTTTAATTACACCTTCGATGCAACTACAGCATGACACATAGTTATCGATTCAATGACAACTCTCGATAAACCAATGGTTGTCGAATCGGTCGGGATATATGAGTTGAAGGGACCGTACTGTACGCTAACCATAATTGATTGGTTCTTGCAGGCACTATCATTTGATACCTAGGGAGTCATGTAAGCGATGCTGCTAGACATTTACATGACTGGTTGGGTACTATCAGACTTGAGTTTTCTGACGTTCTTGTTATCAATGTGTTGATCAATAAGAATGGAGCTATATAGGGTATGCTCATATAAGAGACTTTTTGATCCCTAATCACATGGAGATGTGAACCCACTGCTAGTTATATCAGTGAAACATTAAGGGTCACACAAGTACTAGCTTTCTAGATCCCGTTGAGATTGAAATAAGTTCAATGTGTTGAACAACTTATAAAGGAGTTTATAAGTAAAATAAATTAGAAGTTTGACTTCTAAATTGGAGATTAAATGGAATAAGTAACTTTTAATTTGTGAATGTATTCCAAGATTAAAAGTTGACTTAAAATAATTAGTTTATGAAAATGGTGATTTTCTAAACTATTATTTTGAACTTAGTTAATTAATTCAAGTGTTGAATTAATTTAACACTAGTAGACATTTTAATGTACAATAATTAAATTAATTCAAGTGTTGAATTAATTAAACACTATTGAGTCTTGTAGAGCTCAAATTAATATACTGTTGAATAATTATATGCTAGTGGATTTGAATGAGTTCAAGTTAGATTTAATTAATTATTTAAACTTAATTGGGTTTAAGTTTAATGTTTAATTAAATAAGTTCATAAAACATATATATATATTATATATATATTCGGAATATATATATATATATATATGCATATATAATATGTGTGTGATGAAATTTGAAGGGTTGGAAGAGTGGATGCAATTTTTCATGCAAGTCTTGCACTTTTCTATGCATGGTTTTAATTGTATCTATTTAATCCTTCTCCATTAATATATTATACACACATTCATATATTGATTCCATTCTAGAGGAGAAGTGGCCGAACACTCCATCTACAATATTCTCCAAGTTTTTCTTTCATTTTTGAGGAAGAAAGAAAAGGATATCTCAATGAAAAATTCTCTAAATATTCTAGTGCATATTTAGAGCGGATCTAGATCTTCTAGTCGTGGACCTAATTCGAAGGCTTGAATTGTTGAATCCATTTTGAGCAAGCTGTGCTCTTGGAAGCTTGTAGATAGTTTCTACCACTTCAAGAGCCTAGTTGTTTATCAACTTGGTTGGAGCCATAAATCAATCTTTGAGATTGATAGGTAAAACTTCTAAACACCCTATGGTTGTTTTGATTTTGAATGCTACACAAGTGCTCGGATCTCTTTTGATAAAAATTTTAATATTCCGCTGCGTTTCCGGGCACGAGTTAACCAATCCCCTTCAGTGGTATCAGAGCCTAGGTTACTCTTTTGTGTAGCATTTGATGGATATTATATTGAAGTAAATTTCTAACCGCATGAGAAAATCAAGATTTATCAATTTTTGGGGCTGTTTTTATAAAATATTTTTATTTTGGTTTCGGGCAGCCTATGGGCTGCCCGAGGGGGTTCTAGGGGCAGCCGTGGGTTGCCCCATACTTTTTAATAATAAAAAATATATGTATTTTTGGCCGAAATCCGGCGACGGTGCTTTGGCAACGACTATGACGACTTTGGTATTAAAAAAGGTGTTTTGGAATATCATGTGTCATAGGCCCTAAATTGTTAAATATATTATAGTTGATTTTTATAAAAAATTTAAACTTTATAATATGTGATTTTTCTCATAAAATAAATATTTAAAGTGTGACTTTTATTATTTATAGTAAATTGTGATTTACAAGAAATTCAATTATAAATAAATTAATTTGAAAGTAAACAAAGGTGTTTGTTTATTTTGTTAATTTATTTTATAATTGTGGTGGTTAGTGATTGGACCAAGATATATAATAATTGATCAATTGATTATTGAGATAATTAATTGATGGTGTATGATATGAGATATTATGCATGAAGGATGATCAAAAGCCCAAGATCAATTTGCTAGGTGTATGCTAGGATATTTTTGTGTTGAATTGTTGTAATAATGATCAAATTATAAAGTGAGCTTGGTTTATAGCCCGTTTCCATCCCATGAAATGTATTCCTATTTGCCATGGATATTTTAATGTAAAATATTTGATAGCGGAAGTTCAAGATTGGAAGATGGTGGGCCATGATGAATTATGAAGAACCAAGACATGTAAATATTGGAAGCTTATGTAATTGTTGCATTTGCATCCCATGCATTCCCTAGGATTGGACTTAGGCCCGTGTTTGGCTCACACGGGCCGAATAGTTTTGGGGCGATTGATCATCCTTGTTGATTTAATATTTATAATATATGCTTGATATATTATAAATAATGAGTATGTACGTTATTATTTTATAATAACAAAGTTGTATGAATCCGGCAAACATACGATCAAACATGGCGATTTTTAAAAATTAATGATGAGACCTTTTCAAAATTAAAAACCCTCATTTTGAATTAGATTCAAAATTTATATCAAGCCCGAAAAGGGAAATTATAAATTTGTTTATAATTTCCATGTCTTCCATCGACAATGGATGCATGACGAACGCTACCCGTATTCAATGCTCGGCTCATTTTATTGGGGGGGGGCTTGGATGCAGGAAAGCTGTGACATCCATTGACATGGTGATGTGAACTACGTGGAACTCCTATGACTTCAGCTCATATTATTGGGGAACAAATGGCGACCGTCCATTAAGGTTCGATATCGATGGGTAAGGTTTGACACGTAAAGATGAACGACGTCATATTATTGGGTCCTAATCAAGTGTGAGACAAAAGTTTACGTAAGGGTTGCATGGAGATGCAATTGAAAACTACCTTTTAGGAATTGTGATTGGCTGATTTTTTTCGGGATCATGATTGGCTAATTGGACCTTATGTACCTACTGAGGAAAGAAGTTTTCCGTTTTCACTAGAGGGTAGTGATAATGTCAAAACAGTGGGAGTAAAAATTTATAAAGTTAAAGTCCATACTTTATATCTTATTAAATATTTTAAAATAGTCATTGACATTTATCTGTTATTATTTTTCAGTACAAAGTTTTTGACAATGTCATCAATTCGCAATCCGCTATCTACAATACTCGACAAACATTTACTGACCGGTCCAAATTACCTCGATTGGCTAAGAAATCTGAAAATCGTCTTGAACTCGGAGAGGACTGCATATACACTTAATGAGTCGCCCCCTGATAAGGCTCCGACTGATTGTAGCCCTGAAGAGCTACAGACTTACAAGGATTGGTGTGACCATGACTTGAAAGCCAAGTGTTATATGCAGGCTTTTATGAATGATGAGCTTCAGCGACGTTTTGAGAGTGCAAAGCATGCTGCTAACATTCATTTTCATCTCAAAGAACTCTTTGGTGAACAAACACGCCCACTTCGACATGCGATTGTGAAGGAGCTAATCACTTTGCGCATGCGAGATGGGGCTTCGGTCCATGAGCATGGCCTGAAGTTGATTGGGCTCGTGGAGAAACTCGTTAGCATGGATCTTGTGCTACCAACTGAGTTGACCACAGACGTGTTGCTCTTGTCACTGCCTAGCTCATTTGATCCTTTTGTGGTGAATTTCAACATGAACAAGTTAGATCCAACCCTTGAGGAGTTGGTTAACATGCTTGTTACGTTTGAATCCACAATCAAAAAGGAGAAGCCGGTTCTTTATGTGGGATCTTCATTTGGTTCAAATAATAGACCACGTGGGAAGGGAAAGAAGCGTTCTTTCCATGCTCCCAAAAAAAATGTGCCCTTGAAGAGGCAAGCTCCGAGCCCCGTTGTGGTAGCCACACCAGTTAAGGCTAACAAGACTAATGACGTCTGTCATCATTGCAAGAAACCTGGACATTGGAAGCGTAATTGCAAATAATATCTTGACCAGAATAGTTTTGGAAAATGTATGTTCTACATTGAAGTAAACATTTCACTTAACTCTTCTTTTTGGGTATTAGATACCGGCTGTGGCTCACATCTCTGTAATGATTTGCAGGTGATGGCAAGAAGTAGGAGACTTAGGGATGGTGAGACCTTCTTGAGAATGGGCAATGGGGCAAGAGTTGCTGCCAAAGCTATTGGAGATGTTTACTTATTGTTGGACAATGATTTTAAGTTATGTTTGAGAGGTTTTTTGTTTGTACCAGATTTGGTGAAAAACATTGTTTCCATTTCTATGCTTGATAAAGATGAATATTTGTAACACCTGGAAATTTTTATACGTAATTTCGCATGCATAATTAGGGAAAATAATTATTTAAAATTTATATTTGGGTTAAATGACATTTATGTGTTATTATGTGAATTATATGCATGATTTAAATTTATTTTAGCATTTAACCTGCAATTATTGTTTTTTTAGATTTTTGAGTAAATAAGTTATTTGATCATGTAGACGGGACCGTGGACGGACGAGATATCAAATTTTGAGCCAAAAATATTTTATGAGATTTTATGAGCCTTAAAAATAATATTTTAAGATATTTTGTCAAGAAAATTTTTGTATTTAATTATATATTTATTTAAGGGTTTATTTTTAGCCAAAATAAGTCATTTTAATGACTTTATTAAATTTTAAAAATCCTCTAAATTATTATTTCGGGATTTTTGGTTTTATTATCAGATTAATAAGTTATTATTGAGTTTTTAAATATTTATTTAGGTATGATTTTATCTCAAATTAGTTATTATCCTAATTTAATCCTATTTATAAAATTTTAAAACTAAAACCTATCCTACCCTACCCTAACCCCATTCAGCCGACAAACCCCTCTCCTCCACCTCCTTCCTCACGTTTCAACAGAGAACCAAGCCTCCATAGCAGATCCTTCAAGGATTCTTCAAGTTCTTGGTCCGTTTGCCGTCTCGGAGCCCTGTATACGCGTAAATCTTCGTAATAATTAACAAGGCATGTTTAGTTCTTTTTCTTGAACACCATATAAGCTATTAATCATGAACGATGTTTTTATTTCAGATTTCTCCTAATTATTTCGAAATTATGCAAGTTTTTGGTTGTTTGATGCATATATATGAGAATTCATGATCACAACTCATGTTTTGATTTGAATGGTTCGGTCCAGAGGGTCGGGCTGTTGGAAAACTGGCGAGTTCCCAGACCAATTACGATTGATACCCGGTGCAGCGGAAGTTTAAAAATTTTCATGGAACGTTTCCATGGTATGGGTATCAACCGTTCATCGATTGAATTACGTGTGTGTAAAATTTAAATAACAATTAAATAAATTTTACCTCAAATCTCGCAACGAGATTAATGGACACCAACAGAACAATTCTGCTCTTGTTGTCTCTCCCTGGAACCGATGAACGCCTTCAATCAGGTCCACGAACAGAGGTTTAATCCCTCTGATAGATTGCACTAGAAAATCTATCAGAAGTTTTCTGCGAAGAGAATACACGAATTTGATTCGTTATTCCTTACTGTGATTCAAAATCACAGACCGGAATTTCTCTGTGACAGAGCAAGGGGGCGGCCGAAGTATTATTTGAGAGAGCTAGGGTTTTTCGATTTTTGCTCTCAAAAATTATGACCTGTTGTGTGTAATTTCTGTACTGAAATAACTTATTTATAATGCAGGCCACTAACACCTTAGGGCCCATTAGTCATAAGCTGGGGCCCGACAAGCAAAGCCCGCTCGTTCAGAAATTAATATAAAATTCATCGTGACTCCGATTGATGAAACGATTTCACCAATGTGCACAGAAACCATTTCTGCACGTTTTAAAGTCAAAATAAATTTTCCTGAATCCGAATTCAGTGGTTTCCAAAAATGTCCATCCCTATGTCATTTTAGGAAATCCTACTCCCTTACTCTTATTTAAGAAGTCCAACTCCTTAGTTCATTAAATTTAACTCTTTAAATTTAACTATCTCAACGGGGATTAAAACTCCATTACACTGTGTGACCCTCAATGGTTCAGGGATACAGCTAGCCGTGGGCTCACAACTCCTTGTGACTCGGAACAACACTTTCCGACTTGCCCAACGAATCATGGTAAAGCGCCTAGCAACATCGCCCCATGATTCCCTAGGTATCACTGATAGTGCCTACAAGAACCAGTAGATTTTGGTTAACGTACAGTACGGTCCCTTCATCCATATATCCCGATCGAATCAACAACCATTGGTATATCGAGAGTCGCTCAAGATTCGATAACTATGCAATACATCTTGAAGATCAAATTAGTGACATCGCATGTGCTACTAAGAAACCATTTCTTAAATCACATCAAGTACTCTGGCCAGAGATTTGTCACACTAATATCTCCTCAGATCGCATAGGATATCCACACTCGCAAGTATGTGGTGAATCCTTGACAACAATGCATTGACTCCTATATGTGTCGTAACTGTACCCAATCTCGACACCTGATGACCCCCATAGAGTCGGTAAACGAGTCAAAGCACAGCACTAGCATATAGAGTCTCCATGATGTTTCAAGTCGTAAGGACTAATGGTGTACAACCAAAACCGCGGACTTTATCCACTCGATAAGTGATAACCACTTGGAAAGTCCGGATAGGGTAGTTCGACTATTCATCCTATGAATATCCATTTGCATGCTTCGAACATCTCCATGTTCCCTACCAATGAAACGTGGTACTCCGCATCGCAAATGCTAGTCTCAAACTCGAGCGATCCTTATCCTTATTATCGGACGGCTCAATCGACTAGGAACGGTTTTAGAATATACAGTGACTATAAGATGTATTTCATGATAGACATCTCCATGTTCTACCACATCTTACATACACTATAGTATATTCAAGGTCTTTATCAAAACAACAATAGTATATCACAATATAACAATATGAAGTAATATAAAGTCATTGCCATAAAAGTGTAAATAATATTAAACAAAAGATTGTTTATACAAAGAGTCAACAAAGCCCATAGCCACACAGTTGGCTCACTGGGCACCCACTCTTACAATCTCCCACTTGCCCTATAGCCAACTAGTCATACTACGTAGACCCATTGCTTCGCGATGTTTGTCAAACAATGGTCCTGGCAAAGGCTTAGTAAGTGGATCAGCGATATTGTCTGCAGGGGCCACTCGTTCGACACTGATGTCTCCTCTTTCCACAATCTCCCGGATTATGTGGTATTTCCTCAGTACGTGTTTGGATCTTTGATGAGACCTTGGTTCCTTTGCTTGAGCAACGGCACCCGTGTTGTCGCAGTACACCGGGACTGGACCAACAAATTCAGGAATGACGCCCAACTCTTGGACGAAATTCCTCATCCAAACGGCCTCTTTAGCAGCAGCTGATGCTGCAATGTATTCAGCCTCAGTGGTGGAATCCGCTGTGGTGTCCTGCTTGGAACTCTTCCAAGAGACAGCACCACCATTGAGCATGAACACAAATCCAGAGGTTGACTTCGAGTCATCCACATCACTTTGGAAGCTAGAGTCGGTATAGCCTTCCAGTTTGAGTTCTCGTCCTCCATAAACCATGAACATATTCTTAGTCCTTCGCAAGTACTTAAGAATGTCCTTCACGGCTTTCCAATGCATTTGACCAGGATTAGACTGATATCTGCTCGTGACACTCAGAGCAAATGCTACATCCGGTCTGGTAGATATCATCCCATACATGATACTACCTATAGCTGACGCATATGGTACATGTGTCATATTCTCTATCTCTGCATCAGTCTTGGGACACATAGACTTGGATAGAGAAACTCCATGACACATGGGTAGATGTCCTCTCTTGGACCCATCCATTGAAAACCGTTTCAATATGGTATCGATGTAGGTTGATTGAGTGAGTCCTATCATTCTCTTAGATCTATCCCTATAGATCTGTATCCCAAGAATGTAGGATGCCTCACCCAAATCCTTCATCGAAAATCTACCTGATAACCATATCTTTGTTGACTGCAACATCCCTACATCATTCCCAATGAGTAGGATGTCATCAACATAAAGTACTAAGAATGTCACCGCATCCTTAACTACTTTCTTGTACACGCAAGGTTCCTCCGGGTTCTTGATGAAACCAAAATCTTTTATTGTTTCATCAAATTTCTGGTTCCAACTTCTTGATGCTTGTTTTAGACCATAAATTGATCTCTGAAGCTTGCATACCTTATGCTCGCTTCCCATGGATGTGAACCCCTCAGGCTGCTTCATATAGATTTCCTCCTTAATGTCTCCATTAAGAAAAGCAGTCTTCACATCCATTTGCCATATCTCATAGTCATACCATGCAGCTATGGCAATTAGGATTCTTATGGACTTGAACATTGCGACTGGTGAAAAGGTTTCATCATAGTCAACTCCTTGCCTTTGAGTATAACCTTTCGCCACCAATCGCGCCTTGTAAGTCAATATCTTACCATCAGGCCCAAGCTTTCTTTTGTAGATCCATTTACACCCTATTGGAACAATTCCATCGGGAGGATCCACTAAAGACCAGACTTGGTTAGTATGCATCGAATCCAATTCTGATTGCATAGCTTCAAGCCATAAATTCGAATCCGCATCAGAAATTGCTTCCTTGAAGCTTCTTGGATCACATCCAATGTCGGGTTCATCTTGACCCTCTTCAAGAAGAAGACCATATCGAACTGGAGGTCTAGAAGTCCTCTCGGATCTTCTAGGTGCAGGCGTGTCCAGCAATGGTTCCTGAGGTGTGGGATCGTTATTTTGTATTTCGGGTTCTTCTCGAACTTCTTCGAGTTCCATCATCTCGCCTTTCTTATCCAATAAGAACTCCTTCTCCAAGAAGGTGGCATTCCGTGAAACAAACACCTTTGTTTCAGCAGGATAATAGAAATAATATCCGATTGAATTCTTCGGATACCCCACAAAATAACACAAGCTGGATCGACTATCCAACTTATCTCCCACTGTCCGCTTCACGTAAGCAGGACATCCCCAAATCCTCAAGTATGAATACTTAGGAGCTTTGCCATTCCATAACTCGTATGGTGTTTTGTCCACTGCTTTAGTGTGGACGTTATTCAACAACAATACCGCCGTTTCAAGCGCATAGCCCCAAAACGAAGGTGGAAGCTCAGTGAAGCTCATCATGGATCGAACCATGTCCAACAAAGTTCGATTACGACGCTCCGATACACCATTAAGCTGTGGTGTCATAGGAGGAGTCCACTGAGAGAGAATCCCATTCTCTTTTAGATAGTCCAAAAACTCGGTACTCAAGTATTCTCCACCTCGATCCGATCGAAGTGCTTTAATACTTTTACCTAGCTTGTTTTCTACTTCAGCCTTGAATTCTTTGAACTTTTCAAATGCTTCAGACTTATATTTCATCAAATATAAATACCCATACCTTGAATAATCATCAGTAAAGGTAATGACGTAGGTGTGGCCATGTTGAGTCTCTACTCTAAATGGACCACAAACATCTATATGGATCAAATCCAACAGATTTTGTCTACGCTCAGGTTTCCCCTTAAAAGGAGATTTAGTCATTTTTCCTTTTAGACAAGATTCACAAGTAGGTAGAGAGTTAATATCAGACATATCAAACATGCCCTCTCCCACTAGCTTGTTCATCCTTCTTGAGAAATATGACCTAGCCTAGCGTGCCATAGGTTTGCCGGGTTTTGACTATCGTTTTTCCTTTTGTTTGTTGTAGCCGGTTTATCAACATAATTCATTGGAACGTCTTTTAGTTTTAAGTTGTATAGATCGTTTTCAAATTGTCCATTTCCAATTAAACATTCATTCTTGTAAATATTGCAAATCTCATTCACAAAATTGCAAGAATAACCATCTCTATCTAGCATAGAAACAGAAATAATGTTTTAATTAAATCTGGAACAAATAAAACATCTATCAAAAGTAACTTAAAACCGTTCTGCAAAAAATAAATATTTCCCATAGCTATGGATTTAACTCTGGAACCATTCCCGAGCCTTGACTGGGTCTCACCCATCCTTATCCTATTACTTCTTGTTATCATTTGCAACTCATTGCAAATATGAGATCTACATCTGGTATCCAATACCCAAGAAGTAGTATTAAGAAAAACATTTATTTCAATGTAAAACATACCCTTTGCAGTTCGCAACTGCTTGGGGTATTCCTTGCAGTTACGTTTCCAATTACCGGGTTTCTTGCAGTGATGGCAAACTTGTTTAGACTTGTCCAATTTTGCATGTAACATTTGGCCTTGAGATCATGGTCCAACCATTTCTCTAATTCGGCCAACCTTTCGGCAGTTACATCAGCCGGGGCTGTTTTCGGAGAAGCCTTTTCTAACACTTAGAAAATCTTTTTCCGAACTTAGGACAATCTTAACTTATGGAATCATTCTGTATTGTTTGCGTCAATAAGTTTGTTTTGTTGGAGAACAGAAACATGTGGATTACTGAGATAAAACAGACAATTATCGATGATTGTTTAAATAATTTACTAAGACATAAAATTGGCGAATTTTATTTTATGAATCTCACTCCCACTATTTTAACGATTTCACCACCCTCTAGTGAAAACGGGAAACTTTTTCCTTAGTGAGAACATGGAGTCCAATTGACAAACTTATGGTCCCGAATAATATCAGCCAACCATAATTCTCAAAAGGTAGAGCCCAATTGCTTCCAAAGCAACCCCCATGTGTTTACCTCATGTCCAATAAGGGCCCAATAATATGACGCCGTTTAAAGTGACATGTCAAGATGACCCATCAATATTAAGTTGTGGTGGACGGTCGCCATGTGGATCCCCCAATAATATGAGCCGATCCCATGGGAGTTCCACCCAACTTACAACATTTGTCGATCCAATGTACAGCTTTCCGACGGACGGGCCCCCCAAATAATATGAGCCGGACCGTATCCGCGGGTAGCATCACATACATTGACCGTTGATGGAAGGTGGGAACATTTAAACAAATTTAAATTTCCTTTATTTATCTTGATATAAATTTTAAATCATATTTAAAATGAGGGATTTTTAATTATAAAAATATTTGTCTCATCATATTCATTTTATTGCATGCTTGCCGGATTCACGCAATTTATGTCTAAACATGCATACAATCATAATATCAAATATTATATAGGATGATCGATTCCATTTCTAATTGACCCGTGGTTGCCAATCACGGGTCTTAGTCCAATCCTAGGTAATATGCAGTATGCAAATGCAATCCTATTACATATGCTTCCAATTTACATTTCTTCAGTCTTCATTGTCTGCTGGGCCCACCATCTTCAAATCTTGATCTCCCACTAAATCTAATGTATTTACAATAAATAACAATGACAAGTAGGGGATACATTTTTAGGGGGTGGGAACGGGCTATAAACCAAGCCCACTTTTATTACATATGACATTCATATCGGGCCATAAACCAGGCCCATTAATAAAACCAACAACAATAAAGACAAAATGTAAATTCCTAACATACACCTACAAAATTGGTCATGGCAATCGATCATCCTTATCCAATAACATTTAATTCAAAATTAATTTATTGGATAACATGCTGTGGCAATTCAAATTTAAACAAGATAAAATCATATTTTATATATAAAATCACATTTCACATATAAAATCATATTTTATCTCCATATCAAATAAAATCATATTTTACTCAATATATCATAAGATCATATCTTATCATCAATTGTACCAAAATAATTGATTTCAAAATTCAATTTACGGATAAAATATTAAAATTTCCAAAAATTCAAATTTATCCAAAATCAATTTTAAAATTTACGGACTCGAACAATTCGATCCGAAATCTCGTGAACCAATCAAAAACAATTTTTGACCGGACCAAAAATAAAATTTTAACATATTAAAATTAATTTTTAATAAAATATTAATTTTTCCCGCGGGCCACCCGGGACACTCCCGGGTTGGCCCGCACCCGGGGCGCGGGCCGGGGCAGCCCGGCTGCCCCCTTAGGGCAGCAACGCTTGCTGCCCTGGCGGCGCCTGGCGCCGCCCTGGGCGGCGCCGAGCGCGGCCCTGCGCAGCGCCCAGCGCTGCGCTGGGCAGCGCCGTGCGCCGCCCTGGGCGGCGACGGTCGCCGCCCTGGGCGGCGCCGTGCGCCCCCTTTGGGCGGCGCCGTGCGCCGCCCCTGGGGGCAGCGACCATCGCTGCCCCTTCCGGGCAGCGATCCAATCGCTGCCCGGGTTTCGCCCCCGGAAAAAAAAAAAATTTTTTATTAAAAATATTTATTTTGTTTCAAAAACCGAGACTCAAAAATTTTGTACAATTGATTAATTCAATCGATTGATCTGAGCAACCTGGCTCTGATACCACTGTTGGAAAACTGGCGAGTTCCCAGACCAATTACGATTGATACCCGGTGCAGCGGAAGTTTAAAAATTTTCATGGAACGTTTCCATGGTATGGGTATCAACCGTTCATCGATTGAATTACGTGTGTGTAAAATTTAAATAACAATTAAATAAATTTTACCTCAAATCTCGCAACGAGATTAATGGACACCAACAGAACAATTCTGCTCTTGTTGTCTCTCCCTGGAACCGATGAACGCCTTCAATCAGGTCCACGAACAGAGGTTTAATCCCTCTGATAGATTGCACTAGAAAATCTATCAGAAGTTTTCTGCGAAGAGAATACACGAATTTGATTCGTTATTCCTTACTGTGATTCAAAATCACAGACCGGAATTTCTCTGTGACAGAGCAAGGGGGCGGCCGAAATATTATTTGAGAGAGCTAGGGTTTTTCGATTTTTGCTCTCAAAAATTATGACCTGTTGTGTGTAATTTCTGTACTGAAATAACTTATTTATAATGCAGGCCACTAACACCTTAGGGCCCATTAGTCATAAGCTGGGGCCCGACAAGCAAAGCCCGCTCGTTCAGAAATTAATATAAAATTCATCGTGACTCCGATTGATGAAACGATTTCACCAATGTGCACAGAAACCATTTCTGCACGTTTTAAAGTCAAAATAAATTTTCCTGAATCCGAATTCAGTGGTTTCCAAAAATGTCCATCCCTATGTCATTTTAGGAAATCCTACTCCCTTACTCTTATTTAAGAAGTCCAACTCCTTAGTTCATTAAATTTAACTCTTTAAATTTAACTATCTCAACGGGGATTAAAACTCCATTACACTGTGTGACCCTCAATGGTTCAGGGATACAGCTAGCCGTGGGCTCACAACTCCTTGTGACTCGGAACAACACTTTCCGACTTGCCCAACGAATCATGGTAAAGCGCCTAGCAACATCGCCCCATGATTCCCTAGGTATCACTGATAGTGCCTACAAGAACCAGTAGATTTTGGTTAACGTACAGTACGGTCCCTTCATCCATATATCCCGATCGAATCAACAACCATTGGTATATCGAGAGTCGCTCAAGATTCGATAACTATGCAATACATCTTGAAGATCAAATTAGTGACATCGCATGTGCTACTAAGAAACCATTTCTTAAATCACATCAAGTACTCTGGCCAGAGATTTGTCACACTAATATCTCCTCAGATCGCATAGGATATCCACACTCGCAAGTATGTGGTGAATCCTTGACAACAATGCATTGACTCCTATATGTGTCGTAACTGTACCCAATCTCGACACCTGATGACCCCCATAGAGTCGGTAAACGAGTCAAAGCACAGCACTAGCATATAGAGTCTCCATGATGTTTCAAGTCGTAAGGACTAATGGTGTACAACCAAAACCGCGGACTTTATCCACTCGATAAGTGATAACCACTTGGAAAGTCCGGATAGGGTAGTTCGACTATTCATCCTATGAATATCCATTTGCATGCTTCGAACATCTCCATGTTCCCTACCAATGAAACGTGGTACTCCGCATCGCAAATGCTAGTCTCAAACTCGAGCGATCCTTATCCTTATTATCGGACGGCTCAATCGACTAGGAACGGTTTTAGAATATACAGTGACTATAAGATGTATTTCATGATAGACATCTCCATGTTCTACCACATCTTACATACACTATAGTATATTCAAGGTCTTTATCAAAACAACAATAGTATATCACAATATAACAATATGAAGTAATATAAAGTCATTGCCATAAAAGTGTAAATAATATTAAACAAAAGATTGTTTATACAAAGAGTCAACAAAGCCCATAGCCACACAGTTGGCTCACTGGGCACCCACTCTTACAATGGTTTGAACCAGAGGTGAGTTAGGGTCCATTAGGGTCAGTTCTAAAGGTTGTTTCAATCCTGGAGTGGCTGGACAAAGGCTAGATCTAAGCTGTTTCAGTAGCTAGATGAGAGCAGAATTTTTGCATGGGAAAGAGGAGCCATGGCCGAGCCATGCATGGTTGGTTCGGGCCAGGGCTGGGTTAGGAGATGATCCTGGATCCTGGAGAGGTCTTGGTGCCGGTGCTCCGGCCATTGGTGGCCGGAGTTGGTCGAAAAAGGCAAGAGTATAGGGGCTGCCATATATAGAGAGCAGATTAAGCAGTTTCGGGAAAATGGCTTGTACGGGCTGTAGGAATCGAGTTAAGGGCTGGTTCCAACTTGGTTAGAACCCCAAGACCTTGAGAAAGGTTGTGTCAGCAGGGATCCGGCTGGAAGTAGTCGGAGCTGGGCGGCTAAAGCCCTTAAAGGGCTGAGATGCTGCTGCACGCGCAGGCCATGAGGAGAAGGAAGGGGGGAGGGCTCGGGTTGGTTTCGGGCTGGGTTGGGTTGGGTCTCGGTGGTCCGGATCGGGTCTGGGGTGTCATGGGTCAGGTCAGTAGGGTCCGGGTCCGGGTTAGGTGGGCCGGGCTTGGGTATTTTAATTTTTAATTAATTAAGAGTTTAATTGGTTTTTGGGCTTTAATAATTAGTCAGAAAATTATTTGGGCCTCCAAATAATTTTATTTGGACCTTAAATAATTATTTAAGTTAGCCCAATGATTTTTATGGGCTTGGGAGCCCATGAGAATTTTTGGGCCAGTCAGTAGATTTTTGGGCCAGTCTAGGAATTTACTTGGGTTTATTAAGTTAAAGGGGCTTAAATATTTTTATTTAGGCCCAGTTAAGTTTAATTAAGTTATTTGGGCTAAAATATGATTTTTGGGCTTAGCTTAAGTTAATGGACTTAAATGTTTTTATTTAGGTCCATTTATGATTAATGACTTTTAATTAAGAATTTATTTGCTATTGGGCTTCTATTTAAGTTTAATGGGCTTAGAGTGAGTGATCAGCAGTTTGGACCAACCCATGAAAATTAACTTAGTCCGGAATATATATTTAATTATTTTTATGTATGAAGTTTATTTTAAGTATAAGTATATTTATTATGAAAATTAATTAAATATATATTACGGACATATTTTTTAGTGCATGCATACATGAAATACTTTATGATGAATTTATGATTAAGAATTGGGCATGAAAAATATTTTTATGGAAATTGAAGTGGTGTGACAGCACAGAGGTGGTTTACCATCGGCACAGAGGTAGTTTTACTACCGGCATAGAAGTGGTTTTACCACTGGCACAGAGGTAGTTTACTACCAGCATAGAGGTGATTAATCACCGCCATGTACGATGGTTCTTAGACTGATCAGTCGACATAGTTAGTAGTCACATTCATGGATATGACCATACTCAGTTTTTATGATTATGACATGCTCAATTATTCTATGTATGATTAGTTATGATGTATGTATGATGATCATAATTATGACTAGCAAGAATTCATGGTGCATTATTTTACGAGCATGCATGCATATTCATGATGATTATATGTATTAGTATAATTATGTGATGCATTATTTTAACCCTTGTTACAAAGGTTTAGGCATGTTGAGCCCCTAGGCTCACTATGCTTATATGGTGCAGGTAAGTACGATGATTCTTATGTTGCTCCTACCGGTGGCGAGGACGTATGAGTGAGCATGGCAGTGGCCCCGTGACCGTCGCATGGCAGAATTATTATTATTTTTAGATACTTTATTAGGGCTTTTTAAACATGTTTCAAGTTTTAATTTTGATTATTTCCGCATGCATGAGTTTAAATTTTGGGTTACAGATTTTTATTAATATTGCATGTTTTCAAGATTTTTATTTAATAAGGGGTTTTTAATTATTTAAGTTACTATTAAAAGAATTTATTTGTTAGTATTATTTCTAAAATTTATACATATATGTATGGGCGTATATGTATAGTATTATTCTTAGTTATAAAAAAAAATTCCGCATTTATTAGTAGTAGATGTTTCAATATTCTTGTTTATTTGGCAAAGGTTTTTGCAATATTTACAAGAATGAATGTTTAATTGGTACAGGACAATTGGAAAACGATCTCTATAATTTAAAATTGAAAGATATTCCTATGTATAATGTCCAAGAGATATCAACAACATCCAAAAGAAAACAAGATACTCTAAATCCAGCACACTTGTGGCATGCTCGATTAGGTCATATATCTTTTAGAAGAATGAACATGCTAGTGGGAGAAGACATGTTTGATATGTCTGATATTAATTTTCTTACTACATGTGAACCCTGTCTAAAAGGAAAGATGACCAAAATTCCCTTTAAGGGCCATGTGGAGCAAGCCAAGGGACTGTTGGATTTGATCCATACAGATGTGTGTGGTCCACTTAGCATCACCACTAAGCACGGACATTATTACTTCATTACCTTTACCGATGACTTCTCTAGGTATGGGTATGTGTATTTGATGAAATACAAATCTGAAGCTTTTGAAAGGTTCAAAGAATTCAGAAATGAAGTGGAGAAACAATTGAGACGAAGCATCAAGGCACTCCGATCGGATCGAGGTGGTGAGTACTTGAGTGCTAAATTCCAAGAGTATCTTAGGGAGAATGGGATTCTCTCACAGTAGACTCCTCCTGGTACACCTCAGTTGAATGGTGTTTCAGAACGTTGTAACCGGACATTGATGGACATGGTTCGGTCTATGATGGGGTTCACGGAGTTTTCGCCATCCTTTTGGGCATATGCGCTTGATACAGCGGCACTGTTGTTGAACAATGTCCATTTAAAGGCAGTTGATAAGACACCATATGAGATATGGATGGAAAAGCCTCCTAAGTATTATTACATTAGAATATGGGGGTGCCCTGCTTATGTGAAGCAGACAGTGGGAGATAAATTGGATGCTCGATCCATTTTTTGCTACTTCGTGGGATATCCAAGGAATTTGGTTGGATATTATTTCTATCATCCCAAAGAAACAAAGGTGTTTGTTTCTAGGAATGTGACCTTCTTGGAGAAGGAATTTCTATTGGATAGAAAATGGGAGATGGTAGAACTCGAGGAAGTTCGAGAAACACCCACGATTGTAGAGCCCACATCCGAACAGCCAAGAGAGGAGATACAAGTTCCTAGGAGATCCGAGAGGGTCTCAAGACCACCTATGATGTAATGCCCCGATTTTATTATAATTGAGTTTAATCGAGATAATCAGGGTTTTCAGTAATTGAGGATTGTTTTGTTATTTAGCAGGGGGTTACTTTGCAAGATTGGAGAAATAAAGGACTGAAATGCAAAAGATGGATTTTATATATTATCTTTAGGCAACTTGCCTCATCATCTCCATCACATCACTCCATCCCTCTCCCTTCTCCTCTCCCCCATTTCGTACGTACTGATCGAAGCCATGGATGGCTTTCAAGCTTTTCTTTCCGTTCGATTCGCTCGATCCGACCGTTAGATTTCATTTCCATGTTGAGATTCACGATCACCGCAATGAGGACTTCATTTAGACGTAAGTTTTGCTACGATCTCTTGAACTTCGATTTTGTTGAGTGGTCAGAATTTGATAATATTGGAGTATGTCGTTCTTGAGCTAGTATAGATCGTGTATTCGAAGTTGGTTTGGAAAAAGAGCGAAGTTTGGATTTTATATGATTTTTGAGGCATTAATTCGAAAATGGTGATTTTGATTGAAGTTGGAATTGAGTTGTTTGGATGTTTGGTTATGATATTCGAGTTGTTATGATTGTTGTTGATGATTTGAGTTTTTCCGGATAGTCGATTTATAGCCGTTATGCCGTCGAAATCGAGTTTGAGTTATCGGTTTTGGTTCGGTTTGATTTGTATATCGAATTTGATTGAGTTTGAACTCCGAGTTGATATCGAATCCGTGTCTCGATGTTTTGACAGTTGATTAGAGATTGGAATTGGAGGACTTGGAGATCGGTTACCAATCGAAGAGTTGGAAGACGGTATAGATTGTTTGATTTATCGACTTTGAGTTTCGAATTGTTTAGAGTTTGAATCGATTTGTCTCTTGTTAGACAGGATTGATTGAAGATTCGAGAAAAAAAGTAAAAGTCGACATTGAAATGAATGGGAACGAATACTAGAGATCGACTTATTCTCTAGTTCCCGAAAATCACATACTACATGTTTATTTGCTTGAGTGAATTTGATTGTTATTCTATTTTCACTTGCATTCATATTGAGCCGACTTTCGATTCGTTTTGAAATTAGACGTTTTAGGGAGCTATATTGAAGTGGCTTTGGATTTCAAGTTTTTCCAATTGCCAGAATACTTCTTATAGTTGCTCTGAAGTCTAGGGGATCGAGTTGCTCGACTTCCACCCCGAAAGGGTGCGTCGGTGAGTTGTCGTGAAGACTTGACCCCGGGATCCCAACCGAGTACCGATCGATTTTACGATTATCTGACTTGATAATCTTGACTTTTAAATTCATGAATTCATTCAATATCATTTCGATGTTATGATTTATGCTGACACATTTCGATTGAAGTGTTTATTTGATATTGAGTGCATGTCTCTTTTACTTAGAAATTATATTTCTAACCGGATTATTCCGGCTGTTGTTTTTGTTTTGTATGTGTAACTTGGCAACAGGAGGATCAGGAGCTGGACCGAGTCGTCCTGGTTAGCTTGGGGGTGAGATTGATAGAAGTGAGACACCGTGTATCTTAGGGTCGTAACTTTTGGAGTTGTACTGTTTTGTTTAGTCGAACGAACCCCTACCTTCAAACTTGTACTGTTAAACATCGTTTTGTTGGTGTTTCAACTCCTTAGATCTCATGTATTTATGATGTTTGAACCTGGGTTGCTTGGATTTTGGATTCGAGTTCGTAAAGATGTATTTTTATGCTTTGGTTTTTCTGCAGTCGAGTTGACGGCGCGGGCGCGCCTTTGTTTTGCGAGGTCACGGCGCGGGCGCCCTGACTATTGGCGCGGGCGCGCTGTTTCTTGCGATGTCACGGCGCGGGCACTCGGATTATTGGCGCGGGCGCGTTGTCCTTTGCGAGACTCCGGCGCGGGCGCGCTGTTGTAAAAAAAAAAAAAATTTGATTCGTTTTTACGCGACTCTTTGTGTTTGATTTTGTTTAATTATTTGAGAATAGGAGATTAGAAACGGGGTCTCACATTAAGTGGTATCAGAGCCATAAGATTCTTGGATTTGAACTAGAGTGAGCGGGGTAGATCGAGTCCGCATGAATTGAACTTTCGCATGTGATTGATTTATTTAAATGATTATTTTTAAATATGTGCGAGCATGCTTTATTGATTCTTGGATTAATTGAATTACATGAGTTGTGGTTTAATTTGTAAAGCATGAATTATGTGATATATATATCTGTCATTGTATATCGTTGAGATTCATGAGTTCTCAGAGCAGAGTTTTGGATACCGAGGTTTTGAGATTGAGTTTGAGATATTGTATCCTAACCCCTTGATATCAGATGGCACCACGACGATCTTTGAGAAGAAATCAACCGCCTTTGACTCCTCCTTCTACTGAGAATCCTCCGCCAGTTATTACTCCTCCGAATGATCAGGATAGTACAATAGTGGATCAGTTTGATGCAACCGCGACCCCGATGGAGACTCTTCTGAAGAGATTCCGATCTTTTCGACCGCCTACTTTAACGGGTACCGAGAACTCCGTTGCTTGTGAAAGTTGGCTAGATGAAATGGATGAGCTCTTTGATTCCCTCGACTATACCAATGACCGCAGAATCAGGTTAGTCAGTCATCAGTTGCAGGGTGTTGCTAAGAATTGGTGGACCACAACCAAGAGAGCGAATGAGAACCGAGGCACCTCCATCACTTGGTGCTTGTTCAAGACTGAGTTCTTTAAGCGTTTCTTTCCTGTCTCATATCGAAAGGAAAAGGGTGCCGAATTTGCGAATCTGAAACAAGGGAACTTGAGCATTGAGGACTATGTGAGTAAATTTGATAGTCTCTTGAGGTTTGCACCTCACGTTGCAGATAACGAAGAAGCCAAGGCCGACCATTTCATCAATGGATTGAACCCTGAGATATTTACCTTGGTCAATACCGAAAGACCTAACAACTTCGCTGATGCTATGGAACAAGCAAAGGGAGCCGAAGCCGGATTCTTGATGCAACGAAGTAATCAGGTAGCTCCTCAGCAGCAGCAGAGATCTTTTCAGAACCAGCCTGTTCAGTTTCAGCCTCAACAGTCTCAGTATCAGTACCAACCATCTCAACAGTCGAATCAGCCTCAGAGGTTTGAGGGAGGCAACAATGGCAGAAACAGGCGAGATCAGTATCGGCCGAAGGGGAAGAATTTCAAGAAGTTTGGTAACAGTTCATCGAGTTCCAGTGGCTCTAGACAGTTCAATTCTGGGCAGAGTTCAGGGTTTTCTGGAGCTTCGTGCAGCAAGTGTGGAGGACGTAATCCGAGTGATCAGTGTCGAGGCGTGTTTGGTAGTTGCAACATCTGCCAGCAGCCGGGTCATTTTGCTAGAGTCTGTCCTCAGCGAGGATCCGATAGAGCTTAGAGCGGCAGTTCTTCACGACCGCCAGCTCAGCCCGAGAGATCATCTTCTGCAGTTCATTCTTTTCCACCTAGCAACAGAATCGTCAGGGAGGTAATCAAAACTAGAACCAACCTCCACGACAGCAGGCGAGGGTGTTTGCCTTGACAGAGGATCAAGCCAATGCAGCCCCGAATGACGTGATAGCAGGTAACTGTTCGATCTTTGGTTATCCTGCGTTTGTTTTGATTGATACGGGTGCTTCTCACTGTTTCATCTCTGAAAGATTTGTTGTGATGCATGATTTCATTGTTGAGCCTTTATCTGATGTTGTTTCTATTACTTTACCTTTGGGTGGAGAGACTGTTTCGGTGAGATTGGTCCGTAACTGTGTGTTAGAATCCGAAGGGAATTCAATTGAGATTGACTGCATCGTACTTGGATTATCTGATTTTGACTGTATTGTCGGGATTGATTCTTTGACCAAGTATAGGGCGACAGTAGATTGCTTTCAGAAAGTTGTTCGTTTCAGGCCTGAGATGGCAGATGATTGGAAGTTTTTCGGTAAGGGTTCTCGATCCAAAATTCCTTTGATTTCGGTGTTAACAATGTCTCGTTTACTTCAGAAAGGAGCAGAGGGATTCTTGATTTATGCTTTGGATATTCAGAAGTTTAGCCCTGAGTTGTCCAAGATACCAGTGGTTAGCGAGTTTCATGATGTTTTTCCAGACGAGATTTCTGGTTTGCCGCCTATTTGAGACATCGAATTTAGCATTGAACTTACACCAGGTACTCAGCCTATTTTGAAAGCACCTTACCGAATGGCTCCATTAGAATTGAAGGAATTGAAGGAACAGTAAGAAGATTTGATTGCCAAGGGATGCATCCGACCTGGCGTATCACCTTGGGGTGCACCAGTGCTTTTTGTGAGGAAGAAAGACGGTTCTATGCGACTTTGCATCGACTACCGCCAGTTGAATCAAGCAACGGTGAAGAACAAGTATCCTCTTTCGATAATTGATGACCTTTTTGATCAACTTCATGGTTCTTCAGTGTATTCGAATATAGATCTGAGATCAGGGTACCATCAGCTGAGAGTTCGTGACGAGGATGTGCCTAAGACAGCTTTCAGAACCTGATATGGGCATTTTGAGTTCATAGTCATGCCTTTTGGTTTGACCAATGCTCCAGCAGGTTTTATGGACCTGATGAATCGCATCTTTCAGCGGTATCTAGATGAGTTCGTCATCATCTTCATCGACGACATTCTGATCTATTCTAAGAACCGTTCTGATCATGCCGAGCATTTGAGGATTGTGTTGCAGACTTTGCGAGCCGAACAGTTGTATGCTAAGCTATCGAAGTGCGAGTTTTGGTTGGACCGAGTGGTTTTCCTAGGTCACATTGTATCAGGAGATGGAATATCTGTGGACCCCAGTAAGATCGAAGCAGTTATGAATTGGCAAAGACCGACATCAGTGCCAGAAATCCGAAGCTTCATGGGTTTAGCGGGGTATTATCGCCGATTTATCGAGGGATTCTCTTCCATTGCAAAGCCGATTACTCAGTTGACCCAGAATAATACACCATTTGTTTGGTCCGAACAGTGTGAGGCTAGTTTCATTGAGCTGAAGAAGAGATTGACCAGCGCTCCGATCTTGTCTATTCCATCAGGTACTGGAGGTTTCTCTGTGTACTGCGATGCTTCTCACCGTAGTCTTGGATGTATTCTTATGCAGAGGAAGCACGTCATAGCTTATGCTTTGAGGCAGCTGAAGCCGCACGAGACTCGTTATCCGATCCATGATCTTGAGCTAGCTGCAATCGTGTTTGCTTTGAAGACTTGGAGCCATTACCTTTATGGTGAGTCGTTTGAGATATTTTCTGACCACAAGAGCCTGAAATACTTGTTTTCTCAGTCCGAGCTGAATATGAGGCAGAGGATATGGATGGATTTGCTTAAGGACTTCGACTGCGAGATCAAGTATTACCCTGGTAAGTCGAATGCAGTTGCAGACGCTCTTAGTCGAAAGCTTTGTTCTTTGTCTCTTTCTACGATTGGTGTCTCTCGTTTGATTGAAGACTGTTGTACTTCTGGTTTGGAGTTTGAGACCGATAGGAGATCCATCAGAGTTTTTGCGATTCAGGCCGAGCCAAAGTTGTTTCAGTCAATCAGAGAGGCTCAGAGATCCAATCCGAGCATTCAGAGTTCGATAGAGAAGGTCCAATCAGGTCATCAGTTAGAGTTTTAGGTCAAGGATGATGTTTTGTTTGTGAACAGCCGTATTGTTGTGCCCGATGTTTCTAAGTTGAGACAACGTATTCTTCGAGAGGCGCATTACAGTCGGTTCAGTGTTCATCCTGGAGGTCGAAAGATGTATAACGACTTGAAGACTCAGTTCTGGTAGAAGCAATTGAAAGGAGATGTCACGAGGTTTGTGTCCCGTTGTCTGAATTGTCAACATGTGAAAGCTAAGAGGAAGAAGCCCGGAGGATTATTGTACAGTTTGTCTGTCCCGGAATGGAAATGGGATCATATCTCAATGAATTTTGTCACGAAGCTACCGCGTTCAGTCAGAGGTTGTGATGCGATTTGGGTTGTGATTGACCGGTTGACGAAATCTGCTTGTTTCATTCCTTACCGTATGACATACCGTCACGATCAGATGGCCGAGTTGTATGTCAGAGAGGTTGTGAGATTGCACGGCGTGCCAAAGTCGATAGTATCAGATAGAGATCCGAGGTTCACTTCTCACTTTTGGCACAGTTTGCAGGAGGCTTTGGGTACTCGTTTGCACTTGAGCACAGCGTATCACCCTCAGACCGACGGTCAGTCCGAGCGTACGATCTAGACTTTGGAGGATATGCTTCGCGCTGTAGTGCTTGATTTTGGATCAGGTTGGCAGGAGTCCTTGCCTCTAGTAGAGTTTTCGTATAATAACAGCTTCTAGGCGAGTATCAAAATGGCACCTTTTGAAGCTTTGTACGGGAAAAAGTGCATATCTCCATTATTTTGGGATGAGATATCAGAATCACCTGAGTTGGGTCCAGATATGATTCGTGATATGGCAGAGCAGGTGAAGCTGATTAGAGTCAGAATGAAGATAGCCCAAGATCGACAGGCCAAGTATGCGAATGTCAGACGCAGACCCCTGTGTTTCGAGCAGGGAGACCGTGTGTTTCTGAAGATTTCTCCTTTTCGAGGCACTGTCAGATTTGGGAAGAGAGGAAAATTGTCTCCGAGGTTCATTGGTCCGTAAGAAATTCTGGAGAAGATAGGCGATCTTGCCTATAAGATTGCTCTTCCTCCGTCTCTTTCAGGTATCCACGATGTGTTTCACATTTCTATGCTTCGTAAGTACCATCCGGATCCATCTCATGTTCTTCAACCAGATGAGGCCGAACTTGACGAGACTCTTAGTTACTTCGAGCGACCAATTCAGGTTCTTGACAGAAAAGAGAAGCAGCTCAGAAACAAGTCGATTCCGTTGGTGAAGATTCAGTGGAGTCGTCACGGAGTTGAAGAAGCGACTTGGGAGACCGAATCCGATATGAGGCAGCGATTTTCAGGGTTGTTCGATTGAGGTGAGTTCGTCTTCAGTATGGTTCTTTCTTGTTTCAACCTGTGATCCGTTAGATTTCGAGGACGAAATCGAATCTTAGAGGGGGAGAATTGTAATGCCCCGATTTTATTATAATTGAGTTTAATCGAGATAATCAGGGTTTTCAGTAATTGAGGAATGTTTTGTTATTTAGCAGGGGGTTACTTTGCAAGATTGGAGAAATAAAGGACTGAAATGCAAAAGATGGATTTTATATATTATCTTTAGGCAACTTGCCTCATCATCTCCATCACATCACTCCATCCCTCTCCCTTCTCCTCTCCCCCATTTCGTACGTACTGATAGAAGCCATGGATGGCTTTCAAGCTTTTCTTTCCGTTCGATTTGCTCGATCCGACCGTTAGATTTCATTTCCGTGTTGAGATTCATGATTACCGCAACGAGGGCTTCATTTAGACGTAAGTTTTGCTACAATCTCTTGAACTTAGATTTTTTTGAGTGGTCAGAATTTGATAATATTGGAAAATGTCGTTCTTGAGCTAGTATAGATCGTGTATTCGAAGTCGGTTTGGAAAAAGAACGAAGTTTGGATTTTATATGATTTTTGAGGCATTAATTCGAAAATGGTGATTTTGATTGAAGTTGGAATTAAGTTGTTTGGATGTTTGGTTATGATATTCGAGTTGTTATGATTGTTGTTGATAATTTGATTTTTTCCGGATAGTCGATTTATAGCCGTTATGCCGTCGAAATCGAGTTTGAGTTATCGGTTTTGGTTCGGTTTGATTTGTATATCGAATTTGATTGAGTTTGAACTCCGAGTTGATATCGAATCCGTGTCTCGATGTTTTGACAGTTGATTAGAGATTGGAATTGGAGGACTTGGAGATCGGTTACCAATCGAAGAGTTGGAAGACGGTATAGATTGTTTGATTTATTGACTTTGAGTTTCGAATTGTTTAGAGTTTGAATCGAGTTGTCTCTTGCTTGACAGGATTGATTGAAGCTTCGAGAAAAAGGTAAAAGTCGACATTGAAATGAATGGGAACGAATACACGAGATAGACTTATTCTCGAGTTCCCGAAAATCACATACTACATGTTTATTTGCTTGAGTGAATTTGATTGTTATTCTATTTTCACTTGCATTCATATTGAGTCGACTTTCGATTCGTTTTGAAATTAGACGTTTTAGGGAGCTATATTGAAGTGGCTTTGGATTTTGAGTTTTTCCAATTGCCAGAATACTTCTTATAGTTGCTCTGAAGTCTAGGGGATCGAGTTGCTCAACTTCCACCCCGAAAGGGTGCGTCGGTGAGTTGTCGTGAAGACTTGACCCCGGGATCCCAACCGAGTACCGATCGATTTTATGATTATCTGACTTGATAATCTCGACTTTTAAATTCATGCATTCATTCAATATCATTTCGATGTTATGATTTATGCTGACACATTTTGATTGAAGTGTTTATTTGATATTGAGTGCATGTCTCTTTTACTTAGAAATTATATTTCTAACCGGATTATTCCGGCTGTTGTTTTTGTTTTGTATGTGTAACTTGGCAACAGGAGGATCAGGAGCTGGACCGAGTTGTCCTGGTTAGCTTGGGGCTGAGATTGATAGAAGTGAGACACCGTGTATCTTAAGGTCGTACCTTTTGGAGTTGTACTGTTTTGTTTAGTCGAACAAACCCCTATCGTCAAACTTGTACTGTTAAACATCGTTTTGTTGGTGTTTCAACTCCTTAGATCTCATGTATTTATGATTTTTGAACCTGGGTTTCTTGGATTTTGGATTCGAGTTTGTAAAGATGTATTTTTATGCTTTGGTTTTTCTGCAGCCGAGTTGACGGCGCGGGCGTGCTGGGGTAGGTGCGGGCGCGCCTTTGTTTTGCGAGGTCACGGCGCGGGCACCCTGACTATTGGCACGGGCGCGTTGTCCTTTGCGAGACTCCGGCGCGGGCGCGCTGTTGTAAAAAAAAAATAAAATTGATTCGTTTTTACGCGACTCTTCGTGTTTGATTTTGTTTAATTATTCGAGAATAGGAGATTAGAAACGGGGTCTCACATATGAGGTATGGTCTGCTTCTTGAAGAGGGCCCAGATGAGCCTGATCATGGATGTGATCCAAGAACCTTCAAGGAAGCGTTATCTGATGCCGATTCATCCAAGTGGCTTGAACTATGGAATCTGAGATGAATTCTATGTATTCGAACCAAGTGTGGAATCTTGTGGATCCACCTGAAGGAATTGTTCCTATAGGGTGTAAATGGATTTTCAAAAGGAAACTTGGTACGGATGGGAAGGTGGTACCTTCAAGGCTCGATTGGTAGCAAAAGCTTATACTCAAAGGCAAGGAGTTGACTTTGAAGAAACTTTTTCTCCAGTCGCAATGTTCAAGTCTATTAGGATAATTCTTTCCATTGCCGCATGGTACGACTATGAAATATGACAGATGGATGTGAAGACAGCTTTTCTTGATGGGGATATTAAGGAAGAAATTTACATGTCTCAACCTGAAGAGTTCACATCTATCAGAAGTGAGCATAAAGTATGAAAACTTCAGAGATCTATTTATGGTCTCAAACAGGAATCTAGGAGCTGGAACCTCAGATTTGATGGTACGATCAAAGAGTTTGGGTTTACTAAGAATCCCGAGGAACCATGTGTGTATAAGAAGGTCAGTGGGAGTGCTGTGACATTCCTGGTACTTTATGTTGATGACATTCTACTTATTGGAAATGATGTAGGAATGTTGCAATCAACTAAAGTATGGTTATCGAGTAAGTTCTCGATGAAGGACTTGGGTGAAACATCTTTTGTATTGGGAATACAAATCTATCGGGATAGATCAAAAAGATTGCTTGGTCTCACCCAGTCCACATACATTGATACCATCGTGAAGAGGTTCTCAATGGATGAGTCTAAGAGAGTACATCTACCAATGTGTCATGGCATGTCTCTATCCAAGTCCATGTCTCCCAAGAATGATGCAGAGATAGAGGCGATGACACGCATTCCATATGCATCTGCAATTGGTAGTATCATGTATGCGATGATATCTACACGTCCTGATGTGACCTTTGCACTAAGTGTTACAAGTAGATATCAATCGAACCCTGGTCTTCCACACTGGAAAGCTGTGAAAGACATACTCAAGTATTTGAGAAGGACTAAGAATATGTTCTTGGTTTATGGGGGTGGAGAACTAAAATTGGAAGGCTATACCGACTCTAGCTTCCAAAGCGATGTTGATGATTCGAAGTCAACTTCCGGTTTTGTATTCATGCTCAATGGTGCTGCTGTTTTTTGGAAGAGTTCCAAGCAAAACAGCACTGCGGATTCAACCAATGAGGCAGAATATATTGCTGCATCCGATGCTGCAAAGGAAGCTGTTTGGATTAGGAATTTCGTCCAAGAGTTGGGCGTTATTCCTAATGGAGTTGTTCCAGTCCGGGTGTACTGCGACAACACTGGTGACGTTGCTCAGGCAAAAGAACCAAGGTCTTATCAAAAATCCAAACATGTACTGAGAAAATACCACATCATCCGGGAAATTGTGGAACGAGGAGATGTCTTGTTAGACAGAGTCGCCTCTGCAGATAATGTTGCTGATCCACTAACTAAGCCTTTAACAGGACCATTGTTCGAAAAGCATCGCGAATCAATGGGTTTGAAGAATATGGGTAGTTGGCTCTAGTGCAAGTAGGAGATTGTTAGAGTAGATGCCCGTCGAGCCAATGTGTTGGCCGATTGACCTTGAGAGAACTCTTGTATGACAATCTTTATTTTAATAATATTTTACATTATTTAATTTGGCACATCTTTATCTTTATACTCATGCTAGCTGCATAGATAAAGCCCTTGAATATACAAATAGTAGAAAGAATATGAGATGGTCATGTGATGACTATCATGAAACTCATATTTGGAATACTGTATATTCTAAACTGTTCCTAGTCGATTCAGCTGCCATAAAGAAGGATAAAGACCGCTCGAGCTTGAGACAAGTATTTGCGATGTGAGTACCATGTTTCATTGATAGGGGACATGAAGATGTCCAAGCATGCAAATAGGTGCTCCTTGTAGAGTGCACTGAACAACCCTCCCTAAAGGATTTTTCAAGTGGTTCTCACTTATCGAGTGGAAAAGTCCTAGTTTATGGTTGTACACCACTAGTCCTTATGACCCGGGACAACATGGAGACTCTATATGCTAGTGCTTCACTTTGACTTGTTTACCGACTCATCTGGGGTCATCAGGTGGCAATGTTGGGTGTTGTGAAGAAATATATAGGAGTCAATGAATTGTAGTCGGGGATTCACCGCTTACCTACGGGTATGGTTATCCTATGTGATCTCATGCATGCGTAGCTTGAAATCTCTTATCAGAGTAGGTGGTAATTAAGAAAGGGGTTTCTTGAATTACACCTTCGATGCAACACCTGCATGACACATAGTTATCGATTCAATGACAACTCTCGATAACCCGATGGTTGTCGAATCGGTCGGGATATATGAGTTGAAGGGACCATACTGTACGCTAACCATAATTGATTGGTTCTTGCAGACACTATCATTTGATACCTAGGGAGTCATGTAAGCGATGCTGCTAGACGTTTACATGACTGGTTGGGTACTATCAGACTTGAGTTTTCTGACGTTCTTATTATCAATGTATTGATCAATAAGAATGGAGCTATATAGGGTATGCTCATATAAGGGACTTGTTGATCCCTAATCACATGGAGATGTGAACCCACTGCTAGTTGTATCAGTGAACCATTGAGGGTTACACAAGTACTAGCTTTCTAGATCCCGTTGAGATTGAAATAAGTTCAATGTGTTGAACAACTTATAAAGGAGTTTATAAGTAAAATAAATTAGAAGTTTGACTTCTAAATTGGAGATTAAATGGAATAAGTAACTTTTAATTTGTGAATATGTTCCAAGATTAAAAGTTGACTTAAAATAATTAGTTTATGAAAATGGTGATTTTCTAAACTATTATTTTGAACTTAGTTAATTAATTCAAGTGTTGAATTAATTTAACACTAGTAGACATTTTAATGTACAAATAATTAAATTAATTCATGTGTTGAATTAATTAAACACTATTGAGTCTTGTAGAGCTCAAATTAATATACTGTTGAATAATTATATGCTAGTGGACTTGAATGAGTTCAAGTTAGATTTAATTAATTATTTAAACTTAATTGGGATTAAGTTTAATGTTTAATTAAATAAGTTCATAAAACATATATATATATATATATTATATATATTTTCAAAATATATATATATATATATGCATATATAATATGTGTGTGATGGAATTTGAAGGGTTGGAAGATTGGATGCAATTTTCCATGCAAGTCTTGCACTTTTCTATGCATGATTTTAATTGTATCTATTTAATCCTTCTCCATTAATATATTATACACACATTCATATATTGATTCCATTCTAGAGGAGAAGTGGCCGAACACTCCATCTACAATATTCTCCAAGTTTTTCTTTCAGTTTTGAGGAAGAAAGAAAAGGATATCTCAATGCAAAATTCTCTAAATATTCTAGTGCATATTTATAGCGGATCTAGATCGTCTAGTTGTGGACCTAATTCGAAGGCTTGAAGTGTTGAATCCATTTTGAGCAAGGTGTGCTCTTGGAAGCTTGTAGATAGTTCTACCACTTCAAGAGCCTAGTTGTTTATCAACTTGGTTGGAGCCATAAATCAATCTTTGAGATTGATAGGTAAAACTTCTAAACACCCTATGGTTGTTTTGATTTTGAATGCTACACAAGTGCTCGGATCTCTTTTGATAAAAAATTTAATATTTTCGCTGCGTTTTTGGGCACGAGTTAACCGATCCCCTTCAATTCCACACCACACAACTGTGTAAAAAAAAATTCAGTGCACTAGTTAAAATATACAATGTAATAAACATGATGACTTACTACAATTTTTCCCGTGAAAGAAAAGAAGTAATGACATTTCTCTCTGAATCAGTCACTAAATCGTGTCCACAAAAATCTATCCGACCCTTGTATACTTGCAAAGGATCCTCCACAACCTGTCCAACATCTAGCGTCACCTGCTCAACAACACGATCAAGATCTACGAGGTGGTCATCCTGATGAAACACACAATAATTCAAATAGAAGCAATATAAGTCACATATCAAATAAATAAAAGAAACAACTATACGTAATATATTACTATTACCTATGTTGTACTACCAACCAAACTACTAGATTTCTCTCTCAATCGTTTTGAAACTCTTCTCGGCACATTCATCCAACTCTCTTTGTTTCTCCTACTCGCGCGCTCCACTTTCTTTCTTATGTTTACAATCTTCTTAGGATCAAATCCACTTGCAGCATCGCTCTCGTCAACCAGCAATTTTAAAACACGATCATCAATATTTCGACCGGAGGCTTCTCCATCATCCTTTGAGGTCATTTTAATAGAATCCACAATCACATCATCAACTATCTTCTTTGGTTCATTCTCAATTTTATTTTCTACTTGCATTTTATCACCTTCCTTCTCATCTAACTTTTCAAATCCATCCTCCATTTCATCAGCAACATCATTCACATTTTCATGAATTTTTGGAACTTGTGTCTCAATCTGCACACTATATAATTCATTGAAATTGCCATCAAAATCCTTACCACCAGAATTTTTTTGACTACTACTTTTTTCAGCACCACTTTTCGAACCGTATCTGCGTTCAAATTCTCAATCTTAGAAGACTGTTCCCTAACAATCTTCTCCAAACGAGTGACATCTTTTTCCAAAAGATACTCATTCGTTGCTGACATTACCTGTAACAAATCAATCACATAATTCATCAACAAACTTTAAGAACATTACAATTAATTGGACAAAGTATAAATACACATCACATTCACGTACCACAGTGCTGGAAGATATCTCCTCAACAAACACTCTTTCGTTAGGGGATGGAACTATAGGAACAACCTATTTATAACATAAAATCGCAAAGTTAGAACCTTATAATTATTTTGGATAATATTATATCAAAATGACATATCAAATAGGACCTTCATTCTCGTAATTGTGTTAAACAATTATTCGGCAGAATCAGAATTGTTAGGAATTTTGCACTTCGTCCAACGAAACACACGGGGAAATTTCCTAATACTTGTCTGAATGGCAAACAAAGGTACACTCTCATACAACCATGTCTACATTGAAAGATTTTTAGATTAAGTATGTACAAGAAGAAATGTTAGATATGACCAATGTATTAAGGACAATAAATACTAACCATCAACCCCACTAAACAACCATCTAAATACTTCTTTCGTTCTACTACACCTTGTTCACCACCGATATGGGCAGCCATGTTCTCGCAAAGGAATCGGTACGCAGCATCACCCCACGAGTAATCAACAAAATGATCCAGATCATCGAGATATGGCATAATAAATCGTGGAGTTGTATAATTTCCAACCGGAAAAATCACACAATTGAATAAATACAAGATAAACATCCTCGCAAAGTCCTCGACATATTTTTTTTTCTTCTTACGTGCTAGTTCAAGAAGTTTCAAACGAATACTTGATCGGATCACCTTACTTACACTACCCCCAAAATAACGAGTTACAAAGAAAGATTCCATTTTCAAATCAATATTCACCGGTTGTCCAACATATTTCAACCCCATCACAATGGAAAACTCTGACGATTTAAAAAGAACCGATACATTACCATCACCAAACTTGAAGGACAAAGACTGAACGTCAAACCTTCTCAACACTGCTTTAACCTTCAAACAACTAAAGCTAAGCTTTGGCATCTTCAACCATTCTGAGAATGGAGAATCATTTATCCACTGTAGTTGTCTTCTCCCAATTACAGATAAAAGTTCTTCCATTGTACTCCGAAATACTGCAGCATAGCAGCGGCTTGGTGTCTCATATGCCCTACGGATACTACGTTTCATCTCGTATCCTACTCATTCTCGTACTATTTCTAAATAAAAAAAACGTGTGTCAGAAGCATAACGATAAGATTTTGATAAACAATTTTCACGGTAACAAAACAGAAAACATAAACCGAAGGGAATATTTTTAAGTTTGAACTATTTGAATTGTCTATACCTAATTCTATCCAAACAAAACATTGATAAATCTAGTTTGAACTATCACGACTACAAATTAAATTTCCAAAATTTCGCATACAACAATTTTAAAATTGATTTCCACAGTTTCGAGAGATTTGTAACAACCTAGATGAAATTGAATGAAAAGTTGGACAAATTGAATAAAAATATTAGAAGATAAAAAATATCAGAAGAAACTCACTGCCTTTTTTGCTTTGCTTCTACTCGTTTTTCATGTGAGTGACAGATTTCAAATCGACGATAGCGATTAGTATGTTGTTGCAAGCCCGTGAGTTTAGCGTGGATGCTAGATGTTGGGAGAAGAGATGAATATTGGTCGAGATTGGAAGATGAGAGAAGAGGATGAAAATTGGTGCAGATATACGTTTAGGGATTTAGCACAGACGATTCTATCAAAATGAGAGAAGAGAATAAGAGAAGAAGGGCGTGAGAAGTGAGAAAAAAGAATTTCCCTATTAAAAAACTAGATAAAATAATAATAATAATAATAATAATAATAATAATAATAATAATTTAAGAGGAGACAAGGGAGTGTAAAAAAAGATTTTTGTTGTAGTAGGTACATAAATATTAAAATCTATGACATGGGTACTGGACCTAAAACCAAGTTTTTGATTGGGTATTTATATATAATTAACCGGGATATAAATGTAAAAGCCTAATATTAAATAGGGGCATAAAAAGAAAATTCTGTGAAATCAAAGAAATAAGAAAATAGAAAAGAATAAGTAACTAACTTTTTCTTCGTGGCTTACTAAAATACATTTATTATAATTAATGGATATAATTATGTGAATTTGGTGCATTTATAATTTTATTTATAATTTTATATGTTTCAACAATAAATTATTATTATAGTTTTTAATTTTTTTTTGGTCCAACTATATCTAATCACCTCAAGGATACTTGAGATTATTATGTTATTAAGTGGATTTGAATTGAAGTATATTCGTAAAAAGTAATTCTATATTGAGACGTTTTATATATTTATTTTCATGAGACTAATCGACCCGATCCATATTTCTAGTAAAAATTAATATTTTTGACATAAAAAAATAACATTAGTTGGGTCGAGTGAAATTGAATAATCTGTATCACAAAAAACTCATAAAACAGCCTGATAAGAGTTTTTGTGATTTGTAAAACTTTGGAACAAAAACTTATAGTAGTTTCAATACATGTAATTTTGAAGTAGTAAAATCTTGACAATTTGAAATAAGAGTATGACACTACGAGGGACGGTCGTGCACCAAACCAATCCAAACCGATTATTAATATAATTTATTTCAATAGTTTAGTAAACGACTTATTTGCTACATGCAATGGGATTATGAGAAGATACGAATCCCTATCAAGAGATTGTCGCTGGCAAGATCAGATGAGGAAATTTCTCTCTTTCAAGCTTTCAACCATATCCTTCAAGCTCATCTCCAATGGCGTGAAAACGATACCCAAATCTTGTGCTCTCTTATTGCATACCTGGAAAGTTGGATCCCCTGGAGTATTGCTGCAATAAGTGAAAATGTGTTAAGCCAGTTAACATTTGCAGAATATGAGATACTCAAATGCTGCTAGCCATGAAAGCATAGTATAGTCAAGAGGGAAAAACGGATCATTTATTTAGAAAAATATGTTGCTATTGAATAAGAAATTGGACAACAGAATTATATGTCTGAACTTAGTTTTCTTGTTTAGTACAGAAAGTAAAGTGGTTGTGCATAAATGGTTTGAAAGTTTATGAAAGATGGTGACATTCCAGCGTCGTGTTTTTTATGGCACACGATTAACATATAGAAGTTCATTTTCTTGAGAAATGAAGGATCAATGGGGAGAGTGGGAACTCTAAACTGTTTGAACAGATGAAAAACTTACATTTTGGGAAGGCCCAAAGAAGGATAAAGCTTTTGTAAAACCTCCAAAACTTCCTCCGGCAGTCGCGCTTTTCCAGTCAAAATGTATCTGCCACTAGCTGAAGGATTTTCAAATGCCAAAATATGTGCTCGGGCAACATCTCTCACGTCGTCAAACACATAGTATGGGTATAATTTCTTATCTGTAAATTGTAATAGAATCAGCTAAAATGCTCTAGAAATCTGAATTGGCGAAAAGACCTACAAATCTTTTTACGTACCTTTGATCAGGCTCACAAATTCCTCAGAAGTGGTATTGAGTGTAGGCTGAAGGAGAGGACCGATCACGTATCCAGGATTGATTACTACCAAGTCGATTCCATTTTCTTTGGAGAATTTCCATGCAGCTTCCTCTGCCAATGTTTTTGAGAGGCAATACCAGGCCTGCTAGCATGAGATGTGATGTTTGGATCAAAAGATTTTTCGATTTCTTTATAAATCCTAGTATTTTTCAAGAAACAGTGTATTGCATTCAAATTCTGGGGTGTTTTAATAGAAACAAACGATAACAGAGTTGGAATTATCAACATTAGACGTCTACGAGGATTGTCTAGAGTAAGGATCCCGTGGTTGAAATTCTTCTGGATCTTGATGAGTTTTCAAAGGATAAAAAAACATCAACTAAAAAGTAATAAAATGTTGATATTCCTACAAGCACAAACCTTGATTTCTTCACAGAATACTGGATCTGAAAACCATGTTTCGTCAACTCTAGCGTCGGGGCCTTGTGGTCTGCGATTGAACATAACTGCAACAATAGAGGATGTTACCACCACTCTTCTCACAGATGGTTCTTTGCTGCATGATTTTAGTACATTTAGAGTTCCCTTCACTGCGGGTTCTATTAGCTCTACCTAAACCAAGCACATAAATATATCAAATAGTTAATTTCACACACACATACACACAAAAAGGAAGGATTGAACATGGCAAGAATCACGCACAAGCAAGAGAGAGAACAAACCTGCGGGTCGGTTGCGGTTGCTGCAGCGAGAGCAGGTGAGGCTGTGTGAAAGACCCCTTCACAACCATGAACCGCGGAATCAAAAGATCCATCTTCGATTAAATTGGCTTCAAACAATTGTAATCTCTCCTTAGCTCCCTCGAGTCTTTTCAAGTGGGTTACTTTATTTGGATCGCCTGCATTTCATAGGCGTAAACAGATCTGTTACTTGATTCCCTATCTAGAATATATCAGCCCAACCGCGTCTACAATCTGAACAATATATGATTTCGCTTCATATATATCATGTTATCCAATTTCAATAGTAATTGTGGTGAAAATAGGTATTATTTGAAATTCATCGATCAAATCCTTCCCAAAATCAAATCTTTCCGTCCCAATCAAATTTATCAATCAAAGCACAACCAAGAGATCACCTCCAAAAGTCATGTGATAATAGGAATGCAATAATATTACAAGGCATTCAAAATTCTAGCTTTAACACATACTGCTTAAAGTTTCCAATTTTCAGATACCGATCTTTTTTATATCTTTTACTTTCTGAGATAGGTGATCGAGAATATCTCAAAACAAACAATAAGATACGTTTCCCACAAGGAAAACGATATATAAAATAAAAAAATAAACCCATGAAGCAAATACAGAAAAGAAACCCAGGAAGCAAAAAACAAGAACACAACTTTTCAAGAAATTTATTGGTTTGATGGCAAAATCATGGTTTCCAACAACTGAAAGATAATATTCAAGAAATTATCAATCCAAACCCACAAAAGATGGAGATTAAAACTACTGACTGAGGTTTCTAACAGTGGCTTTGACAATGTAACCCCGCTGAAGCAGAAGCTTAACGAGCCATGATGCAATGTAGCCCGATGCTCCAGTCACGCACACTACTTTTCCCGCACCACTCATCCTCTCTTTAATTTAATTTCTGCATCCCAAAATTTGTGCTCTTATTCTATTTGGGAGACAAAAAAGAGACTTGTTCCTGCCGAGAGTTGCGAGTCCAAATTGTCTTTGTATGTGCTTCTGTCTTATTGGAGATCAAGAAAACTGTGTTGTTTCGAAGATAAATATATGATGTAGACAAAAGTCAGAGAATTTTTGGACTATTATTGTGTTGTTTCAATTGTATGACAAAATAATCTTATACCATATCATTGCATATCATTGAGTTTGTGAGTAGTTAACTTTGATATCATTGTCTATTTTTTTTTGATAATCCATGATGGGTAAATTAGCCTAAAATACATCTCTCTACTTTCACTTTAAAAATCAGTATCCTGTCAGAATATTTTATTAAAAACACTCTCCACTATCAATTTTTTTTAGTTCTAGCTTCCCCTTGTCAGAAAATTTATAAAGGGCTTCCACTATTATCTTTTTTTAGTTTCAGCTCTCTCTGTCAGTGTGTAGTGACCCTGCATGAAATCACCTACTAACTGACAACTAAAAGCATGCATTAAACTTAATAAAAGCAATAATACTAATCAGAGAAAAACGTGTGGAAACATAACCCATATATTACATATCAGCTTAGTAAAACATATCCAGGCTTAATACTGTAGTGATACAACCATATCGAAAAGTTTAAAATGAACTGTCTAAAATATTTATACAGCTAAACAAATCCTGATGTATAAAATCCCCTGAAAAGCTCCGGCTCCCTAGTCTTGCCTCGAGCTACCGGCTCCGTCCATCCTGCGACATACCTCGTGGAATAGGGTGTCCAAGATAATAACTAGGACGTGAGCGCTAACGCCCAGTACATAAACATGAGTAAAGGTATATATATGATGCATGCAACATGATGACTGGTAAAGGGTCATCTGAAAAGTCATGCTCAGTACTGGCGCCACATGAGTGCTGCCACTGCACGGATTAACCTCTGGGTGCAACCACACTCGTATAGTACACCAGAGTAGTCAGACATACATGTCCCCGCCGTCGCGGTACTCTCAGTGACAGACTATCGAGTATAGAGCTGAGCGGCTCTATAATCAGGTATATCAAGGTATAGGCTCAACGTGTATATGCACATGATATATGAATATAGAAAGCGGTAAAACATACATCATGCCACATAATAATGCCAAATAAATGCAACATATAAACATGTATACTCGCTGGCAATCTCAGTCAATCTGTACGTACATCTAGGCTAGTTCAAGTCTAGTAGGATCCTAGATTCTAAGCCTATATTCAAAAGTTCACCGTATCACTACACAAGTTCTATAAGCCTTAACTAAGCTAATAAGTACTCCCAAAACTTAAATAGATTCCCGGACCATACCTTCGTCCGTAGTAAGCCCATTGATGTTGCTAGTCCCGGATGACTATAATCACACCTTGGTTATTCCAGAACCTCTATAATAATCGATAGGGCCCTCAAGTGTATAACTCACACTTATATAAATGAAAAAGGAAACTCGGGAATTCGTAATTCAAAATGAAATCGAATAAGCCATATTTATACGAAAATTTCCGGTCCAATTTGGACCCTCCGTTCGATCGTCCGATCCAGCTCACTGCCTGCATGCGAGACACGTCGAGTTCGGACCGTCCGATCGCCACTTCGGGCTGTCCGAAGTGTCCTACATCGGACACTTGTCAAAATCCATGGCTGAGTAATCCTGATTGCTTGGCACAAGGGAGTTCGGGCCGTCCGATCTTGGTTCGGACCGTTCGAACGTGCCTTAACTCCGAAGTCAACAAGCCTTTCTTCGGAGCCCCCGGTTGCTGAGTTCGGATCATCTGAAGTCCTCTTCGGACCTTCCGAACTGGCTCAAATATTGAAATTCCAATTCTTGATTTTGAAATCCGATTGAACCCTGGAATTGATTAATTACTAACCCTTAATCACGTTTAACATATCATTATCTTAAAATGGAATCTGGGTTACTACATTCTTCCCACCTTTAGACATTTCGTCCGCGAAATAAAATCTAAAGACAATTCAGGATAACAATATGAAACATCAAACCATGTTTTATTACAACAACTGTAATTACATGATAATCAAAAGTAAAAAGCAAACAACTCAGGATATTCAGCTCGTATACGGCTCTCGGTTTCCCAAGTTGCTTCTTCAACGCCTCGACGCTGCCACTGTACCATCACAAGTGGTATAGTCTTGTTCCGAAGAACTTTCTCCTTCCTGTCTAGGATACGGAGTGGTCGTTCAACACACGACAGATCTGGATCTAGCTGAACATCAGTAGGCTGGATAATATGAGATTCATCAGCTATGTACTGTCGAAGTAACTACACATGAAAAACATCATGTATACTGGAAAGATATGGCGGTAACTCCAAACGATAAGCAACATCTCCAATCTTCTCCACTATCTGGAAAGGCCCAATGAAACGGGGTGACAACTTGCCTTTCACACCGAATCTCATCACCTTCCTGAAAGGTGATACTCGCAAAAACACATATTCACCAGGCTCAAACTGAAGTGGTCTGCGATGAATATTAGCATAACTGGCTTGCCGATCTTGAGCATCTTTGATCCTTCGCTTGATCAAATCTACCTTGTCTACAATCTGCTGCACCAACTCAGGAACCTCGACTTGTCGTTCTCCTATCTCATCCCAGAATAACGAAGTACGACATCGTCGACCATACAATGCCTCGAAAGGTGTCATATCAATACTACGATGATAACTGTTATTGTAGGCAAATTCGATCAAAGATAACTGATCCTGCCAAGACAAACCAAAATCCATAACAGAAGAACGTAGCATATCCTCCAATGTAAGAATCGTCCGCTCTGACTGCCCGTCAGTCAGTCTTCGGATGATATGCAGTACTTACACTCAGAGTGGTACCCAACGCCTGTTGAAAACTACCCCAAAAACGTAAGGTAAATTGCGGGTCTCTATCACTGAATATGCTCACTGGAATCCCATGTAATCGCACTATCTCCTGGATATATAAGCGTGCCATGCGATCATAAGAATACTCCCGGTTGTAAGGAATGAAATGTGCTGATTTCGTCAAACGGTCAACAACGACCCAGATAGCGTCACACTGACGTGAAGTCATAGGCAAGTGGGTGACAAAATCCATAGTCACGTGCTCCCACTTCCATTCGAGAATCTCAAGATTCTGCAGTAATCCACCTGGTCGTCAGTGTTCAGTCTTGACCTGTTGAAAAACCAAACATCTCGAAACAAACTGATATACACTCCGCTTGATAGTTGTGTTTTTGTTGCATTTGTTAGTATCATTTTTGTTGTTTTTTTGCATTAGTTGCATGTTTTATTTTAGCATTTTGTTCGTATTGCATTTTCTGTGTTTGCATGATGGGATTCTTGTTTTTGTGGTTAGGTCGCTTATTTTGCGGACTAAGATGGAACCTCGGAGGAACGGAGATTTGAAGCAAGGGAAATTCAAACCAAATTCTGGAAAGGCTCTCTCGCTCGATCCGCAAGAGTATGCAGATCGAGCGAGCGCTTATATTTTGAGGACAGTAGGATGGAACTTTTCTCTCGCTCGATCCGCAGATGTCTACTGATCGAGCGAGACCCTTTTTACGCGAGGCAGAGAGTTACGCATTTTCATGCCGCTCAATCCGCAGAATGTTGCGGATCGAGCGGGCGTCGTGATTCCGGAAAAAAAATATATTTTTGGAAACTTTGTTAATTTAGTTCCTAGCCTTTATTAGACTATTATTCCGTTTTAGGAGGATTATTATCAGACTTGTGGAGATACATTGGAGGCTAGGATTTTCTTCTTGAATTCTTAATTCTAGTTTTCTTCTTTTTCTTTGAATTTTGTGAATTTTGCTATGAATCGTTGTAACTAAACTCTTTTACTTGGTTGAGGGAGACGAACCCTTGGTATATTTCATTTATGAGATTGGATTTGTAGTGGTTTAATCTTTATTAAGTATCAATTTTTGATCTGTTTTATTTTTTGTTTGTATGCGAGATTTTAAGATTGGCCATCTTAGGATTTTGTATTGCAAGCGATAGCTAAATTAGAATTTAAATTCGTAATTGTTTGAATAACCTAATTTGCGAAGCAACTACGTGTGATAATTTCTGCTGTTGAATTTATTATCTCGTAGGGTCAATTATTGGATAGGCTAAATATAACCGCTGGTGTTGTGTTGTCTAGTTTCGTCAGTTTTACTAGTTTGAATGCTACCGTGGATTTAAATCTAGATTGTTGTTATTGGGTTGGTCCATTGGTAAGGGTTAGTTAAGAATGCTGTTTTCTAATTAACTAATATTACGGTGAAACAAGAATTGAATTTTCAATGACGAATATTTAATAAGATTAATTATTTTAGAGAATCGATGATTGAATGAATGAATATCAAGGGTGTAGTCGACCGATACCAAGTCTCGTCTCTTATTGAATTTCTCCAGTCTTTTATTTAAATTTTGCATGCTCGTAAATTTTGATTGCTTAAAGTTTTTAGTAGTTAATCCAAACTCCAAAACCCCCATTTATTTTATTTAGAACATATTGAATTTACCTTTCCTCGTGGGAACGATCCCTACTCACACTACTACATTTTCAGTGATTATCTGCTTGAGTTGGGTAATTTGGGCGTGACACGATAAGCGCTACCAAATTTTGGCGCCGTTGCCGGGGAACGGTGTTAATTTTTTTGTGTTCTTTTATTTTGTTTTATTTTGCTTTATTCTGTTATTCTCACTCTTTTTTTTTCTTCTTTTCTCTGGTTCTAGCTTTCTCTAGTTCATGATTTCAGGTGATCGTTGAAGAGGATTTTTTCTACGATCCAGAGATCGAAAGAACTTTGCATAGGCGAAGGCGAGAACTCCGTAGGCAACAACAAGAAGCCGCTGCTCGAGCTGCTTTTCTAGAAGAAGAGATGGCTGCTAATGCTAATCTGAGTCTCAGACAATTGGGCACTCCTGATCCCAATCAACAACCTCTATGCATTACTTTTCCTACATTAGAAAATAATGCTACTTTTGAACTTAAATCTGGTTTAATTCACTTACTACCTGCTTTTCATGGTCTTGCAGGTGAAGACCCGAACAAACACTTGATGGAATTCCACGTGGTTTGCACTAGTATGAAACCCCATGGAGTGACGGAGGAGCAGATTCAACTGAGGGCCTTTCCTTTCTCTTTGAAGAGTGCTGCTAAGGATTGGCTATACTACTTGCCCTCTGGCTCTATCACCACATGGACAGAGATGAAAAGGATCTTTTTGGATAAATTTTTTCCAGCCTCTCGAGCTGCGAACATCCGGAAAGAAATTTATGGCGTCAAGCAATATTCAGGGGAATCACTGCACGAATATTGGGAGCGGTTCAAGAAGCTTTGCGCTAGTTGTCCGCAACACCAGATAAGTGAAAACCAGTTGATTCAATTATGCTATGAAGGTTTGTTGCCTCATGACAGGAGCATGTTGGATGCGGCGAGTGGAGGTGTTTTCATGGACAAAACGCCGGTACAAGCACGGAATTTGATTGAAAATATGGCTGCCAATTCTCAACAATTTGGCACCATAAGGAATGATCATCCACCAAGGAAGAACAACGAGGTAAATGTTTCTTCCCTTGAACAACAATTAATTGAATTGACGACTCTTGTGCGTCAGATGGCTGTAGGGAATAGACAGACTGCGAAGGCATGTGGCATCTGCGCTGCAATAGGACACGCCACTGATATGTGTCCTACACTTCAAGAGGACTCAGTTGAACAGGTAAACGCTACTGGCGGATTTCCTGGACCACCACAACGGAATTATGATCCTTATTCCAACACATTCAATCCTGGTTGGAAGGATCATCCAAATCTAAGATATGGGAATCCTCAAGCAAGTCAATTGGGGCCTCAAGCACCACCACATAATCAAACTTATAGGCCGCCGTACCCTCAACAGCAACAGCAGAGACCTCAGATACCAACTCCAGGTGAGTTTCTCGAAAATATAGTTAAGGAACTTGCCACTAACACTGCATCTTTTCAACAGGACACCCGGGAAAGTATACAAAACTTAACCACTCAAATGGGACAGCTAGCTACAGCAATCAACAAGCTGGAATCACAAAATTCCAGCAGTTTGCCATCTCAAACTGTGGTGAATCCAAGAGAGAACGCAAGTGCGATAACTTTAAGTAATGGGAAGGAGTTGAAAATGAAGGAGAAAGAAGTTGAGGTTGAGCCCAAAGAGAAGCTGAAAGCAGAAGAAGAGCAAAAGGTAAGTGAAGAAAAATCATCCAAGGATGATTCGCCAAGAGGTAAGTTTCCTCCTTTATCTGAATATAAGCATGTTGCCCCTTTTCCCTTAGCACTTAAGGACTCTAGAAAAGGTGAGGGGATTAAGGAGCTCTATGAAACTTTTCGTAGATATGAGGTTAATATTCCATTGCTAGATGCGATTAAGCAGGTACCTCGATACGCAAAGTTTTTGAAGGAGTTGTGCACAGCAAAGAGGAAGCAGACATTGAAGGGCTGTCAAAAAGTGGAACTTGGTGAGAATGTATCTGCAGTGATCCAAAGAAAACTACCCGCAAAATGTAAGGATCCAGGTATGTTTTCTATCCCATGCACTATAGGGAATGTTAGACTTGAGAAGGCCATGCTAGATCTAGGAGCATCAATTAATGTTATGCCTTATTCTATATATGCATCCTTAAAACTTGGCCCATTGAACAAAACTGGAATTGTCATACAGTTAGCGGACAGGTCTAATGCATACCCTAGGGGAGTATTAGAAGATGTGTTGGTGCAAGTAAATGAATTAGTGTTTCCTGCAGATTTTTATGTGCTAGATATGAAAAACGGTGATCATAATAGTCCTATTTTGTTAGGCAGACCGTTTTTGAAAACTTCCATGACGAAAATTGATGTTCACAGTGGCACACTTACTATGGAATTCGATGGCGAGGTTGTAAAATTTAATATTTATGATGCCATGAAATTCCCTGATAGTGATGATTGCTTGTTTTCTGTTGATATTGTGGATTTCTTGGCACAAGAGTATTGTGAGAATGCAGGGAAAGCTGATCTAGAGGTGGCTATTATAGCACCCATTATGCAGACGGAAGATGGAATTTGATGCAATCAAGAAATAGAAGAGATTGAGAAACTTCTGAATAGTTCGCCTGAGCTACCTCAGTCAGGTAATGTCTCTTACTTAGCTTTGCCAGTTTCTAATACCAAGCGTCTTCCATCTGTTTTGCAGGCACCAGAGGTCAAATTGAAGACACTTCCAAACCATCTAAAGTATGTTTTCCTTGGTAAAGGAGAAACATTACCCGTTATCATCTCCAACAGCTTGGAAGTTGATCAAGAGGAGCGATTAGTCAAGGTGTTACAAGAGCACAAGACTGCTATTGGGTGGACCATAGCAGACATTAAGGGAATTAGCCCGTCAACATGCATGCACCGAATTTTGATGGAGGAAGGAGCAAACCCCTCACGTCAGCCGCAACGCAAATTGAATCCACCGATGATGGAGGTGGTAAAGGCTGAGATTCTGAAGCTACTTGAAGTTGGGGTTATCTACCCAATTTCTGACAGTCAGTGGGTCAGTCCGGTCCAAGTGGTACCCAAGAAAATTGGAATCACTGTTGTGAAGAATAAGGATGACGAGATGGTTCCCACCCATATTCAAAATGGGTGGAGGGTTTGTATTGACTATAGGAAGCTGAATGCCGGAACCCGAAAGGACCACTTTCCTTTACCCTTTATTGATCAAATGATTGAAAGGTTAGCGTGTCATCCTTACTATTGTTTTCTTGATGGATATTCTGGTTATTTTCAGATTGCTATCGCGCCAGAGGATCAGGAAAAAACGACATTCACATGCCCGTTTGGCACTTTTGCTTATTGACGGATGCCCTTTGGACTTTGCAACGCACCGGACACTTTCCAACGGTGCATGGTTAGTATTTTTTCAGACTTTGTTGAGCATATCTTAGAAGTTTTTATGGATGACTTCACTGTCTATGGTGATTCCTTTGAAAACTATCTATCTAACCTTGCACTTGTCCTTAAGAGGTGTGTCGAAACCAATCTCGTTTTGAATTCTCAAAATGTCATTTTATGGTTGGGCAACGTGTGGTTTTGGGTCATGTTGTGTCATCAAAGGGGATAGAGGTAGATAGAGCTAAAATTGATATCATTCAATCTCTACCTTACCCCACATGTGTGCGGGAAGTGCGTTCTTTTCTTGGCCATGCAAGTTTTTACAGGAGGTATATTCAAGATTTCGCCAAGATCGCATCCCCCATGTGCAGGCTATTACAAAAAGATGTGTCATTTGAGTTTGATGAGTCATGCAAATCATCCTTTGAAAAATTAAAGAACTCCTTGACATCTGCACCAATAATCCAACCACCGGATTGGAGCAAGCCCTTTGAGATTATGTGTGACGCCAGTGACTATGCCGTCGGCGCTGTCTTAGGCCAGAAAGTTGGGAAAGCATCGCATGCTATCTACTACGCTTCGCGCATTCTGAACGATGCCTAACGAAACTACTCCACTACTGAAAAGGAGCTTTTAGCAGTAGTTTTTGCTTTAGATAAGTTTCGTTCATATTTACTTGGTGCTAAGGTTATTGTTTATTCTGACCATGCAGCTCTTAGTTTTCTGATGGCGAAGAAAGAGGCAAAACCAAGGCTGATCCGATGGATACTTCTGCTGAATGAATTCGATATTGAAATCAAAGACAAAAGAGGGGCCGAGAATCTAGTTGCTGATCACTTGAGTCATCTAGTTCATATTGATGAGGAGCTGAATTTGCGTGACGAATTTCCTGATGAGCAGCTGTTCTCGATGACCACCGAATTACCATGGTACGCAAATATTGTGAATTATTTAGTCACTAATGGTTTCCCCTCTGAATTTTCTAAGGCGCAAAAAGACAAAGTGAGAAGTGATGCGAAGTATTATGTGTGGGATGATCCATATTTGTGGAAGCACTGCGCTGATCAATTTATACGACGATGCGTTCCCGCGAGCGAGGTAATCCCTATTCTCACGTTTTGTCATTCCTATGCATGTGGTGGCCACTTTGGACCGAGAAGGACATCAAGGAAGGTGTTGGACAGCGGATTCTTCTGGCCCTCCTTATTTCGAGACGCATACCTGTTCTGTAAGTCATGCGCACAATGACAAAAGACAGGTAACATCTCCCAACGAAAGGAGATGCCCCAACAACCTATTCTAGTTTGTGAGATCTTTGATGTTTGGGGCATCAACTTCATGGGACCCTTTCCGAATTCACATGGTTATATTTATATATTACTTGCTGTGGATTATGTCTCAAAATGGGTGGAAGGAAAGGCCACCCGTACTGACGATTCTCATGTTGTTGCAGAGTTTATCAAGCATCACATTTTCTCTAGGTTTGGAATTCCTAGAGCCCTCATCAGTGATAGAGGCACACACTTCTGCAACCGAACCGTGGCGAGTCTACTGAAGAAATATCATGTGACGCATAGGATTTCCACGACATATCATCCACAATCCAATGGTCAAGCTGAGGTATCCAACAGAGAAATCATATCTATCCTAGAGAAGACCGTGAATCCTACGAGGAAGGATTGGAGCTTGCGATTGGATGACGCCTTGTGGGCTTATAGAACTGCGTTCAAAACGCCGATTGGAATGTCACCATATCGGTTAATTTTTGGGAAATCCTGTCATCTGCCAGTCGAATTGGAGCATAGAGCCTATTGGGCTATAAAGAATTTCAACATGCAGATGGATGAGAGCGGCGAACATCGAAAGCTGCAGTTGCAAGAATTGGAAGAGATCCGCAATGATGCTTATGCCAGCTCTAAAATTTACAAAGACAAAACAAAGGCATTCCATGACAAGATGATCTCTCGACGGAACTTCGAAGTCGGTCATAAAGTTCTGCTATATCATTCACGACTTCGGTTGTTTCCAGGTAAGTTACGTTCGCGTTGGAATGGACCTTTTGTTGTCACTAACGTCTTTCCTCATGGTGCAGTCGAAATTCAAAGTTTGGACACATCCAAAACTTTCAAGGTGAATGGCCACCGGCTTAAGCACTATTATGAAGGAGTCCACGTGAACGTCGGAGTGGAAGAGCACGATATCACTTTCGATGCTCTGCCAAATGTCGAATAAATCACGGCATGCAGTCGAGCTATAGACTGACTGCAAATTTAGCGCTGACTGGGAGGCAACCCAGTGTTTCTTTCCTTTTTACTTCTGATCGTTTTTATTTCTTTTACTGTCTTTAGTCTTAATTTTATGTTTATGTTGTTTCTTGTTTTTCGAAAATATTGAAAAATCCAAAAAAATTTAATTTTTGTTGTCTCGCTCGATCCGCAATATCTTGCAGATCGAGCGAGAGTTTTTTTTGCTCGGGACAGTAAGGTTACCAATTTGTCTCGCTCGATCCGCAACATCTTGCGGATCGAGCGAGAGCATTTTTAGTCAGGACAGTGAGTTGCATAATTTGTCTCGCTCGATCCGCAACATCTTGCGGATCGAGCGAGAGCACTTTTTCCTTAATAAACACGCCGACTCCCTTCCCTTCCTTTCTTTCTTTCCTTCTTATTCTCTCTTTTCTCTCTTGTGTCTCCCTAAACCCCACCTTTCATTTTTAGCTAATTTTCATCCCTAATTTCATATTTCCATCTTTTAATTCGCAGGCAAATCTCTCGGAACTTCCACCACAACTCTTCGGACGCCATCTTCTCCGATCATCTTCTTCGGCCTCTCTTACGTCGGACCTCACGTCTACCGCCGGTCACCATCCTCGATTTTTGTCATCGTGGGTTATTTTCGTCGAGCTTTTCTCCTTAGGCATCTCCCAGACGTAGTTCTTCATTGTTGATCTTGTGTTCTTCAAGGGGTTGCCGAACTATTCTTCGCACGCAAGGTGTTCGACGAATTGCACCTACCATTTTTACTCTCATCTCCCTACTATCAATGGGGCCCAAACGCACCCGACACCAAGGCAAATCCTCTTCTCAGGCTGCTGATCGTATTTATGCCGAGTTCGTCGGCCACTTTGTCAATGACACCGCTCGTCATCAGTACTTCGACGCCAAGGTAAGTCATTCACCCATCCCTGAACGTGGTTTTGAAGAAAAATTGGCCTATCCAGATATTGTCCAGACTATTCATGAGCGTGGGTGGACGAAATTCTGCGAGGATCCTCCGCCAGCTATAGTGCCGCTTGTCCGCGAATTCTATGCCAATGCCGCTGAACGAACAGATAGCAAGGCATTTGTTCGGGGGAAACTAATCTCTTTTCTGCCCCATGAGCTGAATGCTTTATTGGAAATACTGGAGGTGGACGACTCGCTCTACCAAAGCCTGCAAAACGGCCTGCATTTGGATGAATTACTTGAACAACTAGCGCACCCCGGTGCTACATGGGTCAATCCAGCTTCTATTTTGAACTTCAAGGAGCGGTTCTTGCGTGTAATTCCTACAACATGGTTTGTTTTTGTGATTCGGCGTCTGATGCCGATCTTGCATTCAAGCGACGTCAGTTTAGAGCGCGCCACCATTCTTTATGCGCTGGAAGTCGGAGCACCCATTAATGTGGGGCGGGTTCTTCATAGCGAGATCCATAAGTCCATCCATAATGTCACTGTGGGTCTCTATTTCCCCATGATCATCTCTTGTTTATGCTTACGCGCCGGCATTTCAGTTCGGAATGATGAAGAGTGGTTGTCACCTCAGCGACCACTCGACTCCGCTTTCATCGAAGCAAAGAGGGTACACCGTGTCAAGCATTTTATGCAGGATGGTCACTTTCAACCACCACCGCAAGCCCAGCCAAGGCCACCTCCTCCTCCTCGGCGATCTCAAGCTGATGCCATCCGCGAACTCACGGCTTTCGCCCAACATCATAATGCATACAATACAGTGGCGACGCATAATTTGCAGGCTTTGGATTCTTTGTTGTGCAATCTGACAATCCACCATGGTCTTGATCCAAATGCTGTGCCAGCTGCTCTACCGTATCCACCACCTTTCCCATTCCAATACGCCGCCCCTTTCCTTCCTTCGGAGGCTGATGAGGAAGATGCCGCAGACCTGTGAACCAGGGAGTTCTGTTTTGTGTTCTTGCATTTCATTCTGTTTCGTTGTTTGGTTGTGTTTTTCTTTTGTTTTTGCATTGAGGACAATGTGTTGTTTAAGTGTGGGGGGGTTGCATTACATGTATTTTGTTTCGTTGTTACATTTTCTTGTGTTGTTTATGCATCGTATTGTTGTTATTTTTGTTTGTGTTATCCAACTGCATGAGTTGAGGATGAAATCATTAGCCTATGATGAGATATTTGAAAAATTATGAATTTTTGAAAAAAAAAAAAAAAATTTCTACTCTTGATTGGATATGAGAAACCGGAGGTTATTTGTTGAATATTCTTAAGCACGCATGTTTAACCGGTGAAGTGTAGCAATGTATTAGATATCGTGGATGTCTGTTGGACCATTGCACGACAATAGGTGTTTGTGGAACTTGATAGTGTTTGAATCTTGATGATTTCTTTGATATGGCATAAACGATTTTGGGCGCACCTAGAAAAAAAAACAAATAAAAATATTTTTACAACTCCATCCGGGCCTGAAAAGGATTGAAATCCTAATCCTAAAAGATCAAATTCAAGGCTAAGTATGCGGATAAAATGGGGTTGATGCTCCATCCGGGCTATAGACGAGGGGATTGAAATTCTAATCCTGTCTTAGTTGTAGCTAAGTTAGCGGGTAATTATTGGGGCTATTGCAATACCGGGTGTAAAATCCGAAGGTGCGTAATTATTCTCAAGAAAGTTGTGTTGTGTTGAAGGATTGTTGGGATGAGAGTTCTTGATAGTGAGGCTTACACTGAATTGTTATAGGTCGGCGAACAGCCTTGAAACTTTGTTCTTTTGAAGTTGCATGTAACTGGGGTAACATGGCACACACACACGTTCGCATTCGACTGTAGGTATATCATTGATAATTGAGAGTTGCTATGAGCTTATTTTAGATGAAAATGGTTTTCTCTGAGGCTATGAATTATGTGATTAATCCTTGCTTGCATGTTTGTTCTGTTTTATCTTGTTTTTGCATAACTTGCTCAAGGGCGAGCAAGGATTAAGTGTGGGGGTATTTGATAGTTGTGTTTTTATTGCATTTGTTAGTATCATTTTTGTTGTTGTTTTGCATTAGTTGCATGTTTTATTTTAGCATTTTGTTCGTATTGCATTTTTTGTGTTTGCATGATGGGATTCTTGTTTTTGGGGTTAGGTCGCTTATTTTGCGGACTAAGATGGAATCCCGGAGGAACGGAGATTTGAAGCAAGGGAAATTCAAGCCAAATTCTGGAAAGGCTCTCTCGCTCGACCCGCAAGAGTATGCAGATCGAGCGAGCGCTTATATTTTGAGGACAGTAGGATGGAACTTTTCTCTCGCTCGATCCGCAGATGTCTACCGATCGAGCGAGACCCTTTTTAAGCGAGGCAGAGAGTTACGCATTTTCACGCCGCACGATCCGCAGAATTTTGCGGATCGAGCGGGCGTCGTGATTCCGGAAAAAAAATATATTTTTGGAAACTTTGTTAATTTAGTTCCTAGCCTTTATTAGACTATTATTCCGTTTTAGGAGGATTATTATCAGACTTGTGGAGATACATTGGAGGCTAGGTTTTTCTTCTTGAATTCTTAATTCTAGTTTTCTTCTTTTTCTTTGAATTTTGTGAATTTTGCTATGAATCGTTGTAACTAAACTCTTTTACTTGGTTGGGGGAGACGAACCCTTGGTATATTTCATTTATGAGATTGGATTTGTAGTGGTTTAATCTTTATTAAGTATCAATTTTTGATCTGTTTTATTTTATGTTTGTATGCGAGATTTTAGGATTGGCCATCTTAGGATTTTGTATTGCAAACGATAGCTAAATTAGAATTAAAATACGTAATTGTTTGAATAACCTAATTTCCGAAGCAACTATGTGTGATAATTTCTGCTGTTGAATTTATTATCTAGTAGGGTCAATTATTGGATAGGCTAAATATAACCGTTGGTGTTGTGTTGTCTAGTTTCGTCAGTTTTACTAGTTTGAATGCTACCGTGGATTTAAATCTAGATTGCTGTTATCGGGTTGGTCCATTGGTAAGGGTTAGTTAAGAATGTTGTTTTCTAATTAACTAATATTACGGTGAAACAGGAATTGAATTTTCAATGATGAATATTTAATAAGATTAATTATTTTAGAGAATCGATGATTGAATGAATGAATATCAAGGGTGTAGTCGACCGATACCAAGTCTCGTCTCTTATTGAATTTCTCCAGTCTTTTATTTAAATTTTGCATGCTCGTAAATTTTGATTGCTTAAAGTTTTTAGTAGTTAATCCAAACTCCAAAACCCCCATTTATTTTATTTAGAACACATTGAATTTACCTTTCCTCGTGGGAACGATCCCTACTCACACTACTACATTTTCAGTGATTATCTGCTTGAGTTGGGTAATTTGGGCGTGACACGATAAGAGCTACCACCGCTTCATCCCTTTCAACCAGAATCTAGTTCGCAAGTTCTTATACATTTTCATGCTTCTAGGATTAACTGACAATCGACTCCTGTGAGCTTGAGAAAGAATATCATTCCTGAGCTCCGCAACATCTGGTACAACCCCTCGATTAGATAAGCATAATAAATCATCTGGATGATAATGGAATCCAGATGTATAAACTCCATTGGCTAGACGTGCCAAACTATGAGTCTTAACATCAGATATCTGAGCGTCTCTAATTCGAGAATACAAAGCCGGCTCAGATAATATAGTATACAAACGAATTCCATTTCTTCCTTTCTTGTGCTTGAGTGTAAAACTCTATGAACAGCACTCCTGAATCATATGAGATAAATAACTAGTTTGAAGTGCAGAAAGTCTCACCTGCCGACTCAAGGCATCAACAGTAAGATTAGCAGAACCTGGATGATATTTGATTTCACAATCATAATCCTTCAGGAGATCCATCCAGCGTCTCTGTCGCATATTCAACTCTGCCTGAGTGAATAAATATTTCAGACTCTTGTGATCCGTAAATATCTCAAATTTCTCGCCATAAAGATAATGTCTCCAAATCTTGAGCGCAAATAAAATGGCGGCTAACTCGAGATCATGTGCTGTATAATTAACCTCATGCGTCTTCAACTGTCGAGAAGCATAGGCAATAACATGTACATGCTGTGTCAGAACACATCCTAACCCCTGACCAGAGGCATCAGTGTTGACAACATAACCTCCTGATCCAGAAGCTAGAGCTAGCACAGGTGCAGTAGTAAGACGTCTACGCAGCTCGTGAAATGACTCCTCACAATCCGAGGACCAAATGAAGGCAACATCTTTCCATGTAAGCTGAGTCAAAGGCCTGACCAACTGTGCAAAATTCTCGATGAACCGACGGTAATAACCCGCTAGACCCAAGAAACTTCGAATCTCATCAACCGTCATCGGACGAGACCAGTTCAGCACTGCCTCAATCTTACTAGGATCAACAGATATTCCTTCACTAGAAATCACATGACCGAGAAAAACTACACGATCAAGCCAAAATTCGCACTTGCTCAATTTCACATATAGCTGCTTATCTCGTAATGTCTACAATACAATTCTCAAATTATGTACATGCTCATCCTTGTCATAAGAATAAACAAGAATATCATCAATGAAGACGATGACAAATCTATTCAGATATTCTCGAAATACTTGATTCATAAAGATTTCCGGTTCATTCATCAAACCGAATGGCATTACAAGAAATTCATAATGCACATATCTGGTTCTGAAAGCAGTCGTAGAAATATCTTAGTCTCGTACCCTCATCTGGTGATATCCCGATCTCAGATCTATCTTAGAGTAAACAGAAGTACCCTGTAATTGATCGAATAGATCATCAATTCGTGGCAAAGGATACTTATTCTTGATGGCACTACAAGAAAAACGGGAAACGACAACGGATATAATCCGTTGTCGTAGGGGTCAAAAAACCGTTGTACTTTAAGGTGTTGTCGAAAGTATAGCATACAACAACAGTTTATATCCGTTGTGGATTCTAACATACGACAACGGATATGCAACAGTAAATATCTGTTGTCGTACACAGTATTTGACCACGGTTTATAACCGTTGTCTTAAGTTTCCTTTAATGACAGTTATAAACCGTTGTCTATGTTGACATACCACAACAGATTTGCAACGGTTTATATATCCGTTGTCGTAGACATTATTCAACCACATTTTAAAACCGATGTCTTATGTAGGTGTTTGCTTATTATTCAACCACGTTTTAAAACCGTTGTCGTATGTTGTTTATTACAACAATTTTAAACCGTTGTTTTAATTTGATTTTCAAAACAGTTATTATTCGTTGTCTTCAACATTAAAAATGAAAAAAAAATTAAAATTTATAAAATAAAATTTAATATAAAATTTTTCAATATTACAAATCAATATTCTTATTCTAAATTCAAAATCAATCTACACTAAAATATATATAGACCGAGTTATGAACTAATCTATATAAATTAACTCGGAACTTTCCAATAGATCGACTTATGAACTAATCTATATAAATTAACTTGGAACACTCCTTCCAAAATAACATCCACCATTATCCTCTGCATCACGACTATCTGCACAAGTTGACGAATTCAAGTAGCAGAAAAGATGTCAAAATTCTGGAATTCAAATCTATAAAACAAATATGGTGGGAAGATCGACTTGATAGTAAATTTCCAATACAGTTATCCAAACAATCCACATATTACTGAACCATCTTAGAGGATAAACAAAGAATCGAAGTAAGCAACAAAGATCGCGTGACATCTTCCTGGCAAAATAGTATTTAAAGAAAACCAACATATAAATAAATTATAGACAACTATGTTTACCATATAAATTGTAATGTTTCGAAGAGTATCAACAACAATATAACATCAACATTTTCTTTCACATCATTCGTATCTTCTCCCACAAAAACACAAGAATTAATTAAGTCGGTGCAGATCGAGCATTAAAATTTCTAAAATTTTCCATCAAGCTAAATTTATGGTCTGCCATTTGGAATTTCAATTGACGCATATATAGTAACATTGAGTATACATGTTTCCACATCTAAGCAGATTTCAAGAACAAAAAACATAGCAGTTTCTAACATCATCCACCCTGAACATAAGATCCTCCACGTGATAAAATGGATATGATCACACTCAAAACATACCCAGAAACACTAACCTTAATTGATATGACAAAATGGCCTCCCGCTTTCAGGAAATAAGATGCATTTTTTAGAGCTAAAATTACTGCCTGAAAAATTAGGAGCATGATCAAAGAATTATCGATGAGAACAAAAATTAGATGTATCTAATTGGCACCCAAATTAATCACAACATATTAAACAGAAACTAATCAATAATACCAACTATAGGCTAAAAATTGTAAGATAACCAAAATCATAGTGGTAGTTAATTATTAGCATGCATATAAGGTAACAGAGGAAAGACTCAAAAAATGCAATTGTTCCCTTAAAATAATCCACTACATAATAAGAGATATTAGTGGTTTAAAGGCATGAAAATAATTTTAAAAAAGAACTCAAACTCGAGTACTTTCACCCAGTACAAACTTTAACTGATCTGCAGGCGAGCTCCACACAAGTAGCTCAACATCTACAAAGTACGAATAAAGGTGAAAAAACAATGATAAAATATAAATATTCAATGAACAAAGTAATTAGTATATTAAATTCAATGAACACATCAAAGACTCGATTTTTGCATCACTCATAATGTCTTGAAGGGGGATCCGAGTAGCTCTTCATTTTTTTGTTCATAGATGTAAATCAAGAAAGATAATTCCAGAAGTAAATTTTGGAGATAAGCACTCCCATGAAGAACCAACAAGGTAAACATAAATGAACAAATTTTAAAACTTTGGAAGTACCAAAATAAAGGGGCAAAAACGTTATCAGTGCCCATTACAGGAAATGCTACTGTCATATCTCTGAAAAGAACAGTAATTTTTTGGGTTTTAAAGATGTATATACTTGAGATGAGGAAGAGTCATATTCTTGATGAGAGTTTGACTTTTGGAGACAAATTCCTTCCATTCATCTTCATCTATCCTTCCATCGCCTTTTGTATCCGCCTCAGAGAATGTCTAATTATAAAAGGAAAAAAAAAGATTAATGGAGTGAAAATCAGGACATTCAATCGAGAGATCAAGAAAATGTAGTAGCTAAATTAGTAGACCTTATCCACAATTAGTTCAATGAAATCCTCTGATAATACGAGGTTCGATTCTTGTAATACTGCCAACACCATCTCTTTCAGCTGTTAATTTTTACAAGTGTTCGGATTATTTAAAGATTACACGAGGATTCGTCTTCACGTCACCAATGACTGACCATGATCTATTTATTTGCCTCCAATTCCTAGAAGTAAAACTCACGGAAGAATGGCTGAAACCTCCAAAAAATCCTCGCATTCACTTCACATAAGGGGCTGCAGCTCACCATAGATGTGACATGAAGTTTTGGATCCTAAGATTTTGTATATATATATATATATATATAACGTTGAGATCGGTGAAAATGGAAAAGAAGCTTCACAACTTTATCATGTCCTGAATTAAATCCCAGCTTTATCACCTAAGGGCATTTACAAGAACAAAAATTCAATCAAACAAAGATATAATAAAAAATACACAGCATGCAACATTGACAGGTGCCCACGACACATTGACCAACCACTAGGTTTGTTCATTCGAAAACCATTATTTGAGAACGAATTTTTTTTTGATCAAACTACCCCTATAAATGGATTATCTAGCTCAATGCAGGGAATAATTTTGACAGCTAAACAAGATAGTGCATCACTATTACACGCACATCCAGATTCAGAAGATGGACCCTGTCCATGATGAATCTCACCAGGAGCTTCTGAAGGTCGACATCATGTATCACCTGCATCATATCATCACCCACGTGTAAATAGGCCGAGTTCTTGATACTAAACTATCATAGAGGGAATGTTCTAGTTTTAGTTCTTTTCACCTGATCATAGCCTCTCTGCAAAAAATACGAATAAATCGAGCAAAATGGCTTCATACCTTCAGTAGCTAAACTAGCCGCGAAGGTGACATCGTGCTGTTCGGCTATCCCCACATCGAAACATCGTCCAGGGAAATGTTTCTGGAATATGTAAAGCCCGGTGCCCCCTCCCATAGCAGCATGAATTGCTAAAAAGTAAAATCTTGTAAACCATTCCCTGGATATATTTGAATTAACTATCATGTGCAACAGAGACATTCCGAGGAAATAAAAATATATGCATGATTTTGTCTTCATTGCACTTATTTGAAGTTTATCCAACTGAGTGAATGAAAGAGCACAACTAGTTACCGTAGAATTATATGTAATTGAAGTGTGATGTCACTTGATAAGCTTCATTTACAGAGCGATGTCATATCCAAATTCTTTGATGACGTCTCAACTGTTGCAATTATCTCTGTCATGTTTAGAAGATAAAACCAAACCATTCGTCCATGTTTTCTCGGTAGTCAGGCACAACTCCATAGGATTTTGATCAATTAGACATTTTGTTTCAGTTAATTATTTTTTGTTCGTTCCCATAATGACCAAACAAATCGAAAGAAGATGATTGCTTCTCTAAAATCATACCTTGTAATGAAGTTCCCTCCAGGTACCCCTGTAAGAAAGATAAGAAGTAATTAATACTACAGCAATGGTTTTAAAAAGTTTTAAAACCATTTAGGCAAGGTACCTTCATCAACTGCAGGGTTGCAGTTATTCAGCAATTGCGTGAAATTGGGAGGAAACGATGAAATTGTCTCTGCGGCTTCCCGAATTTCTATTGCTTCAGGTACAAATTGTTCTTGAAGCAGTGGAGGACTTCCATTTGCACTAATTTCCTGAGAAGGCATTATCATACCAAGTGGAAATAAATAACTAGTTTCAGGTGCTAAAATTATTGATAGTGCCATATTTACCTTCCATGAACTTTTCTGTTTCAAAGACGATGAAAAAATGCATTGCGAATTTCTGCATAAACTTGAATTTTTGACATAAAGGTAATTCTAATATTAGCACAGAATCCTCGAAAAACTATCAATAGCATGGAAGTGCAGCAACTTGCCTGACCAATAACGTCTTTATAGCTCACAAAACAGCCCTGCTCCCCCTTGCGGGGAACCCAGACACACATGAAACTTGAGGCCATGAAAAATACATCTTTGAGATGTGATGTTCTTCCTATAAGATAACTAAATTTTTTTAATCATATCCATGCCAAACTTACTAAATACAGGACACTACACTATCCATGCTCAACCAGGGCATCATTAGAATTGGAGGGACAAAGTAGTGGTTACACTTATGTAGTTCTTTTAGTAGAGAACAAGAGTGATGGCAGGGATCCCCTGCTCTTGGTGATAAACATCACAATTGAACTTCTTCTTGTAAATAGACATTCCTTTGAAACAATTAAAAATGCACAGAAGCTGTCATAACTGGATCACATGCGACAACCGAGAAATTTAGAAAATCTTGCATGCGTTGAACTTGAATGTTAGGGCTCACATAAACTAAATATGGTACCTATGATTTAATTTCCAGTAGAATCCAATCTATGCTCTTCTTTGCCAAAAAAATATTGTTATGAGATTAGGAGACAACAAATAATTACTTCAAATAACTTTTTTTGTTGTGAACTTCTGTAGCCTTTTCTGTGAACAACATTAACAGAAAATCCAATAGCTGCTTATTACAGATAACAACCAGGTAACATAAAAGTAGCACCGAGTTTACACAGACAATTTCTTTCCCATTCTATTAGAAATATCAATCCAAATCAAGTTAAGAACAGAAAATGGGCACGCTGCAAGATACGGATATTGCTACATGTTAAATAGCAGGAGATTGCTCAATCTTATTCAAGCACCTGAAATAACGTACATTAACATTTAACAACGTCTCAGAATATTTACAGAAAATCAACGAGCTGGAGATCGATTGATCTCGTTCAAGCACCTAAATCGAGCTTAAATTATCATACCGATAAAATCACAGACTACATCATATAAAGAAGAAGTTTGTTCCAGCAGAAATTTCAACTTACAAGTACGCGTGATCGAAGTGAAATGACTAGAACTATGTCATTCCGTCATTTCCGAATTTTCGAACTGAGGGGAAATTGAAGAGCCGAGTGCTGATGCGGTTTATATAGCTCAAAGAGCCGCGCAGTGCCTAGACCTTAGAAACTACTAAAAGATGTTCACGACTAGAAACCTAGACCTTAGCATCTACTAGACCTAAAAATCGAAGAGATTCACGACAATATTTAACCCCTTTTTCTCCACCCATTCACCAAAATCCCAAACAAGACCACAAAGCAAGAGAACGAAGCTAGAGAACAATGAAACAAAACTTACACAGTGATGGTCGCGAGTGTACTGTCGATCTAAGCTGTAAACTTGAGATTCAAGTCACGATTGGAGTTGCTAAGTCTTGGGTTAGCTTAAAGGAGGTCGGAAGACTAGTTTCCGGCGAACAATCGACGTCTAGGGCGCCGGAGAAGAGCGGGGTTGAAGGGGCGACGGGTTGGGGCTAGGGATTGGGTTGAGTTTTCTCGATCGCACTTGAAGGGGGCGCTCAAGTGTGCGTGAGTGCCTGTAGAAGGTTCTTATGTATTTATATGAGATTATATATTTTTTTAATTTTTTTAAAAATTCAAAACAAATAAAAGAATAACAACGACAACGGATATAAAAATGTGTTGTCGTAGACCCCAAAAAGAACGCACATAGACAACGGTTAATTAAAACCGTTGTTGTAGCCCACCAAAAACGCGCTCATAGACAACGGTTTTTATAACCGTTGTCTTAGACATATATACGACAACGGTTTTATAAAAACTGTTGTCGTTTTTAATTAAAATACGGTCAACGACAACGGTTTTTGTAAAAACCGTTGTCAAAGACTAAAGACAATAGTTTACACATAAAACCGTTGTCGTTTTAGTGTGGTTAATTAACATATTTGTTGTAGTGTGGTGACACGATTCAACTGCCTGTAATCAATACATAATCGCATCGATCCATCCTTCTTCTTGACAAACAGAACAGGTGCTCCCCACGGAGAAACACTCGGATGAATATATCCCTTATCAAGCAGATCCTGCAACTGCTGTTTCAATTCCCTCATCTCTGACGGTGCTAGACGATAAGGTTCTCGGGATATAGGCGTCGTTCCTGCTACTAGATCAATACCAAATTCAACCTCTCAAACCGGAGGAAAACCAGGAATCTCATAAGGGAATACATCAGGAAACTTCGCTGACAACCGGTAACTGATCAATACCCGGACTACTCGTGGACATATCAACTGCATAAATAAGGTAGCCCTCCCCACCTGACTCTAAGACATGACATGCCTTCAGAGCCAAAACAAGTGGCATCGGAGGTCGCGCACCCTCACCATAAAAGTACCAGCTATCACCCTCATCCGGATGAAACTGTACCAGACGCTGATAACAATCCACAGTAGCATGATACAAAGTCAGCATATCTATTCCCAAAATACAATCAAAATATGTCATCGCTAGAATTATCAGATTAGCAGACAACACGTGACCCTCAAACTCTAGAAGGCAACCCATCACTAGAAGCTTAGTTACTACCTCCTGCTCCAGCGGAGTAGATACAAAAAAATCCATATCTAATGATACATAATGTAATCTATGTCACTTAACAAAGCGACTAGAAATAAAGGAATGCGATGCTCCAGTATCAATAAAAACAAGTTCAGGAATACCACATAACAAAAAGGTACCTGCCAACATGCGACCACTTCCCTCAGTAACCTCCTCCTGAGACAGAGCAAATACCTGTCCTTGAGTCTGTGGACGGTAATCAGAAGAACTCTGTTGTTCTGGCTGCTAACGTGGAAAATTCAAAGCCTGAGATCCAACCCGTGATCCCGATCCACTCGCAGAACCCATACGCTGAGGACAATCTCTCCGCAGATGTCCCTTCTCACCACAAATATAACAAGCACCAGTAGCCTTCCGACATGAAGCTGCAGGATGCTTCCCACCACAGTGACTGCAAAACTCCTCCTTCTTCTTCTTCCCAAAACGGAACTTACCTCGTGAACCACAAGAACCAGACGAAGTAGTAGTAGTAGTAAAAGACATAGGTCCAGATTGCACAAAAGATTGAGCCCTAGGCCCAAGAGATCCACTAGGTTGTCCTGGCATCATCAATTGTGCCCGCCTCTTGTTGTTCTCCACTTGACGGCAACGGTTCACCAAATTCTCATAAGATGTCGGATCATCACATACGACAACTTGTGAATAGATATCTTGATTCAAGCCTTGCAGAAAGATATCATAATTGGATGCATCGCTATCACTAATATGAGGATTGAAAGGTATCAGATCAAGAAATCTTTGCTGATATTGATCAATAGTCATTGATCCTTGCCTCAGAGTCAGCAACTCCATAGATCGTGCCTGTCGAACTGCTGGAGAAAAATATAGTTTCTGAAACTGCTGACAAAAATCCCCCCAAGTCACCTGTCCTCTCTTCGTACGTGCCTGAGTAGCATTGGCATCCCACCATAAGCGTGCTCGATCCTCTAGAACAAATTCTAGAACTTTCAGTTTCTGCTCTTCAGTGCAATCAAAATCTCGAAAAGCACTCTCGAGTTTAGACATCCATCCTCTCGCTTGTTCAGAATTTTTGCCACCCAATAAAGGCTTCGGTCCTACTTGCATAAACTTATTGATAGTGTAGCGAAGTCTACCCTCATGAGGACGATGTCGATCCTCATGATGATGGCGATGATGATGATGATGATGACCACCTCCCTGGCCAACACTACCGTGACTTTCGTCGGCCATATCCTGAAAGAATTGCACATTAAAATCCCAAATGCGCAATAATTACTCAAGACTAGACTAAATCCAAAGTAGTAATCCCAAAATATATGCATGCTTTGATACCAAAAATGTAACGACCCTGCATGAAATCACCTACTAACTGACAACTAAAAGCATGCATTAAACTTAATAAAAGAAATAATACTAATCAGAGAAAAACGTGTACTACAACAAAAATGGTCATTAACAACGGTTAAAAGACAACGCTTTTTACAAAAAGCGTTATTAAAAAAAAAAACACAACGCTTTTATGAGAAAGCGTTGTCTTTATTATTTTAAATCCATAAAAGACAACATTTTTTTTGTCATCCACAACGCTTTTAAAAAAAGGTTGTAGATGAGCGTTTTTTATTTTTTAAATGTATAAATGACAACATTTATTCTATCATTCACAACGCTTTTTAAAAAGGTTGTAAATGAGCGTTCTTTTTATTTCTTTTACAACGCTTTCTTTAAAATAATTTTAAAAAGCGTAAAGAGACTGCCTAAAGAAATATTTATAATTAAATATACTACAGTTATCCGTCCACTCTCAAAGTCGATTGAACCCTAGATCCTCATCAAAGCTCTCACGGTCTTTGCGACATTCGCCCTCGTCACATCCCAATCTTCAGTTTTTCTGCTGCAGTTTTCAGCAGGCGGCCGAGTGATTCAGGCCACTACAATCAGTGTTCCGACGGCGGCTAATCGCTGGAGTCTCTGCCGCTTCTTTGCTGAGTGTCGACGCCAATTTCGGCGGCATTACGAGCTTTCTTCTGAGCTTCTCTCCGGAGGAAGCTCGACGCGCTCTATCCTGTTCGAGGCTACAACCGAATATAGATACAATTCTGGGATTTGGTGAGTGAATTGCTTTTCTTATTTTGGTGAATTTAGCTCACTTTCGATCCATTAATCTCTTCCCTTTCCAACTCACGCTATTTGAATTTTTTTAAAGCTTTTACAGTTAAAAAGCGGAACTTTGAATTGGAATCCTTAACAAATCTACATTTACGTTGTGAATTTGTTTTAAACTTTTACAAGTCTTCTCGCTGGTCTAGGCTTCCCCTTCTTACCAGATTTGGATTTTACAACCCCTACTGGCTCCTCGACATAGCGAACGTACGCATCGATCGTGAATCGTGATAAACTTAGTAGGAGCTCTCCAAGTCTACTGCCAGCTACTCTTCGCATGTCTTGGAAAAAAAGCATCCGAAAAATGTCCTGATAGTGGATTCATCACTCATGAAATAGGTATCACGGTCCCCTTTCTCAAGTTTTTGTATAACCTGAACTTGTTCCAGTTAGTTTGAGTTTCTTTGAAGCTATTTGGATTCCTTGCATATTTGTTTGCACGAGAAATTATTGTTCTAAATCCTGAATTAGCCATCAGTGCAGAACTTGAAGAGTTTGTGTGATAAAATTTGTGATGACTCAAGATTGCATTCTGTGTTCATGTTATTTCATAAAATGAGTCTGAGAGAGTTTACTGAAACAGTGTGGCCGGGTGAATGCATTATATTCAACACCATCTATATACACGGATGCAAAACATGCTGCTAGTGAATCTTGGCCCCTGAAAATTGATGATTATTTCCCGTGAGCACTAACTAACATGTATTCCTAATTTTTTTATTCTGATGTTTATATTTATCTTGATCCAATATACTGTTACTGTTGGTTTGGAGCAGATATGCAAACAATGATAATTTGAATCAGCACGTGTCTTATATATGCCAACATGCACATCTTAAATAATCAATAACGTGGTTTGTGATGATAATCGAGCAGCAGCGGTGATCAAGCAACTTTGAATCCATCGCTGCTGCCTGAGCCGTCTCAACGGCTTGTTTTCTTCTATGGTGATAATCGAGCTCGACCGACGGATCGAAGGTATTATAAATTCTCATCAAAATTTTCTTCTTTGGATTTTGATTTGATCTGTGTTGCTGTTGTTTGCTGGTTCAATTTCCTTTGATTATATTTTGATTTTACATTTAATCAAATAATTTTCGTATTTTTTGGGGTTCGAAAATCGAAGCTTAGGCTTAATTTTACTATGCATGGGTTTTCATTTGAAGTTGAAAACGTACAGAAGAAACAATATGATATCTTCAATTGTTTTATTATTGGATTGTTTGTTGAATGATAATGTTTATCGAGAATCAAGTCTGTGTTCAACATTAGCTATCTAGTATTCGGCCGATCGAGGGCGTTCCGATCTGAATGATATTTCCTGTCGTAACAATGATTTCATTGTTGTTGAATCTTGAATCTTGATTCAACAACAGTACTGCCTATTTTAATCTTGCTCTGTAAAATCTTCATTCTTGTTGTATTGTTTCAATGCTATATTTTTATTCATTCATATAATTTGTATTCCTGTATTTGGATTTCCATAACTAATTGATATGATATGATTATATCTTGAATTTTATTAATTGGCTTAGATCTCTAATATAAAAATATGAATCTTGTAATGTTTATCAAGAGTCAAGTTTGTGTTCAATTCATTAATATATATAAGAGAAATTTTCCAAAATGGCCTTCCTTGAACTACCATAATCAATTTTGGCTTTTAAGTAAGTTAAAAATAGCCTTTAGTTAAATTAACCTTCAAAATGTTTTTTTATTATCCTTCTTTTGAACCATTTCTACATAAACACAAAAAACTTATTTATTAAATTTCAAAAGTACAAATTCATAATTAAAATCGGAAAGTTTATATATAAAATAAACAACTAAAAATATAGTAACGAATATTTTTCTATCAAAATTAATAGTCAAATAAAAGATAAATAGCATTTTTTTAAAAAAATTAATTAAGAAAAATTCTTATTTGCAATATGAGATAGATAGTTCAGAGTTAAAACATTCTTTTTACTACTGTTTACACTACTTTTGATATGAATTTTTTTGGCAGTGATCTATTCAAATTTGGGGATTAACGTAATTTTATGTTTGGATGATGCATTTTCCAACCCAGTTATACATCGTAGTGGTAAGAAAAATCATAGTAGTATTACTGCCCGTTCAAGGATTGCTCGGCCTTGCTATTGGACGAGCGGCGTGGGACGAATGAGGTTATAATGGAATCCGAATGCCCTTATTGTAACAGGCTATTCTGCGCAGAGTGTAAGGTTGCTTGGCATTCGGGGGCTACGTGCGCCAAGTTTCAGAAGTTGAGAAGTGACGAGAGGAGTCATGATGATATAATGCTGGCCAATCTGGCCAAGAAAAAGAAATGGAGTAGGTGTCCAAAGTGCAGGTTCTATGTTGAGAGGATAGATGGTTGCCCTGTCATGAAATGCAGGTATCACTTCTTTGTGCTATCAGTAGAGTCCTCCATTTGTTGATGCTTATTTCTCTTTATTAAATTAGATGCTCTAATTATAGTTGTGTTGAATTTAGGTGCCGCAATTTCTTCTGTTACAAGTGAAGTTTTAATTCGTTCTGTTGTATTTGGCTTTTAAAGTGAAAATTTTAGCATGTGTTTTCGAGTTGCTTGGCTTCATTGTTATTGAATGCATAAAGTAATGGGGTTGCAACTGAGAATGTAATTTGTTCAACCATTATAACTTGTTCAACCATTCATTTTTAGCAACTTGTGGCTTCGTAATTCGTAATTCTTGTTCTTTGCTGCCAAATATGTGTTTTAAGTTTATTTTTCATTTTGATCTATTCATATTTGTTTTATGTTTGTTTGCTTTTATTTTTAATAATTTACAGTATGGAGATACGAATTAAAAGATATGAGATTGTTGCGGCTTTTATGAAAGTTCGGGAACAGGTGCTGAAGAGAAGAATCAAAGTTTTTCGAGATTAATGCATAGTTTTTTCCTAGTGTTCATTGATTTAGAATTCCATTATTTTTTATATTTGAATGATTTATAATATTGGACGATTGTACATTAAATTTTATTTTACAAATTTTTGAATTTTGGGTGATTTATAATATTGAAAATTTGTGAATTATAATTTTTTTTTTGTTTTTTTTCGAAAAAAGACAACGCTTTTTCCGCGTTGTCTATGTGGCTGAAAAAGCGTTGTTAAAGCCAGTGTTGTAAAAAAAACCCGCTCAACGACAACGCTTTTTCCGCGTTGTCGTTTTGAGCAAAGACAACGCATAAAAAGCGTTGTCGTTACTAAAAAAGACAACGCGGAAAAAGCGTTGTCTTTTTCGAATATCACAACGCTTTTTATGCGTTGTCTTTGCTCAAAACGACAACTCTTTTTCCGCGTTGTCTTTGATCGCGGTCTTTCACAACACTGGCTACGACAACGCTTTTTCCTGACAATAACAACGCGGAAAAAGCGTTGTCGTTTTCCGTTTTTCTTGTAGTGGTGCGAAAACATAACCCATATATTACATATCAGCTTAGTAAAACATATCCAGGCTTAATACTGTAGTGATACAACCATATCGAAAAGCTTAAAATGAACTGTCTAAAACATTTATACAGCTAAACAAATCTTGTTGTATAAAATCCCCTGAAAAGCTCCGGCTCCCTAGTCCTGCCTCGAGCTACCGGCTCCGTCCATCCTGCGACCTGCCCCGTGTGATAGGGTGTCCAAGATAATAACTAGGACGTGAACGCTAACGCTCAGTACATAAACATGAGTAAATGTATATATATGATGCATGCAACATGATGACTGGTAAAGGGTCATCTGAAAAGTCATGCTCAGTACCGGCGCCACATGAGTGCTGCCACCACACAGATCAACCTCTGGGTACAACCATACTCGTCTAGTACACTAGAGTAGTCAGACATACATATCCCCACCGTCGCGGTACTCTCAGTGACAGACTATTGAGTATAGAGCTGAGCTGCTCTATAATCAGGTATATCAAGGTATAGGCTCAACGTGTATGTGCACATGATATATGAATATAGAAAGCGATAAAACATACATCATGCCACATAATAATGCCAAATAAATGCAACATATAAACATGTATACTCACTGGCAATCTCAGTCAATGTGTACGTACCTCTAGGCTAGTTCAAGTCTAGTAGGATCCTAGGCTCCAAGCCTATATTCAAAAGTTCACCGTATCACTACACAAGTTCTATAAGCCTTAACTAAGCTAATAAGTACTCCCAAAACTTAAATAGATTCCCGGACCATACCTTCGTCCGTAGTAAGACCTTTGATGTTGCTAGTCCCGGATGACTATAACCACAACTTGGTTATTTCAGAACCTCTATAATAATCGATAGGGCCCTCAAGTGTATAACTCACATTTATATAACTGAAGAAGGAAACTCGGGAATTCGTAATTCAAAATGAAATCGAATAAGCCCTATTTATAGGAAAATTTCTGGTCAAGTTCGGACCCTCCGAACTCGGGTTCGGATCGTCCGATCCAGCTCACTGCCTACATGCGAGACACGCTGAGTTCGGACCGTCCGGTCGCCACTTCGGGCCATCTGAAGTGTCCTACATCCGACACTTGTCAAAATCCATGGCTGAGTAATCCTGCTTGCTTGCCACAAGGGAGTTTGGGTCGTCCGATCCTGGTTCGAACCGTCCAAACGTGCCTTAACTCCGAAGTCAACAAGCCCTTCTCCGAAGCCCCCGATTGCTGAGTTTGGATCGTCCGAAGTCCCCTTTGGACCGTACGAACTGGACCAAAGATTGAAAGTCCAATTCTTGATTCTGAAATCCGATTGAACCTTGGAATTGATTAATTACTAACCCTTAATCATGTTTAACATATCATTATCTTAAAATAGAATCTGGGTTACTACACAGTGTCACGCCCCGCGACCGACACGTGTCATCGGCGTTGTTTAACCTTTCGAATTGTAACACAACAAGTCACTTAGTATAGAAAATAGCCTTAAACCAGTCTTTTATATAATCAAATATGTCTTTACACAATAGAGAATATGACAATAACGGAAGCGACAAAATAACAGAAAATAACTACGACTAAAACTTCAACAACTTGATCACCAACCCCAGAATGCATATTTTTCATCATCTTCTAACTGTTCTTCGGTATCTGGGAGGAAAATAAGAGGGTGAGTGTTTCGGGAAACACTCGGCAAGTAGGGGCCGATCGAGCACGATAAACACCAAAAATATATTTACATGTACACATGTATATTTCATAATATCGAAATAAGCATGCTGAATCTGACACAAATACAAAGCAAATATTGCACTGTTAATTATCTCATTTTTCGTGGTTTTACTGATAAGTCCCCTATATGTTCCTCCTCTAACGGGCGAGGCCAAAGGAACGGTTATTATAAGATTTATAACCCACCGCATCAGGGCCATATCAAATCAAATAATCAAAAATTTCTTAACCATTTCTAACTCGAATCTTAACAGTGCATCTCAAATATTTTCAAATAACTCTAACATGCTTCAAATAATATCACGAATAGCCAACAAATAACATATCAAAGTGAACGAATATACGTATCATTCTGATAAATGCATTTTGTATGCATTATTTCGTGATATTTTTATGTCTATTTTGTGTGCATTCATATTGTTTTTATGTGTTTTAGTGCATGTGTGTATTTCACTCTCTGGTTAATTTTGTAGGAAAATAGATTTATGAAGAATGAATTACGGAGCAGCTTTGTTTAAAAAAATCAAATTTAATATTAGAATGATCCAAATCGGATCTTCATTGTTCATAATGACAATCAAGATGTTTTGAAGCTGCTGTCCAAATTTTAGGTCGATCCGACGGCTAGAACTCAAGATATGAAATTTTCAAATTTGTCGCTCGGAGCAGGTTGAAAGTTGCGCTGTTGGTGAATGTTGTAACGCGATTGCACAAGAGTTTAGCACAATAAGAAGCGCTGTTGGGGATTGGATGAAGCACTAACGCGCAATGGAAATGGAGAACAGCGCAAGTGGAAGTGTTCAGCGCTGTAAAGAGGGCAATCGCACAAGTCTATAGCGCTTGCTTTGAAAAAGGACGCGCGCGAGCGAGCTATATCCCTCGCGCGAGCGCGGTATAAAATTCCAGAAATGTTGATGAAGGAACGCGCGCGAGCGGGACTATTTCACGTGTGCGCACGAGAGAAGAAGTCTGAGCCACTGTTTTATATAACTGCGCGCGCACGAGGCATTTTTGGCGCGCGCATGTCGCGGAGAGAAAAATTTCCGAGAATTATTGTTGCGTAAGGAATTAATTTTTAGGGGATCCAAACACTATAAATAGGAGTTTTATTATTTTAGAAGGGTTCCGGAGATCCAGTTCCAGAATTTCAGACGCAGAGAACGTGGGAGGCAGCTACTGCTTGGGAGAAGATTTCTTCCTCTTTTATTATTTTCTTTTTATTTTTCATAATAAAAAACTTTGTTTAAATCATGAATTTATTTATTGAGTAGTTTTCTTTTTCGATCAAGGCCACGTGATTGGGACAGACAATTTATGTAGAAAACTCGTTTGTTTATTTGAGAATTGCAGACTTGATTTTAATTTATTGATTATCGAATTTATATTTGTCTTGTGAATTTCCTGGCCAGTTATTTGCTTGCATGTTAATTGATTCCAAGCCGACAGAGGAGGTTTCGATTTTGATCACTTCGATATTCAACATAGTGTAAAACTGACTAGAAATAGAATTCGGTTTCATTATGCGGTTTGGGTGTAAGCTGAATTTTCTCAGTTATTCATGCATTCAAATTTGATTAGAATTACGAAAGATTAGTTCATCAATATTTGAATAGGTTTGATTGTTCTAGAAATAGTCCTTCGAACAAATTAGGAAAATTTTCGTGAATTAAGATTAAGTCTGATGTCTTAGATTGGCTGCTTGTTACATGAATTGTCTGGTACCTACGTGAGTCCTTGATCGAACTTTTCCCATATTTGAATTAATCCAAATTTTCTAACTGTGTTTTAATTAATTTAATTTTATTTTCATTTTTAATTATTAGTTTAAAATCTGAATCACTCTTATTTATTGGTCTAGATTAAGTAGGAATAAATATATTTTGGTATTCATATATATACAGTCCCTGTGGGTTCGACATCTGAATTTCATTCACTTTACTATTACTTGACCTGGTACGCTTGCCAGTTGATTTTAATCAAACCGATTTAGCCGGTCAAGTTTTTGGCGCCGTTGCCGGGCACTGTTGTGATATCAGAATTCTTGTTTCTCTTGAGATTAGACTTTACTTTAATTTATTTTATTAAATTATGAATTTCTCTATTTTCTTTGTAACTTTCAGGTGCTAGGAGAGATGACAGACAACCGTACTGTTCTTGATTTAATCCGTCCGCCAACTGAAGGCTATGGATCTAGCATCGTTCGCCCCGCTGTTGAGGTAAACAATTTTGAGCTGAAGCCCTCTACTATTCAGCTGATCCAACTGCAAGCAAGATTTGGGGGCACATCTGTGGAAGACCCCTACGCTCATCTGGAGCGTTTTCTGTCGATCTGCGTCACGTTCAAGGTTAATGGGGGTAACATCTGATGCAGTGTGACTGCGGTTATTCCCATTTTCTCTAAAAGAAAAAGCTACGGTGTGATTAGATGATCTACCTACGGGTTCCATCACTACATGGAACCAACTTGTTCAAACTTTTCTGAACAAGTATTTCCCTCCTACGAAGATGGAGAAATTATTTTCAGATATTATTTCATTCAAACAGAAGGAGGGTGAATTTTTACATGCGGCATGGACCAGATTCAAGAAGATGTTGAAGATGTGTCCTCATCATAATTTATCTCAAAGCCAGCAGACTCAGACGTTCTACAATTGAGCCGATCAGTCGGTTTGATCTATGCTGGATGCTGCGGCTAATGGATGTTTGTTCAGGAAGACGCCAGCTGAAGCCTGGGAGATCATTGGCAACATGACAGAGAGTAACATTGGATGGCCGAATGTGAAGAGAGAGAAGAAGGCTGAAGTTCTATAGGTCGATGCTTTAATGGCCATGAATTCTAAGATCGACGCTCTAACACATCAAGTAGCACTTATGAAAGCAGGGCCAGTAAATCGTGCACATGGGAATCTGCAAGAAGAGCAGCATTTGTTTGAAGTTGAAGCGGCTAATTCTGCAGTAAATCAAGGACGGCAGCCGTACAACTCCTACAACAACTATAATCAGAACTGGAAGCCCAACCAAGAGGAGAAAAAGCCAAGTTTTGAGGAGATCATGATGAATTATGTGGCTGGTACAGAAGCTCGGCTAAAAAATCAAGAAGCTATGCTACAGAAGTTGGAGACTCAGATGGCTCAGATAAAAACCCAACTCTCTACTCGTCCTACTGGAGCATTGCCTAGCAACACTGAACCAAATCTCAGAGGCGTGAATGCTATCATGATCGTGACTCGAGCACAGTCTGAGGAGCATCAGAGGGACGAGGAAAAGATGAAAGAGGGGCCAAAAAGTTCAGAGTCTAAGGAGGATATGCGTGCTGAAAATTCCTCAAAGGCAGGTAAGAAAGGTAAGACTTCAAAATTTGAAGTTAATGATAATGTTGATATTTCTACCCTACCTCTCCCCCATAAAGCTAAGCAATTACTGTTTGATTCTCCATACCTTGTCAAATTGGAAGTCTATCTTTTGAAAAGGTTTTGTGTGATCTTGGTTCGAGCATAAATTTAATGTCTTATTCTATTGCTCGACAATTAGGTGTAGAAAATATTGAACCTGCTGCTATCTCTCTTAAATTTGCTGATGGATCTATTAAATACCCGAGAGGAGTAGTAACGAATGTCCTAGTCAAGATAGAACACTTTATATATCCTGTAGATTTTGTTATTCTTGACATGGATGAGGATTGTGAGGTTCCGCTGATTTTAGGGCGTCCTTTTCTTGCTGCTAGTAGGCCTTTAGTTGATGTTGAGAAGGGGGAGTTAGTGTTAAGACTGAATAATGAGCAAGTGGTATTTAATATTCCTAAGCCGGCTAGTGAGAGCCCAACTTTAAAATCTTGCTCTGCTGTTTATGTGATTGATGAGACTCATGATTATGATGATGAATGTTTGCAGGTGCAGCTCTCTGCAGGAATTAGTCCCTTGCACAATTTATTTAATGGTGTAACATGCAAGTGCAAGACTGATTCGATTTTTTCACAGACGGTGGTTAAACCACCTTGAATTTTTCCACTCAGAGAGGAGTATAGTCGGGCTATACACTATAAATTTAGTGCTGACTGGGAGGCAACCCAGTGTTTTTGCATTTGCTTTTTCTTTTTATTTTGTTTTTGTTTTGTTTTTATTTTATTTTTTTTTCTTTCCCATGCCAGTTTGTCGTGCCTGCCGATATATCTAGACTGCTGCTACCGTCCCGGCTGATACTGTCAAGAAGGAAGAGGATGAATCGAAAACCAGGGGAGTGTTATTTTTGTTCTCATTTTGTTTTTGTTCGTTTCGCATTCTGTTCATTGTCTGAAGCATTGAGGGCAATGATTTGGATAAGTATGGGGGGGGGGGGGGGGGAGGGGTAGAATAGTTTATTGCATTATTGTTTGTTGTGTTTGTTTTGCATCTGTCGTGTTTCGTATTTGTTTGCATACAATTTTTGTTTGTTGTTGTTTGCATTGTTATGATTAGGATGAGTCATGGTAGTCTATGATGATGAAGTTTATTTGAAAAAAAAAGTGGATTTTTGAAAAAAAAATTGCTCTTGACTTGACATGAGAAACTGTAGGTTGAACCGTGAATATTTATAAGCACTTGTGTTGGACCAGTGGAGTGTAACGATAGATTTGATGAAGTTTCTGTCTGTTTGACCATTGCACGTCAATAGGTGGTTTTTGGATCTTGATTGTGTTCTATGAATTTTGATGAGGCTCTAGTTTACACTTATGATCTTGGGCGCACCTAGAAAAAATTTTTTACAACTCCATCCGGGCTTGGACAATGATTGAAATCCTAATTATTGCTCCATAGCTAAGTATGCGGGTAACATGGGGTTGATGCTTCATCCGGGCTATAGACGAGGGGATTAAAAAAATAAAAAAAATAAAAAAAAAAGAGAAATTTTTTTGAATCCTACCTTAGTTATAGCTAAGTTTGCGGGTAATTATTGGGGCTAAAGCAATACCAGGTGCAAAATCCGAAGGTGTGTAAATCATTATCTAAAGGGAGGTGGGTTTAGTGTAGAGGTCGTTGGAAGGAATGGACACTTGAAGAGTGAAACTTGCACTGATTTGTCATAGGTCGCTAAGCAGTTTTGAAACGAATTCGGTCTAAGTTGTATGAAACTGGAATGACATTTCACACACACACGTTCACGTTAAACCGAATGTGTATTATGAAAAGTTGAGAGCATGTTGGTGATTTTGTTTTTGTGATTGAACTTCTCGGAGGCTGTGCACTCTCATTAATCGCTCTTACTTATGTTTTTGTGTGCATATTGTTTTTGCATATCTTGCTCGAGGGCGAGCAAGGTTTAAGTATGGGGGTGTTGATAAGTGCATTTTGTATGCATTATTTCGTGATATTTTTATGTCTATTTTGTGTGCATTCATATTGTTTTTATGTGTTTTAGTGCATGTGTGTATTTCACTCTCTGGTTAATTTTGTAGGAAAATAGATTTATGAATAATGAATTACGGAGAAGCTTTGTTTAGAAAAATCAAATTTAATATTAGAGAGATCCAAATCCGATCTCCACCGTTCAGAATGAATTCAAGATGTTTTGAAGCTGCTATCCAAATTTTAGGTCGATCCGACGGCTAGAACTCAATATATGAATTTTTCAAATTTGTCGCTCGGAGCAGGTTGAAAGTTGCGCTGTTGGTGAATGTTGTAGCGCGATTGCACAAGAGTTTAGCACAAGAAGAAGCACTGTTGGGGATTGGATGAAGCGCTAACGCGCAATGGAAATGGAGAACAGCGCAAGTGGAAGTGTTCAGCGCTGTAAAGAGGGCAATCGCACAAGTCTATAGCGCTTGCTTTGAAAAAGGACGCGCGCGAGCGAGCTATATCCCTCGCGCGAGCGCGGTATAAAATTCCAGAAATGTTGATGAAGGAACGCGCGCGAGCGGGACTATTTCACGTGTGCGCACGAGAGAAGAAGTCTGAGCCACTGTTTTATATAACTGCGCGCGCACGAGGCATTTTTGGCGCGCGCATGTCGCGGAGAGAAAAATTTCCGAGAATTATTGTTGCTTAAGGAATTAATTTTTAGGGGATCCAAACACTATAAATAGGAGTTTTTATTATTTTAGAAGGGTTCCGGAGATCCAGTTCCAGAATTTCAGACGCAGAGAACGTGGGAGGCGGCTACTGCTTGGGAGAAGATTTCTTCCTCTTTTATTATTTTCTTTTGATTTTTCATGATTAAAAACTTTGTTTAAATCATAAATTTATTTATTGAGTAGTTTTCTTTTTCGATCAAGGCCACGTGATTGGGGCAGACAATTTATGTAGAAAACTCGTTTGTTTATTTGAGAATTGCAGACTTGATTTTAATTTATTGATTATCGAATTTATATTTGTCTTGTGAATTTCCTGGCCAGTTATTTGCTTGCATGTTAATTGATTCCAAGTCGACAGAGGAGGTTTCGATTTTGATCACTTCGATATTCAACATAGGGTAAAACTAACTAGAAATAGAATTCGGTTTCATTATACGGTTTGGGTGTAAACTGAATTTTCTCAGTTATTCATGCATTCAAATTTGATTAAAATTACAAAAGATTAGTTCATCAATATTTGAATAGGTTTGATTGTTCTAGAAATAGTCATTCGAACAAATTAGGAAAAGTCCCGTGAATTAATATTAACTCTGATGTCTTAGATCGACTGCTTGTTACATGAATTGTCTGGTGACTACGTGAGTCCTTGATCGAACTTTTTCCATATTTGAATTAATCCAAATTTTCTAGATGTGTTTTAATTAATTTAATTTTATTTGAATTTTTAATTATTAGTTTAAAATCTGAATCACTCTTATTTATTGGTCTAGATTAAGTAGGAATAAATATATTTTGGTATTCATATATATACAGTCCCTGTGGGTTCGACATCCGAATTTCATTCACTTTACTATTACTTGACCTGGTACACTTGCCAGTTGATTTTAATCAAACCGATTTAGCCGGTCACATGCCGATCGAATTTTCAAAAATATAAGTAATTTATTTTATAAAGCTTAACTCACACACAAAAATGAATATAAGTGTAGAAAATTATATCACGCAAAATAAAGATAGAAGCCCACTTACAGTATTTGATTTTTAAGAAAATCGTGTAGGAGTAGACGTTGTTGGAGAGCCTCGAATCTAAGTTCAAGACAAAATCTGCTCGGTCTTAAGGAAACTTAGCTTCTCAGTTTTGGACAGAAAAAAAAGTGCAGCTCCTTGATCACGTTTTGGCGCAACTTTGGACAGAGATCTAGACCTTGATTGTTGCTAACTCTCCAATGGCTGCTGCAGGCATTGGCTTCGAAGCATAGACAGATTCAATGGCTTCAAAGCTGGACATAATTTGATCAAACTTTGGACAGGAAATACACTCAATATTTGGACAGAAACTTTGTTCGATACGACTCCAAGTTCTTCGAGATTTTTGGGCAGCAACTTGATGTTTCGAATTGCTGCTGTGATGCTCCAAACGTGGGACGAAAATAGGCTATATAAGACCTCTGATCTAAGGACCGAATTTGACTTCAAGATCCAGCTGAAATTTTCCAACTTCAGCAGTTCCTTGATCACTAGAAAATGGAAGAAATGGTGCTCGAAAATGGCAGAATATTGTATGGTATTGTGATGCTCGAACTTGTGAGTTTTCCATCAGCTTAATCCCCAATTTATAGGCTTCAAGTAGCTACTGAAAAGCCTCCCATTAAAAGTCATTTATCCTCCATAATAGCCCTTAATCTCCATTACATGAGTGTTACAATAGTTTTTACAATTCTTGGCCTCTCATCAGTTTCAGAATTGAAAAGTTTTCCCCTCAATCCATCGGTTATGGTCTTCATTGCTTCTGGAAATTTAGATTCTTACATCCCACCCTCCTTATTGGGAGTTTTGTCCTCGAAACTTGAGTCGAGTTGCTTCTCAAAAAGATATGGGTATTGTTTACGCATCTTCTCTTAGAGTTCCCATGTGGCTTCCCTTTTAGAATGATTAAACCATTGCACTTTAAAGTATGGTATGGTCCGTCTCCTTAGTCCGCTTATGTTCCACTTCTGTTTCCTCCATCTTTACCTTAGTTTTGTTGTGCTCCTCTTCAGACTAACTCACCTGGTTGCGTAGAGCCTCTTCTCGGAAATGATTCAGATTGATATCATCTCGGAGGTAGATGTTGTCTCCCCTTACTTGCTCTAACTCATAAAAGTATTTATTCACTCGTTTATCCCACTCCTGTTGCTCGCGCCTAGCACCAACCACTTTAGCACATAGTCGGTTGATCCTAAGTTTCTGATTATCAATGACCATCTGCCGCATGCGAAAGATAACAACCATTTCCTAAAAAAAACAAACGGAAAGGCTTAGAATATAGAACGAAATATCCGAAATAAAAAAAAAAACAGTATCACATGAATAATTTCAACTTATCATGCAAGAGACGGGATTTTCGGGAAAATTTTTCAAAAATGGAAATTTTCAGTATCTGGGGAGGAAAATAAGGGGGGGGTGAGTGCTTTGGAAAACACTCATCAAGTAGGGGCCGATCGAGCACGATAAACACCAAAAATATATTTACATGTACACATGTATATTTCATAATCTCGAAATAAGCATGCTAAATATGACACAAATACGAAGAAAATATTGCACTGTTAATTATCTCATTTTTCGTGGTTTTACTAATCAGTCCCATATATGCTACTCCTCTAAGGGGCGAGGCCAAAGGAACGGTAATTATAACCCACCGCATCAAGGCCATATCAAATCAAATAATCAGAAATTTCTTAACCATTTTTAACTTGACTCTTAATAGTGCATCTCAAATATTTCCAAATAAATCTAACATGCTTCAAATAATATCACGAATAGCCAACAAATAAAATATCAAAGTGAAAGAAATATACGTATCATGTCGATCGAATTTTCAAAAATATAAGTAATTTATTTTATAAAGCTTAACTCACACACAAAAATGAATATAAGTGTAGAAATTTATATCATGCAAAAGAAAGATAGAAGCCCACTTAAAGTTTTTGATTTCTAAGAAAATCGTGTAGGTGTAGACGTTTTTGGAGAGCCTCAAATCTAAGTTCAAGACAAAATATGCTCGATCTTAAGGAAACTTAGCTGCTCGGTTTTGGACAGAAAAAAAGTGCAGCTCCTTGATCATGTTTCAGCGCAACATCGGACAGAGATCTGGACCTTGATTGTTGCTAACTCTCCAATGGCTGCTGCAGGCGTTGGCTTCGAAGCGTAGACAGATTCAATGGCTTCAAGCTGGACAGAATCTGATCAAACTTTGGACAGGAAATATTCTCAAGATTTGGACATAAACTTTGTTCTATATGACGTCGAGTTCTTCGAGATTTCTGTGCAGGAACTTGATGTTTCGAATTTCTGCTGTGATGCTCCAAACTTGGGACGAAAACAGGCTATATAAGACCTCTGATCTAAGGACCGAATTTGAATTCAAGATCCTGCTGAAATTTTCCAAATTCAACAGTTCCTTGATCACTAAAAATTGGAAGAAATGGTGCTCAAAAATGGCAGAATATCGTATGGGATTGTGGTGCTCGAACTTGTGAGTTTTCCATCAGCTTAATCCCCAATTTATAGGATTCAAGTAGCTACTGAAAAGCCTCTCATTAACAGTCATTTATCCTCCATAATAGCCCTTAATCTCCATTACATGACTGTTACAATAGCTGTTACAGTTCTTGGTCTCTCATCGATTTCAGATTTGAAAAGTTTTCCCCTCAATCCATCGGTTATGGTCTTCATTGCTTCTGGAAATTTAGATTCTTACAGTCAGAATATTTTATTAAAGGCTCTCACAATCATCTTTTTTTAGTTTTAGCTCCCTCTGTCAGAATATTTTATTAAAGGCTCCCACTATCAATTTTTTTAGTTTCAGCTCTCCTTTTCAGAATTTTTATTATATGTATAATGAAATTTAATTAAGAACATTAAATAAAAAATGAGACCCATTATCCTCAAGAAAAATTGATTTTTGGAAAAGAAAAGAGAAGATGACGAAAAACTCTTGGATCAATGAGATGCTATCAATGGCGAGTGTGGGCGACGACGACAATATTTTTCTTTTCAAAAACATTGTCTTCTCCAGCGATAATGTTTATTTTTTTTATTTTTTTGTAATTTTGCTTCGTTTTTCATACTTGAAATTTTTTGGGCTTAGTTTTTGCATATTATAAGTTTTCTTTTCTTTTTGTCATTTCTGTTTTAGAGTTTTGTCTTGGTAGATTTAAGGATTTGACCGTGATTATTGAGATTTTTTGTGTGTGAAAGGATTATTTCCAACCCACGTCTTGGTTAGATGGGGTAAGGAAAACAACTAATTTTCAAGTGAAATGTCATGTTTGAGGTCAATTATATGATTTTACTCTAAAAAGTATACGAAATTTAAGGGATTGTATGATATTGGTAAATGATCTGGTGACTTTAATGGAGTTATTTTTGGAGCCATAAACAAAGTATGTATATATTAAGCTAGAAACAGTGTGTTAGTAATATGCAGTTCCCCATGAGAAAATGTTTGTGATTTTGAATGATGGCGATGATGTCTCGAACATGATTCAATTTTACTGAGTTTGAAATTGAGAATAATTGATGTGTGGGCTCTAAAAAGAAATGAACATAAGCAAAGTAACAAATACGTTGAAAGGTAATTCACTTGGATTTTTCTTATTATTTTCCTTTAAATTGAATTAGAGCAGTTGATGTTTTTCAATTTCTATAGTACTGCTACGATTTTTTTTAAAATATTTATTTCATGGAAGTATTTTACTGCATCGATGATTTGAAAGTACCATCTCGGAAGATAAAATGTATTGTGCAAATTACAACAATATTCAAACTCTAGTGAGTTTGGTCAATGGCATAGGGAGGGGCACAACAGATGCACATGCAAAGAATTAGTTAGGAATATGTTTTCTGATAATATATATGTAAGGTCCAAAAATCCACAGAACTATTCACGAGGAAAAGTTTTAAATAGAATGAGATAATTTTATGTTTAATTGCCTAGACATGAGATTTTAATGTTTTATGTTAGTTTTAATGTTTTTCCAGGAATGGATTAATTTCGGAGACCGAAGGAGTCGAGATTAGCCTATGACGAAGAGTAAGAAATTTTTACGTTTATTGTGTTGAGGGTGCAGATTTTTCATGCAAAAGTTATGTACAATTTTTATTTTTAAAGGTTGGAGTGAAGAAAAGTTTTTGGAATATTATTTTAGTTAGCGGGCTAGCTTTCGCCCCATTAATACTCTCCAACGTTTTTACGTAAATTTTTTCCCCCTCTTCCCCTCATCTTCACGCCGCATACGCCTCTCCCCTGTCCATTCGAATTCTGCCTCCACTTCTAGCAAGGAAATTCTCATTCGCCGTTCGTTCGTTCGTAGGGCTAACTCGCACCCAAGGTTGAGGATTTTTCCATACCGGCAATCAAAGGCAAATTTTTAACGTTTTGAAACCTCCATTCAAGGGTATAGGTATTTTTTATATGAACCCTATGTGCATATATATTGATTGATGCATGATTTATGAAGATTTCATGAATATGATGTAGTTTCGTGAATTGTTCCAAACATCTTTGGTTTAAGTTTATTGAGATTTATGGATATAGTTGTGTAAAAATCAGAATTTTGGGTGTGAGTGTTGATTATGTGGAGTTTGAATCAAATCTTTGTTAATGGGTTGTTTTTGGTCCAAAATTTTGAAATTGTGGTCTTTCAATCGAAACATTTTCGTGTTTTGAGGTTTTTACATGTCCAAGATCATTAATTTTTCATAGATTAAATGTTTTTTGGGAACAATTGGGTACTTATGTACAAAAATTTGTCAATTATCTTCAACAATATAACACTATCGAATATATATTCAAAAAATCAAAATCATCATATTTCATAACAATATATCATTAATTTACCAAAATTGATCATTTTTCATCAAGATATACTTCAAAAACAAATTCAAGAACAAAACCTTACAAATTGGGATACAATATTTAAACTCGGGAACTGTCAAAAATAAATACGAAACTTAGGAATAATGACGCGAATATTTCGAAAAATATATGCAAACAAAAATGATAGCAACACATTTGACCGAGAAAGCCCTAAAAATAATGGAAACACATAAATATTCATACAATGAGGACAAAAATTACTTCTCTAAACGATAAATTTTCTCAGTTACTCGAGACAAATCTTATATAGTGGTTGATTTCAAAAATGAAAAACAGGGTTCACCTATTTTCGATTTCTTCGACTTCTTCACAGTGCCCGATTTATTTTCCTTCCTCACTCCACGAGCTCCTTCAACTGAGTTATCTTTTGAATGTCTGCTTCGTATCGTCATTTGTAAGAACCCGATGCTAATTACCCTGTTATTTGGATAGATTTGTTAATAATTATTTTAAAGTGTTGAATTAAAATAATTAAGCCAGATAATTAATTTGTGTGTTAAAAATATGTATTATAAAATATCGATGTATAGACGGTATTAAATACATATTTAATTTTTATGGCACACAGGAGTTAGAATTAAATTGACCGGGTCAAATATTGAACCCAATTAAATACATACACACACATATGCATACAAGATACATAATATCTCTCCATTCTCTCTCTCCTTCACACGTCATCTTCCCCGTTCCATTTCTTCTTCCATTTTCGTTTCTTCTTTTGCCGATTTCTCGTCGCTCGTTGCTCCAAAAATTAATCCGAGCGTAGTTCCGGAATCCTCGCAATGAGGGCTTTCTTTTGGTACCAATTTGGTAGAGTTTCGAGTTCGTTTCATCAGACCTCTTTTTCCCAGCCGCCATTTTTCCGCCGTGTTGCCGCCGCCGATCGTTGCTTAGGCTAGGAGGAAGATTATTTAGGTTGGTTGGAGCTCAGTTTCAAAACTTTGAGGTAATTTCGTTGCTAGGGTTTCGAAAATTTGAGTATTTTGGTTCAATTGAATTCCAATAATTGATATATGTTTAATTGTTGGTTGTAGGTGCAATATTTAAGCCGATTGGAGGTATCGATCGAATTTTCCTATTTTTTTTGGAATTAATTTCAAAAATTCAGATTGTAGATATTAGGGATTTTCGAATTATAGTATTGAATTATTGAATGTTTGGGTCTTGGAATACCTTAGAATTAGTATATGATAGTTGTGGAATTTATTGGCATTTTTCAAAAATTTCAGAATATTAATTTGGGTATTTTCGACCCTAGGATTGAATATTTAAATTGTTTGGAATTTGAAATATATGTTAGGATTGATGAAAATGGTAATTGCCTCAGGTTTGGAGTAATTAGGATTTGCACCAAGTTTGTAAGAATTACTCTAGTAATTATTTGACAATTAAGGTACGGATTGATTCCTATCTTACAGCCTTTATGAGGATATGTAAAATGTCTAATTGCTATTTGAGGTATTGGTTTGTTTAGATGTTTTATATGATGATTGTGATGAATGATGTATAGCATTGATATTGAGCCATTATTCTCTTAATTCTGAGATTGTTATCCACTCTTTAATGAGTTGTTTAGACATCAGAGCCGAGGGCGTTTTGACTCTCACCTCTGATGCTAGCGTAAGGGCCGCGCAGTTCTGCAGACTGTCCCTCTTTACGCATACTGATGCAGGGCCGCACAGTGTTTGAAACTGTCCCCCTAGCACAGGTGGCCACAGATTAGCTATTACTCTTTGGATCCAGATTTGATACCCAATGTTCTTTGGTACCATTCACTTGCATTGAATTAGTTGTTTTACATATCATTTATTTTGCTGTAATTTATTTGATCTTCGTACTGGGGTTTGACCCCTGTCCCTCGGGACTGCTGTGGTTTTGTTGTCATTGCCATGGCAGGTAATACAGGTTCTATTGCCTCTGGCGGTGCATCTGCCAGTGGAGCCCAGGGAGGGTATTGAGTTGTAGTGAGTTCCCAGTTATTATGTATTATTATTGGAGTCTTTTATTTGCCGGGGAGATGCCCCGTGTATCTGTATCAATTTTTTTACAATATTTTGGATTTGCTTGTTGGTGTGTCTAGCTTTGCCGGCTTGCATGTGTTTAGTTCTGGCCAGTGCGGCTGTAGGTTTGTGTTGTTGAATTGGATTCTATTTTCGAGAAATGTATTGCTGTCTTAGTTTTATTTCCCCGGTATATTCGATTTACGGGGAGGTCATGCCGAATTTTCGATAGGCCCGAAAGCAAAATTTTTAAATCGTTTTTGCTGATTACATTAATGAATCTTGATTGTATGGTCATTAAATACTAATCAGAAACGGGCCCTCACATTTGGTATCAAAGCTTAAACTGAGATATGCTCGAAATAGAGTCTAGTACACTTGAGTCTAGGCACGAATGAAGTGATTGCGTATTTGTTCGACTACATGCTCTTACTTGTTATGTGTTATTTATATTATTTGATATAGAGCTAGTAGTTAACTAGGCTTTGACTTTTAGTTAAGCTCGTTTTCCTAGAATTACGTTATCATCTTGTGCTATCTTTTTGCCTAAAGATTTGACATTGGCTTTCTTTAGATGGCCCCTAGACTTCGAGGTAGAAAAGGAAAGAATGTTGTCTAAGAATCTGGTTCCCAGAATGAGGCTAGCCTTGAAAGAGTCGTGCGTGGGAGACGTGGTCATCCTACCAGAGATGCAAGAAAAGACGTTGATGCTGAAGTGAACCAATTGGCCTATCTAGTGGATGACATGGAGTTGGTGGTCGCTAGATTTCAAAGATTGAATCCACCTACCTTTAGTGGAGATGAAGGCAGTGAAAAAGATGAATCTTGGTTGAGAGCCATGAACAAACTGTTCGGGTTGGTGCACTATAATTCTGAACGAAGGGTAACAATGGTGGTGCTACAATTGAAAGATACTGCTGAACGTTGGTGGGAGGCTATGCGAACAGCTCTGGTTGAGGATGGTAAACCTGTTACTTGGGATGTTTTCTGCTCCAAGTTCCGACAATAATATGCTCCACCTTCTTTTGTGGCAGAGAAAAAATATGAGTTCATCAATCTGGTTCAAGGTGATTTTAGTGCTACAGAGTATGCTAGGAAGTTGTCTTTATTGTTCACTTATGTGTCGCACATTGCTTCTAAATATGGAGCTAAACTTGAAAATTTTATGGAAGGATTGAATCAGAATCTGTACTCTTTGGTCTTGGCCAGTAACCCAGTCGATTATGCTGCTGCGGTTTACAAAGCCATCAGGCAACAAGCAGGGTTAAGAAGGGGTCGACCAAGTATACAATGCAAGCACCCACTGGAACTGCACAATTTTCAACAAACACCTCTTTTGCACCCCAGCAATCATTTCAGCAACCTAGGCCGCACAGATTTAAGCCTAAGGGAAAGCAATTCAAGAATAAGTCATTTAGCACTTCCTCTAGTTCTGGTAGTTCTCATGGTGGGGGATCTTCATGGGTTCCCAGAGAGTCTTGCAATAGGTGTGGAGGAAGGCATCCATCCGATCAGTGAGTAGGAGTTCAGGGAGTTTGTTGTACTTGTGGCCTACCAGGACATTATGCAAAGGTTTGTCCTAGTGGAGGAGGACAGCAGCATCAGTCTTCTCAGACTAGCCAGTTTTCTCGAGCTCAAGCTCCTAGACCTTTCACTCCTCAGTTTGCACCACAACCCAGTTTCTCCCAACCGAGAGGTCCTTCTCAGCAGCAGTTCCCAGGGCCTCAGCAGGTTAGAGTTCATGCGTTGACTCACGACCAGGCTCAGGATGCACCTGGAGGGGTTATAGCAGGTATATGTTTTATCCTTGATCATCCTGCTCGTATATTGATAGACACAGGAGTATCTCATTCATTTCTATCTGCTGCATTTATTGTTGAGCATGAGATTGCTACTACCTTGTTGATTGATCCAGTGTCTGTGTCTACCCCTGCCGATGTGTGTTTGAGATCGAGTGAGATAGTGGTAAACTGTGTAATTCGTTTTGATGAAAGTATTATGATAACAAACTTGATTAAGTTGTCCATGTCTGACTTTTATTGAATTATTGGAATGGATACTTTGACCAACTATCGAGCTACCGTTGACTGTTTTCATGGAGTAGTGAGATTTTGACCGTATGTTGGTGGCAAATGGAATTTTTATGGTAATGATTCACGATCCCGTATTCCATTAGTGTCAGCCATGAAGATGTTTGGGTTATTGTCTATTGGAAATGAAGGGTATTTGATCTATGCAGTAGATGCTACTCAAGATAAGGGATTGGAAGTCTCTGATATTCTAGTGGTTGAGGAATTTCCTGACGTATTTCCCGAATAGATTCCAGGCTTTCCGTCTCAAAGGGAAATAGATTTTAGCATTGATTTGATGCTAGGAGAAAATCCAGTTTCCAAAGAACCTTATAAATTAGCTCCAGCAGAATTGAAAGAATTAAAAGAACAGTTGCAGGATCTCCTAGAGAAAGGTTACATCAGGCCATGTATGTCACCTTGGGGAGCTCCTATACTGTTTATGAAAAATAAAGATGGATCGATGAGGATGTGTACTGATTACCGTCAGTTAAATCAGATCATAATAAAGAATAAATACCCATTGCCACACATTGACGATTTGTTTGATCAGTTTCAAGGTACATATGTGTACTCAAAAATTGATCTTCGTTTTGGTTACCATCAGCTTCGAGTCCGTGAAGAAGATATTCCAAAGACAGCGTTTTGGACACGATATGGTCAATATGAATTCCTCGTCATGTCATTTGGGTTAACGAATGCTCCAGCTGTTTTTATGGATTTTATGAACCGTATATTTCGAGAGTTTATAGACAGATTTGTTATTATTTTCATTGATGACATTCTGATCTATTCAAAGTCGTTGAAGAAGCATCGAGATCATTTGAGGCTAGTTCTTCAAACTCTCAGAACTGCACAGATGTATGCCAAGTTTTCAAAGTGTGAGTTCTGGTTAGACAGAGTTGTATTTTTGGGACATGTAATATCAGCTCAAGGAGTGTCTGTTGATCCCAGTAAGATTGATGTTGTCCTTATTTAATGCCCCGATTTTACTATAATTGAGATTAATTGAGATAATCAGAGTTTTCAGTAGTTGAGGGCCGTTTTGATAATTCGTAGGGGTTATTTTGAAAACTTTGGGAAATTGAGGGACTAAAGTGCAAAACTTGAATTTTACATATATTATATCTTACAAGTTGACTCCCCATCACTTCACTTCTTCTCCCTTCTCCCTCCATATGTGCGTACCGAACCAGGAAAGCCATGGAAGATTTTTCAAGCTTTTCTTCCGTCTGATTCGCACGATCCGACCGTCAAATTTTAGTTTCGAGTTGAGATTCACGATCACCGCAATAAAGGCTTCGATTTGACCTAAGTTTTGCCACGATCCTCGAACTTTGATTTTTGTTGGGTCGTCAGAATTTGATAATCTTCGAGTATGTTGTTCTTGAGCTAGCATAGATCGTGTATTCAAAGTCGGTTCGGAAAAATAACGAAGTTTGGATTTTATATGATTTTTGGAGCTTATTTTGAAAATGGGGTTTCGGATTTTGGTTGGATTTTGATTGTTTTGTTGGTTTGGAAGATAATATGGGTTGTTTGGAGTTGTTTGTTGTTGTTGGAGATTTTTGGTTTGATCGTTTATAGCCGTTATGCCGTCGAAATCGAGTTTGGATTATCGGTTGTTTTGTTTCGGTTTGATTTTCGGGTTTGGTTTGAATTAGTAGAATGATATCGAATCCGTATATTCTTCATTTTTAGATTTGGATTGGAGTCTCTGGTTTGGATCGAACTTGGGAGTTGAATCGATTTGAGAATTAAAGACGGTATATTGTTGGGCTTCTCCATTTCGATTCATTTTGATTCGATTGATTATTGATTTGTATTCGTTGTTATTTTCATATTTGAATCCTCGACGAACTTGAAAGTTAAAAGACGACATTGAATTGAATGGGGTTGAATAATCGAGTTCGATTGATTCTCGAGTCCCAAAAATCACATACTGCATGTTTATTTGTTGGTGTGAACTTGATTGATTATTTTGTTTACACTTGCATTCATATTGAGCCGATTATTCGATTCGTTTTGAAAATAGACGATTTAGGGAGCTATATTGAAGTGGCTTTGGATTTCGATTTTTTCCAAGTGCCAGAATACTTCTTATAGTTGCTTTGAAGTCTAGGGGTTTGAGTTGTGCGACATCCACCCCGAAAGGGAATGTAGGTGTGTTGTTGTAATGACTTGGCCCCGGGATCCTAACCGAGTACCGATCGATATTTCGATTATCTGATTTGATAATCTCTAGTTTTGAAGTCATGCATACATTCACCCTCATTTGATTTATTGATGATTATTACATTTCAATATGAGGTGTTTATTTGATATTGCATGTCTGTCTCTTTTACTTAGAAATTATATTTCTAACCGGGTTATTCGGCTGTTGTTTTTGTTAGTATGTTTACTTGGAAACAGGAGGATCAGGAGCCGGACCGAGTCGTCTTGGTTAGCTCGGGGTGAGAATGATAGAAGTGAGACACCGTGTGTCGTAGGGTTGTGTCTTTGGACTTGTACTATTTTGATTAGTCGAACGTACCCAATCGTCGAACTTGTTTTGTATTTTGAGTAGAACATTGTATATTGTATGTTCTAATTATAGATATGTATGTGTGCATGGGTTTTGAATTGATTGGTATTGATTTTGGTGAATTTTTCCAGGTTCCTGAGGGGCTCGGGAAATTCTGCGGGCGAGGCTTGACCTCGCGCGCGCGCGGGGTGCCTGGAGGGGCTCGGGAAATTTTGCTCGCGCGTGCGCGAGCATTTCCGCGAGGCTTCTGGCCTCTTAGCCTGCGTGCGTGCGAGGCGATAGCTCGCACGGGCGCGAGGCTCTTTTAAAAAAAAAATTTGATTCGTTTTTCCGTGGCTCTTAGTGTTCGATTGTGGTTAATTATTCGAGATAAGAAGATTAGAAATGGGGTCTCACATTAAGTGGTATCAGAGCGATAAGATTCTTGGATTTGAACTAGAGTGAGCGGGGTAGATCGAGTCCGCATGAATTGAATTCTCGCATCTGATTGATTTATTTAAATGATTATTTTAAATTCGTGCGAGCATGTTTTATTGATTCGTGAATTAATTTAATTACATGAGTTGTGATTTAATTTATAAAGCATGAATTATATCTGTCTTGTGCTATTATCTGTTCTCGTATATCATTGAGATTCATGAGTACTCAGAGCATAGTTTTGGGCACCGAGGTTATGAGATTGAGATTGAGGTTGAGATATTGTGTCCTAACCCTTTGATATCAGATGGCACCTCGACGATCTATGAGAAGGAATCAAGCACCTTTGGTACCTCCTTCTACTGAGAATCCGCAGCCAGTAGTAACTCCTCTGAATGATCAAGGTAGTACTGGATTGGATCAGTTTGATGCAACCGCGACCCCTATGGAGACTCTATTGAAGAGATTTCGATCGTTCCAACCGCCTACCTTGACGGGTACTGAGAACTCCATTGACTGTGAAAGTTGGCTAGAGGACATTGATCAGCTCTTTGATTCTTTCGACTATACCGATGACCGCAGAATCAGGTTAGTCATTCACCAGCTACAGGGTGTTGCTAAGAATTAGTGGACTACAACCAAGAGAGCAAATGAGAATCGAGGCACCGTTGTCACTTGGAGCTTATTCAAGACTGAATTCTACAAGCGGTTCTTTCCTGTCTCGTATCGTAAGGAAAAGGGTGCCGAATTTGCGAATTTGAACCAAGGGAATTTGAGTATCGAGGAATATGTAAGCAAGTTTGACAGTCTCTTGAGGTTTGCACCTCACATCGCAGATCACGAGGAAGCCAAAGCCGACCATTTCATCAACGGCTTGAATCCTGAGATCTTTATTTTGGTCAATACAGGGAGACCCAATAACTTTGCAGATGCCATGGATTAGGATAAGGGATCCAAAGCTGGACTTTTGATGCAACGAGGAAATCAGATAGCTCCTCAGCAGCAGCAGGGATCTTTTCAGAATCAGCCTGTTTAGTTTCAGCCTCAGCAGTCCCAGTATCAGTACCAACCTTCTCAGCAGTCGAATCAGTCTCAGAGGGTTGAAGGAGGCAACAATGGAAAACACAGGGGAGATCAGTATAAACCGAAAGGGAAGAAATTTAGGAAGTCTGGGAGCAGTTCATCGAGTTCCAGTGGCTCTAGACAGTTCAGTTCTGGACAGAATTCAGGGTTTTCAGGAGCATCGTGCAATAAGTGTGGAGGACGTCACCCAAGTGATCAGTGTCGAGGCGTATTTGGTAGTTGCAATATCTGCCAGCAGCCGGGTCACTTTGCTAGAGTCAGTCCTCAGCGAGGATCCAATAAAGCTCAGAGCGGCAGTTCTTCTCGACTGCCAGCTCAGCCCGAGAGAGCAGCTTCTGCCGTCCATTATTTTCAGCCCCAGCAACAATCTCGTCAGGGAGGTAATCAGAATCAGAACCAACCTCCTCGACAGCAGGTGAGGGTGTTTGCCCTGACAGAGGATCAGGCCAATGTAGCTCCGAATGACGTGATAGCAGGTAACTGTTCGATTTTTGGTTATCCTGCGTATGTTTTGATTGATACGAGTGCTTCTCACTGTTTTATTTGTGAAAGATTTGTCGTGATGCATGATTTATTTGTTGAGCCATTATCTGATGTCGTTTCTATCACTTCACCTTTGGGTGGGGAAACTGTTTCGGTGAGATTGGTCCGTAATTGTGTGTTAGAATCTAAAGGGAATTCGATTGAGATTGACTGCATTGTACTTGGATTATCTGATTTTGACTGTATTGTCGGGATTGATGCTCTGACCAAGTATAGGGCGACAGTAGATTGCTTTCAGAAAATGGTTCGATTCAGACCTAAGATGGAAGATGATTGGAAGTTTTTTGGTAAGGGTTCTCGATCCAGAATTCCTTTGATTTCTGTGTTATCCATGTCTCGTTTGCTTCAGAGAGGAGCAGTAGGATTTCTAATTTATGCAATGGATGTTCAGAGGTCTAGTCCTGAGTTGACTGAGATACCGATGGTTAGAGAGTTTCCTGATGTATTTCTAGACGAGATTTTTGGTTTGCCGCCTATCCGAGAGATCGAATTTAACATCGAACTTGCACTAGGTACTCAGCCTATTTCGAAAGCGCCTTATCGAATGGCTCCGTTAGAATTGAAGGAGTTGAAGGAGCAGTTAGAAGATTTGATTGCAAAGTGATACATCCGACCTAGCGTATCGCCTTGGGGTGCTCCAGTGCTCTTCGTAAGGAAGAAAGACGGTTCTATGCGACTCTGCATCGACTACCGCCAGTTGAATCAAGCGACGGTCAAGAAAAAGTATCCTCTACCTAGGATTGATGACCTTTTTGATCAACTGCAGGGTTCTTCAGTGTATTCAAAGATAGATCTGAGATCACGGTATCATCAGCTGAGAGTTCGCGACGAGGATGTGCCTAAGACAGCTTTCAGAACCAGATATGGGCATTTCGAGTTTATACTCATGTCGTTTGGTTTGACCAATGCTCCAGCAGTTTTTATGGATCTGATGAATCGTATCTTTCAGCGGTATTTAGATGAGTTTTTCATTATCTTCATTGACGATATTCTGATCTATTCGAAGAACCGTTCAGATCATGCAGAGCATTTGAGGATTGTATTGCAGATTTTGCGAGCCGAACAGTTGTATGCTAAGCTATCAAAGTGTGAGTTCTGGTTGGACCGAGTTGTTTTTCTAGGCCACATTATCTCGAGAGATGGAATTTCTGTGGACCCCAGTAAGATCGAGGCAATTATGAATTGGCCGAGACCGAGATCAGTGCCAGAAATCCGAAGCTTTATGGGTTTAGCGGGTTATTATCGCCGATTTATCAAGGAATTCTCTGCTATTGCAAAGCCGATTACCCAGTTGACCCAGAAGAATGCACCGTTTATTTGGTCCGAGGAGTGCGAGACCAGTTTCATTGAGCTGAAGAAGATGTTGACCAGCGCACCGATCTTGTATATTCCATCAGGTACGGGAGGTTTTTCCATTTACTGTGATGCTTCTCACCGTGGTCTTGGATGCATTCTTATGCAGAGGAAGCATGTCATATCTTATGCTTCGAGGCAGCTGAAGCAGCACGAGACTCGTTATCCGATCCATGATCTTGAGCTTGCTGCAATCGTTTTTGCTTTGAAGATATGGCGACATTACCTTTATGGCGAGTCGTTTGAGATATTTTCTTACCACAAGAGCCTGAAATACTTGTTTTCCCAGTCCGAGCTGAACATGAGACAGAGAATATGGATGGATTTGCTTAAGGACTTCGACTGTGAGATCAAGTATTATCCTGGAAAGTCGAATGCAGCTGCAGACGCTCTTAGTTGGAAGCTTTGTTCTTTATCTCTTACTACGATTGGTGTCTCTCAATTGATTGAAGACTGTTGTACTTTTGGTTTGGAGTTTGAGACCGATAGGAGATCCATAAGAGTTTTTGCGATTCAGGCCGAGCCAGAGTTGTTTCAGTTGATTAGAGAGGCTCAGAGATCCGATCCGAGCAGTCAGAGTTCGATAGAGAAGGTCAGATCAGGTCACCAGTCAGAGTTTCAGGTCAGGGATGATGTTCTAGTTGTGAATAACCGTATTGTTGTGCCTGATGTTTCTGAATTGAGACAGCGTATTCTTCGAAAGGCGCATTGCAATCGGTTCAGTTTTCATCCCGGAGGCCGGAAGATGTATAATGACTTGAAGACTCAGTTATGGTGGAAGCAGTTGAAGGGAGACGTCACGAGGTTTGTGTCCCGTTGTCTGAATTTTCAATAGGTGAAAGCCAAGAGGAAGAAACCAGGTGGATTATTGCACAGTTTGCCAGTTCCGAAATTGAAGTGGGATCACATCTCTATGGATTTTGTCACGAAGCTACCGCGTTCAGTTAGAGGTTGTGATGCGATTTGGGTTGTGATTGATCGGTTGATGAAATTTGCTTGTTTCATTCCATACCTAATGACATACCGTCATGATCAAATGGCCGAGTTGTATGTCAGAGAGGTTGTGAGATTGCACGGCATGCCGAAGTTGATAGTATCAGACAGAGATCCGAGATTCACTTCTCACTTTTGGTATAGTTTACAGGAGGCATTGGGTACTCGTTTCCACTTGAGCACAGCGTATCACCCTCAGACCGATGGTCAGTCCGAGCATACGATCCAGACTTTGAAGGATATGCTTCGAGCAGTAGTGCTTGATTTTGGCTCAGGATGGCAGGATTCTTTGCCTCTAGTGGAGTTTTCGTACAATAACAGCTTCCAAGAGAGTATTGGCATGGAACCTTTCGAAGCTTTGTACGATAAGAAGTGCAGATCTCTGTTGTTTTGGGATGAGATTTCATAATCACCTGAGTTGGGTCCAGATATGATTCGTAACATGGCAGAGCAGGTGAAGTTGATTCGAACCAGAAGGAAGACAGCCCAAGACCGACAGGCCAAGTAAGCAAATATCAAACGCAGACCACGCTGTTTTGATCAGGGAGACCGAGTGTTTCTGAAGATTTCTCAGTTTTGAGGTACTGTCAGATTTGGGAAAAGAGGGAAGTTGTCACCGAGATTCATTGGTCCATATGAGATTTTAGAGAAGATAGGAGATCTTTCCTATAGGATTGCTCTTCCTCCGTATCTTTCAGGCATCCACGATGTGTTTCACGTTTTGATGTTGCGGAAATATCATCCGGATCCGTCCCATGTTCTTCAGTCAGACGAGGAAGAACTAGATGCGACTCTAAGTTACTTCGAGAGACCGATTTAGATTCTGGACAGGAAAGAGAAACAACTCAGAAACAAGTCGATTCCGTTGGTGAAGATTCATTGGATTCGTCACGGAGTTGAAGAAGAAACTTGGGAGACCGAATCCGATATGAGGCAGCGATTTCCAGAGTTGTTCGATTGAGGTCAGTTATTCTTCAGTATGATTCTTTCCTGTTTCAGTTGTGATCTGTCTGATTTCGAGGACGAAATCGAATTTTAGAAGGGGAGAATTGTAATGCCCCGATTTTACTATAATTGAGTTTAATTGAGATAATCAGAGTTTTCAGTAGTTGAGGGCCGTTTTGATAATTCGCAGGGGTTATTTTGCAATCTTTGGGAAATTGAGGGACTAAATTGCAAAACTTGAATTTTTCATATATTATATCTTGCAAGTTGACTCCCCATCACTTCACTCCTTCTCTATTCTCCCTCCATACGTGCGTACCGAACCAGGAAAGCCATGGAAGCTTTTTCAAGCTTTTCTTCCGTCTGATTCGCACGATCCGACCGTCAGATTTTAGTTCCGAGTTGAGATTCACGATCACCGCAACGAAGGCTTTGTTTTGACGTAAGTTTTGCTACGATCCTCGAACTTTGATTTTTGTTGGGTCGTCAGAATTTGATAATCTTCGAGTATGTTGTTCTTGAGCTAGCATAGATCGTGTATTCGAAGTCGGTTAAGAAAAAAGAACAAAGTTTGGATTTTATATGATTTTTGGAGCTTATTTCAAAAATGGGGTTTTGGATTTTGGTTGGATTTTGATTGTTTTGTTGGTTTGGAAGATTATATGGGTTGTTTGGAGTTGTTTGTTGTTGTTGCAGATTTTTGGTTAGACCGTTTATAGCCGTTATGCTGTCGAAATAGAGTTTGGATTATCGGTTGTTTTTTTTCGGTTTGATTTCCGGGTTTGGTTTGAATTAGTAGATAGATATCGAATCCGTGTATTCTTCGTTTTCAGATTTAGATTGGAGTTTCGGGTTTGGAACGAACTTGGGAGTTGAATCGATTTGAGAATTGAAGACGGCATATTGTTGAGCTTCTCCGTTTTGATTCGTTTTGATTCGATTGATTATTGATTTGTATTCGTTGTTATTTTCATATTTGAATCATCGACGAACTTGAAAGGTAAAAGACGACATTGAATTGAATGGGGTTGAATACTCGAGTTCGATTGATTCTCGAGTCCCGAAAATCACATACTGCATGTTTATTTGTTGGTGTGAACTTGATTTATTATTTTGTTTACACTTGCATTCATATTGAGCCGATTATTTGATTCGTTTTGAAAATAGACGATTTAGGGAGCTATATTGAAGTGGCTTTGGATTTTGAGTTTTTCCAAGTGCTAGAATACTTCTTATAGTTGCTCTGAAGTCTAGGGCTTTGAGTTGTGCGACATCCACCCCGAAAGGGAGTGTAGGTGTGTTGTTGTAATGACTTGGCCCCGGGATCCCAACCAAGTACCGATCGATATTTCGATTATCTGATTTGATAATCACGAGTTTTGAAGTCATGCATACATTCACCCTCATTTGATTTATGGATGATTATTACATTTAATATGAGGTGTTTATTTGATATTGCATGTCTGTCTCTTTTACTTAGAAATTATATTTCTAACCGGGTTATCCGGCTGTTGTTTTTGTTTGTATGTGTACTTGGCAACAGGAGGATCAGGAGCCGGAATGATTCGTCTGGGTTAGCTCGGGGTGAGAATGATAGAAGTGAGACACCGTGTGTCGTAGGGTTGTGTCTTTTGGACTTGTGCTATTTTGATTAGTCGAACGTACCCTATCGTCAAACTTGTTTTGTATTTTGAGTAAAACATTGTATATTGTATGTTCTAATTATGGATATGTATGTGTGCATGGGTTTTGAATTGATTGGTATTGCTTTTGGTGAATTTTTCCAGGTTCCTGCACCGTTCTGTCCATTTGGCCTGCGCGCGGGCGAGGCTTGACCTCGCGCGTGCGCGGGGTGCCTAGAGGGGCTCGGGAAATTTTGCCCGCGCGGGCGCGAGATTTTTGCTAGGCTTCTGGCCCCTTAGCCTGCGCGCGCGTGAGACTCTTTTAAAAAAAATAAATTTGATTCGTTTTTTCGCGGCTCTTTGTGTTTGATTGTGGTTAATTATTCGAGATTAGAAGATTAAAAACGGGGTCTCACACCTTAATTGGACAACACCCAAGAATGTTTCTGAGATTCGTAGTTTCTTGGGATTGACTGGATATTACAGGCGATTTATCGAAGGATTTTCGAAGATAGCGAAGCCTATGACACAGTTGACACAAAAAGATCGACGTTTTGTTTGGACTAGAGAGTGTGAAACTAGTTTTTAGACTTTGAAAGAAAAGTTTACCACATCCCCTGTCTTAGCTTTACCTTCGGGCTCAGGTGGGTTTGTTGTTTGTACAGATGCTTCTCTAAATGGACTTGGATGTGTTTTGATGCAGCATGAGCAAGTTATTGCTTATGCATCATGTCATTTGAAGCCTAATGAAAATCGATATCCAGTTCATGATTTAGAGTTGGGTGCCATTGTATTTGCATTGAAAATATGGCGTCATTATCTGTACGTAGAACAGTTTGTGATATATTCTGATCACAAAAGTCTTAAGTATGTTTTCACACAATCTGATTTGAACATGAGACAACGTCGCTGGATGGAATTGCTTAAGGAGTTTGATTGTGATATTCAGTATCAACCCAGTAAGATGAATCTAGTAGTTGTTGCTCTTAGCCGAAAGTTCAAAATGCAATGTTAACATCTCTTACAATCTCTAAAGTCCATGAGCACTTGGGGACTTTAGGTTGGACTTACCAACCTAGTGGCGACTACTTTATCATTTCGTCTATTCAAGTTGAACCACAGATAGTTTTTGACATCAAAACATCGCAAAGGACTGATCCTTATATTCAGAAGTTGAAAGAGTTGTCTCAAACGGGACAGTCAGATAAGTTTGATGTCACTTCAGATGGATGTTTGCGTTTTAAAAGAAGACTTGTGGTTCCAAATTTGATAGACTTGAAAGAAGCTATCTTGCGAGAAGCACATTGTAGTCGACATAGTGTTCACCCAGGAAATAGAAAGATGTATCATGCCTTGCGATCCCAGTTTTGGTGGGAAGGTATGAAAAAGGAAATTTCAGAATTTGTATCAAGATGTTTGACTTTCCAACAGGTTAAAGCTGAGAGGATGAGACCTGGTGGTATGTTACATAGTCTGGAAGTGCCGCAGTGGAATTGGGAGCACATTGTTATTGATTTCGTGATACACCTACCTCGATCTGTTCATGGTTGTGATGCTATTTGAGTGATTGTTGATAGACTGTCGAAATCAGCCCATTTTATTCCATATGATCGTACTTTCCCTATAAGAAAATGGCTAAGTTTTACATTGATAATGTGGTGAGATTGCATGGTGTGCCAGTAACCATAGTATCTGATCGTGATCCAAGATTTACTTCTAAGTTTTGGGCTAGTTTGCAATCAGCTTTGGGTTCAAAGTTAGCGATGAGCACTGCCTATCACCCACAGACAGATGGTCAGTCAGAGAGAACCATCCAAACATTGGAAGACATGTTGAGAGCTGTGGTGATGGATTTCAGTGGTAGTTGGCAAGAATCGTTATCTTTGGTTGAATTTTCCTACAATAACAGTTTCCATACTTCGATTGGAATGACTCCTTTTGAAGCCTTTATGGCAGAAAGTGCAGATCTCCAACTTTTTGGGAAGAAATAGGAGAACGACAATTGGCTATGCCTGAATTCATTCAGGAGATGAAGGATAAAGTTGACTTGATCAGGAAAAGAATGAAAGCAGCCCAAGATCGCCAAACTAGTTATGCAAACAAGAGGCGTAGACCTTAAGAATTTTAGGTTGGTGATTATGTTTTCCTGAAAGTTTCACTGTTTCGTGGTCCTATGAGATTTGGGCGTAAAGGGAAACTAGCTCCTCGTTATATTGGTCCGTATGTGATTGTTGAGAAGTTTGGTATTTTGGATTATCGTTTGGACTTACCGCAGAGTTTGTCTGCGATACATGATGTGTTTCATGTGTCGATGTTGCGAAAGTATGAGCCAGATCCATCTCATATCTTGAGGGCCGAGGAGGTAGAGTTGGACAGTTCCCTTAGCTATGCCGAGTACCCAGTGAAGATTCTGGATCGTAGATAGAAGCAACTCCGGAACAAGACCATCCCATTGGTTATGGTTCAGTGGAGTAGACATGGGACAGAAGAGGCTACATGGGAAATCGAGACAAAGATGCATCAAGAATGGCCTCACTTGTTTGAGAATGCAGTGAATTATTCCATGTACTCTGATTATCCTATGTATTATCAGTGGTAGATGTTTAAATCACTTTGTATGTTGTATTATGTGTGTGTTCAATTTCGAGGACGAAATCTTCTTTTAGTGGGGGAGAATTGTAAGGACCCGATGCTAATTACCCTGTTATTTGGCTAGATTTGTTAATAATTTTTTTAATGTGGTGAATTAAAATAATAAAGCCAAATAATTCATTTGTGTGTTAAAAATATGTATTAGAAAATATCGGTGTATAGACGGTATTAAAATACATATTTAATTTTTATGGCACACAGGAGTTAGAATTAAATTGACTGGGTCAAGTTTTGAACCCAATTAAATATATACACACATATGCATACAAGATACATAATATCTCTCCATTCTCTCTCTCCTTCACGCGTCATCTTCCCCGTTCCATTTCTTCTTCCATTTTCGTTTCTTTTTTTTCCTATTTCTCGTCGCTCGTTGCTCCAAAAATTAATGCGAGCGTAGTTCCGGAATCCTCGCGACGAGGGCTTTCTTTTGGTGCCAATTTGGTAGAGTTTCGAGTTCGTTTCTTCGGACCCCTTTTTCCCAGCCGCCGTTTTTCCGCCGTGTTGCCGCCGCCGATCGTTGCTTAGACTAGGAGGAAGATTATTTAGGTTGGTTGGAGCTCAGTTTCGAAACTTTGAGGTAATTTCGTGGCTAGGGTTTCAAAAATTTGAGTATTTTTGTTCAATTGAATTCCAATAATTGATATATGTTTAATTGTTGGTTGTAGGTTCAATATTTGAGCCGATTGGAGGTATCAATCGAATTTCCCTATTTTTTTGGAATTAATTTCGAAATTCAGATTGTAGATATTAGGGATTTTCGAATTATAGTGTTGAATTATTGAATGTTTGGGTCTTGGAATACCTTAGAATTAGTATATGATAGTTCTGGAATTTATTGGCATTTTTGAGAAATTTCAGAATATTAATTTGGATATTTTAGACCCTAAGATTGAATATTTAAATTTTTTGGAAGTTGAAATATATGTTAGGATTGATGGAAATGGTAATTGCCAGGTTTGGAGTAATTAGGATTTGCACCAAGTTTGTAAGAATTACTCTGGTAATTATTTGGCAATTAAGGTACGGATTGATCGCTATCTTACAGCCTTTATGAGGATATGTAAAATGTCTAATTGTTATTTGAGGTATTGACTTGTTTAGATTTTTTATATGATAATTGTGATGAATGATGCATTGCATTCATATTGAGCCATTATTCTCTTATTTCTGAGATTATTATCCACTCTTTAATGAGTTGTTTAGACATCAGAGACGAGGGCGTTTTGACTCTCACCTCTGATGCTAGCGTAAGGTCCGCGCAGTTCTGCAGACTATCCCCCTTGATGCATACTGATGCAGGGCCGCGCAGTGTTTGAAACTGTGCCCCTAGCACAGGTGGCCACAGATTAGCTATTACTCTTTGGATCCAGATTTGATACCCGATGTTCTTTGGTACCATTCACTTGCATTGCATTAGTTGTTTTATATATCATTTATTTTGCTGTAATTTATTTGATCTTCGTACTGGGGTTTGAACCCTGTCCCTCGGGACTGCTGTGGTTTTGTTTTCATTGCCATGACAGGTAATACAGGTGGTTCTATTGCCTCTGGCGGTGCATCTGCCAGTGGAGCCCAGAGAGGGTATTGAGTTGTAGTGAGTTCCCAATTATTATGTATTATTATTGGAGTCTTTTATTTGCCGGGGAGATGCCTTGTGTATCTGTATCGATATTTTTACGATATTTGGGATTTTCATGTTGGTGTGTTTAGCCTTGCCGGCTTGCATGTATTTAGTCCTGGCCAGTGCGGCTGTAGGTTTGTGTTGTTGAATTGGATTTTATTTTCGAGTAATGTATTGCTGTCTAAGTTTTGATTTTCCCAGTATGTTCGATTTACGGGAAGGTCATGACGAATTTTCGGTAGGCCCGAAAGCAAAATTTTTGACTCGTTTTCGCCGATTACATTAATGAATCTTGATTGTATGGTCATTAAATACTAATCAGGAACGGGCCCTCACATCATTGGTGCCATTTTCTGAGCTGAAAACTTTGTCGTTAAAGATCACTGCTTTCCTTTTTAGAAAAATCAGTTGGATGAGGGAGGAAAACTACCGATCGTCCCTATTTCTGGTTTTTTCTTTATTTGAAATTTAAGAGTAAGGGGTATATTAAATGATTTAAGGGGCATTTTGGTAAATTGACCAGAATAGGGAGTTGAAACAAAGAGCATACTTTGGACATGGATTGAGACAAAGAATTTCTAAAACAAGGACTGAGGAGGTATACATGTTTGCTGTTAGGGATTTATCACAAATTTCCCCAAATATTAATGGGGAAAGTATGTTTTAATTTTAAAAACACAAGGTTGTGAGTGATCATTTATTTTACACAGTGTTATGTGCTCTTTTAACTTTAAACAGGGGTGATAAATGACATTTTCCCTGTACAGACAAAAATCCTGAGACAAAGTAAAGCTAGGCAAAGCAGGCACAAACAGAGCAAGATCAATTTGTTTCTGCTGAACAAACTTAGGGAATCCAGGTAGAAATTCCTTAATTAGAACAAGCCTTGCTTATACTAGAAACACATATTCAGGCTGAAGGCCATTCTTCTAAAATTCAGATCACTCCTGAGACAAATTTGCTCATGTCTGCACTGGGAAAGGTGACGAAGACTATTACAAATTTCCAGATAGATATGCTCACAACTCCAAATGCAAACCATTTAAAAAATACTCACTTCGTCCCAATTATATAGTCCATTTTCTTTTTTGTTTTTCTCAAATATACAGTCATATACCATATTTAGTAATATTTTTTTACACTCTTTTACTAATATACTCCTATTAACTACACCTTGAATTGTGCAATTATTTTTTAATACATTAAATAGGGATAAAATAGAAAGTTTGTATAAAATTTATTTTCCCAATGATTTTCTTAATCTGTGTGAAAAGGGTAAGACTTTTTTTCTGTCCAGAAGGGCTGCTTTACCTAAAAAGACAAGCAGTGAAGTCAAGACAGTGTAGTCAGAATTAGTGGACGCGGTCCAAGTTACACATCTCATCAACTATTCACAAAATAGTTATCTTATTTTAGTATGATCTGAAGCTTTATTGAAATATCATTTCTACAATTAGAGGGTGTTTGACTAAACTTATTAAAAAGAGTTTAAAAGTTATTTTACGAGCTTATAAGCTCTTAGAACTTATTTTAAAAATAAGCTGTTAAAGTGTTTGGGTAAACTTATTTTAAATAACTTAAAGATGTTGATATGTTTGGTATTATAAGATCTTTTTATTGTCAAAATTACCAAAAAGGGTATAATTCTATGAAAATAATATTTTGAGTTATACACATACGAAAATAGTTTTAGAATAAACTTATATTAAAAAATTAAAATTGTTTTAATATTTTATTTTTAGAAAAAATTATGTGATTTTTAATTTTTTTAAAATAATATTTAATATTTAATAAGTTGAGGATAAGATAGAGATTTATTAAAATATTCAAGGATATTTTAGAGATATGGAATATTAAAATAAGATCTTTTTTAAAAAAGTACCTCCCCCCTTATTTTTTAAAAAACAGCTTATAAGCTGTAAGAGTGGGTGCCCAGTGAGCCAACTGTGTGGCTATGGGCTTTGATGACTCTTTGTATAAACAATCTTTTGTTTAATATTATTTACACTTTTATGGCAATGACTTTATATTACTTCATATTGTTATATTGTGATATACTATTGTTGTTTTGATAAAGACCTTGAATATACTATAGTGTATGTAAGATGTGGTAGAACATGGAGATGTCTATCATGAAATACATCTTATAGTCACTGTATGTTCTAAAACCGTTCCTAGTCGATTGAGCCGTCCGATAAGAAGGATAAGGATCGCTCGAGTTTGAGACTAGCATTTGCGATGCGGAGTACCACGTTTCATTGGTAGGGAACATGGAGATGTTCGAAGCATGCAAATGGATATTCATAGGATGAATAGTCGAACTACCCTATCCGGACTTTCCAAGTGGTTATCACTTATCGAGTGGATAAAGTCCGCGGTTTTGGTTGTACACCATTAGTCCTTACGACTTGAAACATCATGGAGACTCTATATGCTAGTGCTGTGCTTTGACTCGTTTACCGACTCTATGGGGGTCATCAGGTGTCGAGATTGGGTACAGTTACGACACATATAGGAGTCAATGCATTGTTATCAAGGATTCACCACATACTTGCGAGTGTGGATATCCTATGCGATCTGAGGAGATATTAGTGTGACAAATCTCTGGCCAGAGTACTTGATGTGATTTAAGAAATGGTTTCTTAGTAGCACATGCGATGTCACTAATTTGATCTTCAAGATGCATTGCATAGTTATCGAATCTTGAGCGACTCTCGATATACCAATGGTTGTTGATTCGATCGGGATATATGGATGAAGGGACCGTACTGTACGTTAACCAAAATCTACTGGTTCTTGTAGGCACTATCAGTGATACCTAGGGAATCATGGGGCGATGTTGCTAGGCGCTTTACCATGATTCGTTGGGCAAGTCGGAAAGTGTTGTTCCGAGTCACAAGGAGTTGTGAGCCCACGGCTAGCTGTATCCCTGAACCATTGAGGGTCACACAGTGTAATGGAGTTTTAATCCCCGTTGAGATAGTTAAATTTAAAGAGTTAAATTTAATGAACTAAGGAGTTGGACTTCTTAAATAAGAGTAAGGGAGTAGGATTTCCTAAAATGACATAGGGATGGACATTTTTGGAAACCACTGAATTCGGATTCAGGAAAATTTATTTTGACTTTAAAACGTGCAGAAATGGTTTCTGTGCACATTGGTGAAATCGTTTCATCAATCGGAGTCACGATGAATTTTATATTAATTTCTGAACGAGCGGGCTTTGCTTGTCGGGCCCCAGCTTATGACTAATGGGCCCTAAGGTGTTAGTGGCCTGCATTATAAATAAGTTATTTCAGTACAGAAATTACACACAACAGGTCATAATTTTTTAGAGCAAAAATCGAAAAACCCTAGCTCTCTCAAATAATATTTCGGCCGCCCCCTTGCTCTGTCACAGAGAAATTCCGGTCTGTGATTTTGAATCACAGTAAGGAATAACGAATCAAATTCGTGTATTCTCTTCGCAGAAAACTTCTGATAGATTTTCTAGTGCAATCTATCAGAGGGATTAAACCTCTGTTCGTGGACCTGATTGAAGGCGTTCATCGGTTCCAGGGAGAGACAACAAGAGCAGAATTGTTCTGTTGGTGTCCATTAATCTCGTTGCGAGATTTGAGGTAAAATTTATTTAATTGTTATTTAAATTTTACACACACAATAATTTAATCGATGAACGGTTGATACCCATACCATGGAAACGTTCCATGAAAAATTTTTAAACTTCCGCTGCACCGGGTATCAATCGTAATTGGTCTGGGAACTCGCCAGTTTTCCAACAGTGGTATCAGAGCCAGGTTGCTCAGATCAATCGATTGAATTAATCAATTGTACAAAATTTTTGAGTCTCGGTTTTTTGAAACAAAATAAATATTTTTAATAAAAAAAAAATTTTTTTTCCGGGGGCGAAACCCGGGCAGCGATTGGATCGCTGCCCGGAAGGGGCAGCGATGGTCGCTGCCCCCAGGGGCGGCGCACGGCGCCGCCCAAAGGGGGCGCACGGCGCCGCCCAGGGCGGCGACCGTCGCCGCCCAGGGCGGCGCACGGCGCTGCCCAGCGCAGCGCTGGGCGCTGCGCAGGGCAGCGCTCGGCGCCGCCCAGCGGCGGCGCCAGGCGCCGCCAGGGCAGCAAGCGTTGCTGCCCTAAGGGGGCAGCCGGGCTGCCCCGGCCCGCCCCGGGTGCGGGCCAACCCGGGAGTGTCCGGGTGGCCCGCGGGAAAAATTAATATTTTATTAAAAATTAATTTTAATATGTTAAAATTTTATTTTTGGTCCGGTCAAAAATTGTTTTTGATTGGTTCACGAGATTTCGGATCGAATTGTTCGAGTCCGTAAATTTTAAAATTGATTTTGGATAAATTTGAATTTTTGGAAAATTTTAATATTTTATCCGTAAATTGAATTTTGAAATCAATTATTTTGGTACAATTGATGATAAGATATGATCTTATGATATATTGAGTAAAATATGATTTTATTTGTAAAATTGGATTTTATAGATAAAATATGATTTTATTTGATATGGAGATAAAATATGATTTTATATGTGAAATGTGATTTTATATATAAAATATGATTTTATCTTGTTTAAATTTGAATTGCCACAGCATGTTATCCAATAAATTAATTTTGAATTAAATGTTATTGGATAAGGATGATCGATTGCCATGACCAATTTTGTAGGTGTATGTTAGGAATTTACATTTTGTCTTTATTGTTGTTGGTTTTATTAATGGGCCTGGTTTATGGCCCGATATGAATGTCATATGTAATAAAAGTGGGCTTGGTTTATAGCCCGTTCCCACCCCCTAAAAATGTATCCCCTACTTGTCATTGTTATTTATTGTAAATACATTAGATTTAGTGGGAGATCAAGATTTGAAGATGGTGGGCCCAGCAGACAATGAAGACTGAAGAAATGTAAATTGGAAGCATATGTAATAGGATTGCATTTGCATACTGCATATTACCTAGGATTGGACTAAGACCCGTGATTGGCAACCACGGGTCAATTAGAAATGGAATCGATCATCCTATATAGTATGTGATATTATGATTGTATGCATGTTTAGACATAAATTGCGTGAATCCGGCAATGCATGCAATAAATTAAATATGATGAGACAAATATTTTTATAAATAAAATCCCTCATTTTAAATATGATTTAAAATTTATATCAAGATAAATAAAGGAAATTTAAATATTGTTTAAATGTTCCTACCTTCCATCAACGGTCAATGTATGTGATGCTACCGCGGATACGGTCCGGCTCATATTATTGGGGGGGCCCGTCCGTCGGAAAGCTGTACATTGGATCGACAAATGTTGTAAGTTGGGTGGAACTCCCATGGGATCGGCTCATATTATTGGGGGATCCACATGGCGACCGTCCATCACAACTTAATATTGATGGGTCATCTTGACATGTCACTTTAAACGGCGTCATATTATTGGGCCCTTATTGGACATGAGGTAAATACATGGGGGTTGCTTTGGAAGCAATTGGGCTCTACCTTTTGAGAATTATGGTTGGCTGATATTATTCGGGACCATAAGTTTGTCAATTGGACTCCATGTTCTCACTAAGGAAAAAGTTTCCCGTTTTCACTAGAGGGTGGTGAAATCGTTAAAATAGTGGGAGTGAGATTCATAAAATTAAATTCGCCTATTTTATGTCTTAGTAAATTGTTAAACAATCATTGATATATGTCTGTTTTTCCTTTTCAGTATTTCATACAATGAATTCGCGAAATCCTTTATTCTCGATCCTCGAACAAAACAAGCTGACTGGCGCCAACTATACGGAATGGTTCCGGAAGTTGAAGATTGTCTTAACTTCGGAGAAAATGCTCTACGTGTTAGAGAAAGCACCTCCGAAGGAAGCACCAGCTGACATAAGTCCGGAGGAATTGGCCAAACTTGATGCATGGTGTGACCATGACATCAAGACCAAATGCTATATGCAAGCCTCGATGTCTGATGAACTCCAGAGGCGATTTGAGGACACGGTGAATGCTGCTGACATTCACACGCAACTCAAGGAACTTTTTGGGGCTCAGTCGAGGGCTGAAAGGTTCTCTACTGTTAAGGAGTTGATGACGTGCCGCATGCGTGAAGGGACTTCGGTCCGTGATCATGGGGTACGAGTGATTTGGCTCATACAGAAGTTAGCGACCCTTGATTTGGTGTTGGAGCATGAACTCAATGTGGACTTGCTGCTTCTATCTCTTCCTTCTTCATTTGATGGATTCGTGATAAATTTTAATATGAACAAGATAGAGGCCACCCTTGAAGAGATGGTCAATATGCTCGTTACATATGAATCCACACTTAAGAAGGATAAGCCAGCTTTCTTGGAGGGCTCCTCATCTTCTGCTAAGAAGGGGCCAAGTATGAAGGGCAAGAAACGTTCTGCCCCACCCAAGAAAGTGGAACCCGAGAAGAAGCAAAAGACAAAGGCTTCAAACGATGGAAAATCCAAGGATGTTTGCCATTACTGCAAGAAGCCGGGTCATTGGAAGCGCAACTGCAAGGAGTATCTTGAGCAGTTGGGAACTGCAAAGGGTATGTTCTATATCGAAATAAACATGTCACTTAATACAACTTCTTGGGTATTGGATACCGGATGTGGATCTCACATTTGCAATGATTTGCAGGTGATGACAAGAAGTCGCAGGCTTAGAATGGGTGAGACCCAGCTGAGGCTCGGGAATGGTTCCAGAGTTGAAGCTACGGCCATTGGAGATGTTTGTTTGATTTTGCAGAATGGTTTTAAATTATTGTTGAGAGATGTTTTATTTGTGCCAGATTTAATTAAAAACATTATTTCTATTTCTATGCTTGATAGAGATGGTTATTCTTGTAATTTTGTGAATGGGATTTGCAATATTTACAAGAATGAATGTTTAATTGGAAATGGACAACTTGAAAACGATCTATTCAATTTAAAACTAAAAGACGTTCCAGTAAATTGTATTGACAAACCGGCGACAACAAACAAAAGGAAAATCGATAGTCAAAACCCGGCAAACCTTTGGCACGCTAGACTAGGTCATATTTCCTCAAGGAGGATGAACAAGCTAGTGGGAGAGGGCATGTTTGATATGTCTGATATTAACTCTCTACCTACTTGTGAATCCTGCCTAAAAGGAAAAATGACTAAATCTCCTTTTAAGGGAAACCTGAGCGTAGTCAGAATCTGTTGGATTTGATCCATACAGATGTTTGTGGTCCATTTAGAGTAGGGACTCAACATGGCCACCTACTTCATTACTTTTACTGATGATTATTCAAGGTATGGGTATTTATATTTAATGAAATATAAGTCTGAAGCATTTGAAAAGTTCAAAGAATTCAAGGCTGAAGTAGAAAACAAGCTAGGTAAAAGTATTAAAGCACTTCGATCGGATCGAGGTGGAGAATACTTGAGTACCGAGTTTTTGGACTATCTGAAAGAGAATGGGATTCTCTCTCAGTGGACTCCTCCTATGACACCACAGCTTAATGGTGTATCGGAGCGTCGTAATCGAACTTTGTTGGACATGGTTCGATCCATGATGAGCTTCACTGAGCTTCCACCTTCGTTTTGGGGCTATGCGCTTGAAACGGCGGTATTGTTGTTGAATAACGTCCACACTAAAGCAGTGGACAAAACACCATACGAGTTATGGAATGGCAAAGCTCCTAAGTATTCATACTTGAGGATTTGGGGATGTCCTGCTTACGTGAAGCGGACAGTGGGAGATAAGTTGGATAGTCGATCCAGCTTGTGTTATTTTGTGGGGTATCCGAAGAATTCAATCGGATATTATTTCTATTATCCTGCTGAAACAAAGGTGTTTGTTTCACGGAATGCCACCTTCTTGGAGAAGGAGTTCTTATTGGATAAGAAAGGCGAGATGATGGAACTCGAAGAAGTTCGAGAAGAACCCGAAATACAAAATAACGATCCCACACCTCAGGAACCATTGCTGGACACGCCTGCACCTAGAAGATCCGAGAGGACTTCTAGACCTCCAGTTCGATATGGTCTTCTTCTTGAAGAGGGTCAAGATGAACCCGACATTGGATGTGATCCAAGAAGCTTCAAGGAAGCAATTTCTGATGCGGATTCGAATTTATGGCTTGAAGCTATGCAATCAGAATTGGATTCGATGCATACTAACCAAGTCTGGTCTTTAGTGGATCCTCCCGATGGAATTGTTCCAATAGGGTGTAAATGGATCTACAAAAGAAAGCTTGGGCCTGATGGTAAGATATTGACTTACAAGGCGCGATTGGTGGCGAAAGGTTATACTCAAAGGCAAGGAGTTGACTATGATGAAACCTTTTCACCAGTCGCAATGTTCAAGTCCATAAGAATCCTAATTGCCATAGCTGCATGGTATGACTATGAGATATGGCAAATGGATGTGAAGACTGCTTTTCTTAATGGAGACATTAAGGAGGAAATCTATATGAAGCAGCCTGAGGGGTTCACATCCATGGGAAGCGAGCATAAGGTATGCAAGCTTCAGAGATCAATTTATGGTCTAAAACAAGCATCAAGAAGTTGGAACCAGAAATTTGATGAAACAATAAAAGATTTTGGTTTCATCAAGAACCCGGAGGAACCTTGCGTGTACAAGAAAGTAGTTAAGGATGCGGTGACATTCTTAGTACTTTATGTTGATGACATCCTACTCATTGGGAATGATGTAGGGATGTTGCAGTCAACAAAGATATGGTTATCAGGTAGATTTTCGATGAAGGATTTGGGAGAGGCATCCTACATTCTTGGGATACAGATCTATAGAGATAGGTCTAAGAGAATGATAGGACTCACTCAATCAACCTACATCGATACCATATTGAAACGGTTTTCAATGGATGGGTCCAAAAGAGGACATCTACCCATGTGTCATGGAGTTTCTCTATCCAAGTCTATGTGTCCCAACACTGATGCAGAGATAGAGAATATGACACATGTACCATATGCGTCAGCTATAGGTAGTATCATGTATGGGATGATATCTACCAGACCGGATGTAGCATTTGCTCTGAGTGTCACGAGCAGATATCAGTCTAATCCTGGTCAAATGCATTGGAAAGCCGTGAAGGACATTCTTAAGTACTTGCGAAGGACTAAGAATATGTTCATGGTTTATGGAGGACGAGAACTCAAATTGGAAGGCTATACCGACTCTAGCTTCCAAAGTGATGTGGATGACTCGAAGTCAACCTCTGGATTTGTGTTCATGCTCAATGGCGGTGCTGTCTCTTGGAAGAGTTCCAAGCAGGACACCACAGCGGATTCCACCACTGAGGCTGAATACATTGCAGCATCAGCTGCTGCTAAAGAGGCCGTTTGGATGAGGAAGTTCGTCCAAGAGTTGGGCGTCATTCCTGAATTTGTTGGTCCAGTCCCGGTGTACTGTGACAACACGGGTGCCGTTGCTCAAGCAAAGGAACCAAGGTCTCATCAAAGATCCAAACACGTACTGAGGAAATACCACATAATCCGGGAGATTGTGGAAAGAGGAGACATCATTGTCGAACGAGTGGCCTCTGCAGACAATATCGCTGATCCGCTTACTAAGCCCTTGCCAGGACCATTGTTTGACAAACATCGCGAAGCAATGGGTCTACGTAGTATGACTAGTTGGCTATAGGGCAAGTGGGAGATTGTAAGAGTGGGTGCCCAGTGAGCCAACTGTGTGGCTATGGGCTTTGATGACTCTTTGTATAAACAATCTTTTGTTTAATATTATTTACACTTTTATGGCAATGACTTTATATTACTTCATATTGTTATATTGTGATATACTATTGTTGTTTTGATAAAGACCTTGAATATACTATAGTGTATGTAAGATGTGGTAGAACATGGAGATGTCTATCATGAAATACATCTTATAGTCACTGTATGTTCTAAAACCGTTCCTAGTCGATTGAGCCGTCCGATAAGAAGGATAAGGATCGCTCGAGTTTGAGACTAGCATTTGCGATGCGGAGTACCACGTTTCATTGGTAGGGAACATGGAGATGTTCGAAGCATGCAAATGGATATTCATAGGATGAATAGTCGAACTACCCTATCCGGACTTTCCAAGTGGTTATCACTTATCGAGTGGATAAAGTCCGCGGTTTTGGTTGTACACCATTAGTCCTTACGACTTGAAACATCATGGAGACTCTATATGCTAGTGCTGTGCTTTGACTCGTTTACCGACTCTATGGGGGTCATCAGGTGTCGAGATTGGGTACAGTTACGACACATATAGGAGTCAATGCATTGTTATCAAGGATTCACCACATACTTGCGAGTGTGGATATCCTATGCGATCTGAGGAGATATTAGTGTGACAAATCTCTGGCCAGAGTACTTGATGTGATTTAAGAAATGGTTTCTTAGTAGCACATGCGATGTCACTAATTTGATCTTCAAGATGCATTGCATAGTTATCGAATCTTGAGCGACTCTCGATATACCAATGGTTGTTGATTCGATCGGGATATATGGATGAAGGGACCGTACTGTACGTTAACCAAAATCTACTGGTTCTTGTAGGCACTATCAGTGATACCTAGGGAATCATGGGGCGATGTTGCTAGGCGCTTTACCATGATTCGTTGGGCAAGTCGGAAAGTGTTGTTCCGAGTCACAAGGAGTTGTGAGCCCACGGCTAGCTGTATCCCTGAACCATTGAGGGTCACACAGTGTAATGGAGTTTTAATCCCCGTTGAGATAGTTAAATTTAAAGAGTTAAATTTAATGAACTAAGGAGTTGGACTTCTTAAATAAGAGTAAGGGAGTAGGATTTCCTAAAATGACATAGGGATGGACATTTTTGGAAACCACTGAATTCGGATTCAGGAAAATTTATTTTGACTTTAAAACGTGCAGAAATGGTTTCTGTGCACATTGGTGAAATCGTTTCATCAATCGGAGTCACGATGAATTTTATATTAATTTCTGAACGAGCGGGCTTTGCTTGTCGGGCCCCAGCTTATGACTAATGGGCCCTAAGGTGTTAGTGGCCTGCATTATAAATAAAGTTATTTCAGTACAGAAATTACACACAACAGGTCATAATTTTTTAGAGCAAAAATCGAAAAACCCTAGCTCTCTCAAATAATATTTCGGCCGCCCCCTTGCTCTGTCACAGAGAAATTCCGGTCTGTGATTTTGAATCACAGTAAGGAATAACGAATCAAATTCGTGTATTCTCTTCGCAGAAAACTTCTGATAGATTTTCTAGTGCAATCTATCAGAGGGATTAAACCTCTGTTCGTGGACCTGATTGAAGGCGTTCATCGGTTCCAGGGAGAGACAACAAGAGCAGAATTGTTCTGTTGGTGTCCATTAATCTCGTTGCGAGATTTGAGGTAAAATTTATTTAATTGTTATTTAAATTTTACACACACAATAATTTAATCGATGAACGGTTGATACCCATACCATGGAAACGTTCCATGAAAAATTTTTAAACTTCCGCTGCACCGGGTATCAATCGTAATTGGTCTGGGAACTCGCCAGTTTTCCAACATAAGCTGTCAAACAGCTTATTTTGACAGCTTATAAGCTGTTTTTAAAAAATTTTACCAAACACATTTTCAAAGCTTAAAAGCTCTTTCAAACAGCTTATAAGCTGTTTGAAAGAGCTTTTAAGCTCTGCCAAACACCCTCTTAATATATTTTTTTTTTAAGCTTTGATTTTGAATATTTATACATTTTAATGTTCGATTATTATTATTTTTTTACATAAATTTTTAGTGTAAATCATCAAAGTTCACAAAAAATATCACTTATATATTTTCTTTTATTTAAAAAACTGATGTTTTATTAGTGGTAATAAATAATTTTTTCCTATCTCTGCTATTAATGATATGTTAATCAATAATTTATTCCCTATTTATCCTTAATTTTTTTTTGAATTTCCAAAATAACCATCTCATTTCACCCACCAATAAACAAAAATAAAAAATTCCACTTATACTTTTATAATTATAAAAATAAAAATAATATAGAAATAGAAATAGATAAGAGAGTAAACGTGTAAAATACGGTAAAATGAGATATTAAATAAGAAAATAATATAAATTTAAAAAAATAATAAAAGTAATAGAGAGTTAGCGGCCTGTCCAAGATTCCATCAATGATTCTGACGGAAAATCCCAAATATTATTTCCATCTTAATCTGAGAAAACAAAAAATGAGTGGAAAAGGTAAGGTGGTGTGCGTGACAGGAGCGTCGGGCTACATAGCATCGTGGCTTGTTAGGTTTTTGCTGGAGGCTGGATACACTGTCAACGCCACTGTCCGCAATCTCAGTCAGTCCACTTTCCACTTTATTTACTGCGTCTAATACATATTTTTTTTGTGTTTTTCAACTTTAATTGCAAAATATTTGATGGGAAGATAGATTCTTAATTGAGTGTACTTTAATTGGCTTGATGCGATTTATATGGGCTTTATGATTGATACACGAGAAATGCTATATGGGAAGATAGATTCTATCAACTTTTTATCTTTCTGATGACACCCATGGTACTCCCATTTCTTGATATAATAATTCGTCTCCCATTATATATAACTATTGCTGTTTCGAGATAGTAGCAATATGAATCTTGAAATATATATAAGAACTAAAGAAAAGGATTTATTGACTTTCAAGAATAGCCATCAAATTTGTAGTGAATTTGTCCACGACTGGTTCTGGTTATCTTTATATTTCATTAGTAGGGAGGGCATGGTTTGAATTATGAAAGCTACTTCGTTCCTTTCTATGACCCCCAATAAGAACTCACAATTCCGACAACTGGATAAAAATTACACTAATCAACTATAAAGCTGAGAAATGCCCATGCCCAAATTTTAATGAAAATATGTACAATAGAACCATAAGTTAGTGATGATATGTATCAAGGTTTAGATTTCTTGATGTCATTAAGTGATATGCTTTGCATCACTATAAAGAATGGAGTTTTCTTGCAATTACGCGCTTTTTTTTTTTTTTTTTTTGTACTTTGTATTTGCAATTTGATTTATCGGAAGAATACTGTTTTATGATAAAAACGTGTTTCGTAATTCAGATGATCCAAAAAAGGTTGAACATCTAAAGGAACTCGAAGGAGCAAATGAAAGATTACATTTATTTGAAGCCAACTTGGTCGAGGAGGGGTCGTTTGATTCTGTTCTTGACCATTGTGAAGGCGTCTTCCACACAGCATCTCCAGTTTTCATCCAATTCACAAATCCTCAGGTTCAAGACAAAAATATTCATATCTAGATTTCGCCAATAGATGTCAATATTATTCTTTTTAAATTTCAGACAGAAATGATAGATCCGGCGGTTAAAGGAACACTTAATGTTCTTAGATCTTGCAAGAAAGTAACATCCATCAGAAGAGTTGTTTTAACATCCTCCATGACTTCAGTAATGCTCAATACTAACCTTCTGAAATCTGATGTCATAGTCGACGAAACTTGGTACTCGGATCCTGTTTTCTGTGAGGAAACTAAGGTACATATTTGTTCCCATCTTGTTGTATAAATCATCAAAGATCTTAAAGTTTGATCTGACTGACAATGAGTTGTCATGATTCAAAACTTCTTTTGCATTTCCAGAAATGGTACGGTCTCTCAAAAACTTTGGCAGAGAAAGCTGCGTGGAAATTTAGTGAAGAAAATGGCCTCGAATTGGTAACGTTGCACCCAGGTTTTGTGATTGGTCCTTACCTGCAGCCAAGTCTCAATTTAACCTCCGAGGCTTTCTTGACTCTCATCAAAGAAGGTAGTCTATATTTCGCCCTCTGCATTTGATCTAGGCAACCCTCTCCCTTTTGCAAATCAGTAAACAAGAAATCAAGTCGATCATTGGCTTTTTTCTTGCAGGAAATGAAATGTTGACTAATGGGATGTCCAGATATGTTGATGTTAGAGACGTTGCTCGTGCACACATTCTTGCATTCGAGAATCCTTCAGCTAGCGGCAGATACTGTTTGGTTGGGAGAGTGATGCGTCCTTTCGATGCTTTGAAAATACTAACTCGAATTTTCCCTTCACTCAAGCTTCCTGCAGGGTATGTAAGATCCTGTCTAGTTGTGTTCATCATACAACGAATTTCATTTGATCGTACATTTTCGAACTTTGTATATTTTTGAGTAGGAGGGAGAATGAAGCTGCCATTGAAGAACCTCCTTACCATGTTTCGCAAGAGAAGGCAAAAAGTTTAAAATTGGTATTCACTCTTATTGAGGTGAGTTTGAGGGATACGGTTCAATGCTTCAAGGATAAAAATGTTCTTGAGCTTTGAATCATTTAATTTGTGATGGTAATACACGCGTTCGAATATATTTTGTGGATTTCATTTGACTATTTTATTTACAAACTTTGTGAATTCATATTATACACTTCGAATTTGTATATAATTGTTCTTATTTATTACTGATTTATATACTAGTGGCTTAGAGTGCATTTGGATTAAAAAACTAATAAACAAAAAGTGTTTTTTTTTTTAAAGTGCTTTCATTATTTTATATGTGTGTTTGGATAGATTTATTAAAGTGTTTTTAAAAGCACTTTAAGCTAAAATAAGTGCTTTTATATAATTCCATATTTCTAGTTTTTTAAATGCTTTTTTAATACTTCAAATTTTTTTTAAAAAAAAGTGATTTTCATCTATTTACGTAATCACAAAATTATTACAATTTTTACTTAAAAGAAACATTTTTTAAAGCAAAATACTTTTACATGTATACTTTGAATACAAACTCTAAGGGTTTTGACAGTTTCAACTACGGAAATACCAGAAATAATTCGAATAACTTTTGAGTAAGTGTTATCTCTTAGTGTTGTCAACACTTCAAAACACGCTACGCAGCAAAATAAAATAATTAAAAGTAAATAGCACGCACAAAAATTTTATTAGAAAATAAATCAGTTTACAAAAACCAACTGGTGAACGCATATGAAAAACCTACTTTTCTCAACAAATTGAGAAAATAAATAACTAAAAAATTAGTAAGAACTAGAATAGAAAAACCAATAGGAAGTTCTAAACACATGTGCCGAAAAACAAAAACCAAGAAACCACTTTCAGAACAACACTTCACTCGCGTGTTTTTCAGTGTTTTCAATACTACTCGGCAACACTGTGTAACAACTATGAGTACTCCAGAAATTCTTCAGATCTTCAAAGCTTCAGCTCGTGAATTTCTCCAGTAATCATTTTTTATTCTCTGTGTATTTTTGTCTCTATCTCGTCGTCTCTACCTTGTACGCAACAGTCTTATCGGTATATATTGGATCCCGAGGTAAGATATCGCAACAATCACACCGACTCTCCCCTCGAGGTGGACGTTGTATATCTCAATCCTCTAGACTCCGGAGCGACTATAGAGAGTTGATCGGCCATTGTAGTAAATCTCCCACAATTCCACTCGACTATAATCCCCGGAACATCTAATTCTCAATGAAAATAAATCAATTTGGCTCAATATGAATGCATGTAAACAATCATAATACATTCAAGTAAGAAATTAACATGCAAGTATGTGAATTCTTCGGAACACTCGAATCAAGTCAGATTCGAGTAACTCGTTCCATTCAAGTCTAAGTTGTCTTATACCTTCTCTATGCTTCACAATCTTCGAATATGTAAAGCAACAAAATCTCATTCAAAATTCATTCAACTTCCTAAATCGCTAATAAGAAAATCGATAGTACTATACCGGCTTCGATCTTCAAACCATACGAATTCTGTCAACTCCAAACTCCACGGCCTTCAAACCAATCTAAAACAAGTAACAAAGTCCCGAAATTAACAATCAAACCCAACTGAAAACGGTTCAACAATTCAAACGAATCAAAATCCCAAAACTCAAACCGGCAACATAACGGCTATATTCTGATCAAACCGGAAACACAGACAGCAGTATAATATTGAAACCAACTCAAATCAATACCAAATCATCAATAAATACTCAAACCCAACAAATCTCAAAACTCCAATTTTTGAATTATGCCTCAAAAATCATAACAATTCCGAATGACGTTCTTTTTTTTATCTGACTGAGAATAAACGATAAGAACTAGTTCAAGAACATCATACCCAAAAAGAATAAAATTCCAAATACATCCGAAAAATAAAATATATCTGATCAAAGAAATACTTACGATAGAATGAAGATCTCGCAACCATGATTGCTAAAATATCTTCGGATTAAAATTCTGTCGGATGGATCGAGCAAAATCGGGAATGTCAAAGCTTGGAGAATCGTTTGGTGCTCTAAAATGGAGGAGGAGGCGTGGAGTGGATGAATGAGAATGGAAAAAGAGACTAAGTCAAACCATCCAATCCAAGATAATATATAAAACTTCAATTTTGCACTTTAGTCCTTGAAAATTCCAAAAATTGCAAAATATCCCCTGATCAAAATCAAATCGGCCCTCGACTTCTAAAATCTCTGATTATCTCAAATAAACTCAATTAAGATAAATGAAAGAGTGGGTGCCCGGTGAGCCAACTTGTGGCTAAGGGCTTTGATGACTCTTTGTATAAACAATCTTTTGTTTAATATAATTTACACTTTTATTAATGGCAATGACTTTATCTTTATTCATATTGTTATATTGTGATATACTATTGTTGTTTTGATAAAGACCTTGAATATACTGTAGTGTATGTAAGATGTGGTAGAACATGGAGATGTCTATCATGAAACACATCTTATAGTCACTGTATATTCTAAACTGTTCCTAGTCGATTGAGCCGTCCGATAATAAGGATAAGGATCGCTCGAGTTTGAGACTAGCATTTGCGATGCAGAGTACCACATTTCATTGGTAAGGAACATAGAGATGTTCGAAGCATGCAAATGGATATTCATACGATGAATGATCGAACTACCCTATCCGGACTTTTCAAGTGGTTATCACTTATCGAGTGGATAAAGTCCGCGGTTTTGGTTGTACACCATTAGTCCTTACTACTTGAAACATCATTGAGACTCTATATGCTAGTACTGTGCTTTGACTCGTTTACCGACTCTATTGGGGTCATCAGGTGTCGGGATTGGGTACAGTTACAACACATATAGGAGTCGATGCTTTGTTGTCAAGGATTCACCACATACTTGCGAGTGTGGATATCTTATGCGATCTGAGGAGATATTAGTGTGACGAATCTCTGGCCAGAGTACATGATGTGTTTTAAGAAATGGTTTCTTAGTAACACATGCGATGTCACTATTTGATCTTCAAGATGTATTGCATAGTTATCGAATCTCGAACGACTCTCGATATACCAATGGTTGTTGATTCGATCGGGATATATGGATGAAGGTACCGTACTGTACGCTAACCAAAATTTATTGGTTCTTGCAGGCACTATCAGTGATACCTAGGGAATCATGGGGCGATGTTGCTAGGCGCTCTTACCATGATTCGATGGGAAAGTCGGAAATTGTTGTTCCGAGTCACAAGGAGTTGTGAGCCCACGGATAGCTGTATTCCTGAACCATTGAGGGTCACACAGAGTAATGGATTTTTAATCCCCGTTGAGATAGTCAAATTTAAAGAGTTAAATTTAATGAACAAAGAAGTTGGACTTCTTAATTATGAGTAGAGGAGTAAGATTTCCTAAAATGACATAGGGATGTGTAAGAGTGGGTGCCCAGTGAGCCAACTGTGTGGCTATGGGCTTTGTTGACTCTTTGTATAAACAATCTTTTGTTTAATATTATTTACACTTTTATGGCAATGACTTTATATTACTTCATATTGTTATATACTATTGTTGTTTTGATAAAGACCTTGAATATACTATAGTGTATGTAAGATGTGGTAGAACATGGAGATGTCTATCATGAAATACATCTTATAGTCACTGTATATTCTAAAACCGTTCCTAGTCGATTGAGCCGTCCGATAATAAGGATAAGGATCGCTCGAGTTTGAGACTAGAATTTGCGATGCGGAGTACCACGTTTCATTGGTAGGGAACATGGAGATGTTCGAAGCATGCAAATGGATATTCATAGGATGAATAGTCGAACTACCCTATCCGGACTTTCCAAGTGGTTATCACTTATCGAGTGGATAAAGTCCGCGGTTTTGGTTGTACACCATTAGTCCTTACGACTTGAAACATCATGGAGACTCTATATGCTAGTACTGTGCTTTGACTCGTTTACCGACTCTGAGGGGGTCATCAGGTGTCGAGATTGGGTACAGTTACGACACATATAGGAGTCAATGCATTGTTGTCAAGGATTCACCACATACTTGCGAGTGTGGATATCCTATGCGATCTGAGGAGATATTAGTGTGACAAATCTCTGGCCAGAGTACTTGATGTGATTTAAGAAATGGTTTCTTAGTAGCACATGCGATGTCACTAATTTGATCTTCAAGATGTATTGCATAGTTATCGAATCTTGAGCGACTCTCGATATACCAATGGTTGTTGATTCGATCGGGATATTTGGATGAAGGGACCGTACTGTACGCTAACCAAAATCTACTGGTTCTTGTAGGCACTATCAGTGATACCTAGGGAATCATGGGGCGATGTTGCTAGGCGCTTTACCATGATTCGTTGGGCAAGTCGGAAAGTGTTGTTCCGAGTCACAAGGAGTTGTGAGCCCACGGCTAGCTGTATCCCTGAACCATTGAGGGTCACACAGTGTAATGGAGTTTTAATCCCCGTTGAGATAGTTAAATTTAAAGAGTTAAATTTAATGAACTAAGGAGTTGGACTTCTTAAATAAGAGTAAGGGAGTAGGATTTCCTAAAATGACATAGGGATGGACATTTTTGGAAACCACTGAATTCGGATTCAGGAAAATTTATTTTGACTTTAAAACGTGCAGAAATGGTTTCTGTGCACATTGGTGAAATCGTTTCATCAATCGGAGTCACGATGAATTTTATATTAATTTCTGAACGAGCGGGCTTTGCTTGTCGGGCCCCAGCTTATGACTAATGGGCCCTAAGGTGTTAGTGGCCTGCATTATAAATAAGTTATTTCAGTACAGAAATTACACAGAACAGGTCATAATTTTTGAGACAGAGCAAAAATCGAACCCTAGCCTCTCTCTCAACAAATCGGCCGAACCCTCCCCCTCTGCCCGAGAAAATTCCGGTCTGTGATTTTGAATCGCAGTAAGGAATAACGAATCAAATTCGTGTATTCTCTTCGCAGAAAACTTCTGATAGATTTTCTAGTGCAATCTATCAGAGGGATTAAACCTCTGTTCGTGGACCTGATTGAAGGCGTTCATCGGTTCCAGGGAGAGACAACAAGAGCAGAATTGTTCTGTTGGTGTCCATTAATCTCGTTGCGAGATTTGAGGTAAAATTTATTTAATTGTTATTTAAATTTTACACACACGTAATTCAATCGATGAACGGTTGATACCCATACCATGGAAACGTTCCATGAAAATTTTTAAACTTCCGCTGCACCGGGTATCAATCGTAATTGGTCTGGGAACTCGCCAGTTTTCCAACAGTGGTATCAGAGCCAGGTTGCTCAGATCAATCGATTGAATTAATCAATTGTACAAAATTTTTGAGTCTCGGTTTTTGAAACAAAATAAATATTTTAATAAAAAAATTTTTTTTTCCGGGGGCGAAACCCGGGCAGCGATTGGATCGCTGCCCGGAAGGGGCAGCGATGGTCGCTGCCCCCAGGGGCGGCGCACGGCGCCGCCCAAAGGGGGCGCACGGCGCCGCCCAGGGCGGCGACCGTCGCTGCCCAGGGCGGCGCACGGCGCTGCCCAGGGCAGCGCTGTGCGCTGCCCAGCGCAGCGCTGGGCGCTGCGCAGGGCAGCGCTCGGCGCCGCCCAGCGGCGGCACCAGGCGCCGCCCTGGCAGCAAGCGTTGCTGCCCTAAGGGGGCAGCCGGGCTGCCCCGGCCCGCGCCCCGGGTGCGGGCCAACCCGGGAGTGTCCCGGGTGGCCCGCGGGAAAAATTAATATTTTATTAAAAATTAATTTTAATATGTTAAAATTTTATTTTTGGTCCGGTCAAAAATTGTTTTTGATTGGTTCACGAGATTTCGGATCGAATTGTTCGAGTCCGTAAATTTTAAAATTGATTTTGGATAAATTTGAATTTTTGGAAAATTTTAATATTTTATCCGTAAATTGAATTTTGAAATCAATTATTTTGGTACAATTGATGATAAGATATGATCTTATGATATATTAGATAAAATATGATTTTATTTGTAAAATTGGATTTTATAGATAAAATATGATTTTATTTGATATGGAGATAAAATATGATTTTATATGTGAAATGTGATTTTATATATAAAATATGATTTTATCTTGTTTAAATTTGAATTGCCACAGCATGTTATCCAATAAATTAATTTTGAATTAAATGTTATTGGATAAGGATGATCGATTGCCATGACCAATTTTGTAGGTGTATGTTAGGAATTTACATTTTGTCTTTATTGTTGTTGGTTTTATTAATGGGCCTGGTTTATGGCCCGATATGAATGTCATATGTAATAAAAGTGGGCTTGGTTTATAGCCCGTTCCCACCCCCTAAAAATGTATCCCCTACTTGTCATTGTTATTTATTGTAAATACATTAGATTTAGTGGGAGATCAAGATTTGAAGATGGTGGGCCCAGCAGACAATGAAGACTGAAGAAATGTAAATTGGAAGCATATGTAATAGGATTGCATTTGCATACTGCATATTACCTAGGATTGGACTAAGACCCGTGATTGGCAACCACGGGTCAATTAGAAATGGAATCGATCATCCTATATAATATGTGATATTATGATTGTATGCATGTTTAGACATAAATTGCGTGAATCCGGCAATGCATGCAATAAATTAAATATGATGAGACAAATATTTTTATAAATAAAATCCCTCATTTTAAATATGATTTAAAATTTATATCAAGATAAATAAAGGAAATTTAAATATTGTTTAAATGTTCCTACCTTCCATCAACGGTCAATGTATGTGATGCTACCCGCGGATACGGTCCGGCTCATATTATTGGGGGGGCCCGTCCGTCGGAAAGCTGTACATTGGATCGACAAATGTTGTAAGTTGGGTGGAACTCCCATGGGATCGGCTCATATTATTGGGGGATCCACATGGCGACCGTCCATCACAACTTAATATTGATGGGTCATCTTGACATGTCACTTTAAATGGCGTCATATTATTGGGCCCTTATTGGACATGAGGTAAAAACATGGGGGTTGTTTTGGAAGCAATTGGGCTCTACCTTTTGAGAATTATGGTTGGCTGATATTATTCGGGACCATAAGTTTGTCAATTGGACTCCATGTTCTCACTAAGGAAAAAGTTTCCCGTTTTCACTAGAGGGTGGTGAAATCGTTAAAATAGTGGGAGTGAGATTCATAAAATTAAATTCGCCTATTTTATGTCTTAGTAAATTATTTAAACAATCATCGATAATTGTCTGTTTTATCTCAGTAATCCACATGTTTCTGTTCTCCAACAAAACAAACTTATTGACGCAAACAATACAGAATGATTCCATAAGTTAAGATTGTCCTAAGTTCGGAAAAGATTTTCTAAGTGTTAGAAAAGGCTTCTCCGAAAACAGCCCCGGCTGATGTAACTGCCGAAAGGTTGGCCGAACTAGAGAAATGGTTGGACCATGATCTCAAGGCCAAATGTTACATGCAAAATTGGACAAGTCTAAACAAGTTTGCCATCATTGCAAGAAACCCGGTCATTGGAAACGTAACTGCAAGGAATACCTCAAGCAGTTGTGAACTGCAAAGGGTATGTTTTACATTAAAATGTTTTTCTTAATACTACTTCTTGGGTATTGGATACCAGATGTAGATCTCATATTTGCAATGAGTTGCAAATGATGACAAGAAGTAATAGGCTAAGGATGGGTGAGACCCAGTCAAGGCTCGGGAATGGTTCCAGAGATAAATCCAAAGCTATAGGAGACATTTTTGCAGAACGGTTTTAAATTATTGTTGAGAGATGTTTTATTTGTGCCAGATTTAATTAAAAACATTATTTCTATTTCTATGCTTGATAGAGATGGTTATTCTTGTAATTTTGTGAATGGGATTTGCAATATTTACAAGAATGAATGTTTAATTGGAAATGGACAACTTGAAAACATCTATACAATTTAAAACTAAAAGACGTTCCAGTGAATTGTATTGACAAACCGGCGACAACAAACAAAAGGAAAATCGATAGTCAAAACCCGGCAAACCTTTGGCACGCTAGACTAGGTCATATTTCCTCAAGGAGGATGAACAAGCTAGTGGGAGAGGGCATGTTTGATATGTCTGATATTAACTCTCTACCTACTTGTGAATCCTGCCTAAAAGGAAAAATGACTAAATCTCATTTTAATGGGAAGCCTGAGCGTAGTCAAAATCTGTTGGATTTGATCCATACAGATGTTTGTGGTCCATTTAGAGTAGGGACTCAACATGGCCACACCTACTTCATTACCTTTACTGATGATTATTCAAGGTATGGGTATTTATATTTAATGAAATATAAGTCTGAAGCATTTGAAAAGTTCAAGGAATTCAGGGCTGAAGTAGAAAACAAGCTAGGTAAAAGTATTAAAGCACTTCGATCGGATCGAGGTGGAGAATACTTAAGTACCGAGTTTTTGGACTATCTAAAAGAGAATGGGATTCTCTCTCAGTGGACTCCTCCTATGACACCACAGCTTAATGGTGTATCGGAGCGTCGTAATCGAACTTTGTTGGACATGGTTCGATCCATGATGAGCTTCACTGAGCTTCCACCTTCGTTTTGGGGCTATGCGCTTGAAACGGCGGTATTGTTGTTGAATAACGTCCACACTAAAGCAGTGGACAAAACACCATACGAGTTATGGAATGGCAAAGCTCCTAAGTATTCGTACTTGAGGATTTGGGGATGTCCTGCTTACGTGAAGCGGACAGTGGGAGATAAGTTGGATAGTCGATCCAGCTTGTGTTATTTTGTGGGGTATCCGAAGAATTCAATCGGATATTATTTCTATTATCCTGCTGAAACAAAGGTGTTTGTTTCACGGAATGCCACCTTCTTGGAGAAGGAGTTCTTATTGGATAAGAAAGGCGAGATGATGGAACTCGAAGAAGTTCGAGAAGAACCCAAAATACAAAATAACGATCCCACACCTCAGGAACCATTGCTGGACACGCCTGCATCTAGAAGATCCGAGAGGACTTCTAGACCTCCAGTTCGATATGGTCTTCTTCTTGAAGAGGGTCAAGATGAACCCGACATTGGATGTGATCCAAGAAGCTTCAAGGAAGCAATTTCTGATGCGGATTCGAATTTATGGCTTGAAGCTATGCAGTCAGAATTGGATTCGATGCATACTAACCAAGTCTGGTCTTTAGTGGATCCTCCCGATGGAATTGTTCCAATAGGGTGTAAATGGATCTACAAAAGAAAGCTTGGGCCTGATGGTAAGATATTGACTTACAAGGCGCGATTGGTGGCGAAAGGTTATACTCAAAGGCAAGGAGTTGACTATGATGAAACCTTTTCACCAGTCGCAATGTTCAAGTCCATAAGAATCCTAATTGCCATAGCTGCATGGTATGACTATGAGATATGGCAGATGGATGTGAAGACTGCTTTTCTTAATGGAGACATTAAGGAAGAAATCTATATGAAGCAGCCTGAGGGGTTCACATCCATGGGAAGCGAGCATAAGGTATGCAAGCTTCAGAGATCAATTTATGGTCTAAAACAAGCATCAAGAAGTTGGAACCATAAATTTGATGAAACAATTAAAGATTTTGGTTTCATCAAGAACCCGGAGGAACCTTGCGTGTACAAGAAAGTAGTTAAGGATGCGGTGACATTCTTAGTACTTTATGTTGATGACATCCTACTCATTGGGAATGATGTAGGGATGTTGCAGTCAACAAAGATATGGTTATCAGGTAGATTTTCGATGAAGGATTTGGGTGAGGCATCCTACATTCTTGGGATACAGATCTATAGGAATAGATCTAAGAGAATGATAGGACTCACTCAAGCAACCTACATCGATACCATATTGAAACGGTTTTCAATGGATGGGTCCAAGAGAGGACATCTACCCATGTGTCATGGAGTTTCTCTATCCAAGTCTATGTGTCCCAAGACTGATGCAGAGATAGAGAATATGACACATGTACCATATGCGTCAGCTATAGGTAGTATCATGTATGGGATGATATCTACCAGACCGGATGTAGCATTTGCTCTGAGTGTCACGAGCAGATATCAGTCTAATCCTGGTCAGATGCATTGGAAAGCCGTGAAGGACATTCTTAAGTACTTGCGAAGGACTAAGAATATGTTCATGGTTTATGGAGGACGAGAACTCAAACTGGAAGGCTATACCGACTCTAGCTTCCAAAGTGATGTGGATGACTCGAAGTCAACCTCTGGATTTGTGTTCATGCTCAATGGTGGTGCTGTCTCTTGGAAGAGTTCCAAGCAGGACACCACAGCGGATTCCACCACTGAGGCTGAATACATTGCAGCATCAGCTGCTGCTAAAGAGGCCGTTTGGATGAGGAATTTCGTCCAAGAGTTGGGCGTCATTCCTGAATTTGTTGGTCCAGTCCCGGTGTACTGCGACAACACGGGTGCCGTTGCTCAAGCAAAGGAACCAAGGTCTCATCAAAGATCCAAACACGTACTGAGGAAATACCACATAATCCGGGAGATTGTGGAAAGAGGAGACATCAGTGTCGAACGAGTGGCCTCTGCAGACAATATCGCTGATCCACTTACTAAGCCTTTGCCAGGACCATTGTTTGACAAACATCGCGAAGCAATGGGTCTACGTAGTATGACTAGTTGGCTATAGGGCAAGTGGGAGATTGTAAGAGTGGGTGCCCAGTGAGCCAACTGTGTGGCTATGGGCTTTGTTGACTCTTTGTATAAACAATCTTTTGTTTAATATTATTTACACTTTTATGGCAATGACTTTATATTACTTCATATTGTTATATACTATTGTTGTTTTGATAAAGACCTTGAATATACTATAGTGTATGTAAGATGTGGTAGAACATGGAGATGTCTATCATGAAATACATCTTATAGTCACTGTATATTCTAAAACCGTTCCTAGTCGATTGAGCCGTCCGATAATAAGGATAAGGATCGCTCGAGTTTGAGACTAGCATTTGCGATGCGGAGTACCACGTTTCATTGGTAGGGAACATGGAGATGTTCGAAGCATGCAAATGGATATTCATAGGATGAATAGTCGAACTACCCTATCCGGACTTTCCAAGTGGTTATCACTTATCGAGTGGATAAAGTCCGCGATTTTGGTTGTACACCATTAGTCCTTACGACTTGAAACATCATGGAGACTCTATATGCTAGTACTGTGCTTTGACTCGTTTACCGACTCTGAGGGGGTCATCAGGTGTCGAGATTGGGTACAGTTACGACACATATAGGAGTCAATGCATTGTTGTCAAGGATTCACCACATACTTGCGAGTGTGGATATCCTATGCGATCTGAGGAGATATTAGTGTGACAAATCTCTGGCCAGAGTACTTGATGTGATTTAAGAAATGGTTTCTTAGTAGCACATGCGATGTCACTAATTTGATCTTCAAGATGTATTGCATAGTTATCGAATCTTGAGCGACTCTCGATATACCAATGGTTGTTGATTCGATCGGGATATTTGGATGAAGGGACCGTACTGTACGCTAACCAAAATCTACTGGTTCTTGTAGGCACTATCAGTGATACCTAGGGAATCATGGGGCGATGTTGCTAGGCGCTTTACCATGATTCGTTGGGCAAGTCGGAAAGTGTTGTTCCGAGTCACAAGGAGTTGTGAGCCCACGGCTAGCTGTATCCCTGAACCATTGAGGGTCACACAGTGTAATGGAGTTTTAATCCCCGTTGAGATAGTTAAATTTAAAGAGTTAAATTTAATGAACTAAGGAGTTGGACTTCTTAAATAAGAGTAAGGGAGTAGGATTTCCTAAAATGACATAGGGATGGACATTTTTGGAAACCACTGAATTCGGATTCAGGAAAATTTATTTTGACTTTAAAACGTGCAGAAATGGTTTCTGTGCACATTGGTGAAATCGTTTCATCAATCGGAGTCACGATGAATTTTATATTAATTTCTGAACGAGCGGGCTTTGCTTGTCGGGCCCCAGCTTATGACTAATGGGCCCTAAGGTGTTAGTGGCCTGCATTATAAATAAGTTATTTCAGTACAGAAATTACACAGAACAGGTCATAATTTTTGAGACAGAGCAAAAATCGAACCCTAGCCTCTCTCTCAACAAATCGGCCGAACCCTCCCCCTCTGCCCGAGAAAATTCCGGTCTGTGATTTTGAATCGCAGTAAGGAATAACGAATCAAATTCGTGTATTCTCTTCGCAGAAAACTTCTGATAGATTTTCTAGTGCAATCTATCAGAGGGATTAAACCTCTGTTCGTGGACCTGATTGAAGGCGTTCATCGGTTCCAGGGAGAGACAACAAGAGCAGAATTGTTCTGTTGGTGTCCATTAATCTCGTTGCGAGATTTGAGGTAAAATTTATTTAATTGTTATTTAAATTTTACACACACGTAATTCAATCGATGAACGGTTGATACCCATACCATGGAAACGTTCCATGAAAATTTTTAAACTTCCGCTGCACCGGGTATCAATCGTAATTGGTCTGGGAACTCGCCAGTTCTACAACAGGATGGACATTTTTGGAAACCACTGAATTCGGATTCAGAAAAATTTATCTTGACTTTAAAAGGTGCAGAAATGGTTTCTGTGCACATTGGTGAAATCGGTTTATCAATCGGAGTCACGATGAATTTTATATTAATTTCTGAACATGCGGGCTTTGCTTGTCGGGCTTGAACTTATGACTAATGAGCCCTAAGCTGTTAGTGGCCTACATTATAAATAAGTTATTGCAGTACAGAAATTACACACAACAGGTCACAATTTTCGAAAACCCTAGTATTTTTCTCTCAATAGTGGCCGCCCCCTTTCTCCCCTTTGCTCGGAAAATCCAGTCTGTGAATTTTGATTTACATTCTGGTTTAGCGGATCAAATTCGTTAATCTCTTCGTAGAAACTTCTGATAGATTTTCTAGTGCAATCTATCAGAGGGATTAAATATCCGTTCGTGGACCTGATTGAAGAACAGTTCGTCCATCAGTTCCAGGGATATACAACAAGAGCAGAGCAATCTGTTGGTGTACATAATCTCGCTTCGAGATTGGAGGTAAAAATTTATAATCGTTATTTAATTTTTACACACACACAATTTAATCGTAAGGTTGATACCCATTATGGAATTGTTCCATACAAAATTTTTAAACTTCCGCTGCACCGGGTATCAATCCTGATTGATCTGATCGCCGCGTTCTCCAACAGTGGTATCAGAGCCAGGTTGCTCAGATCAAGCGATTAAATTAATCGATTGTACAAAAAATTTTTAAGCCTCGGTTTTTGAAACAAAATAAATATTTTAAAAAAAAAAAAAAAATTCGGGCAAAAACCCGGGCAGCAATTGGATCGCTGCCCGGGGGGGCAGCGATGGTCGCTGCCCTAGGGGCAGCCGGGCTGCCCGGCCCGACCCCATTAGGGCGCGGGCAGCCCGGGAATGTCCCGGGCGGCCCGCGGGAAAAATTAATTTTTTAATTTTTAAATTAAATTTTAATATGTTAAAATTCTATTTTTGGTCCGATCGAAAATTGTTTTTGATTGGTCCACGAGGCGTCGGATCGAATTGTTCGAGTCCAAAAATTTTAAAATTGATTTTTGGATAAATTTGAATTTTTGGAAAATTTAAATATTTTATCCGATAAATTGAATTTTGAAATTAATTATTTTTGGTACAATTGATGATAAGATATGATCTTATGGATATATTGAGTAAAATATGATTTTATGTATAAAATTGGATTTTATAGATAAAATATGATTTTATTTGATAAAATGATAAAATATGATTTTGTATGTAAAATAAGATTTATGTATGAAATATGATTTTATCCTTTTAAATTTAAATTGCCATTGCATGTTATCCAATAAATTAATTTTGAATTAAATGTTATTAGATAAGGATGATCGATTGCCATGACCAATTTTGTAGGTGTATGTTAGGAATTTACATTTGTTTTATTGTTGTTGGTTTTAGTAATGGGTCTGGTTTATGGCCCAATATGAATTGTCATATGTAATAAAAGTGGGCTTGGTTTATGGCCCGTTCTCACCCCTTAAAAATGTATCCCCTACTTGCCATTGTTATTTATTGTAAATACATTAGATTTAGTGGGAGATGAAGATTTGAAGATGGAGGTGGGCCCAGCAGACAATAAAGACAGAAGAAATGTAAATTGGAAGCACAATGTAATAGGATTGCATTGCATATTGCATATTACCTAGGATTGGACTAAGACTCGTGATTGGCAACCATGGGTCGATTAGAAATGGAATCGATCATCCTATATAATATGTGATATTATTGTTGTATGCATGTTTTAGACAAAATTGTGTGAATCCGGCAAGCATACAAAAATTTTAAAAATGATGAGACAAATTTTCATAATTAAAATCCCTCATTTTAAATATGATTTAAAATTGATATCAAGATAAATAAAGGAAATTTAAATTTGTTTAAATGTTCCTACCTTCCATCAACGATCAATGTATGAGATGCTACCCGCGGATACGGTCCGGCTCATATTATTGGGGGGGCCCGTTCGTCGGAAAGCTGTACATTGGATCGACACATGTTGTAAGTTGGGTGGAACTCCCATGGGATCGGCTCATATTATTGGGGGATCCACATGGCGACCGTCCATCACAACTTAATATTGATGGGTCATCTTGACATGTCACAATAAACGACGTCATATTATTGGGCCCTTATTGGACATGAGGTAAAAACGTGGAGGTTGCTTTGGAAGCAATTGGGCTCTACCTTTTGAAAATTATGGTTGGCTGATATTATTCGGGACCATAGTTTGTCAATTGGACTCCATGTTTTCACTAAGAAAAACAGTTTTCCGTTTTCACTAGAGGGTAGTGAAATCGTTAAAATAGTGGGAGTGAGATTCATAAAATAAATTTCGCCTATTTTATGTCTTAGTAAATTGCTTAAACAATCACTGATATTTGTCTGTTTCTTTTCAGTATTTCATAAAGATGAATTTGCGTAATCCACTTTTCTCGATCCTCGAACAAAATAAGTTGACTGACGCAAACTATACGGAATGGTTTCGTAAGTTGAAGATTGTCTTGACTTCAGAGAAGATGCTCTACGTGTTAGAAAAATCTCCTCCGAAGGAAGCACCAGCTGACATAAGTCCGGAAGAGTTAGCCAAACTTGATACATGGTGGGACCATGATATCAAGGCCAAATGCTATATGCAAGCCTCGATGTCTGATGAACTCCAGAGGCGATTTGAGGACACCGTGAATGCTGCTGACATTCACGTACAACTCAAGGAACTTTTTGGGGCTCAATCGAGGGTTGAAAGGTTCGCTACTGTAAAGGAGCTAATGACGTGTCGCATGCGTGAAGGGACTTCGGTCCGTGATCATGGGGTACGAGTGATTTGGCTCATACAGAAGTTGGTAACCCTTGATTTGGTGTTGGAGCATGAACTCAATGTGGACTTGCTACTTCTGTCTCTTCCTTCTTCGTTTGACGGATTTGTGGTGAATTTCAATATGAACAAGATAGAGGCCTCCCTTGAAGAGATGGTCAATATGCTTGTGACATATGAATCCACATTAAAGAAGGATAAACCGGCTTTCTTGGTGGGCTCCTTTTCTTCTGCTAAGAAGGGGCCAAGTACAAAGGGTAAGAAACGTTCTGCCCCACCCAATAAAATCGAACCCGAGAAGAAGTACAAGACAAAGGTTTCAAACATGGAAAAATCCAAGGATGTTTGCCATTACTGCAAGAAGCCCGGTCATTGGAAGCGTAACTGCAAGGAATATCTAGAGCAGTTGCGAACTGCGAAGGGTATGTTCTATATTGAAATAAATGTTTCACTTAATACTACTTCTTGGGTATTGGATACCGGATGTGGATCTCACATTTGCAATGATTTGCAGGTGATGACAAGAAGTCGCAGGCTTAGAATGGGTGAGACCCAGCTGAGGATCGGAAATGGTTCCAGAGTTGAAGCTAAAGCTGTGGGAGATATTTATTTAATTTTGCAGAACGGTTTTAAGTTACTTTTGAGAGATGTTTTATTTGTTCCGGATTTGATTAAAAACATTATTTCTGTTTCTATGCTTGATAGAGATGGCTATTCTTGCAATTTTGTAAATGGGATTTGCAATATTTACAAGAATGAATGTTTGATTGGAAATGGACAACTTGAAAATGATCTATATAACTTAAAACTAAAAGACGTTCCAATAAATTATGTTAATAAACCGACAACAACAAACAAAAGGAAAATCGATAGTCAAAACCCGGCAAACCTTTGGCATGCTAGGCTAGGTCATATTTCCTCAAGGAGGATGAACAAGCTAGTGGGAGAGGGCATGTTTGATATGTCTGATATTAACTCTCTACCTACTTGTGAATCCTGCCTGAAAGGAAAAATGACTAAATCTCCTTTTAAGGGGAAACCTGAGCGTAGTCAAAATCTGTTGGATTTGATCCATACAGATGTTTGTGGTCCATTTAGAGTTGGTACTCAATATGGCCACATCTACTTCATTACCTTTACTGATGATTATTCTAGGTATGGGTATTTATATTTAATGAAATATAAGTCTGAAGCATTTGAAAAGTTCAAAGAATTCAAGGCTGAAGTAGAAAACAAGCTAGGTAAAAGTATTAAAGCACTTCGATCGGATCGAGGTGGAGAATACTTAAGTACCGAGTTTTTGGACTATCTAAAAGAGAATGGGATTCTCTCTCAGTGGACTCCTCCTATGACACCACAGCTGAATGGTGTATCGGAGCATCGTAATCGAACTTTGTTGGACATGGTTCGATCCATGATGAGCTTCACTGAGCTTCCACCTTCGTTTTGGGGCTATGCGCTTGAAACGGCGGTATTGTTGTTGAACAACGTCCACACTAAAGCAGTGGACAAAACACCATACGAGTTATGGAATGGCAAAGCTCCTAAGTATTCGTACTTGAGGATTTGTGGATGTCCTGCTTACGTGAAGCGGACAGTGGGAGATAAGTTGGATAGTCGATCCAGCTTATGTTATTTTGTAGGGTATCCGAAGAATTCAATCGGATATTATTTCTATTATCCTGCTGAAACAAAGGTGTTTGTTTCAAGGAATGCCACCTTCTTGGAGAAGGAGTTCTTATTGGATAAGAAAGGCGAGATGATGGAACTCGAAGAAATTCGAGAAGAACCCGAAATACAAAATAACGATCCTACACGTCAGGAACCATTGATAGACACGCCTGTACCTAGAAGATCCGAGAGAACTTCTAGACCTCCTATTCGATATGGTCTTCTTCTTGAAGGGGATCAAGATGAACCCGATGTTGGATGTGATCCAAGAAACTTCAAGGAAGCAATTTCTGATGCGGATTCAAATTTATGGCTTGAAGCTATGCAGTCGGAAATAGATTCGATGCATACAAACCAAGTTTGGTCTTTAGTAGATCCTCCCGATGGAATTGTTCCAATAGGGTGTAAATGGATCTACAAGAGAAAGCTTGGGCCTCATGGTAAGGTATTGACCTACAAGGCGCGATTGGTGGCGAAAGGTTATACTCAAAGACAAGGAGTTGACTATGATGAAACCTTTTCACCAGTTGCAATGTTCAAGTCCATAAGAATCCTTATTGCCATAGCTGCTTGGTATGACTATGAGATATGGCAAATGGATGTGAAGACTGCTTTTCTTAATGGAGACATTAAGGAAGAAATCTATATGAAGCATCCTGAGGGTTACACATCCATGGGAAGCGAGCATAAGGTATGCAAGCTTCAGAGATCAATTTATGGTCTAAAACAAGCATCAAGAAGTTGGAACCAGAAATTTGATGAAACAATAAAGGATTTTGGTTTCATCAAGAACCCGGAGGAACCATGCGTGTACAAGAAAGTAGTTAAGGATGCTGTGACATTCTTAGTACTTTATGTTGATGACATCCTACTCATTGGGAATGATGTAGGGATGTTGCAGTCAACAAAGATATGGTTATCAGGTAGATTCTCGATGAAGGATTTGGGTGATGCATCCTATATTCTTGGGATACAGATCTATAGAGATAGATCTAAGAGAATGATAGGACTCACTCAATCAACCTACATCGACACCATATTGAAACGGTTTTCAATGGATGGGTCCAAGAGAGGACATCTACCCATGTGTCATGGAGTTTCTCTATCCAAGTCTATGTGTCCCAAGATGGATGAAGAGATAGAGAAAATGACACATGTACCATATGCGTCAGCCATAGGTAGTATCATGTATGGGATGATATCTACCAGACCGGATGTAGCATTTGCTCTGAGTGTCACGAGCAGATATCAAGCTAATCCCGGTCAAATGCATTGGAAAGCCGTGAAGGACATTCTTAAGTACTTACGAAGGACTAAGAATATGTTTATGGTATATGGAGGAACAGAACTAAAATTGGAAGGCTATACCGACTCTAGCTTCCAAAGTGACGTGGATGACTCGAAGTCAACATCTGGATTTGTGTTCATGCTCAATGGCAGTGCTATCTCTTGGAAGAGTTCCAAGCAGGACACCACAGCGGATTCCACCACTGAGGCAGAATACATTGCAGCATCAGCTGCTGCTAAAGAGGCCGTTTGGATGAGGAATTTCGTCCAAGAGTTGGGCGTCATTCCAGAAGTTGTTGGTCCAGTCCCGGTGTACTGTGACAACACGGGTGCCGTTGCTCAGGCAAAGGAACCAAGGTCTCATCAAAGATCCAAACACGTACTGAGGAAATACCACATCATCCGGGAGATTGTGGAAAGAGGAGACATCACTGTCGAAAGAGTGGCCTCTGCAGACAATATCGCTGATCCACTTACTAAGCCCTTGCCAGGACCATTATTTGACAAACATCGCGAAGCAATGGGTCTACGTAGTATGACTAGTTGGCTTTAGGGCAAGTGGGAGATTGAAAGAGTGGGTGCCCGGTGAGCCAACTTGTGGCTAAGGGCTTTGATGACTCTTTGTATAAACAATATTTTGTTTAATATAATTTACACTTTTATTAATGGCAATGACTTTATCTTTCTTCATATTGTTATATTGTGATATACTATTGTTGTTTTGATAAAGACCTTGAATATACTGTAGTGTATGTAAGATGTGGTGGAACATGGAGATGTCTATCATGAAACACATCTTATAGTCACTGTATATTCTAAACTGTTCCTAGTCGATTGAGCCGTCCGATAATAAGGATAAGGATCGCTCGAGTTTGAGACTAGCATTTGCGATGCAGAGTACCACGTTTCATTGGTAAGGAACATAGAGATGTTCGAAGCATGCAAATGGATATTCATACGATGAATGATCGAACTACCCTATCCGGACTTTCCAAGTGGTTATCACTTATCGAGTGGATAAAGTCCGCGGTTTTGGTTGTACACCATTAGCCCTTACTACTTGAAACATCATTGAGACTCTATATGCTAGTACTGTGCTTTGACTCGTTTACCGACTCTATTGGGGTCATCAGGTGTCGGGATTGGGTACAGTTACAACACATATAGGAGTCGATGCTTTGTTGTCAAGGATTCACCACATACTTGCGAGTGTGGATATCCTATGCGATCTGAGGAGATATTAGTGTGACGAATCTCTGGCCAGAGTACATGATGTGTTTTAAGAAATGGTTTCTTAGTAACACATGCGATGTCACTATTTGATCTTCAAGATGTATTGCATAGTTATCGAATCTCGAACGACTCTCGATATACCAATGGTTGTTGATTCGATCGGGATATATGGATGAAGGGACCGTACTGTACGCTAACCAAAATCTATTGGTTCTTGCAGGCACTATCAGTGATACCTAGGGAATCATGGGGCGATGTTGCTAGGCGCTCTTACCATGATTCGATGGGAAAGTCGGAAATTGTTGTTCCGAGTCACAAGGAGTTGTGAGCCCACGGCTAGCTGTATCCCTGAACCATTGAGGGTCACACAGAGTAATGGATTTTTAATCCCCGTTGAGATAGTCAAATTTAAAGAGTTAAATTTAATGAACAAAGAAGTTGGACTTCTTAATTATGAGTAGAGGAGTAAGATTTCCTAAAATGACATAGGTATGGACATTTTTGGAAACCACTGAATTCGGATTCAGAAAAATTTATCTTGACTTTAAAAGGTGCAGAAATGGTTTCTGTGCACATTGGTGAAATCGGTTTATCAATCGGAGTCACATGCGGGCTTTGCTTGTCGGGCTTGAACTTATGACTAATGGGCCCTAAGCTGTTAGTGGCCTACATTATAAATAAGTTATTGCAGTACAGAAATTACACACAACAGGTCACAATTTTCGAAAACCCTAGTATTTTTCTCTCAATAGTGGCCGCCCCCTTTCTCCCCTCTGCTCGGAAAATCCAGTCTGTGAATTTTGATTTACATTCTGGTTTAACGGATCAAATTCGTTAATCTCTTCGTAGAAACTTCTGATAGATTTTCTAGTGCAATCTATCAGAGGGATTAAATATCCGTTCGTGGACCTGATTGAAGAACAGTTCGTCCATCAGTTCCAGGGATATACAACAAGAGCAGAGCAATCTGTTGATGTCCATAATCTCGCTTCGAGATTGGAGGTAAAAATTTATAATCGTTATTTAATTTTTACACACACACAATTTAATCGTAAGGTTGATACCCATTATGGAATTGTTCCATATAAAATTTTTAAACTTCCGCTGCACCGGGTATCAATCCTGATTGATCTGATCGCCGCGTTCTCCAACAATAAATTCGGGGCGTTACAGAACTTAAAAAGTAGTCATCATAATTTATAGAAAGAGGGTCGTCCAACCCGTGGGGCTCTTTGATCACAATCAAGTCCTAAAAGAAGTTCTAAGAACCCTTGTTTAGAACTCTCTTCGTATCAAGTTGTGAAGTGAAGTTCATAATAAAAGTATTATCCCCAATCAATTCAATACTTACTTTCCTCTGCAGTTGCATAATCTGTGGAATTTGCAATCGGAAAGTCTCCCTGTTTACTGCCTTAGATCTATATAGCACATGTACTACAAAAAAAATAATATTGGAGTATCGGGTATGGGTACGACACGTGAATACGCATGTTGGATACAACAAACCCGTGTTGTTGACCTTTTCAAAGTTTGATCGGTTGGACAAGGTCTGGTACGGCTTGGACACGGCCGGGAAACGTTTTTTGGGTATGTTTGGGCTAAATCATAAAAAATAAAAAGTTCTAAGGGATCAATTGAAAAATAATAAATTTATGAGGACTACTTAATAAATATTTTAATATGAATTAGGCTTAAAAAAGCCCTAAATCATCCAATATTTCTTCGCTATTTCTCGTTTCCCATTATTTCTGCTTCTTATCGTCGATCATCACCAACACCACTCCTTGAAGTTTTCTTCTCTCTGCTCGCCGGTCGTCGCCACCGCCACATGCAACCCTCCAGTTTCTAGTGAGTTTGTTATTTATTTTCTTCTTAAATCATTGTTTCTGTTCAGACATTGTTTTTGCTTTTGAGAATTCAGAATTGTTTTCTTAGTTGTTGTTTTTATATTTTTCAATGGAATAACATTTCTTTAATTTGTTGACTACTTGTTAATTGTTATGCAAAAATCAAAATATAATTTTTATAGTTGACAAGACAGTAGCAGTAGGAATGTAGGACTTTGGAAACTATTTTTATCGATATATTTATGTTATTTTCAGGCTATTTTGCAATGGAGAATATTCAAATAAGGGTGAACAAGAGGATATTGATGATTATTCTCCTTTGTGGAGATTTGTAACCAAGGTGGAAAAGGCAGCTGGGGGAGGAGGAAATGTCACTTGGTCATGCAATATATATACTAAAGTGTGCAAAGGATCATATTTACCAAGGTTCTAAAAAATGTGAAGCGTGTCGAAGCGTGAGAGCCAAGATTCAAGTTTTTTAAGCTTAAGCATGATTACTGCGAGCTTAAGCGTAAAAAAATGTTTTTAATTTAAACTATAATTTTAGTCATCTCAAAAAAATCAAGTGTAATGCATTAATTATTTGTGAGATTCTAATTTAATATATTTCATCATTCATTTCATATCTCATGTTATCGAACATAAACTAAATTAATTGGTCTAATTTAAAACATTAGCTGTAAAATCCCTCAATATGTTCTGCATTCACATCATCGCTACACTTGGCCATACAATATTATACATTTCTAACATTTCTAACAATCACTCACTACTAAAAATGCTAATTTATAATCTATTTTCGTTTTATTAATCAATTTTGGTTCTTAGAAAAGTCACATTTATGCATATTTAATGACACTTGACATGATCAACCTATGTCTGACCATTTTTTTTACCGTTTTTTGCCGAAGCGAAGCGTTTTAGAGAAGCTTCAAGCTTAAGCTTGATTAAGCGAGGCTTAATCAAGCTTTTTAGAACATTGATATTTACATTTGTTAAAACAAAAAAGGTGTTGGAATTTCTGGTTGTACGTCTGTTACAGTGGATCAAATCAAGCATATGAAACAGCTTGTGGATGACGCGAAATTGAGAAAGAAGAATGCTAAACCAAAAAATTTCCATTACCTTCATCATCTGTATCATCAAAAATTTCTTTAAAATCCTCATCTAGTGATCTTTTTTCCTCTCAAATTGATGATCCAACAAAGAAGAGGAAAAGATCATTTTGCTCTCTTGAAACAAAATTTAAATTGAATGCTAGAGATGAGCTCCACTCTGAAATTACTATGTTGTTTTAGAATAGGGGTTATCTTTCAATATTGCTAGGAATCCTCATTATTTTCGTGCTTTCAATTTGTCTACTCAACAAACGATTCCAGGTTATCTTCCACCTGGATGAAATTTATTGAGAACTTCACTTTTTTCAAAAATAAAAGGCCCATATTGAAAAGTTGTTGGAGCCAACAAAATTAGTTTGGAAACAAAAAGAAGTTAGTATTTGTAGTGATGGTTGGTCAGATGTGCAAAAAATACTGCTAATTAATATCATGGTTGTGTGTGAGAGTGGTCATATGTTTCTAAAAGCGATAAATTGTGAAGATGAGTACAGAGATAAAAATTTCATCTCGAAGTTGCTGATCAATGCCATAAATGAAGTGGGACATCAGAATGTTGTACAAGTAGTCATCGGTAATGCTCCGGTATGCAAAGCTACAGGGTTACTCATTTAGGTAAATTACACTAAATCTTTCTTGCAGAATATTTTTGCACCGACTGAGTCATTGCAAAACAAAGAATCCTTTGATGAATGTAAGTGGATAACAGAAGTAGTAAGTGATGCTATAATGATCAAGAATTTTATAATGAATCATAATATGAGATTATCGATGTTCAATGATAACTCAAACTTGAATATGCTATCACTTGCAGATACTTGATTTGCTTCCACCATCATTATGCTTAAAAGTTTTAGATAAATAAAGAAATATCTTGAAAACATGGAGATTAGTGAAAGATGGGATCTGTACAAGGAGGATGATGTGGTAAAGGCCAGAGTAGTGAAGTACAAGATATTGGATGATCAATTTTAGGAAAAAAAAATGATTATATATTTGCTTTCACAAGTTCGATTTATGAAATGCTAAGAAAAACAGACACTGATCAACCTTGTATTCATTTAATCTATGAGTGGTGGGAAGAAATGATAGAGAAAATGAGAGTTGCTATCTCGAAAGGGCCTCATAGTGGAGATTCGAAGTTTCATGAGGTGGTTCATAATATTTTGGTGGAGCGATGAAATAAAAGAAGTACACCTCTACATTGTTTGGCGCATTCTTTGAATCCAAGGTAAAGCTCTAAAAAATTTAAAATTTAAAAGTTTTAGCAAATTAAAAATATTAGTTCATGAATCATGTTAAACTATTGATCTTTTTAATTTTCATATAGGTATTATAGCAATGAGTGGCTCCAAGAATCTCCCAATCGTCTTCCTCCTCATAGGGATATCTAAGTTTCAAGGTAAAATAAAAAGTTCATTGAAAGATATTACTCCAATTCTTTCGAAAGAAGAAGTGTCAATGAGGAGTTTGCCTCTTTTTCAGCCGTCATTGATGATTTTTCTGATAATGATTCAATGCGTGATCGAGGTTTGATGTCTCCGACTAAGTTGTGGGTTATCCATGGTGCTTCTGCACCAACTCTTCAAAGTTCAGCTTTAAAGCTACATGGGCAACCTTCTTCTTCTTGTTGTGAGAAATTGGAGCACCTACATTTTCATACACTCATTGAAGAGGAACAAGATAACACCACAAATAGCAGAAGATTTGGTGTATGTTCACTACAGTCTTCGGCTTTTATTTAGGAGGAGTCCACATTATAATGAAGGAGAAAGTATGTAAGGCCCTGAAATTAATTAATTCGTGTTTAGCAGAGTTGATTATTAATTATTTTGGAATTAGTGGAGATTAATTGAGCCGGGATTGAATCGATTTAAATTGGAAATTCAGGGACCAAGTTGCAAATGAGGAGTTGGACCAAGTCAAGACATGACTTATTATTATTATTGGTGATACCCCAGGAAGTAAGGGGTATCAGGGCTAGGATAAGGCAGAGGCAATACGAATGCTAGTCAGGGCAGCGAGTATGGTTCTAGCCCGACTATTTTAGGGAGGAGTGGTGATACCCCGGACAGTCAGGGGTATCAGGGCTAGGGTAAGACAGGTGTAGCATGGCTGGAGAAGGTCGGATTAATAGCTCAGAGGCAAGGGACTAACTCAACCCGGATGAAGGAGTCAGGCCGAGAAGACCAATTCTTTATGACCCAGTCTAAGCCTATTTTTCAGGGCCACGATCACCATAATTGCCATAAACCCGAGTCTTCTGGTTTGATCGTGTGAGGCAGATGAACGTGGGTGACCTCTGCACCCACGATCCAGATCGTGGCCATTACCCTGAAATTGCGGAGGTTGTCTTTCACTTCAAGGCCTATAAATGCCTTGCATCAGGTATCAGAAAAGATATGTTCATCTAAAAACCTTGAGAATACTATACTCACTTTTCCTAAAAAGCCCACTCTATTTCTAAGTCTGACTTAAGCATCGGAGTGGCCCCACCGAAAAACCTTCTGGCGCCCCACTAACGTGCTTTTATTTCCTTTCTTGGTGTGCAGACTATTTTCAATCAGGTAAGGACAGTTTACCTATCATCTCTGTTAGCCCGGTCATCCTCATCAGGCCCACCTTACTACCCCTGATAGCCCGGGCACTCATTTTTATCAAACATCATCATTGGCGCCGTCTGTGGGAAGCTTGTTCTATAGACGTAGATATGGCTTCTCATGAACAAACATCACTAGCAGGGCCGGAACATTATTATTCCTATGGATCAGCTCGAATCATATGTTCAAGATATTATACAGAAGTCGTTAGCAGCCACCAAGCAGCCACAATCAAAGGAAATAACAATGGAGGAAGAAGGGAACCGGGTTAATCAATGGCATTATCCATCACCATCACTCACCTACTCCTCTCTTCTTCTCCTTCTCCCACACGCCATAAATGAGAGAAAGCCATGGCTATCGATTCTCCAAGCTTTTCTTCCATCTGATTCGCACGATCCGACCGTCAGATTTTAGTTCCGAGTTGAGATTCACGATCACCGCAACGAAGGCTTCGTTTTGACGTAAGTTTTGCTACGATCCTCGAACTTTGATTTTTGTTGGGTCGTCATAATTTGATAATATTTGAGTATGTTGTTCTTGAGCTAGCATAGATAGTGTATTCGAAGTCGGTTCGAAAAAAGAACGAAGTTTGGATTTTATATGATTTTTGGAGCCTATTTCGAAAATGGGGTTTTGGATTTTGGTTGGATTTTGATTGTTTTGTTGGTTTAGAAGATGATATGGGTTGTTTAGAGTTGTTTGTTGTTGTTGGAGATTTTTGGTTTGACCATTTATAGCCGTTATGCCGTTGAAATCGAGTTTGGATTATCGGTTGTTTTGTTTCGGTTTGATTTTCGGGTTTGGTTTGAATTAGTAGATTGATATCGATCCGTATATTATTCATTTTCAGATTTGGATTGGAGTTTCGGGTTTGGATCGAACTTGGGAGTTGAATCAATTTGGGAATTGAAGACGGTATATTGTTGAGCTTCTCCATTTTGATTCGTTTTGATTCGATTGATTATTGATTTAAATTCGTTGTTATTTTCAAATTTCAATCCTCGACGAACTTGAAAGGTAAAAGACGACATTGAATTGAATGGGGTTGTATACTCAAGTTCGATTGATTCTCGAGTCCCGAAAATCACATACTGCATGCTTATTTGTTGGTGTGAACTTGATTGATTATTTTGTTTACACTTGCATTCATATTGAGCCGATTATTCGATTCGTTTTGAAAATAGACGATTTAGGGAGCTATATTGAAGTGGCTTTGGATTTCGAGTTTTTTCAAGTGCCAGAATACTTCTTATAGTTGCTCTGAAGTCTAAGGGTTTGAGTTGTGCGACATCCACCTCGAAACGGGAGTGTAGGTGTGTTGTTGTAATGACTTGGCCCCGGGATCCCAACCGAGTACCGATCGATATTTCGATTATCTGATTTGATAATACTGAGTTTTGAAGTCATGCATACATCTACCCTAATTTGATTTATTGATGATTATTACATTTCAATATGAGGTGTTTATTTGATATTGCATGCCTGTCTCTTTTATTTAGAAATTATATTTCTAACCGGGTTATCCGGCTGTTGTTTTTGTTTGTATGTGTACTTGACAACAGGAGGATCAGAAGCCGGACCGAGTCGTCTGGGTTAGCTCGGGGTGAGAATGATAGAAGTGAGACACCGTGTATCGTAGGGTTGTGTCTTTTGGACTTGTACTATTTTGATTAGTCGAACGAACCCTATCGTCGAACTTGTTATTGAATTTTGAGTAGAACATTGTATATTGTACGTTCTTAATATGGATATGTATGTGTGCATGGGTTTTGAATTGATTGGTATTGCTTTTGGTGAATTTTTCCAGGTTCATGCACCGTTCTGTCCATTGCAAAGACGATTACCCAGTTGACCCAGAAGAATGCACCGTTTGTTTGGTCCGAGGAGTGTGAGGCCAGTTTTATTGAGTTGAAGAAGAGGTTGACCAGTGCACCAATTTTATCTATTCCATCAGGTACAGGAGGTTTTTCCGTTTACTATGATGCTTCTCACCGTGGTCTTGGATACATTCTTATGCAGAGGAAGCACGTCATAGCTTATGCATCGAGGCAGCTGAAGCCGCACGAGACTCGTTATCCGATCCATGATCTTGAGCTTACTGCGATCGTCTTTGCTTTGAAGACCTGGCGCCATTACCTTTATGGTGAGTCTTTTGAGATATTTTCTGACCACAAGAGCCTGAAATACTTGTTTTCCCAGTCCGAGCTGAATATGAGATAGAGGAGATGGATGGATTTGCTTAAGGACTTCGACTGTGAGATCAAGTATTATCCTGAAAAGTCGAATGCAGCTGCAGATGCTCTTAGTTGGAAGCTTTGTTCTTTATCTCTTACTACGATTGGTGTCTCTCAATTGATTGAAGACTGTTGTACTTCTGGTTTGGAGTTTGAGACCGATAGGATATCCATCAGAGTTTTTGCAATTCAGGCCGAACCAGAGTTGTTTCAGCTGATTAGAGAGGCTCATAGATCTGATCCGAGCAGTCAGAGTTTGATAGAGAGGGTCAGATCAGGTCACCAGTCAGAGTTTCAGGTCAGGTAGGATGTGTTATTCGTAAATAACCGTATTGTTGTGCCCAATGTTTCTGAATTGAGACAGCGTATTCTTCGAGAGGCGCATTGCAGTCGGTTCAGTGTTCATCCCGGAGGCCGAAAGATGTATAACGACTTGAAGACTCAGTTCTGGTGGAAGCAGTTGAAGGGAGACGTCATGAGGTTTGTGTCACGTTGTCTAGATTGTCAACAGGTGAAAGCCAAGAGAAAGAAACCAGGTGGATTATTGCACAGTTTTCCAGTTCCGGAATGGAAGTGGGATCACATCTCTATGGATTTCGTCACAAAACTACCGCATTCAGTCAGAGGTTGTGATGCGATTTGGGTAGTGATTGACCGGTTGACGAAATCTGCTTGTTTCATTCCATACCGTATGACATACCATCACGATCAGATGGCCGAGTTGTATGTCAGAGAGGTTGTGAGATTGCACGGTGTGCCGAAGTCGATAGTATCATACAGAGATCCGAGATTCACTTCTCACTTTTGGCACAGTTTGCAGGAGGCATTGGGTACTCGTTTGCACTTGAGCCCAGCGTATCACCCTCAGACCGACGGTCAGTCCAAGCGTACGGTCCAGACTTTGGAAGATATGCTTCGTGCTGTAGTGCTTGATTTTGGGTCTGGTTGGCAAGATTCTTTGCCTCTAGTGGAGTTTTCATACAATAACAGCTTCCAAGCGAGTATTGGAATGACATCTTTTGAAGATTTGTACGGGAAGAAGTGCAGATCTCCGTTATTTTGGGATGAGATTTCAGAATCACCTGAGTTGGATCCATATATGATTCGCGATATGGCAGATCAGGTGAAGTTGATCCGAATCAGAATGAAGACAGCCCAAGATCGACATGCCAAGTATGCGAATGCCAGACGCAGACCACTGTGTTTTGATCAGGGAGACCGAGTGTTTCTTAAGATTTCTCCGTTTAGAGGCACTGTCAGATTTGGGAAAAGAGGGAAGTTGTCGTCGAGATTCATTGATCCGTATGAGATTCTGGAGAAGATAGGCGATCTTGCCTATAGGATTGCTCTTCCTCCATGTCTTTCAGGAATCCACGATGTGTTTCACTTTTCGATGTTGAAAAATATCATCCGGATCCGTCCCATATTCTTCAGCCAGACGAGGCAGAACTAGATGAGACTCTGAGTTACTTCGAGAGACCGATTCAGATTCTTGACAGGAAAGAGAAGCAGCTCAGAAACAAGTCGATTCCATTAGTGAAGATTCAGTGGAGTCGTCACGGAGTTGAAGAGGCAACTTGGGAGATCGAATCTGATATGAGGCAGTGATTTCCAGAGTTGTTTGATTGAGGTGAGTTTTCTTTAGTATGATTCTTTCTTGTTTCAGTCTGTGATCTGTCAGATTTTAAGGACGAAATCAAATCTTAGAGGGGTAGAATTGTAAGGCCCTGAAATTAATTAATTTGTGTTTAGCAGAGTTGATTATTAATTATTTTGGAATTAGTGGAGATTAATTGAGCCGATATTGAATCGATTTAAATTGGAAATTCAGGGACCGAGTTGCAAATGAGGAGTTGGACCAAGTCAAGACATGACTTATTATTATTATTATCATTATCCATCACCATCATTCACCTACTCCTCTCTCCTTCTCCTTCTACCACACGCCAGAAACGAGAGATAGCCATGGCTATCGATTCTCCAAGCTTTTCTTCCGTCTGATTCGCACGATCCGACCGTCAGATTTTAGTTCCGAGTTGAGATTCACGATCACCGCAACGAAGACTTCGTTTTGACGTAAGTTTTGCTACGATCCTCGAACTTTAATTTTTGTTGGGTCTTCATAATTTGATAATCTTCGAGTATGTTGTTCTTGAGCTAGCATAGATAGTGTATTCGAAGTCGGTTCAAAAAAAGAACGAAGTTTGGATTTTATAAGATTTTTGGAGCCTATTTCAAAAATGGGGTTTAGGATTTTGGTTGGATTTTGATTGTTTTATTGGTTTAGAAGATGATATGGGTTGTTTGGAGTTGTTTGTTGTTGTTGGAGATTTTTGGTTTGACCGTTTATAGCCGTTATGCCGTCGAAATCGAGTTTGGATTATCGGTTGTTTTGTTTTGGTTTGATTTCCGGGTTTGGTTTGAATTAGTAGATTGATATCGAATCCGTATATTCTTCATTTTCAGATTTGGATTGAAGTTTCGGGTTTGGATCGAACTTGGGAGTTGAATCGATTTGAGAATTGAAGACGGTATATTGTTGAGTTTCTCCGTTTCGATTCGTTTTGATTCGATTGATTATTGATTTGAATTCGTTGTTATTTTCAGATTTGAATCCTCGACGAACTTGAAAGGTAAAAGACGACATTGAATTGAATGGGGTTGTATACTCGAGTTCGATTGATTCTCGAGTCCCGAAAATCACATACTTCATGCTTATTTGTTGGTGTGAACTTGATTGATTATTTTGTTTACACTTGCATTCATATTGAGCCGATTATTCGATTAGTTTTAAAAATAGACGATTTAGGGAGCTATATTGAAGTGGCTTTGGATTTCGAGTTTTTCCAAATGCCAGAATTTTTCTTATAGTTGCTCTGAAGTCTAGGGGTTTGAGTTGTGCGACATCCACCTCGAATGGGAGTGTAGGTATGTTGTTGTAATGACTTCGCCCCGGGATCCCAACCGAGTACCGATCGATATTTCGATTATCTGATTTGATAATCCCGAGTTTTGAATTCATGCATACATCCACCCTCATTTGATTTATTGATGATTATTACATTTCAATATGAGGTGTTTATTTGATATTGCATGTCTGTCTCTTTTATTTAGAAATTATATTTCTAACCGGTTTATCCGGATTTTGTTTTTGTTTGTATGTGTACTTGACAACAGGAGGATCAGGAGCCAGACCGAGTCGTCTGGGTTATCTTGGGGTGAGAATGATAGAAGTGAGACACCGTGTGTCGTAGGGTTGTGTCTTTTGGACTTGTACTATTTTGATTAGTCGAACGAACCTTATCGTCGAACTTGTTATTGTATTTTGAGTAGAACATTGTATATTGTATGTTCTTAATATGGATATGTATTTGTGCATGGGTTTTGAATTGATTGGTATTGCTTTTGATGAATTTTTCCAGGTTCCTGCACCGCTCTGTCCATTTGGCCTACGCGCGGGTGAGCCTTGACCTCGCACGCGCGCGGGGTGCCCTGAGGGGCTCGGGAAATTTTGCCCGCGCGCGGGAGCACTCCCCTCGCGCGGGCGCGAGAATTTCCCCGAGGCTTCTGGCCCCTTAGCCTGCGCGCGCGCGAGGCTCTTTTAAAAAAAAATTGATTCGTTTTTCCGCGGCTCTTCGTGTTCGATTTTGGTTAATTATTCGAGATTAAAAGATTAGAAACGGGGTCTCACAAAGCAGATGTTGGAGCAGATGGATTTCATTCAATGGACATGGAGGGTGCTGCTATCTTTGAAATTTCCAATTTATCTCTTGATGAACCTGAATTGGATTCAGTCTTATTTACTGATGAAGACAGTGTTGGTGATGAGACCGATATGGATGTTTGATTTCTTTTACTTTTTTAAGATGGATTTTTTGTTTTATATTTTGTTATGTTTACTTTTTTTCTTTTCAAAAAAATGTTTACTTTTTTGTTTGTAATAGATATTATGATTGATGAATTATGATTTTTTATCCTTAAGATTTTTAATATTATATATATATATATATATATATATATATATAGAGTTCTTTTATTGTGCCCAACTCTATATGCTCAACTCCATGCCCACCATGTACAATATGTGATAAGTCAACTCATCAATTGTGTTGGTCAACTCACATATTGTACATGGTGGGCATGGAGTTGGGCATATGAGTTGGGCACCATAAAAGAACTCTATATATATATATATATATATATATATATTAATAGTCTTATCCTAGTCATATCATGTCTTATATTTTTAAAATTTTCCGTATTTTTGTATCCGTATCGTATCTGATTTGATACCCGTATCCGTATCCATGAAACATAGCCTTAGATTGAAAAGTTTTGTAGATGATATAAATTTAGCCACTCATTTATTGTGTAAAATCTAAATTTTATGTTGCATAAATTTTTTTGGAAAACAATATTTATTATTATATTTGACTCAAAGTTTTTACCCGACCCGATTGTGATGGTGTCGGGTCAGGAATCGGGTTCTCCATGGCCGGCCGGTGGATGGTCCAAAATTCAATCAAGAATGCTGACGCAAATGCTTCCGCACTATCCAACACTAAAGACAAAATCCAACATCATTAAAAATGCATTAAACTTCTTCTTTCCCAAATATAATTTCATCGTTTGAAAGAGAAAACCAAAAATGAGTGAAAAAGGCCAGGTTGTTTGCGTGACAGGAGCGTCGGGCTACATAGCATCGTGGCTGGTTAAGTTCTTGCTCGAGTCGGGTTACACTGTAAAAGCCACTGTCCGCAATCTCAGTCAGTTTACTTTTCCTTTTAAAAAAAAAAAAATTTATATCAGAGTTCTGGACTTGATCTGTGTGTTTGAGCTGTGTATTTCTTGGGTTCAACATATTTTCGTGTTTTTCAACCTTCATTCGAAAGATATTTATGGGGAATTAAGTAGATTCTATGAGTTTTGTTTGAATTTTGAGCATTCCTTATACTTCAGGATTTATTTTGCCACTATCTCAAAATAGATAGTTATAATATAATGGGATACGAATTATCAAGAACTGGGAGCACCGTGGCGGATCAGTATCATCCGAGGACCCGAAAATAAAGAGTTCAACTTTTTTGCATATTATGCACTTGCTCTGCTAAAATTGCTACATATTTGGTTATACTAGGAAAGTGCACATTTACATAATTATCAAGGATAGAATTTTCTTGCACCTATGCAATTTTTGATTTTGTGCATGAATTATACTTCAACGAGAGGTTACTTTTCTGTGATCAGAATATGTTTTGTAATTCAGATGATCCTAAAAAGGTTGGGCATTTAAAGGCACTCGAAGGAGCAAAGGAAAGATTGCATTTGTTTGAAGCCAACTTGGTGGAGGAGGGTTCGTTTGACTCGGTCATTGATGGCTGTGATGGCGTCTTTCACACAGCATCACCTGTTTTCATCCATGTTACAGATCCTCAGGTTCATGACAAAACTCTTCTCATGTAGAGTTTTTAAATTTATATGTCCATAATATTCATTTTATATTTCAGACAGAACTGTTAGATCCTGCGATCAAGGGAACGCTTAATGTTCTTAGATCTTGCAAGAAAGTACCGTCAATCAAAAGAGTTGTTATAACATCATCTATGGCTTCAGTAATGTTCAACAGTAACCCTCTTAATTCCGACGTTATAGTCGACGAAACTTGGTACTCAGATCCTCTCTTCTGTGAGGAAACTAAGGTATATGGTTGTAACATGTATTAATGTGTACTTTTGATCCCATGGAATATATATTTTTTCTATATAAGATCTGAAAATTTGAGCAACTTATATGTTTCAATTCATAACTGAGTTGTGATGATGCAAAAATGCTATTGCTTTTTTAGCAATGGTATGGTCTCTCAAAAACATTGGCAGAGAAAGCTGCATGGGATTTTTGTGAAGAAAACAGCCTCGACCTGGTAACGTTACATCCCGGTTTCGTGATCGGTCCTTACCTGCAGCCAGATCTCAATTTGACAACCGAGGCATTTCTGAATCTCATTAAAGAAGGTTGTCTTCCTTCTACATTCAAAATCACACATTCAAGCAGGGGTGGACTGAGCAGGAGGCGAATGGGGGAAGATTGAAATTTCAGCTGCCCTTTCCATCTTGCAAATCTCAATAAATTAGTGAATTTTTCATGCAGGACAACAAATGTGGCCTAGTGGGATTTACAGATATGTTGATGTTAGGGACGTTGCTCGTGCACACGTTCTTGCGTTCGAGAATCCTTCTGCCAGCGGAAGATACTGTTTGGTTAGGAGAGTGATGCATTCTTCCGATGCTTTGAAAATACTGAGTGGGATTTCCCCTTCACTCAACCTTCCTGCAAAGTAAGCAAGCACCTTTTTCTGATCTATCTGTTTGTGTTCGTCTTTACAAATTTCTGTCATCGGATGTTTAATGTTTTCAAACTTTGTTTATCTTCGCGTAGTCGGGAGAATGAAGCTGCCATTGAAGATCCTCCTTACCAAGTTTCGAAAGAGAAGGCGAAAGGTCTAAAATTGGATTTCACTCCCATTGAGGTGACTTTGAGGGACACTGTTCATTGCCTCAAGGATAAAAACGTGCTCGACTTTTGAACTGTTTCATTTATGATGATATTTTCTAGTACTTCATATATATATATATTATATAAAATAAACGATCTCAAACTTGGGGATTTTATTTGGTTATTTAGTTTGGCGATGACTCGAAATTGAACGAGAATATATGACTCTTATTTTTACTATCAACCAGTAATGAATGAAATCAAAAACATAACGCGATAAACACAACACACGTGGTTAGGCCAGAGTTAGCCAATCTCAATGCTCTCCAGAAAAACTTTCTCGCAACTTTTTTCTATCACAGCTGATACGCCTTCGAAAACTTTTGGAATTAAACTCTTTTGTGAATTTAAAAAGGAACAATATTATACGAATAGGATTAAGAGGGTGTTTGATATTACTAAGATCTTCTTTTAATATGAGAATTATAAAAAAATAAAAATATAAATGACATAGCACTACAATAAAATAATACAATAGTTTTTTGACGAGAAAATAATACAATAGTTAGTTTAACTAATAACATATTATTGATTAAATAATAATTACAACTTCAGTTTCACTAGTAACATCAAGACAGATAGTTTTATTAATCAAACTTACTCTATGATAGAAGTTAAAAAACTTCTTAGACAAAAATATGATAATCAAAATCCAGTTACTTTATCAGATTTACTTTATGAGATTAATAATCTTAAAAAAAAATTAAAATTATAAAATAAAAATATTATTCTTCATAATAGAATAAATAAAATAGAAAAATGAAAAGAAAAAATAACTGATTATGATGAAAAATATTATTTTGAAAAAATATCTGAGGATAATCACCTTTAATTTCCGTATTAAGCATGACAAGATCTGAAAAATGATATACTAATATCACCTTTTTAATTGATAATGCTTATAAAAAAAAATTTATTGTCATGATTGATAGTGGTGCTGATTTAAATATTATTCGAGAAGGTCTTATTTCCACAAAATATTTTCTTAAGACTACTCATTCTTTGTCTCATGCCGGAGAAGAACCTCTTGATATAAATTATAAGTTACCTAGAGCTTATATTTGCAAGGATAAAAATTGTATTGCAAAAAGCTTTTTATTAGCTAAAGATATTTTTAGCCAACTTATATTTCATCTTCCTTTTATTTATAAAATTTATCCTTTAACTCACATAGATGAAAAAGGTATTACAGGCACCTTTGAAGGAAAAACTATTTCCTTTCAGTTTATAACAAAACCTATTAACAAAGTTTTAAATGAACTACAAGGTAAAATTGATAAAAAAAATTTCCATATAAATTCTTTAAAATAAGAAGTAAATTCCTTAATCATTGAAAAAAATTAGAGAATCCTAACTTACAGGAAAAAATCAAATTTGTTCAAAATAAATTTTATTTAGAAATTTTTAATGATCACCCAAATGTTTTTTGGGATAAAAAGAAACAATATGTTTCTCTTCCATATAAAGATACTTTTAATGAAAAAAAATATTACTACAAGGCTCGCCCTTGTCAAATGAATTCTGAATATTTAGAATTATATAAGAATGAGATAAATACTATTTGATCTTAAAGTTGGATCTTTGATCTTTAATCATCTTAAGAAAATCTAAAATATTATTGTTATCTAAGATATTAATATTAATAGGGCAATTTGCTCAAGAATCCTCAAATGCAAACATGTTTTGCTTTGGGGTCCCTAGTCATAAAATGTGGTACAAAAAAATATAATATGTGGTACAAAATCATACAAGATGTGGTACAAATTAACAAAAAATGTGGTACAAAAAAGTGGCAAGGGAGTGCAGAGCAAAACATGTTTGCATTGGGGATTTTTGAGCAATTTGCACATATTAAGGGCAATTTGCTCAAAAATCCCCAAATGCAAACATGTTTTGCTTTGGGGTCCCTAGTCATAAAATGTGGTACAAAACAATACAAGATGTGGTACAAAACTATACAAGATGTGGTACAAATTAACAAAAAATGTGGTACAAAAAAGTGGCTAGGGAGTGCAATATCATTAAACTGAGAAATGAGTTTATAAAACTCATCATTTTTGTTATCAGTATTACTGGTACATGCTTGTCCTTGAATACAAACATCACAATCATCTGTTTCTTATTCTTAAATAATCGAATCATATTCTAAGGCATTTAAATACTTATAACTATAAGACTTATTTTATGAACCATAGCTACTATCACTATTTTTAGAATTGTCAGAATTTAAAAATTTTATATAAAATTTCTTTTATATTATCATAAATATTAAGATTTTTAATCTTTTTTTTGGTCTAACACTTATTAGCATAATTACCTTTTTTTTCCACATTTATGACAAATAATTTTGTTTCTAGGATATATCCTTTTCTTTTTTCTGATTTCTTTTCTCTTTTCTTTTTTATCTTATTGTTTTTCTGTTAAATTTTTTCTATAAATTTTTTTCTTTCTATGAGGCCTATCAGACCTTTCCCTATCATGTAATCTCTTTTTATCTCTAGGCATATTTATACCAAATTGGTCACAAAATTTACCAAGTTGTTTTTTATTTGTTTATCTAGTTTCAATTAATTGCAAAGAGCTAGACCTTCTTGAACACAAGTACTAATTAATTTTCCATAAGCATAATCGTCATAAAGAATAGATAAATTACATTTTCTTATAAATTTTCTCATTTTTTCAGCAAATATTCCTGGAAGCCCAACAATAAATTTAGCTTTCCATTGACTAGTATTACAATCATATAATTCATAAATTCTTGATAAGATCTTTATACCATCTAAAATTAATGAGAGTTTTGCAACATAAATAACTAAGAAAAATTCTAATGGTCTCACTATTGTCAGTAAATCTACCAGTAAAATGCTCAATCATAGTCATAATTAAAATATAGATTGCATTTTTAGATTGAATATTATTTTCAATTTTAATGGCCTAAAATTTCATCTTTTTGGGAAAGAGATATAATTATCCCCCCAACCTTTATGTTGGTTAGTAAAACCTGCTATAAGCATTTTAGCAATACTTTTATCATTATAGCCATTTTCTTTACAAACGATACTATACATAAGCATATGGTGAGCAATATTACAAATATGTTCATCAGCAAAACCATCAATATTCCATTCATATATACTTTTACCATTATAAATATTAGAAATAATATATTTTTGTTCGTCATTAAGAATATCCATAGGAGTAGGTCTACTATAATAATATTTATTGTGAGTAGGTCTATCAGCCCATTTTAATTTATGAATTTCATCATCAGAAATAGAAGAATCATTTTTATTTTTTCATCTAAAGTAGAAACATTAAAATTTTTAAATTTTTCTTCTAGAAATTTTCTAATTCAGAAGTGGAAGATTTTAATTTAAAATTTATTTATTTCAAGAGGTGGCTGAATAGAAGAAGAAACTGTAGAAGCAATATATGTTTTATCTTTTGGTTGTATATGAACATCTGATTTTATTTGATTTATAACATAAATAATCATTTCAATTATATTATGTAAAGCGGTAATTTCTTCTCTTAAAATAGTTAAAATATAAATTAGTGTAGTTTTGTTTTTCAAAAATTTGGTTAATATGTTTAACAGTTGTTACGCCTTATGTAGCGACCCAACTCGAATCCACTACTTAATCAGAGTTAAGAGCATAATTAAGAATGCATTAAAATAAATCGCTGCAGAAAACTTAAATAAAAGCAGACCGGCAGAATACAACCGGTTAACAAATTCGATTATACAACCCAATCGAATAAATAAGCCTAAAGGCAAAACCTGCAGCTAATCTTGCTGCCTCCACTGGTCACTGGCTACTCCAAGCTCCTGGTTCTCAATCCTGCACCTACACCTACCCCGTCGAATAGAGTGTCCAGATACACAGAAAAGACTGGACGTGAGGTCTAAGCTCAATACGAAAGCACGGGTGAAACATACAAATATGATGCATGCAAATGACAGGGTATCCATATCTGGGATAACTGTATACAACTGCTCAGTAATGGCACCTAGGACATGAGTGGTACAACCCGGGGAGAAAACCCTGTGTATACTGCTCATTCCTAACGGACGTGGACCATGTCTTACAGATGCCAGTGCCGGCTAACCCGTCGGTAGCAGGGCGCTCGACATCAACCGTCCGAACAGGGCTGAGCGGCCCTCCATAGCTCATCTCAAAAGATGTATAGGTAAAATATGATATGCACATGCCGCATAATAATATGACACACAAATGCAACATATAAGCATGCAAAACCCGCTGGCTATCTCAGTCAGTACTTACGTACCTTTCTACAGGCAGTCCTAGCAGTCTCACTCTAGGTTCCAAGCCTATCAATTCTACAATGCAAATACCCATGCATCAATAATTAAGCTCTAAAAGCCTTAACTAAGCTATTGCATACTCCTAAATAATTTAAGGAGACCATAGCTATACCTGCGTCCGTCGTCAGCCCGCTGATGACAATTTCCTCAAAACTAGGCCACAGCTTCGCTACGATGCCTGGATTGCTATGCCACTTCCGGAATCCCAATAGGATGCCTGAATTTCCCTAGATCTGAGTTAGAAGGCTAAGGAATCTAGAGAGAAGAGAGGAGAGAGGTGCAAGAAATGAATTCTCGGACCCTCTATTTATAGACACGGAACGTTGCGTCCGTTCTGCCTGACGAACGTTGCTTCCGATCCCCATCGTTGCTTTCGATGTCCCATCAAGTGCGTAAGCAATGACGTAATATTTTTGACATCACGAATGACATCACTTCCAGAACGTTGCTTCCGTTCATGAACGTTGCTTCCGTTCTGGGTCACCCTCCGGACCATTTTTGATCATTTGAATCCATTTCTGAAGTCCGTTAGTCCAACAGAGACTTCCTTAATCATGTATTAATAAATCAAAATGTGATCACACGATTAATTACTCATTAATCATTAATTCTGGATATGGGTCACTACATTCTCCCCCCCTTAAAAGATTTTGTCCTCGAAATCTAGGGTAAAACCTCGAGAACGTACTAGAAACCCTTGCTAGAGTGTCTGGTTGATATATCCTCCGACACACTCAAACTCTCGTCGAATTCCCTGCATGCTCCATTAATGCTGAACGACATTAACATCCTCCCAACTGAAGATTACTGCTCTGCTGGTTGACATTCAAACTTCCTTGGCACTAATGTATCACAACACTGATACGTCTTCCATACTGACCATGATCTCTCTGACCACAAAGGATACAAACACCCGCTTGATCAAGATCATCATCCCATGGAATATCTTAGACTGACGAAGACCAAGTCATAACCTGACTGGTTTACTGCATTCGTCGAATTACCAACTAGATCTAACCATCTAATGGTTCCAAAAATTCTCGGTGCTCAACACCTCTAGTCAGAAAACACCATTCCCAACATTGTGCTGACACAACAAAGCCCTAATTCTTCCCAAGAGAATCTAGTTGCCACAAAGTCATACTTCAACATAACTGCTTAGCACAATCCTCAGACTGGTCATCTTTCCCATGCCCTACCGAAGCGAATGAGCTTCCCAAGAAATTACTCGGAACTCAAACCATCGAGTCTAGTACTAATCACAGTTCATGTTTCGTAGTATAACTCAGCACTGTTCCCTGATGAAAACTATTATCGCTCGCCAAATAGTGACGCTAAGCCATCTCCTAGCCCTTGGCCTACGAAGCCACACATACATTGCAATAGAAGTTATCACACCTCTGATGATCTAAATCATCTTGACCATAGGTTATTCACCCACGAATTCAATCGATAGACATCCTCCTGCTAGTTATACATACTCGCAATCACTGTGCACATATCAAGACTAAGGCAAGCTCCCATCAATATGCTCGACTGGAACAGTCCACAGTACACAGACATATGGAAACGCTTCCTGTTCCGTCTCAAAACTCGACAGTTACATGCGCCTGATATAACTCAACTTGGATTCTCTGGTGATACCATCATCGTTCGTCCCAACCTATCACGGTTGAACATAAAGATTCTGGAAACTAAATCCCAATGGATTCTCAACAGTCAAATCGCTCCTTTTTATGAAGGCATCAGCCTTAGCGCTGAAAGGACTAATTTATCTATTCCCTAGTCACTCCGGGGAAACACTTATGCTCGAAGTAACTTGTCACACAAAACGCCTCTAATTGTCGTTCATTGCTAAAACGCAATATCTTTGACAAACATTCTGCACGAATGTGACTCACTGACTCAAAATAACAAATTCGATCCATCACGATCTTGTGAAATCTTCGACCCCAAAGGCAAACCACGTTGGCTACTAAGTCGATCCTTGACTATCTCAGTCACTTCAGAGATATCGCACATCACTCGCTGAAATATTAGTGACACAACCTGCTGGATCTTGAGAACTAGATCCCAGCTAATGTCACGCCTCACGATACGACAATTGATGTTTCCTTTGCTAATGTCCATTAGCATTTTAAACTACTCGTCGGATCCAAACACAACGATATACATGGATGTCCTCACAGGAACACGTCGACATGTTCTGTTGACATCCTCAATATCTTTTCTGTGGACAACTCTCACATGAAACTGCATCATGATCCTCTCCTGACCATTGTTATCACTAAGCAATTGTTTGGATCAATATCGGTTTCCTTCTTAACAAGAATGCATAATCCTAGGGAACCACCAACTCCCTTGCTTGAATCCACTTGTCAAGTTATCACCTAACTTGACCATACAAGTCCAGTTGCAATCGTTCCCGATTACAGCAATCCCCAAATTATTCATCTCCGGCAATCCTAAAGACTCTAATCATTTAAAGTGCCGAATGCTATGAGATTGTACCATGTACTCATCTCCTAAGCACTAAGCGATAAAATACTATCCCAAGTATTTATCGATTGCTATATCCAAATCATCACTGATTGGATTTACCTTATCAATCTCGTCGAACTACTGAAGCTTGAACACGTCCGATCAGACAACCACTGATCATCTAATCCTACGTGGCTCAATCAATAACCATGAATCAGCTGCCACGAAGAACTATTTCCAAACACTTGGAATACCCAAATCGCTCTGGTTTCAACACACCCACATTTGATAATCCAGACAATAGCTATAAGTAGTCTGTCAACACAATCTCGTGCCTTACTACTGACAGCTGCCTCGTACACTGAACTTAATCAACCTAACTCTGACAGAGTTAGCCAATTGTCACTAATAGTCATAGCACAATTCTCGTTCCACCTTAGCACTACCAATCGTTGTCTTGTTCACTCAAGGCAAACATCGAGATAAACTAAGTCCATTTCCATCCCATGGAAAATCCTACGCTCAACCTCTGAGAATATTAGACAGTACTTAGCGCAATCACTGGACTCACTATCCTTGCCTCGTTCATCCAGAATGAAGACCACGGCTCGTCATGTCCTAAAATAATAACTAAAGAATCCCAAAGATTTCCACAATCTTCGAACCCTCTCCTGATTATATTCATTGCTAAGACTGTACAACAATTTAAGACTGAGGTAGCCTACCACGATGTCCCACCTGGAATCACGACCAAGTGTACACTGGCATAAATCACGCTTCCCTCACGCCTCAATTAGTCTTATACAATCCTTAGTGTCTGACATAATCCTATTACAGATGAAGCCAATCATCATAGAGTAGTCCTCGTATTCGAGTCGAAGTCTTTGATGATTCCCATCGCAAGGAAACTCTAACCACAACACTGATGACAACCCCTAGTCATCGCTGGTAAAAACTCGTCCACCTACTAGATCCACACGTCTAGCAGTAACCCAAAGGTTAAAACTTATCTGCTCAAAATGCACACTCGTCAAGGAAATCCCTCCCAGACTGGTTCCCATAGCAGAACACTCAAACTATATCTCTGGCACACCAGACGATATCGAACCATCGATATCAAACCTGATATCTAATCCAAGGTCATACCCTGTTGTGACTGCCACCAAATCCCTAGACTGAGTAGCCTTCCCACCGCCAATCCTGAAGCATAGAGGCTCCCAGGTAACCTCTGAAGTACAAAGACTTCCAGAGTAACACTGGCATAGGGTCGCGCCCCATCGCGTCTAGTCATGGTCATAGTCCACAACTCTTGGCATATACTGGATCTGGTACCCCGATGAAAACTCATCATCACAAGTCTCAACCTAACGAAGATCAGACAACTTACTGTTCTAAGAAAACAACCTAGAACAAAGCCCAATGTTCTAAATCGAACAATACTCTTAATGCCTCTAGATGAGTCCACTCATTGCTGGCACTATCTTAGTACACTGACTAACTAGGCCAATCTTAGGAAAACACCTAGACTAACCACAAGTCAAACAGTCACAGTCGGCCCTACTCAAATCCCATGAGCTACAATATTTGAACACTAATCAACTAAAACCACGCCAACCTTTTGCACAATCATGCAATCATCCACGAATTGCTGGATAAATAAAACATGTATCATTTATTTCAAGTTATGTACAATTTTCTTTATTACAATCTCATGTAATACATACAGTATTCAAAATACAATGAAATGTACAACCGAACTTGAAATGATACAACCATGGTATGATGATTCATTACAACTGAAATACTGTTTACAACTACAACAATACAGTATTTAAATCATCGTACAAGTCTTCGTTCCTTGAGCATGAAGCTTCTAATCGACACACGCATCGATACAAGCATACTTCCGACCAATCCTCTCGGTATCTCGTCCTTCCAAGACTTCCAGAGAAATAACTCGAGCTCGCTAACCAGCTATGCTCTGCGTTAGTGCCTGTCAGTCGACCTCTTCTGCTCACGATCTACCGTCAGCTTTCTTCTTGTAACCAAATCATGATTTTGAACATGAAGTTTCCCGTGTGTCTACCAAACGCATCGATACAAGCATACCGGCAAAACAATGTTCCGCATGAGTTTAATGACCTTACGCTCGAAACCTATCATGCCTTAGGCACTCGAGGCATTCCCTGGTAAAGGTCTATCTGACAATCTCTCCAACTACGACTGGAGAATCTTCAGAGTAGTGTCATCATGGTAATGACTGTACAGATGCAAGCATCAAGTAAGTCCTCACCAATCCTCTTCCACTGTCTCTGGCATCCGGTACTCGATCCAAAGCTAGGTCCCATATGATTAGAAGTTTCGAACGCTTGGACACGATCCATTACTCTAGTCCGCACTTGCTGGTATCCTATAAGCCAAATCTTCAAAATTCCTGTCGATGATGATAGTCTCTGGGCAAACTAATCGCCGCATCATCACCTCTTCCAAGGTCTCATCAATCCTATAAGGATAACTCAAAATCACATTACTATATCCCAAGTCTCTTGCATGCATGCGCTCTGATACCAATAAATGTAGCGACCCAACCCAGATTTACTACCTAATCAGAGTTAAGAGCATAATTAAGCATGCATTAAAATTGTGAGACCCCGATTCTAAACTCGAAATAATTAAACATAATCGAACACGGTAAGTCGCGGGAACAAAACAAAATTTTTTATTTTTTTTTAAAAGACAAGCCTCGAGCCCGCGCGAGCTATCGCCTCGCGCGTGCGCAGGAAAAAGGGCCAGTGGCCTCGTGGGAAGCTCGCGCCCGCGCGAGGAAAGGGCTCGCGCGTGCGCGGGCAAAAGTACCCGAGCCACTCCAGGCAGCTCGCGCGCGGGCGAGGCCAAACGAACAGAAAACAGGGGAACCTGGAGAAAATCAAGCCAAACACGAATCAAAACAAATCCAAGCTCCAACATACAATAAAACACGAAGTCAGAACATACCACAAGTTCTAAATCCTTCCCGCAATACAAAACAAGTCGAGTTCTAGAATCAGAGTTCCACGACTCAACAAAACTAATACAAGTTCAAAAGACTCGACCCTACGACGTGGAGTCTCACTTCTATCCATCTCACCCCAAGCTAACCAAGACGACTCGGTCCAGCTCTTGATCCTCCTGTTGCCAAGTTACACATACAAAACAAAGACAACAGCCGGAATAATCCGGTTAGAAATATAATTTCTAAGTAAAAGAGACAGGCATGCAATATCAAATAAACACCTCGTATCAAAATCCACAAACATCAACAACTTCAAAGAAAAGGGATGTATGCATGACTTTAAAACTCGGGACTATCAAATCAGATAATCGAAATGTCAATCGATACTCGGTTGGGATCCCGGGGCTAAGTATTCACAACAACTCACCGACACACCCATTCGGGGTGGATGTCGCTCAACTCAACCTCTAGACTTCAGAGCAACTATAAGAAGTATTCTGGTACTTAGAAAAACTCGAAATCTAAGCCCACTTCAATATAGCTCTCTAAATCGTCTAAATTCAAACGAATTGAATAATCGGCTCAATATGAATGCAAGTGTAACAAGATACTCAAAAAAGTTCACACAAGCAAATAAACATGTAGTATGTGATTTTCGGGGCTCGAGAATCAATCGAACTCGAGTATTCAACCCCATTCAATTCAAAGTCATATTTTACCTTTCGAGTCCGTCGAAGATTCAAATCTGAAAATAATAATGAACTCAAATAAATAATCAATCGAATCACAAAACTTCATAACAAGGAAATTCAATCAATATACCGTCTTCAATTCTCGACACGACTCAACTTCCAAGTTCAATCCAATTCCAAGACTCCAATCCAAATCTGAAAATGAAGAATATACGGATTCGGTAACAATCTACCAATTCAATCAAACCCGAAAGTCAAACCGAAACAAAACAACCAATAATCCAAACTCGATTCCGACGGCATAACGGCTATAATCGGTCAAATCAAAAATCTCCGATAACAACCAACAATCCCAAATCATCCAAAACAACTCCTCAATCAACAAACAAATAAAAAACCATCAAAATCCAACAAAATCTCACAACCCCATTTTCGAATTTAACTCCAAAAATCATATAAAATCCAAACTTCGTTCTTTTTCCGATTCGACTTCGAATACACGATCTATGCTAGCTCAAGAACAACATACTCCAAGATTATCAAATTCTAACAAACCAACAAAAATGAAGTTCCAGAGATCGTAGCAAAACTTACGTCCAAATGAAGCTCTCGTTGCGGTGATCGTGAAACTCAACTCAGAAAAGAAATCTAACGGTCGGATCGTGCAAATCGAACGGAAAGAAAGCTTGAAGAAACGGTTTCCATGGCTTCCGGGAGAGAGAGGAATCGAGAGAGAGAGAGATAGGGTAGGGGAGGAAGAGAGTATGGGGGGTATGGGCTTAGTCAACTAGGAGGGATAAAATAGTATAAAAATCCACTTTTTGCATTTTGGTCCCTGAAACTCCCAATTAAATCAATTCAGTCCCGGCTCAAATAAATCTCCAAAATAAAAAAAATAATCAATTTTGCTAAACCGCGATAAATAATTTCAGGGCCTTACAATTCTCCTCCTCTAAGATTCGATTTCGTCCTCGAAATCTGACAGATCAAAACTGAAACAAGTAAGAACAAACTGAAGACGGACTCACCTCAATCGAACAACTTGGGAAAACGTTGCCTCATATCGGATTCGGTCTCCCAGGTTGCTTCTTCAACTCCGTGACGTGAATCTTCACCAACGGAATTGACTTGTTTCTGAGCTGCTTTTCTTTTCTGTCAAGGATCTGAATTGGTCTCTCGAAGTAACTCAGAGTCTCATCCAACTCGACCTCATCTGGCTGAAGAACGTGGGATGGATCCGGATGATATTTACGAAGCATGGAAACATGAAACACGTCGTGGATTCCGGACAAAGAAGGGGGAAGAGCCAATATGTAGGCAAGATCGCCTAACTTCTCCAGAATCTCATAAGGACCAATAAAACGAGGCAACAACTTCCCTCGCTTCCCGAATCTGATAGTACCTCGAAAAGGAGAGATCTTCAAGAAAACTCGGTCTCCTATTTCAAAACTCAGAGGTCGACGTCGAACATTCGCATACTTGGCCTGCCGATCCTGGGCTGTCTTCATCCTCATCTGAATAATCTTCACCTGATCGGCCATGTCACGAATCATATCGGGACCTAACTCAGGTGACTCTGAAATCTCATTCCAGAACAACGGAGTTCTGCACTTCTTCCCGTACAAAGCTTCAAACGGTGCCATCCCAATACTCGTCTGAAAACTGTTATTGTACGAAAACTCTACTAAAGGCAAAGAATCCTGCCATCCTGAGCCAAAATCAAGTACCACGGCTCGAAGCATATCCTCCAAAGTCTGGATCGTACGCTCGGACTGACCGTCGGTTTGAGGGTGATACGCTGTGCTCAAGTGCAAACGAGTACCCAATGCCGCCTGAAGACTGTGCCAAAAGTAAGAAGTGAACCTCGGATCTCTGTCTGATACGATCGACTTCGGTACACCGTGCAATCTCACCACCTCTCTAACATACAACTCGGCCATCTGGTCGTGGTGGTACGTCATGCGGTACGGAATGAAACAAGCAGACTTCGTCAACCGGTCAACCACTACCCAAACTGCATCACAACCTCTGAATGAACGTGGTAGCTTCGTGACGAAGTCCATAGTGATGTGATCCCACTTCCATTTCGGAACAGGCAAACTGTGCAATAAACCTCCGGGCTTCTTCCTCTCGGCTTTCACCTGTTGAAAATTTAGACAACGGGACACAAACCTCGTGACGGCTTCCTTCAACTGCTTCCACCAAAACTGAGTCTTCAAGTCGTTATACATCTTTCGGCCTCCAGGATGAACACTGAACCGACTGCAATGCGCCTCTCGAAGAATACGTTGTCTCAACTCAGAAACATCGGGCACAAAAATACGGCTATTCACAAACAGAACATCATCCCTGACCTGAAACTCGGACTGGTGGCCTGATCGGACTCTCTCTATCGAACTCTGAATACTCGGATTTGACCTCTGTGCCTCTCTGATCAACTGAAACAACTCCGGCTCGGCCTGAATCGCAAAAACTCTGATGGATCTCCTATCGGTCTCAAACTCCAACCCAGAAGTACAACAATCTTCAATCAAACGAGAGACACCAATCGTAGAAAGAGATATAGAACAAAGCTTCCTACTAAGAGCGTCTGCAGCTGCATTCGATTTTCCAGGATAATACTTGATCTCACAGTCAAAATCCTTCAGCAGATCCATCCATTGCCTCTGTCTCATGTTCAGCTCGGACTGGGAAAACAATTACTTGAGGCTCTTATGGTCAGAAAATATCTCAAACGACTCGCCATACAGATAATGGCGCCAAGTCTTCAAAGAAAACACGATTGCAGCTAGCTCAAGATCGTGGATTGGATAACGAGTCTCGTGAGGCTTCAGCTGCCTTGACGCATAAGCTATGACGTGCTTCCTCTGCATCAGAATGCATCCAAGACCACGGTGAGAAGCATCGCAATACACGGAGAAACCTCCAGTACCTGATGGAATAGACAAGATCAGAGCGCTGGTCAATCTCTTCTTCAGCTCAATGAAACTGGCCTCACACTGCTCGGACCAAACAAACGGTGCATTCTTCTAGGTCAACTGGGAAATCGGCTTTGCAATGGAAGAGAAGCCCTCGATAAATCGACGGTAATACCCTGCTAAACCCATGAAACTGCGAATCTCTGGCACTGATGTCGGTCTCGGCCAATTCATAACTGCCTCGATCTTGCTGGGGTCAACAGATATTCCCTCTCCTGATACAATGTGGCCTAGAAAGATGACTCGGTCCAACCAAAACTTGCACTTTGATAACTTTGCATACAACTGCTCGGATCTCAAAATCTGCAACACAGTCCTCAAATGCTCGGCATGATCTGAACGGTTCTTCGAATAGACCAGAATATCGTCGATAAAAACAATGACGAACTCATCTAGATACCGCTGGAAGACACGGTTCATCAAATCCATAAAAACCGCTGGAGCGTTCGTCAAACCGAAAGGCATGACTAAGAACTCAAAATGCCCATATCTGGTTCTGAAAGCTGTCTTAGGCACATCCTCGTCGCGAACTCTCAGCTGATGATACCCTGATCTCAGATCTATCTTCGAGTACACTGCAGACCCCTGTAATTGGTCAAAAAGATCATCAATTCGAGGGAGAGGATATCTGTTCTTAACGGTAGCCTGATTCAACTGGCGATAATCGATACAAAGTCGCATAGAACCGTCTTTCTTCCTCACAAAAAGGACTGGGGCACCCCAAGGCGATACGCTAGGTCGGATGTATCCCTTGGAAATCAGATCCTCCAACTGTTCCTTCAACTCTTTCAATTCTAAAGGAGCCATTCGGTAAGGTGCCTTGGAAATAGGCTGAGTACCTGATGCAAGCTCAATGCTGAATTCGATCTCTCGAATCGGCGGTAATCCGGGAATCTCTTCTGGAAAGACATCAGGAAACTCGCTAACCACTGGTATCTCTGTCAACTCAGGGCTAGACCTCATAACATCCACTGCATAGATCAAATATCCCTCTGCTCCTTTCTGTAACAAACGAGTCATGGACAAAGCAGAAATCAAAGGGATTCGGGATCGAGAACCCTTACCGAAAAAATTCCACTCGTCTGCCATAACAGGTCTGAATCGGACTACTTTCTGAAAGCAATCTACCGTTGCCCTGTACTTGGTCAGTGCGTCAATCCCAATGATACAGTCAAAATCAGATAACCCAAGTACAATTCAGTCAATCTCAATCGAATTCCCCTCGGATTCTAAGAAGCAGTTACGGACTAATCTCACCGAAACAATTCCTCCACCCAAAGGTGAAGTAATAGAAACAACATCAAATAAAGGCTCAGCAAATAAATCATGCATCAAGACAAACCTTTCAGAAATGAAACAGTGAGAAGCTCCCGTATCAATCAACACAAACGCAGGATAACCAAAAATCGAACAGTTACCTGCTATCACGTCATTCGGGGCTGCATTGGCTTGATCCTCTGTCAATGCAAACACTCTTGCTTGTTGTCGAGGAGGTTGGTTTTGATTCTGATTACCTCCCTGATGAGTCTGCTGCTGGGGCTGAAAGGAATGAACTGCAGAAGATGACCTCTCGGGCTGAGCGGACGGTCGAGAAGAACTACCGCTCTGAGCTCTATCGGATCCCCGCTGAGGACAGACTCTAGCAAAATGACCCGGTTGCTGGCAGATGTTGCAACTACCAAACACACCATGGCACTGATCCGATGGATGGCGTCCTCCACACTTGCTGCATGATACTCCAGATAACCCTGAACTCTGCCCAGAACTGAACTGTCTAGAACCACTGGAACTCGAGGAACTGTTCCCAGACTTCTTAAAAGTCTTCCCCTTCGGTCGATACTGATCTCGCCGGTTTCTGCCACTGTTGCCTCCATCAACCCTCTGAGACTGATTCGGTTGCGGAGAAGGTTGGTACTGATACTGAGACTGTTGAGGCTGAAACTGAACAGGCGGATTCTGAAAAGATCTCTGCTGCTGCTGAGGAGCTGCCTGATTTCCTCGTTGCATCAAAATCCCAGCTTCGGCTCCCTTCGCCTGATCCATGGCATCTGCAAAGTTGTTGGGTCTCCCGGTATTGACTAAGGTAAAGATCTCCGGGTTCAAGCCATTAATGAAATGGTCGGCTTTGGCTTCCTCGTTATTGGCAACATGAGGTGCGAACCTCAAAAGGCTGTCAAACTTGCTCACATAGTCCTCGATGCTCAAATTTCCTTGCTTCAGATTCGAAAATTCGGCACCTTTCTCCTTACGATACGAGACAGGAAAGAACTGATTGTAGAACTCAGTCTTGAATACACCCCAAGTAATCACGGTGCCTCGGTTCTCGTTCGCCCTCTTGGTCGTAGTCCACCATTTCTTGGCAACACCCTGCAACTGATGACTGACTAACCTGATTCTGCGGTCATCGTTGTAGTCAAGAGAATCGAAGAGTTCATCCATGTCATCTAGCCAACTCTCACAGTCGATGGAGTTCTCGGTACCAGTCAAGGTAGGCGGTCGAAACGATCGGAATCTTTTCAAAAGAGTCTCCATCGGGGTTGCAGTAGCATCAAACTCATCCATTCCTGTACTGTCCTGATCATTCGGAGGAGTTAAAGGTGGTTGGTTCCTTCTCAAAGATCGTCGAGGTGACATCTGATACCAAAGGGTTAGGACACAAAATCTCAAACACAATCTCAAACACATACCCTCGGTGTCCAAAACTCTGCTCTGAGTACCCAAGAATCTCAACAATATTCGGAAACGGATAATAGCACAAGGACAAATATATCTCACGAAATTCATGCTTTATAACCTAAATCACAACTCATGTAATTTTAATTAATTCAAGAATCGATAAAGCATGCTCGCACGTATTTAAAATAATCATTTAAATAATTCAAACACATGCGAGAATTCAATTCATGCGGACTCGATCTACCCCGCTCACTCTAGTTCGACTCCAAGAATCTTATGGCTCTGATACCACTTAATGTGAGACCCCGATTCTAAACTCGAAATAATTAAACATAATCAAACACGGTAAGTCGCGGGAACAAAACAAAAAAATTTTTATTTTTTTTTTAAAAGACAAGCCTCGCGCCCGCGTGAGCTATCGCCTCGCGCGTGCGCAGGAAAAAGGGCCAGTGGCCTCGAGGGGAGCTCGCGCCCGCGCGAGGAAGGGGCTCGCGCGCGCGCGGGCAAAAGTACCCGAGCCACTCCAGGCAACTCGCCCGCGTGCAGGCCAAACGAACAGAAAACAGGGGAACCTGGAGAAAATCAAGACAAACACGAATCAGAACAAATCCAAGCTCCAACATACAATACAACACGAAGTCAGAACATACCACAAGTTCTAAATCCTTCCCGCAATACAAAACAAGTCGAGTTCTAGAATCAGAGTTCCAACGACTCAACAAAACTAATACAAGTTTAAAAGACTCGACCCTACGACGCGGAGTCTCACTTCTATCCATCTCACCCCAACCTAACCAAGACGACTCGGTCCAGCTCCTGATCCTCCTGTTGCCAAGTTACACTTACAAAACAAAGACAACAGCCGGAATAATCCGGTTAGAAATATACTTTCTAAGTAAAAGAGACATGCATGCAATATCAAATAAACACCTCGTATCAAAATCCACAAACATCAACAACTTCAAAGAAAAGGGATGTATGCATGACTTTAAAACTCGGGACTATCAAATCAGATAATCGAAATGTCAATCGATACTTGGTTGGGATCCCGGGGCTAAGTATTCACAACAACTCACCGACACACCCATTCGGGGTGGATGTCGCTCAACTCAACCCCTAGACTTCAGAGCAACTATAAGAAGTATTCTGGTACTTAGAAAAACTCGAAATCTAAGCCCACTTCAATATAGCTCTCTAAATCGTCTAAATTCAAACGAATTGAATAATCGGCTCAATATGAATGCAAGTGTAACAAGATACTCAAAAAAGTTCACACAAGCAAATAAACATGTAGTATGTGATTTTCGGGGCTCGAGAATCAATCGAACTCGAGTATTCAACCCCATTCAATTCAAAGTCATATTTTACCTTTCGAGTCCGTCGAAGATTCAAATCTGAAAATAATAACGAACTCAAATAAATAATCAATCGAATCACAAAACTTCATAACAAGGAAATTCAATCAATATACCGTCTTCAATTCTCGACACGACTTAACTTCCAAGTTCAATCCAATTCCAAGACTCCAATCCAAATCTGAAAATGAAGAATATACGGATTCGGTAACAATCTACCAATTCAATCAAACCCGAAAGTCAAACCGAAACAAAACAACCAATAATCCAAACTCGATTTTGACGGCATAACGGCTATAATCGGTCAAACCAAAAATCTCCGATAACAACCAACAATCCCAAATCATCCAAAACAACTCCTCAATCAACAAACAAATCAAAAACCATCAAAATCCAACAAAATCTCACAACCCCATTTTCGAATTTAACTCCAAAAATCATATAAAATCCAAACTTCGTTCTTTTTCCGATTCGACTTCGAATACACGATCTATGCTAGCTCAAGAACAACATACTCCAAGATTATCAAATTCTAACAACCCAACAAAAACGAAGTTCAAGAGATCGTAGCAAAACTTACGTCCAAATGAAGCTCTCGTTGCGGTGATCGTGAAACTCAACTCGGAAAAGAAATCTAACGATCGGATCGTGCGAATCGAACGGAAAGAAAGCTTGAAGAAACGGTTTCCATGGCTTCCGGGAGAGAGAGGAATCGAGAGAGAGAGAGATAGGGTAGGGGAGGAAGAGAGTATGGGGGTTATGGGCTTAGTCAACTAGGAGGGATAAAATAGTATAAAAATCTACTTTTTGCATTTTGGTCCCTGAAACTCCCAATTAAATCAATTCAGTCCCGGCTCAAATAAATCTCCAAAATAAAAAAAATAATCAATTTTGCTAAACCGCGATAAATAATTTCAGGGCCTTACAAAAATAAATCGCTGCGGAAGACTTAAATAAAAGCAGACCAGCAGAATAAAACCGGTTAACAAATTCGATTATACAACCCAATCGAATAAAAAAGCCTAAAGGCAAAACCTACAGCTAATCTTGTTGTCTCCACTGGTCACTGGCTACTCCAAGCTCCTGGTGCTCAATACTACACCTACACCTGCCCCGTCGAATGGGGTGTCCAGATACACAGAAAATACTGGACGTGAGCTCTAAGCTCAATACGAAAGCACGGGTGAAACATACAAATATGATGAAAGCAAATGACAGGGTATCCATATCTGGGATAACTGTATACAACTGCTCAGTAATGGCGCCTAGGACATGAGTGGTACAACCCGGGGAGCAAACCCTGTGTACACTGCTCATTCCTAATGGACGTAGACCGTGTCTTACAGATGCCAGTGCCGGCTAACCCGTCGGTAGCGGGGCGCTCGACATCAACCGTCCGAACAGGGCTGAGCGGCCCTCCATAGCTCATCTCAAAAGATGTACATGCACAATATGATATGTACATGTCGCATAATAATATGACACACAAATGCAATATATAAGCATACAAAACCCGCTGGCTATCTCAGTCAGTACTTACGTACCTTTCTACAGGCAGTCCTAGCAGTCCCACTCTAGGTTTCAAGCCTATCATCAACTCTACAATGCAAATACCCATGCATCAATAATTAAGCTCTAAAAGCCTTAACTAAGCTATTGCATACTCCTAAATAATTTAAGGAGACCATAGCTATAAGTGCGTCTGTCGTCAGCCTGCTGATGACAATCGCCTCAAAACTAGGCCACAGCTTTGCTACGACGCCTGGATCGCTATGCCACTTCCGGAATCCCAATAGGATGCCTGGATTTCCCTAGATCTGAGTTAGAAGGCTAAGAAATCGAGAGAGAAGAGAGGAGATAGGTGCAAGAAATGAATTCTCGGACCCTCTATTTATAGACACGGAACGTTGCGTTCGTTCTGGTTCGTTGCGTCCATTCTGCCTGACGAACGTTGCTTCCGATCCCCATCGTTGCTTCCGATTTCCCATCAAGTGCGTAAGCAATGACGTAATATTTTTGACATCACGGATGACATCACTGCCAGAACGTTGCTTCCGATCTGGGTCACCCTCCGGACCATTTCTGATCATTCTGAATCCATTTCTGAAGTCCGTTAGTCCAACAGAGACTTACTTAATCATGTATTAATAAATCAAAACATTATCACACAATTAATTACTCATTCATCATTAATTCTGGATACGGGTCACTACAACTTAAATGGGACAAAATCCCGGTTCAGTCCTAAATATTTTGACACATTTCCGGTTCAGTCCTAAATGTTTGGATGTTACCGGTTTGGTCCTAAATCTTTTCCAAAAGTTTCTGGTCTAGTCCTAAATGTTTGTACGTTCCCGGTTTGGTCCTAAATGTTTCCCAAAAGTTTCCAGTTCAGCCCTAAGTATTTTTACATTGCCGATTTCGTGCCAAATATTTCTCAAAAGTTCCCGGTTTTATCCTTCCATCTAATCGTGTGTTAAAACTAACATCGCGTAGTGTTATATCATTTATAATTGAGTTTTATATTATTTATTATATATTTAACATTAAACAAGTTGTAAATAAAATACAAATTTATTAGAGTTTTTATCTAAATTTAAATCGATTTTACACAATGTTCAAAATAAAAATATTAAATCTATGATGCTACAAAATAAAAACTTAAATAAAATAAACGAAACTTGAGAAATTAAAATTTAATGATGTTATTTCACATTTCTATTAATTTTGTTATATTCTCATTCATGATGCTTGCACATTTAAGAAAATATTTGAAAGTTGGAAAAAAATATATATCTTTTTAAAACTCTTTTTATAATTTAAAAAATACTATTTGAAAAAAATTTATTATTAAATAAAACTTAATTTCATATCACTACTTCAACGGTGGTCAAATACCTCTTTATATTTTCTCAATTGTTAACCATAAGTATTCTTCGCTTGAAAAATTTGATGAAAATTTCAAATATTTTGTGAAATAAGTAATACTAGTTATTTGTTAAAACATTTGTTTATTTGTTTGTGATTGATAATGTTTTTAACTATAAAATTTCACGGTTCAATTATTTTTTATTCAATAATTTTATTTTACATAATTTATATTATATTTTCATTTGAAAGAAATTCTTGTTCATTTATTATTATTATTATTAGCTTCTATTTTATTTAACTTAGTCTTTTGTTTGTAATTTTTTTTATCACGCTTTGTTTGTAGATGGAAGTACCAAATCGAAAACTTTTGGAAAATATTTAGGACGAAATCTGGAACGTAAAACATTTAGGAATGAACCGGCAACTTTTTAAAATATTTGGGACCAAACCGGGAATATAAAAACATTTAGGACTGAACCAAGAATTTTTGAAAAACATTTCGGACTAAATCGAGAACATTCAAACATTTAGGACTGAACCAAAAATATGTCAAAACATTTAGGACTGAATCGGGATTTTTCCCCCTTAAATGCATACAAATCTCGTATTGTGAGATTAATATTTTTAATGTATCAACAATTCTCAAATAATTTTTTATGATGATTACAAAACTAGGTTAATTCTTACTAATATTTTAAAGTGAGAAATTTTCAGATATTAATAATTCTCGTCAAATAAAAATATTTGAAGCAAGTACCGATAGAAAAAAATTGAAGAAAATATTCAAAGTGTTCGAATTGCAGAGTTCAGACGATCCGATGCCTAATCGGACTGTCCGAAGTGTTCGGATGCTAGTTCGGAGGATACAAAGCATGGGTTTGGATGCTCCGATTGGAGATCGGACGGTCCGAACCATATATTAATTATTTTAATCTTCGGAGTCAAGTTAGGAGTCCGCGAAGCAAGTTTTCGGACGATCCGAAGACCTGTTCGGACGGTCCGATATCTTTACGACAATGGAAGATCTTGTCCGGAGACTTTTGCCCAACAATGAATTTAATGCAGCCGATCGGACGATCATATCATAAGTTCGAACGGTTTGAACAGTGCCACAACTGCATTTATTTGAATTTGAATCAGTACAGTTCAGAGGCTCCAAAACCCAGATCAAACGGTCCGATCTCACCCGATTCAGCACTATAAATAGAGGCACTCCAAGGCCATTTCAAACACAACTCACTCAAGCATTCTCTAATCCTTTCAAGCATCATTTAAGCGATTATTCAAGCATTCCAAGCCCATTTCAAAGTTCCTCAATATATATTTGTGTATTGAGTTGTATAAGTGCTTGAAAATCGTTGTTGTATATACTTGAGTGTGAAGCCAAGTTTATCGAGTTGTTGTGGCTATCCTTGGAGCCCTTAAAGCCAAGTGTTTCGAGTTGTTGTAAGGCTATCCTTGGAGCCGTCAAGGGCAAAAGACGTGGTGATCGTGTTGTTGTTGTATCGGCTAACTTGGAGCCATCAAGGCCAAGACGAAGTGATAATGATACATTGGTTAATTGATCTTAACCAAGAAGGGGAGACGTAGACGATTTATCGTCGAATTTTCATAAACATATTCTTTCTTATTTACCGCTTTATTTACTTTTTGTCATTTACTTTATTTACTTACTGCATTTATATTTGACTGACCTAAGTTTTCCACTTGAGTTTTTCGTAAAATCATTTTAAATTGCTAAAATTACCAATAGAATCTAATTCCACCCCCCATTAGGTTCCAACAACAGTAATCTGTAAATTATCATTTTCAAAAAGTTTAGAAAAAGAATTAAAATTTAAAATTTTATTATTCTTTTCAATTTGAAAAGATTGCTGAGGAGGATATAAATATTTTTGAATTGATCCTGAAGAAAGTTTATAATTTCTTTCAATAACATTAATATAATCAATTACGAAAGTTTTAATAAACCACAAAACAAAAAGAATTAATTTGTTATGTTTCTCACAGAAAGAATAAAAATAATGTCTAATTATATCATATTCTTTTTCATAAAAACTTTGGAAATACCATTTTTTAAAAATATTCCATTTGGGGAGATAAAACTCATTATTTATCTTTTGTCTAGCAAAAGATCTTTTTGAAAAATCAATTTTTGGTGTACTATCCATAAAATTATATAAAATTCATTTATGATATCGTATCAGTTTCTCGAAATTTTTGAACATTATGAATTCCATGAACAATATTATTTTTATTTATAATTAATTCATCAACTACATCCTCTTTAGAGAGCTGAGATCCACTATCTTCTCTTAGTTGAGAAGAACTGTGAGACCCCGTTTTCTAATCGTCTAATCTCGAATAAGCAAACAAAATCAATCACAAAGATCCGCGGAAAAACTAATCAAATTTTTTTTTTAAAGGGGTCGCGCGCTCGCGCCGGGACCTCTCAAAAGCCAGGGCGCCCGCGCCCATTCCTCGCGGAACAACGGCGCGCCCACGCCAGAAACAGCGCGCCCGCACCGCCCTCTCGAGCTGCAAAAAAATCCATGGCACGAAAAACATCTTTACAAACTCAAATCAATAATCCCAGCAACCAAAGTCCAATCCAAAGTTCATATAAGGAATAAGGGGTTCGAAATACCATCAAAAATGATTTAACCATACAAATTTGACGATATAATCATTCGACAAATCGAATAAATTTGAGTTCCCTAAACATGAATCAAGACATGAAATTTCATCAACCCTATAATGCAAGATTGCTAAAAGAACAAACTTCTAGACGGTGTCTCACTCTATCACTTCCAACTCGATCTAGTCATGCGGCTTCTGACTCAATCCTGCCCACCTGCCGTCAAGTACACATACAAACAAAACGACAACCGGATAATCTGGTGAGAATATAATTCCCAGTAAAAGAGAAAAAACATGCATATCAAATAATATATCGAACGTGATATATGAAACAATCAAACAAGAGTTCCAATAGCATATCAATAACCCAAATCAATTGCATAAAGTGCAATGCATGTCTTTAAAACAAGGATTATCAAGTTTGGATAATCACAAGGTAAAAGTTCTCTTTTCTCAATTGGGATCCCGAGGACAAAATATCACCAACACACCGACTCTCCCGATCGAGGTGGACGGTGTATAATTTTACTCCTCTAGACTCTGGGCACCTATAGAGAGTGTTTCTCGACAATTGGTAAAAATTTTCTAACCAATGTCACTCAAGTATAGTCCACAGAACGTCTAATTCTTCTGGGCCTCTCATACCCTTAAAACCAAGGTAATTGGCTCAATATGAATGCGATGCAATATCAAAATAAATCAATCAAGTTCACACCAACAAATAACATGCAGTATGTGATTTCTTTTGGGCACTCGAATTAATTCAAATTCGAGTTAATCGACCCATTCATTCAATTGTCGTCTTCTTACCTTTTTCCAAGTTCGTCGGGACTTCAAATCTGAAAAAGACAATCGAACTCAAATCAATATAGAATCAACACAAGTCGAGCCATCTCAATAAATTCAAATACTATACCGTCTTCAACTCTTGAATCGGTTCAAAGATCCCAAGTTCGTTCCAAACCCGAACCTTCAACCCAAATCTGAAAATGTTGAACATACGGATTCGATATCAATATACTAATTCAAACAAACCCGGAAATCAAACCAAAACAATACAACTGATATTCCAAAACTCGATTTCGACGGCATAACGGCTATAAACGATCAAACCAAAAATCATCAACATCATCAAACCATTCCAAACAACTCATATCATCTTCCAATCCATTAAAACACAACAAATCCAACCAAGATCATAAGACCCATTTTTGAAATTAACCTCCAAAAATCATATAAAATCCAAAATTCGTTCTTTTTCCGAACCGACTTCAAATACACGATCTATGCTAGCTCGAGAATAACATACTCCAAGATTATCAAATTCTAACAACCCAAAAAAATTCAAAGTTCGTGGATCGTAGAAAAACTTACGTCAGAATGAATCCCTCGTTGCGGTGATCGTGAAACTCAACTCGGAATCAAAATCTGACGGTCGGATCGTGTGAATCAGAGGGAAGAAAAGCTTGAAGAAATCGGTCATGGCTTCTCGGTTCTGTACGTGAGGGATGGGGAGGATAGAGTGATGGGTAAGGGAGAGAGAGGTATGGGTAGGATAGAGTAGATAATAATAAGTCAAGTCTTTGATTAAGTCCAATCATCTAAATTGCAAACCGGTCCCTGAAACTCCAATTTAAATCAATTCAATCTCGGTTCCACTAATTCCCATCAATTCAATTCTAATAATTAATAAATTTCACTAATCCCAAAATAATTAATTTCAGGGTCTTACAATTCTCCCCCTCTAAGAATTGATTTCGTCCTCGAAATCAAAGTAGTTCCATCTCAGAAAACAAGATACAGTTCAAAAACTGCTATAATAATTCTTCTTTCAATTAACTCTGAAATCTCGGTTCTAATCAAACCCCGCTACTTGTATCGTTTCTTCAAATTCGTATCGGCTCAACTGCACAAACTCATCTGAATCGGTCTCGCTAAAGAGCTGTTGCTATGTTCGGTCAACTCTGAATCGGTCGTCTCAACAAAGCTGGCGACTCATCAATTCTCGTCTCAACCTCAAAGAAATTTGCGAATTTGGTAACAAAAGACGTGAAGCACGTCGAGAATACCCGAAGAATACGGAGAAACAAAGTGATGGAAACAAGGAGAACTGAAGGAGTAAAAGTCGGTAGGCGAGATCGCCTATCTCCTCTAGAATCTCAAAGGAACCCGTGAGTTCATCGAGACAGTTCTCTCCCTTATCATAACTGCCACAGCCTCTAAAATGAGGAATCTTCTGAATTACTCGGCCTCCCTGAACAAGTACAGAGGTCTACGTCGGAAACCGAAAAATTCGTTCATCCTTCTTTTCTAATCGTCTTCGTCATAGACATGAATCTCCATCTGTCTATCGAACCTCGAAACAAATCTGATCCCAAGTCAAGGAACTCAGAAAATCATCACAATTCAATCGAGATTCTCGTTTCTTCTCATACAACTCATTAACAAAAATTGATATCAAGATACTCGTCTGATAGCTGTTGTACAGAAACTTCACAAAATATAAGAAATCCATCCAGCTAGTGCCAAAATCAAGCACTACAGCTCCGCATATCCTCTTAAAGTCTATATCGCTTATTCTTGGTTGTCATAAACTGAACTCAATTATAATTCAATAACAAAAGTCTCTTAAAGACTGAGTTCAAGGTGAGAGTTAACTCAAAATCTCATTCTGAAAGAACAGACTTGACAGGTCAACTATTTGAAAATTCTTCTGACAACAATCCCAATCATAGTGTCGTGTCCGAAATCCATTATGCACGGAAACAGAAGCAGACTACAGAAATATCTCGATTATAATCAGATATCATCTCCAATCCAGATAGTTATATACCTCTGTGACCACATGCCGAACACTCCCAATTCTATTCTACACGGATAAACTGCGACAATGCAAAACAATATGAAATTCTTTCTGACCAACTTCTCAACATCGGGTCGAGTCTGGAATTCATTCCGTATGAAAAGCAGTAATAGATTTCTGCCATCGGTCTAATAAAGCTAAGATGGCTTTTAATTTCCAGACTGATCGATTCCTCAATCCTCTGAATATCTTTCGGTCGTCTGAACAAAATAATAATAACTGCAAAGTGTCAATCTCATGAAACTCTGTCTCAATCAAAATCTCTGTCACAACAAAACAATTAATCACAACTGAGGTATCGTCACTGTCCTGAAACTCAGAGATTTTGAATCTGTTTTCTGTGTTATCTCCATCTTCTAAATCAATTCTGTCTCAGTTCGGATAAAATAATTCCGATAGACTTCCTATCTGTTTCAGACTCTAAATCAGAAGTGCAACACTCATCGGTCGGCGAAGTCAAGGATAGTAGATAAAATAAGAATAGATCCATCGGCTCAAAGAGAATAACGGTAGTAGATAAAATAATAATAGATCATTCTGTTCAAACCTCAATTGCTGCATCGTAATACTTCGGATCATACTGAAATTCACCATCAGATTCTTCATTATATCAATTCTTTTCCTCAATCTCAAAATCAGTTCGGTTGTAAAACTCATACTTTGACTTCTCGGTTCAGAAAGGACTTCAAAAATTTCATGGGAGATAATGATGTCCGATCTTACAAGCAATAAGATCACTGTCAATTCAATATCTTGAATCGGATGTTGAGTCTTGTACTACTTTAGCTGCTACTATGACTGAGCTATCACAGACTTCCACTGAAAAAGAACACCTCCAGAATCTGGATACGAAGATGCAATGCACTGAAGATCATCAGTACAAAGGAAATAAGAAATACTGGAGCTCGAGTCGATCTCTTTTTCATGCCAAACAACTGATCTCATAAGATTCGGTTCAGGTACAATTGCGTTCTTTGGAGTTAGATGAGAAATCGGTTTCTCGACGATAAGAATCTCTCTAAAATCTACTATAGAACTCAAAATCTCGGTTCTCAGGTACAGATTTCGGTTTGGATTCAATCAAAATAGCTTCGGTCTTGCAATGATCACAGAAAATACAGCTCTAGAATCAATATGATCGAGGAAAGGACATCTCGATACAATCAAAATTCAGAATTCAACAGTATAGCATGCAACGTCTCGACACTCAATTCTGCAAGAACATTCTCCAATACTCTGTATGATCAGTACTATTCTTCGAACAAAACCGAAAAGATCGATAAGAATTTCTAATTTCATCTAAATACCTCTGGTAGATTCAGTTCAAAAGATTTACAATACTGTAGACGAGTTTCACTCCAAACGGCACGACTATACTCCAAGGCAGTCATACCTCGATCCAAGTCCAGTCTTCAATACTTCTTTCTATCAAACTCTCAGCTGATGATGTTTGGTCTCAAGTCATTGCTGAATCTAACTCCATGACTCAGATATAATCAAGAAATCACCTCTGGATAATAACAGAAACTCTCTAACCACTGGTTTATCAACCAATTCAGGCTAGATTCTAGGACATCAGCTGTGAACAAAAGAATTCCTCCGCAAAATACTGAAATCAGAAGGTCATACGGCAGATCCACTAACAAAGAATCCTGGAATCGAGAATCCTTACCGGAGGATTTCCATTCGTCTCTTGACTCAGATCTGAATCTGTCAACTTCCTGAAACAATCCACAGTAATCCTGTACTGGAAAAAGCAGTTAACAGAAAATCAAATCGAAATCTGATAACTGAAGTACGATACTGCTCAGTTACAATCAAATCAAAACCTCAATCAAATCAGAATCTGAAGTACAATACTGTTCGTTTCCAACTCATCCCATCAATTCAAAGAATTGCGACTACTGATAATAAAAATTCAACAAACCAAGATGCATCAATAAGTATCAATAAGAAGAAAGATAAGGTGCGTAACCGATCATATCAGAATAAGAAAAGAAACCATATTCTACTGTTTTCTATGGTCATCATCGGTAAAATCTGAGTCTGATCCTTGATAAGAGTACGGCTAGAATCTGGTCGGAGTTAAAGACACAAGGCAATTCCCTTCGGAGATCTTCGATAATATCATGATGACGAACTCTGGCAGAGTGTCCGGGCTGATGACAGACTTGACAACGTCTTCTGATCTCAAGGCACTGCTCACTGATTCCATAAACTGTTTTGTCTTCGATTAAAGATGGTCTTTACGTCCCTGTAACTCTGTTTAAACGGTGAAAAGGAATCTGTCGAAGAAATTTGGGTGGAAGCGGATTCTAAAATGATCGAACCTTGATTCTCTAATGCTCTTTTCTTCAAGTTCTACCAACTTTTATCGATCCTCTAAGTTGGTACCACACTAACCGAATTCTCCGGTCATCTGTGTAGTTCAGAGAATCATCCAACTGATCGATCTCTTTTATTCAACTTCTGCTTCCAACAACATTCTCGGTACTCTTCAGAATTGGTAATCTAAGCGACTAAAACCTCCTCGGTAGTATTCCCATCGGTGTCAGAGTGACATCTATTAGAGCAGTGGTGGTACGATCTATATCAGTCGAAGGATTTACTGCTGGTTGTCGTCTGCTAAAATTATTCAGGAGACAATTTGTAAGAGTGGGTGCCCAGTGAGCCAACTGTGTGGCTATGGGCTTTGTTGACTCTTTGTATAAACAATCTTTTGTTTAATATTATTTACACTTTTATGGCAATGACTTTATATTACTTCATATTGTTATATTGTGATATACTATTGTTGTTTTGATAAAGACCTTGAATATACTATAGTGTATGTAAGATGTGGTAGAACATGGAGATGTCTATCATGAAATACATCTTATAGTCACTGTATATTCTAAAACCGTTCCTAGTCGATTGAGCCGTCCGATAATAAGGATAAGGATCGCTCGAGTTTGAGACTAGCATTTGCGATGCGGAGTACCACGTTTCATTGGTAGGGAACATGGAGATGTTCGAAGCATGCAAATGGATATTCATAGGATGAATAGTCGAACTACCCTATCCGGACTTTCCAAGTGGTTATCACTTATCGAGTGGATAAAGTCCGCGGTTTTGGTTGTACACCATTAGTCCTTACGACTTGAAACATCATGGAGACTCTATATGCTAGTACTGTGCTTTGACTCGTTTACCGACTCTGAGGGGGTCATCAGGTGTCGAGATTGGGTACAGTTACGACACATATAGGAGTCAATGCATTGTTGTCAAGGATTCACCACATACTTGCGAGTGTGGATATCCTATGCGATCTGAGGAGATATTAGTGTGACAAATCTCTGGCCAGAGTACTTGATGTGATTTAAGAAATGGTTTCTTAGTAGCACATGCGATGTCACTAATTTGATCTTCAAGATGCATTGCATAGTTATCGAATCTTGAGCGACTCTCGATATACCAATGGTTGTTGATTCGATCGGGATATATGGATGAAGGGACCGTACTGTACGTTAACCAAAATCTACTGGTTCTTGTAGGCACTATCAGTGATACCTAGGGAATCATGGGGCGATGTTGCTAGGCGCTTTACCATGATTCGTTGGGCAAGTCGGAAAGTGTTGTTCCGAGTCACAAGGAGTTGTGAGCCCACGGCTAGCTGTATCCCTGAACCATTGAGGGTCACACAGTGTAATGGAGTTTTAATCCCCGTTGAGATAGTTAAATTTAAAGAGTTAAATTTAATGAACTAAGGAGTTGGACTTCTTAAAATAAGAGTAAGGGAGTAGGATTTCCTAAAATGACATAGGGATGGACATTTTTGGAAACCACTGAATTCGGATTCAGGAAAATTTATTTTGACTTTAAAACGTGCAGAAATGGTTTCTGTGCACATTGGTGAAATCGTTTCATCAATCGGAGTCACGATGAATTTTATATTAATTTCTGAACGAGCGGGCTTTGCTTGTCGGGCCCCAGCTTATGACTAATGGGCCCTAAGGTGTTAGTGGCCTGCATTATAAATAAGTTATTTCAGTACAGAAATTAATTACAACAGGTCATTATTTTGAGAGCAATTTTCGAAAACCCTAGCCTCTCAAAACGTTTTTTGGCCGCCCCCTCCCTACTCTGTCAGAGAAAATTCCGGTCTGTGATTTTGAATCGCAGTAAGGAATAACGAATCAAATTCGTGTATTCTCTTCGCAGAAAACTTCTGATAGATTTTCTAGTGCAATCTATCAGAGGGATTAAACCTCTGTTCGTGGACCTGATTGAAGGCGTTCATCGGTTCCAGGGAGAGACAACAAGAGCAGAATTGTTCTGTTGGTGTCCATTAATCTCGTTGCGAGATTTGAGGTAAAATTTATTTAATTGTTATTTAAATTTTACACACACATAATTCAATCGATGAACGGTTGATACCCATACCATGGAAACGTTCCATGAAAAATTTTTAAACTTCCGCTGCACCGGGTATCAATCGTAATTGGTCTGGGAACTCGCCAGTTTTCCAACAGTGGTATCAGAGCCAGGTTGCTCAGATCAATCGATTGAATAATCAATTGTACAAAATTTTTGAGTCTCGGTTTATGAAACAAAATAAATATTTTTAATAAAAAAAATTTTTTTTCGGGGCAAAACCCGGGCAGCGATTGGATCGCTGCCCGGTGGGGCAGCAATTGTTGCTGCCCCGGGCGGCGCACGGCGCCGCCCAAAGGGGGCGCACAGCGCCGCCCAAGGCGGCGACCGTCGCCGCCCAGGGCGGCGCACGGCGCCGCCCAGGGCAGCGCTGTGCGCTGCCCAGCGCAGCGCTGGGCGCTGCGCAGGGCAGCGCTGGGCGCTGCGCAGGGCAGCGCTCGGCGCTGCGCAGGGCAGCGCTCGGCGCTGCCCAGGGGCGGCGCTCGGCGCCGCCCAGCGCAGCGCTGGGCGCTGCGCAGGGCGGCGCTCGGCGCCGCCCAGGGCAGCGCACGGCGCCGCCCAGGGGCGGCGCCAGGCGCTGCCCTAAGGGGGCAGCCGGGCTGCCCCCGGCCCGCGCCCCGGGTGCGGGCCGGCCCGGGAGTGTCCCGGGCGGCCCGCGGGAAAAATTAATTTTTAATTTTTTATTAATTTTAATATTTAAAATTTTATTTTTGGTCCGGTCAAAAATTGTTTTTGATTGGTTCACGAGATTTCGGATCGAATTGTTCGAGTCCGTAAATTTTAAAATTGATTTTGGATAAATTTGAATTTTTGGAAAATTTTAATATTTTATCCGTAAATTGAATTTTGAAATCAATTATTTTGGTACAATTGATGATAAGATATGATCTTATGATATATTAGATAAAATATGATTTTATTTGTAAAATTGGATTTTATAGATAAAATATGATTTTATTTGATATGGAGATAAAATATGATTTTATATGTGAAATGTGATTTTATATAAAATATGATTTTATCTTGTTTAAATTTGAATTGCCACAGCATGTTATCCAATAAATTAATTTTGAATTAAATGTTATTGGATAAGGATGATCGATTGCCATGACCAATTTTGTAGGTGTATGTTAGGAATTTACATTTTGTCTTTATTGTTGTTGGTTTTATTAATGGGCCTGGTTTATGGCCCGATATGAATGTCATATGTAATAAAAGTGGGCTTGGTTTATAGCCCGTTCCCACCCCCTAAAAATGTATCCCCTACTTGTCATTGTTATTTAATTGTAAATACATTAGATTTAGTGGGAGATCAAGATTTGAAGATGGTGGGCCCAGCAGACAATGAAGACTGAAGAAATGTAAATTGGAAGCATATGTAATAGGATTGCATTTGCATACTGCATATTACCTAGGATTGGACTAAGACCCGTGATTGGCAACCACGGGTCAATTAGAAATGGAATCGATCATCCTATATAATATGTGATATTATGATTGTATGCATGTTTAGACATAAATTGCGTGAATCCGGCAATGCATGCAATAAATTAAATATGATGAGACAAATATTTTTATAAATAAAATCCCTCATTTTAAATATGATTTAAAATTTATATCAAGATAAATAAAGGAAATTTAAATATTGTTTAAATGTTCCTACCTTCCATCAACGGTCAATGTAAGTGATGCTACCCGCGGATACGGTCCGGCTCATATTATTGGGGGGGCCCGTCCGTCGGAAAGCTGTACATTGGATCGACAAATGTTGTAAGTTGGGTGGAACTCCCATGGGATCGGCTCATATTATTGGGGGATCCACATGGCGACCGTCCATCACAACTTAATATTGATGGGTCATCTTGACATGTCACTTTAAACGGCGTCATATTATTGGGCCTTATTGGACATGAGGTAAATACATGGGGGTTGCTTTGGAAGCAATTGGGCTCTACCTTTTGAGAATTATGGTTGGCTGATATTATTCGGGACCATAAGTTTGTCAATTGGACTCCATGTTCTCACTAAGGAAAAAGTTTCCCGTTTTCACTAGAGGGTGGTGAAATCGTTAAAATAGTGGGAGTGAGATTCATAAAATAAAATTCGCCAATTTTATGTCTTAGTAAATTATTTAAACAATCATCGATAATTGTCTGTTTTATCTCAGTAATCCACATGTTTCTGTTCTCCAACAAAACAAACTTATTGACGCAAACAATACAGAATGATTCCATAAGTTAAGATTGTCCTAAGTTCGGAAAAAGATTTTCTAAGTGTTAGAAAAGGCTTCTCCGAAAACAGCCCCGGCTGATTTAACTGCCGAAAGGTTGGCCGAACTAGAGAAATGGTTGGACCATGATCTCAAGGCCAAATGTTACATGAAAAATTGGACAAGTCTAAACAAGTTTGCCATCACTGCAAGAAACCCGGTAATTGGAAACGTAACTGCAAGGAATACCCCAAGCAATTGCGAACTGCAAAGGGTATGTTTTACATTGAAATAAATGTTTTTCTTAATACTACTTCTTGGGTATTGGATACCAGATGTAGATCTCAAATTTGCAATGAGTTGCAAATGATAACAAGAAGTAATAGGATAAGGATGGGTGAGACCCAGTCAAGGCTCGGGAATGGTTCCAGAGTTAAATCCATAGCTATGGGAAATATTTATTTTTGCAGAACGGTTTTAAGTTACTTTTGATAGATGTTTTATTTGTTCCAGATTTAATTAAAACATTAATTCTGTTTCTATGCTAGATAGAGATGGTTATTCTTGCAATTTTGTGAATGAGATTTGCAAAATTTACAAGAATGAATGTTTAATTGGAAATGGACAACTTGAAAACGATCTATACAATTTAAAACTAAAAGACGTTCCAGTGAATTGTATTGACAAAACCGGCGACAACAAACAAAAGGAAAATCGATAGTCAAAACCCGGCAAACCTTTGGCACGCTAGACTAGGTCATATTTCCTCAAGGAGGATGAACAAGCTAGTGGGAGAGGGCATGTTTGATATGTCTGATATTAACTCTCTACCTACTTGTGAATCCTGCCTAAAAGGGAAAATGACTAAATCTCCTTTTAAGGGGAAGCCTGAGCGTAGTCAAAATCTGTTGGATTTGATCCATACAGATGTTTGTGGTCCATTTAGAGTAGGGACTCAACATGGCCACACCTACTTCATTACCTTTACTGATGATTATTCTAGGTATGGGTATTTATATTTAATGAAATATAAGTCTGAAGCATTTGAAAAGTTCAAAGAATTCAAGGCTGAAGTAGAAAACAAGCTAGGTAAAAGTATTAAAGCACTTCGATCGGATCGAGGTGGAGAATACTTGAGTACCGAGTTTTTGGACTATCTAAAAGAGAATGGGATTCTCTCTCAGTGGACTCCTCCTATGACACCACAGCTTAATGGTGTATCGGAGCGTCGTAATCGAACTTTGTTGGACATGGTTCGATCCATGATGAGCTTCACTGAACTTCCACCTTCGTTTTGGGGCTATGCGCTTGAAACGGCGGTATTGTTGTTGAACAACGTCCACACTAAAGCAGTGGACAAAACACCATACGAGTTATGGAATGGCAAAGCTCCTAAGTATTCATACTTGAGGATTTGGGGATGTCCTGCTTACGTGAAGCGGACAGTGGGAGATAAGTTGGATAGTCGATCCAGCCTGTGTTATTTTGTGGGTATCCGAAGAATTCAATCGGATATTATTTCTATTATCCTGCTGAAACAAAGGTGTTTGTTTCGCGGAATGCCACCTTCTTGGAGAAGGAGTTCTTATTGGATAAGAAAGGCGAGATGATGGAACTCGAAGAAGTTCGAGAAGAACCCGAAATACAAAATAACGATCCCACACCTCAGGAACCATTGCTGGACACGCCTGCACCTAGAAGATCCGAGAGGACTTCTAGACCTCCAGTTCGATATGGTCTTCTTCTTGAAGAGGGTCAAGATGAACCCGACATTGGATGTGATCCAAGAAGCTTCAAGGAAGCAATTTCTGATGCGGATTCGAATTTATGGCTTGAAGCTATGCAATCAGAATTGGATTCGATGCATACTAACCAAGTCTGGACTTTAGTGGATCCTCCCGATGGAATTGTTCCAATAGGGTGTAAATGGATCTACAAAAGAAAGCTTGGGCCTGATGGTAAGGTATTGACCTACAAGGCGCGATTGGTGGCGAAAGGTTATACTCAAAGGCAAGGAGTTGACTATGATGAAACCTTTTCACCAGTTGCTATGTTCAAGTCCATAAGAATCCTTATTGCCATAGCTGCATGGTATGACTATGAGATATGGCAAATGGATGTGAAGACTGCTTTTCTTAATGGAGACATTAAGGAAGAAATCTATATGAAGCAGCCTGAGGGGTTCACATCCATGGGAAGCGAGCATAAGGTATGCAAGCTTCAGAGATCAATTTATGGTCTAAAACAAGCATCAAGAAGTTGGAACCAGAAATTTGATGAAACAATTAAAGACTTTGGTTTCATCAAGAACCCGGAGGAACCTTGCGTGTACAAGAAAGTAGTTAAGGATGCGGTGACATTCTTAGTACTTTATGTTGATGACATCCTACTCATTGGGAATGATGTAGGGATGTTGCAGTCAACAAAGATATGGTTATCAGGTAGATTTTCGATGAAGGATTTGGGTGAGGCATCCTACATTCTTGGGATACAGATCTATAGGGATAGATCTAAGAGAATGATAGGACTCACTCAATCAACCTACATCGATACCATATTGAAACGGTTTTCAATGGATGGGTCCAAGAGAGGACATCTACCCATGTGTCATGGAGTTTCTCTATCCAAGTCTATGTGTCCCAAGACTGATGCAGAGATAGAGAATATGACACATGTACCATATGCGTCAGCTATAGGTAGCATCATGTATGGGATGATATCTACCAGACCGGATGTAGCATTTGCTCTGAGTGTCACGAGCAGATATCAGTCTAATCCTGGTCAGATGCATTGGAAAGCCGTGAAGGACATTCTTAAGTACTTGCGAAGGACTAAGAATATGTTCATGGTTTATGGAGGACGAGAACTCAAACTGGAAGGCTATACCGACTCTAGCTTCCAAAGTGATGTGGATGACTCGAAGTCAACCTCTGGATTTGTGTTCATGCTCAATGGCGGTGCTGTCTCTTGGAAGAGTTCCAAGCAGGACACCACAGCGGATTCCACCACTGAGGCTGAATACATTGCAGCATCAGCTGCTGCTAAAGAGGCCGTTTGGATGAGGAATTTCGTCCAAGAGTTGGGCGTCATTCCTGAATTTGTTGGTCCAGTCCCGGTGTACTGCGACAACACGGGTGCCGTTGCTCAAGCAAAGGAACCAAGGTCTCATCAAAGATCCAAACACGTACTGAGGAAATACCACATAATCCGGGAGATTGTGGAAAGAGGAGACATCAGTGTCGAACGAGTGGCCTCTGCAGACAATATCGCTGATCCACTTACTAAGCCTTTGCCAGGACCATTGTTTGACAAACATCGCGAAGCAATGGGTCTACGTAGTATGACTAGTTGGCTATAGGGCAAGTGGGAGATTGTAAGAGTGGGTGCCCAGTGAGCCAACTGTGTGGCTATGGGCTTTGTTGACTCTTTGTATAAAACAATCTTTTGTTTAATATTATTTACACTTTTATGGCAATGACTTTATATTACTTCATATTGTTATATTGTGATATACTATTGTTGTTTTGATAAAGACCTTGAATATACTATAGTGTATGTAAGATGTGGTAGAACATGGAGATGTCTATCATGAAATACATCTTATAGTCACTGTATATTCTAAAACCGTTCCTAGTCGATTGAGCCGTCCGATAATAAGGATAAGGATCGCTCGAGTTTGAGACTAGCATTTGCGATGCGGAGTACCACGTTTCATTGGTAGGGAACATGGAGATGTTCGAAGCATGCAAATGGATATTCATAGGATGAATAGTCGAACTACCCTATCCGGACTTTCCAAGTGGTTATCACTTATCGAGTGGATAAAGTCCGCGGTTTTGGTTGTACACCATTAGTCCTTACGACTTGAAACATCATGGAGACTCTATATGCTAGTACTGTGCTTTGACTCGTTTACCGACTCTGAGGGGGTCATCAGGTGTCGAGATTGGGTACAGTTACGACACATATAGGAGTCAATGCATTGTTGTCAAGGATTCACCACATACTTGCGAGTGTGGATATCCTATGCGATCTGAGGAGATATTAGTGTGACAAATCTCTGGCCAGAGTACTTGATGTGATTTAAGAAATGGTTTCTTAGTAGCACATGCGATGTCACTAATTTGATCTTCAAGATGCATTGCATAGTTATCGAATCTTGAGCGACTCTCGATATACCAATGGTTGTTGATTCGATCGGGATATATGGATGAAGGGACCGTACTGTACGTTAACCAAAATCTACTGGTTCTTGTAGGCACTATCAGTGATACCTAGGGAATCATGGGGCGATGTTGCTAGGCGCTTTACCATGATTCGTTGGGCAAGTCGGAAAGTGTTGTTCCGAGTCACAAGGAGTTGTGAGCCCACGGCTAGCTGTATCCCTGAACCATTGAGGGTCACACAGTGTAATGGAGTTTTAATCCCCGTTGAGATAGTTAAATTTAAAGAGTTAAATTTAATGAACTAAGGAGTTGGACTTCTTAAAATAAGAGTAAGGGAGTAGGATTTCCTAAAATGACATAGGGATGGACATTTTGGAAACCACTGAATTCGGATTCAGGAAAATTTATTTTGACTTTAAAACGTGCAGAAATGGTTTCTGTGCACATTGGTGAAATCGTTTCATCAATCGGAGTCACGATGAATTTTATATTAATTTCTGAACGAGCGGGCTTTGCTTGTCGGGCCCCAGCTTATGACTAATGGGCCCTAAGGTGTTAGTGGCCTGCATTATAAATAAGTTATTTCAGTACAGAAATTAATTACAACAGGTCATTATTTTGAGAGCAATTTTCGAAAACCCTAGCCTCTCAAAACGTTTTTTGGCCGCCCCCTCCCTACTCTGTCAGAGAAAATTCCGGTCTGTGATTTTGAATCGCAGTAAGGAATAACGAATCAAATTCGTGTATTCTCTTCGCAGAAAACTTCTGATAGATTTTCTAGTGCAATCTATCAGAGGGATTAAACCTCTGTTCGTGGACCTGATTGAAGGCGTTCATCGGTTCCAGGGAGAGACAACAAGAGCAGAATTGTTCTGTTGGTGTCCATTAATCTCGTTGCGAGATTTGAGGTAAAATTTATTTAATTGTTATTTAAATTTTACACACACATAATTCAATCGATGAACGGTTGATACCCATACCATGGAAACGTTCCATGAAAAATTTTTAAACTTCCGCTGCACCGGGTATCAATCGTAATTGGTCTGGGAACTCGCCAGTTTTCCAACACAATTCTGATATTCAGTATGACAAGGATACTAATTCTCCATCTCCAAAATTCGGTGTTCCACATCTCTGTTCGATAAGTTCGTTCAACTACAAATTACTGAATTTCGGTTTTCAATCGGATTCTAATTCACATCGTAAACAATCTCTGATCTGCTAGCTCAAACAGAAGGTGAAACTCGGATCCGAAATAGAAATACAGTTCATATTTCAAGTAATTCATGCTTTAAAATTTAAATTACATAGCCATGTAATTCAAATAATTCTCAATCAATAAAGCATGCTCGCACGTATTTAAATAATCATTTAAATAAATCAATCACATGCGAGAATTCAATCCATACGGACTCGATCTACCCTGCTCACTCTAGTTCAAATCCAAGAATCTTATCGCTCTGATACAACTTAATGTGAGACCCCATTTTCTAATCGTTTAATCTCGAATAAGCAAACAAAATCAATTACAAAGATCCGCGGAAAAAATAATCAAATTTTTTATTTTTTTTAAAGGGGTCGCGCGCCCGCGCCTAAACAGGTGCGCCCGCGCCGGGACCTCGCAAAAGCCAGCGCGCCCGCGCCAGGAAACGCACGCCCGCACCCATTCCTCGCGGAACAACGGCGCGCCCGCGCCGCCCTCTCGAGCTGCAGAAAAATCCATGGCACGAAAAACATCTTTACAAACTCAAATCAATAATCCCAGCAACCAAAGTCCAATCCAAAGTTCATATAGGGAATAAGGGGTTCGAAATATCATCAAAAACGATTTAACCATACAAATTTGACGATATAATAATTCGACAAATCGAATAAATTCGAGTTCCCTAAACATGAATCAAGACATGAAATTTCATCAACCCTATAATGCAAGATTGCTAAAAGAACAAACTTCTAGACGACATCTCACTCTATCACTTCCAACTCGATCTAGTCATGCGGCTTCTGACTCAATCCTGCCTACCTTCCGTCAAGTACACATACAAACAAAACGACAGCCGGATAATCCGGTGAGAATATAATTCCCAGTAAAAGAGACAAAACATGCATATCAAATAATATATCGAACGCGATATATGAAACAATCAAACAAGAGTTCCAATAGCATATCAATTGTTGGAAAAGTGTGATCAGATCAATCAGAATTGATACCCGGTGCAGCGGAAGTTTAAAAATTTTATATGGAACAATTCCATATCATGGGTATCAAAACTTTGCGATTAAATTGTGCGTGTAAAAATTAAATCATAATTAAATTTTTACCTTGAATCTCGAAACGAGATTATGGACACCAACAGATTACTCTGCTCTTGTTGTATATCCCAGGAACTGATGGACGAACAATTCTTCAATCAGGTCCACGAACAGAATTCGAATCCCTCTGATAGATTGCACTAGAAAATCTATCAGAAGTTTCTACGAAGAGAATTAACGAATTTGATCCGTTAAACCAGACTGCAAATTCAAAATTCATAGGCTGGAATTTTCAGAGAGAAGACACAGAGGGGGCGGCCGAACTCTCAAGACTGGAGTCTAGGGTTTTTGAAAATTATGAGCCTGTGTTGTGTAATTTCTGTACTGTAATAACTTATTTATAATGTGGGCTGCTAACAGCTTAGGGCCCATTAGTCATAAGTTCAAGCCTGACAAGCAAAGCCCGCATGTTCAGAAATTAATATAAAATTCATCGTGACTCAGATTGATAAACCAATTTCACCAATGTGCACAGAAACCATTTCTGCACCTTTTAAAGTCAAGATAAATTTTCTGAATCCGAATTCAGTGATTTCCAAAAATGCCCATCCCTATGTCATTTTAGAAAATCTTACTCTTCTACTCTGATATAAGAAGTCCTACTTCTTTGTTCATTAAATTTAACTCTTTAAATTTAACTATCTCAACGGGGATTAAAAATCCATTACTTGTGTTACCCTCAATGGTTCAGGGATACAGCTAGCCGTGGGCTCACAACTCCTTGTGACTCGGAACAACAATTTCCGACTTACCCATCGAATCATGGTAAGAGCGCCTAGCAACATCGCCCCATGATTCCCTAGGTATCACTGATAGTGCCTGCAAGAACCAATAGATTTTGGTTAGCGTACAGTACGGTCCCTTCATCCATATATCCCGATCGAATCAACAACCATAGGTAAATCGAGAGTCGTTCGAGATTCGATAACTATGCAATGCATCTTGAAGATCAAATAGTGACATCGCATGTGCTACTAAGAAACCATTTCTTAAAACACATCATGTACTCTGGCCAGAGATTCGTCACACTAATATCTCCTCAGATTGCATAGGATATCCACACTCGCAAGTATGTGGTGAATCCTTGACAACAAAGCATCGACTCCTATACGTGTCGTAACTGTACCCAATCCCAACACCCGATGACCCCAATAGAGTCGGTAAACGAGTCAAAGTACAGTACTAGCATATAGAGTCTCAATGATGTTTCAAGTAGTAAGGACTAATGGTGTACAACCAAAACCGCGGACTTTATCCACTCGATAAGTGATAACCACTTGAAAAGTCCGGATAGGGTAGTTCGATCATTCATCGTATGAATATCCATTTGCATGCTTTGAACATCTCTATGTTCCATACCAATGAAACGTGGTACTCGGCATCGCAAATGCTAGTCTCAATCTCGAGCGATCCTTATCCTTATTAACGGACGGCTCAATCGACTAGGAACTGTTTAGAATATACAGTGACTATAAGATGTGTTTCATGATAGCCATCCCCATGTGCCACCACATCTTACATACACTATAGTATATTCAAGGTCTTCATCTAAACATCTTATAATATGTCACAACATAATAATATGATAAAAGATAAAGTAAACGCCTTTATAAAAGTGTAAATTATATTAAACAAAAGATTGTTTATACATAGAGTCATCAAAGCCCTTAGTCACAAGTTGGCTCACCGGGCACCCACTCTATCAATCTCCCACTTGCCCTAAAGCCAACTAGTCATACTACGCAGTCCCATTGCTTCGCGATGTTTGTAAAATAATGGTCCTGGCAAGGGCTTAGTAAGTGGATCAGCGATATTGTCTGCAGAGGCCACTCTCTCGACAGTGATGTCCCCTCTTTCCACGATCTCCCGGATGATGTGGTATTTCCTCAGTACGTGTTTGGATCTTTTATGAGACCTTGGTTCCTTTGCCTAAGCAACGGCACCCGTGTTGTCACAGTACACCGGGACTGGACCAACAACTTCAGGAATAACGCCCAACTCTTGGACGAAATTCCTCATCCAAACAGCCTCTTTAGCAGCAGCTGATGCCGCAATGTATTCTGCCTCAGTGGTGGAATCCGCTGTGGTGTCCTGCTTGGAACTCTTCCAAGAGACAGCACCGCCATTGAGCATGAACACAAATCCAGAGGTTGACTTCGAGTCATCCACGTCACTTTGGAAGCTAGAGTCGGTATAGCCTTCCAATTTCAGTTCTCTTCCTCCATATACCATGAACATATTCTTAGTCCTTCGTAAGTACTTTAGAATGTCCTTCACGGCTTTCCAATGCATTTGACCGGGATTAGCTTGATATCTGCTCGTGACACTCAGAGCAAATGCTACATCCGGTCTGGTAGATATCATCCCATACATGATACTACCTATGGCTGACGCATATGGTACATGTGTCATTTTCTCTATCTCTTCATCAGTCTTGGGACACATGGACTTGGATAGAGAAACTCCATGACACATAGGTAGATGTCCTCTCTTGGACCCATCCATTGAAAACCTTTTCAATATGGTGTCGATGTAGGTTGATTGAGTGAGTCCTATCATTCTCTTAGATCTATCTCTATAGATCTGTATCCCTAGAATATAGGATGCCTCACCCAAATCCTTCATCGAGAATCTACCTGATAACCATATCTTTGTTGACTGCAATATCCCTACATCATTCCCAATGAGTAGGATGTCATCAACATAAAGTTCTAAGAATGTCACAGCATCCTTAACTACTTTCTTGTACACGCACGGTTCCTCCAGGTTCTTGATGAAACCAAAATCCTTTATTGTTTAATCAAATTTCTGGTTCCAACTTCTTGATGCTTGTTTGAGACCATAGATCGATCTCTGAAGCTTGCATACCTTATGCTCGCTTCCCATGGATGTGTATCCCTCAGGCTGCGTCATATAGATCTCTTCCTTAATGTTTCCATTAAGAAATGCAGTCTTTACATCCATTTGCCATATCTCATAGTCATACCATGCAGCTATGGCAATAAGGATTCTTATGGACTTGAACATTGCAACTGGTGAAAAGGTTTCATCATAGTCAACTCCTTGTCTTTGAGTATAACCTTTCGCCACCAATCGTGCCTTGTAGGTCAATACCTTACCATCAGGCCCAAGCTTTCTCTTGTAGATCCATTTACACCCTATTGGAACAATTCCATCGGGAGGATCTACTAAAGACCAAACTTGGTTTGTATGCATCGAATCTATTTCCGACTGCATAGCTTCAAGCCATAAATTTGAATCCGCATCAGAAATTGCTTCCTTGAAGTTTCTTGGATCACATCCAACGTCGGGTTCATCTTGATCCCCTTCAAGAAGAAGACCATATCGAATAGGAGGTCTAGAAGTCCTCTCGGATCTTCTAAGTATAGGCGTGTCCTCTGAAGATTCTTGAGGTATGGGATCATTATTTTGTATTTCGGGTTCTTCTCGAATTTCTTCGAGTTCCATCATCACGCCTTTCTTATCCAATAAGAACTCCTTCTCCAAGAAGGTGGCATTCCTTGAAACAAACACTTTTGTTTCAGTAGGATGATAGAAATAATATCTGATTGAATTCTTCGGATACCCTACAAAATAACATAAGGTGGATCGACTATCCAACTTATCTCCCACTGTCTGCTTCACGTAAGCAGGACATCCCCAAATCCTCAAGTACGAATACTTAGGAGTTTTGCCATTCCATAACTCGTATGGTGTTTTATCCACTGCTTTGGTGTGGACGTTGTTCAACAACAATACCGCCATTTCAAGCGCGAAGCCCCAAAACGAAGGTGGAAGCTCAGTGAATCTCATCATGGATCGAACCATGTCCAACAAAGTTCGATTACGACGCTCCGATACACCATTCAGTTGAGGTGTCATAGGAGGAGTCCACTGAGAGAGAATCCCATTCTCTTTCAGATAGTCCAAAAACTCGGTACTTAAGTATTCTCCACCTCGATCCGATCGAAGTGCCTTAATACTTTTACCTAGCTTGTTTTCTACTTCAGCCTTGAATTCTTTGAACTTTTCAAATGCTTCAGACTTATATTTCATTAAATATAAATACCCATACCTTGAATAATCATCAGTAAAGGTAATGAAGTAGGTGTGGCCAAATTGAGTACCAATTCTAAATGGACCACAAACATCTGTATGGATCAAATCCAACAGATTTTGACTACGCTCAGGTTTCCCCTTAAAAGAAGATTTAGTCATTTTTCCTTTCAGGCAGGACTCACAAGTAGGTAGAGAGTTAATATCAGACATATCAAACATGCCCTCTCCCACTAGCTTGTTCATGCTCCTTGAGGAAATATGACCTAGCCTAGCATGCCAAAGGTTTGCCGGGTTTTGACTATCGATTTTCCTTTTGTTCGTTGTTACCGGTTTATCAACATAATTTATTGGAACGTCTTTTAATTTTAAGTTATATAGATCGTTTTCAAGTTGTCCATTTCCAATCAAACATTCATTCTTGTAAATATTGCAAATCCCATTCACAAAATTGCAAGAAAAACCATCTCTATCAAGCATAGAAACAGAAATAATGTTTTTAATCAAATCTGGAACAAATAAAACATCTCTCAAAAGTAACTTAAAATCGTTCTGCAAAATTAAATAAACATCTCCCACAGCTTTAGCTTCAACTCTAGAACCATTTCCGAGCCTCAGCTGGGTCTCACCCATTCTAAGCTTGCGACTTCTTGTCATCACCTGCAAATCATTGCAAATGTGAGATCCACATCCGGTATCCAATACCCAAGAAGTAGTATTAAGTGAAACATTTATTTCAATATATAACATACCCTTCGCAGTTCGCAACTGCTCTAGATATTCCTTGCAGTTACGTTTCCAATGACCGGGTTTTTTGCAGTGATGACAAACATCCTTGGACTTTTCCATGTTTGAAGCCTTTGTCTTGTTCTTCTTCTCGGGTCCGGTTTTCTTGGGTGGGGCAGAACGTTTCTTACCCTTTGTACTTGGCCCCTTCTTAGCTAAAGAAGAGGAGCCCACCAAGAGAACTGGTTTATCCTTCTTTAAAGTGGCTTCATATGTTACAAGCATATTGACCATCTCTTCAAGGGAGGCCTCTATCTTGTTCATATTGAAATTCACCACAAATCCGTCAAATGAAGAAGGAAGAGAGAGAAGTAATAAGTCCACATTGAGTTCATGCTCCAACACCAAATCAAGCGTTACCAACTTCTATATGAGCCAAATCACTCGTACCCCATGATCACGGACCGAAGTCCCTTCACGCATGCGACACGTCATTAGCTCTTTTACAGTAGCGAACCTTTCAGCTCTCGATTGAGCCCCAAAAAGTTCCTTGAGTTGTACGTGAATGTCAGCAGCATTCACGGTATCCTCAAATCGCCTCTGGAGTTCATCAGACATCGAAGCTTGCATATAGCATTTGGCCTTGATATCATGGTCCCACCATGTATCAAGTTTGGCCAACTCTTCCGGACTTATGTCAGCTGGTGCTTCCTTCGGAGGAGATTTTTCTAACACGTAGAGCATCTTCTCCGAGGTCAAGACAATCTTCAACTTACGGAACCATTCCGTATAGTTTGCGCCAGTCAGTTTATTTTGTTCGAGAATAGAGAATAGTGGATTGCGCGAATTCATCTTTATGAAATACTGAAAAGAAACAGACAATTATCAGTGATTGTTTAATTAATTTACTAAGACATAAAATAGGCGAAATTTATTTTATGAATCTCACTCCCACTATTTTAATGATTTCACTACCCTCTAGTGAAAACGGGAAACTGTTTTCCTTAGTGGGAACATGGAGTCCAATTGACAAACTATGGTCCCGAATAATATCATCCAACCATAATTTTCAAAATGTAGAGCCCAATTGCTTCCAAAGAAACCTCCACGTTTTTACCTCATGTCCAATAAGGGCCCAATAATATGACGCCGTTTATTGTGACATGTCAAGATGACCCATCAATATTAAGTTGTGATGGACGGTCGCCATGTGGATCCCCCAATAATATGAGCCGATCTTATGGGAGTTCCACCCAACTTACAACATGTGTCGATCCAATGTACAGCTTTCCGACGAACGGGCCCCCCCAATAATATGAGCCGGACCGTATCCGCGGGTAGCATCTCATACATTGATCGTTGATGGAAGGTAGGAACATTTAAACAATATTTAAATTTCCTTTATTTATCTTGATATCAATTTTAAATCATATTTAAAATGAGGGATTTTAATTTTGAAAATTTGTCTCATCATTTTAAAATTTGTATGCTTGCAGGATTCATACAATTTAGTCTAAAACATGCATACAACGATAATATCATATATTTTATAGGATGATCGATTCCATTTCTAATCGACCCGTGGTTGCCAATCACGAGTCTAAGTCCAATCCTAGGTAATATGCAGGTATGCAATGCAATCCTATTACATTGAGCTTCCAATTTACATTTCTTCAGTCTTTATTGTCTGTTGGGCCCACCTCCGTCTTCAAATCTTCATCTCCCATTAAGTCTAATGTATTTACAATAAATAACTATGACAAGTAGGGGATACATTTTAAGGGGTGGGAACGGGCCATAAACCAGGCCCACTTTTATTACATATGACAATTCATATTGGGCCATAAACCAGGCCCATTAATAAATCCAACAACAATAAAAACAAATGTAAATTCCTAACATACACCTACAAAATTGGTCATGACAATCGATCATTCTATCCAATAATATTTAATTCAAAATTAATTTATTGGATAACATGCAATGACAATTAAATTAAAAGGATAAAATCATATTCCATATATAAAATCTTATTTTACATACAAAATCATATTTTATATTTTTATCAAATAAAATCATATTTTACATATAAAATCCAATTTTATACATAAAATCATATTTGAAATAGTGGGTGCCCGGTGAGCCAACTTGTGGCTAAGGGCTTTGATGACTCTTTGTATAAACAATCTTTTGTTTAATATAATTTGCACTTTTATTAATGGCAATGACTTTATCTTTCTTCATATTGTTATATTGTGATATACTATTGTTGTTTTGATAAATACCTTGAATATACTATAGTGTATGTAAGATGTGGTAGAACATGGAGATGTCTATCATGAAACACATCTTATAGTCACTGTATATTCTAAACTGTTCCTAGTCGATTGAGCCGTCCGATAATAAGGATAAGGATCGCTCGAGTTTGAGACTAGCATTTGCGATGCAGAGTACCACGTTTCATTGGTAAGGAACATAGAGATGTTCGAAGCATGCAAATGGATATTCATACGATGAATGATCGAACTACCCTATCCGGACTTTCCAAGTGGTTATCACTTATCGAGTGGATAAAGTCCGCGGTTTTGGTTGTACACCATTAGTCCTTACTACTTGAAACATCATTGAGACTCTATATTCTAGTACTGTGCTTTGACTCGTTTACCGACTCTATTGGGATCATCAGGTGTCGGGATTGGGTACAGTTACAACACATATAGGAGTCGATGCTTTGTTGTCAAGGATTCACCACATACTTGCGAGTGTGGATATCTTATGCGATCTGAGGAGATATTAGTGTGACGAATCTCTGGTCAGAGTACATGATGTGTTTTAAGAAATGGTTTCTTAGTAACACATGCGATGTCACTATTTGATCTTCAAGATGTATTGCATAGTTCTCGAATCTCGAACGACTCTCGATATACCAATGGTTGTTGATTCGATCGGGATATATGGATGAAGGGACCGTACTGTACGCTAACCAAAATCTATTGGTTCTTGTAGGCACTATCAGTGATACCTAGGGAATCATGAGGCGATGTTGCTAGGCGCTCTTACCATGATTCGATGGGCAAGTCGGAAATTGTTGTTCCGAGTCACAAGGAGTTGTGAGCCCACGGCTAGCTGTATCCCTGAACCATTGAGGGTCACACAGTGTAATGGATTTTTAATCCTCGTTGAGATAGTTAAATTTAAAGAGTTAAATTTAATGAACAAAGAAGTTGGACTTCTTAATTATGAGTAGATGAGTAAGATTTCCTAAAATGACATAGGGATGGGCATTTTTGGAAATCACTGAATTCGGATTCAGAAAAATTTATCTTGACTTTAAAAAGTTCAGAAATGGTTTCTATGCACATTGGTGAAATCGGTTTATCAATCGGAGTCACGATGAATTTTACATTAATTTCTGAACATGCGGGCTTTGCTTGTCGGGCTTGAACTTATGACTAATGGGCCCTAAGCTGTTAGTGGCCTACATTATAAATAAGTTATTGCAGTACAGAAATTACACACAACAGGTCACAATTTTCGAAAACCTAGTTATTTTCTCTCTAAAGTGGCCGCCCCCCCCCCCCCCCCTTCCCTCTCTACTTGGGAAAATCCAGCCTGTGAATTTTGAATTACAGTCTGGTTTAACGGATCAAATTCGTTAATTCTCTTCGTAGAAACTTCTGATAGATTTTTTAGTGCAATCTATCAGAGGGATTAAATATCCGTTCATGGACCTGATTGAAGAACAGTTCGTCCATCAGTTCCAGGGATATACAACAAGAGCAGAGCAATCTGTTGGTGTCCATAATCTCGCTTCGAGATTGGAGGTAAAAATTTATAATTGTTATTTAATTTTTACACACACAATTTAATCGTAAGGTTTTGATACCCATTATGGAATCGTTCCATATAAAATTTTTAAACTTCCGCTGCACCGGGTATCAATTCTGATTGATCTGATCGCCGCGTTCTCCAACAGTGGTATCAGAGCCAGGTTGCTCAGATCAAGCGAATAAATTAATCGATTGTACAAAAATTTTTAAGCCTCGGTTTTTTGAAACAAAATAAATATTTTAAAAATAAAAATTTTTTTCGGGCAAAACCCGGGCAACGCACGGCGCTGCCCAGCGCAGCGCTGGGCGCCGCCCAGGGCAGCGATCGTCGCTGCCCGGCCCGAGCCCTTTGGGGCGCGGGCAGCCCGGGAGTGTCCCGGGCGGCCCGCGGAAAAATTAATTTTTTAATTTTAAAATTAAATTTTAATATGTTAAAATTCTATTTTTGGTCCGATAGAAAATTATTTTTGATTGGTCCACGAGGCGTCGGATCGAATTGTTCGAGTCCGAAAATTTTAAAATTGATTTTTGGATAAATTTGAATTTTTGAAAATTTAAATATTTTATCCGTTAAATTGAATTTTGAAATTAATTATTTTTGGTACAATTGATGATAAGATATGATCTTATGGATATATTGAGTAAAATATGATTTTATGTATAAAATTGGATTTTATAGATAAAATATGATTTTATTTGATAAAAAGATAAAATATGATTTTGTATGTAAAATAAGATTTTATATATGGAATATGATTTTATTCTTTTAAATTTAAATTGCCATTGCATGTTATCCAATAAATTAATTTTGAATTAAATGTTATTGGATAAGGATGATCGATTGCAATGACCAATTTTGTAGGTGTATGTTAGGAATTTACATTTGTTTTTATTGTTGTTGGATTTATTAATGGGCCTGGTTTATGGCCCAATATGAATTGTCATATGTAATAAAAGTGGGCTTGGTTTATAGCCCGTTCCCACCCCTTAAAAATGTATCCCCTACTTGTCATTGTTATTTATTGTAAATACATTAGATTTAGTGGGAGATGAAGATTTGAAGACGGAGGTGGGCCCAGCAGACAATAAAGACAGAAGAAATGTAAATTGGAAGCACAATGTAATAGGATTGCATTGCATACTGCATATTACCTAGGATTGGACTAAGACTCGTGATTGGCAACCACGGGTCGATTAGAAATGGAATCGATCATCCTATATAATATGTGATATTATTGTTGTATGCATGTTTTAGACAAAATTGTGTGAATCCGGCAAGCATACAAAATTTTAAAAATAATGAGACAAATTTTCAAAATTAAAATCCCTCATTTTAAATATGATTTAAAATTGATATCAAGATAAATAAAGGAAATTTAAATTTGTTTAAATGTTCCTACCTTCCATCAACGATCAATGTATGAGATGCTACCCGCGGATACGGTCCGGCTCATATTATTGGGGGGGCCCGTTCGTCGGAAAGCTGTACATTGGATCGACACATGTTGTAAGTTGGGTGGAACTCCCATGGGATCGGCTCATATTATTGGGGGATCCACATGGCGACCGTCCATCACAACTTAATATTGATGGGTCATCTTGACATGTCACAATAAACGGCGTCATATTATTGGGCCCTTATTGGACATGAGGTAAAAACGTGGAGGTTGCTTTGGAAGCAATTGGGCTCTACCTTTTGAAAATTATGGTTGGCTGATATTATTCGGGACCATAGTTTGTCAATTGGACTCCATGTTCTCACTAATAAAAACAGTTTCCCGTTTTCACTAGAGGGTAGTGAAATCGTAAAAATAGTGGGAGTGAGATTCATAAAATAAATTTCGCCTATTTTATGTCTTAGTAAATTAATTAAACAATCATCGATAATTGTCTGTTTCATCTCAGTATATCATTATGATGAATCTTCGTAATCCACATGTTTCTATTCTCCAACAAAACAAACTTACTGGCGCAAACAAATACAGAATGATTCCATAAGTTAAGATTGTCCTAAGTTCGGAAAAGATTTTCTAAATGTTAGAAAAGGCTTCTCCGAAAACAGCCCCGGCTGATGTAACTGCCGAAAGGTTGGCCGAACTAGAGAAATGGTTGGACCATGATCTCAAGGCCAAATGTTACATGCAAAATTGGACAAGTCTAAACAAGTTTGCCATCACTGCAAGAAACCCGGTCATTGGAAACGTAACTGCAAGGAATACCTCAAGCAGTTGCGAACTGCAAAGGGTATGTTTTACATTAAAATAAATGTTTTTCTTAATACTACTTCTTGGGTATTGGATACCAGATGTAGATCTCATATTTGCAATGAGTTGCAAATGATGACAAGAAGTAATAGGCTAAGGATGGGTGAGACCCAGTCAAGGCTCGGGAATGGTTCCAGAGATAAATCCAAAGCTATAGGAGACATTTATTTTTGCAGAACAATTTTAAGTTATTTTTGAAAGATGTTTTGTTTGTTTCAGATTTGATTAAAAACATTATTTCTGTTTCTATGCTTGATAGAGATGGTTATTCTTGCAATTTTGTGAATGAGATTTGCAATATTTACAAGAATGAATGTTTAATTGGAAATGGACAACTTGAAAACGATCTATATAACTTAAAATTAAAAGACGTTCCAATAAATTATGTTGATAAACCGGCAACAACAAACAAAAGGAAAATCGATAGTCAAAACCCGGCAAACCTTTGGCACGCTAGGCTAGGTCATATTTCCTCAAGGAGGATGAACAAGCTAGTGGGAGAGGGCATGTTTGATATGTCTGATATTAACTCTCTACCTACTTGTGAATCCTGCCTGAAAGGAAAAATGACTAAATCTCCTTTTAAGGGGAAACCTGAGCGTAGTCAAAATCTGTTGGATTTGATCCATACAGATGTTTGTGGTCCATTTAGAGTTGTTACTCAATATGGCCACACCTACTTCATTACCTTTACTGATGATTATTCTAGGTATGGGTATTTATATTTAATGAAATATAAGTCTGAAGCATTTGAAAAGTTCAAAGAATTCAAGGTTGAAGTAAAAAACAAGCTAGGTAAAAGTATTAAAGCACTTCGATCGGATCGAGGTGGAGAATACTTAAGTACCGAATTTTTGGACTATCTAAAAGAGAATGGGATTCTCTCTCAGTGGACTCCTCCTATGACACCACAGCTGAATGGTGTATCGGAGCATCGTAATCGAACTTTGTTGGACATGGTTCGATCCATGATGAGCTTCACTGAGCTTCCACCTTCGTTTTGGGGCTATGCGCTTGAAACGGCGGTATTATTGTTGAACAACGTCCACACTAAAGCAGTGGACAAAACACCATACGAGTTATGGAATGGCAAAGCTCCTAAGTATTCGTACTTGAGGATTTGGGGATGTCCTGCTTACGTGAAGCGGACAGTGGGAGATAAGTTGGATAGTCGATCCAGCTTATGTTATTTTGTAGGGTATCAGAAGAATTCAATCGGATATTATTTCTATTATCCTGCTGAAACAAAGGTGTTTGTTTCAAGGAATGCCACCTTCTTGGAGAAGGAGTTCTTATTGGATAAGAAAGGCGAGATGATGGAACTCGAAGAAATTCGAGAAGAACCCGAAATACAAAATAACGATCCTACACCTCAGGAACCATTGACAGACACGCCTGTACCTAGAAGATCTGAGAGGACTTCTAGACCTCCTATTCGATATGGTCTTCTTCTTGAAGGGGATCAAGATGAACCCGATGTTGGATGTAATCCAAGATACTTCAAGGAAGCAATTTCTGATGCGGATTCAAATTTATGGCTTGAAGCTATGCAGTCGGAAATAGATTCGATGCATACAAACCAAGTTTGGTCTTTAGTAGATCCTCCCGATGGAATTGTTCCAATAGGGTGTAAATGGATCTACAAGAGAAAGCTTGGGCCTGATGGTAAGGTATTGACCTACAAGGCGCGATTGGTGGCGAAAGGTTATACTCAAAGACAAGGAGTTGACTATGATGAAACCTTTTCACCAGTTGCAATGTTCAAGTCCATAAGAATCCTTATTGCCATAGCTGCTTGGTATGACTATGAGATATGGCAAATGGATGTGAAGACTGATTTTCTTAATGGAGTCATTAAGGAAGAAATCTCTATGAAGCAGCCTGAGGGGTACACATCCATGGGAAGCGAGCATAAGGTATGCATGCTTCAGAGATCAATTTATGGTCTAAAACAAGCATCAAGAAGTTGGAACCAGAAATTTGATGAAACAATAAAGGATTTTGGTTTCATCAAGAACCCGGAGGAACCATGCGTGTACAAGAAAGTAGTTAAGGATGCTGTGACATTCTTAGTACTTTATGTTGATGACATCCTACTCATTGGGAATGACGTAGGGATGTTGCAGTCAACAAAGATATGGTTATCAGGTAGATTCTCGATGAAGGATTTGGGTGAGGCATCCTATATTCTAGGGATACAGATCTATAGAGATAGATCTAAGAGAATGATAGGACTCACTCAATCAACCTACATCGACACCATATTGAAACGGTTTTCAATGGATGGGTCCAAGAGAGGACATCTACCCATGTGTCATGGAGTTTCTCTATCCAAGTCTATGTGTCCCAAGACGGATGAAGAGATAGAGAAAATGACACATGTACCATATGCGTCAGCCATAGGTAGTATCATGTATGGGATGATATCTACTAGACCGGATGTAGCATTTGCTCTGAGTGTCACGAGCAGATATCAAGCTAATCCCGGTCAAATGCATTGGAAAGCCGTGAAGGATATTCTTAAGTACTTACGAAGGACTAAGAATATGTTCATGGTATATGGAGGAAGAGAACTAAAATTGGAAGGCTATACCGACTCTAGCTTCCAAAGTGATGTAGATGACTCGAAGTCAACCTCTGGATTTGTGTTCATGCTCAATGGCGGTGCTGTCTCTTGGAAGAGTTCCAAGAAGGACACCACAATGGATTCCACCACTGAAGCAGAATACATTGCAGCATCAGCTGCTGCTAAAGAGGCCGTTTGGATGAGGAATTTCATCCAAGAGTTGGGCGTCATTCCTGAAGTTGTTGGTCCAGTCCCGGTGTACTGTGACAACACGGGTGCCGTTGCTCAGGCAAAGGAACCAAGGTCTCATCAAATATCCAAACACGTACTGAGGAAATACCACATCATCCGGGAGATTGTGGAAAGAGGAGACATCACTGTCGAAAGAGTGGCCTCTGCAGACAATATCGCTGATCCACTTACTAAGCCCTTGCCAGGACCATTATTTGACAAACATCGCGAAGCAATGGGTCTACGTAGTATGACTAGTTGGCTTTAGGGCAAGTGGGAGATTGAAAGAGTGGGTGCCCGGTGAGCCAACTTGTGGCTAAGGGCTTTGATGACTCTTTGTATAAACAATCTTTTGTTTAATATAATTTGCACTTTTATTAATGGCAATGACTTTATCTTTCTTCATATTGTTATATTGTGATATACTATTGTTGTTTTGATAAAGACCTTGAATATACTATAGTGTATGTAAGATGTGGTAGAACATGGAGATGTCTATCATGAAACACATCTTATAGTCACTGTATATTCTAAACTGTTCCTAGTCGATTGAGCCATCCGATAATAAGGATAAGGATCGCTCGAGTTTGAGACTAGCATTTGCGATGCAGAGTACCACGTTTCATTGGTAAGGAACATAGAGATGTTCGAAGCATGCAAATGGATATTCATACGATGAATGATCGAACTACCCTATCCGGACTTTCCAAGTGGTTATCACTTATCGAGTGGATAAAGTCCGCGGTTTTGGTTATACACCATTAGTCCTTACTACTTGAAACATCATTGAGACTCTATATGCTAGTACTTTGCTTTGACTCGTTTACCGACTCTATTGGGGTCATCAGGTGTCGGGATTGGGTACAGTTACAACACATATAGGAGTCGATGCTTTGTTGTCAAGGATTCACCACATACTTGCGAGTGTGGATATCCTATGCGATCTGAGGAGATATTAGTGTGACGAATCTCTGGCCAGAGTACATGATGTGTTTTAAGAAATGGTTTCTTAGTAACACATGCGATGTCACTATTTGATCTTCAAGATGTATTGCATAGTTATCGAATCTCGAACGACTCTCGATATACCAATGGTTGTTGATTCGATCGGGATATATGGATGAAGGGACCGTACTGTACGCTAACCAAAATCTATTGGTTCTTGTAGGCACTATCAGTGATACCTAGGGAATCATGGGGCGATGTTGCTAGGCGCTCTTACCATGATTCGATGGGCAAGTCGGAAATTGTTGTTCCGAGTCACAAGGAGTTGTGAGCCCACGGCTAGCTGTATCCCTGAACCATTGAGGGTCACACAGTGTAATGGATTTTTAATCCCAGTTGAGATAGTTAAATTTAAAGAGTTAAATTTAATGAACAAAGAAGTTGGACTTCTTAATTATGAGTAGAGGAGTAAGATTTCCTAAAATGACATAAGGATGGGCATTTTTGGAAATCACTGAATTCGGATTCAGAAAAATTTATCTTGACTTTAAAAGGTGCAGAAATGGTTTCTGTGCACATTGGTGAAATCGGTTTATCAATCGGAGTCACGATGCGGGCTTTGCTTGTCGGGCTTGAACTTATGACTAATGGGCCCTAAGCTGTTAGTGGCCTACATTATAAACAAGTTATTGCAGTACTGAAATTACACACAACAGGTCACAATTTTCGAAAACCTAGTTATTTTCTCTCTAAAGTGGCCGCCCCCCCCCCCTTCCCTCTCTACTCGGGAAAATCCAGCCTGTGAATTTTGAATTACAGTCTGGTTTAACGGATCAAATTCGTTAATTCTCTTCGTAGAAACTTCTGATAGATTTTCTAGTGCAATCTATCAGAGGGATTAAATATCTGTTCGTGGACCTGATTGAAGAACAGTTCGTCCATCAGTTCCAGGGATATACAACAAGAGCAGAGCAATCTGTTGGTGTCCATAATATCGCTTCGAGATTGGAGGTAAAAATTTATAATTGTTATTTAATTTTTACACACACAATTTAATCGTAAGGTTTTGATACCCATTATGGAATCGTTCCATATAAAATTTTTAAACTTTCGCTGCACCGGGTATCAATTCTGATTGATCTGATCGCCGCGTTCTCCAACAATATTTTACTCAATATTTCCATAAGATCATATCTTATCATCAATTGTACCAAAAATAATTAATTTCATAAAATCTGATTTAACGGATAAAATCTATAAATTTTCCAAAAATTCAAATTTATCCAAAAATCAATTTTAAAATTTTCGAACTCGAACAATTCGATCCGACGCCTCGTGGACCAATCAAAAACAATTTTCGATCGGACCAAAAATAGAATTTTAACATATTAAAATTTTAATTTAAAAATAAAAATTAATTTTCCCGGGCCGCCCGGGACGCTCCTGGGCTGCCCGCGCCCCAAAAGGGGCTCGGGCCGGGCAGCGCCGTGCGCTACCCTGCGCTGCGCTGGGCAGCGACCATCGCTGCCCGTGTTTTGCCCGAAAAAAAAAATTTTATTTAAAAAATTTATTTTGTTTCAAAAACCGAGGCTTAAAAATTTTTTGTACAATCGATTAATTTAATCGCTTGATCTGAGCAACCTGGCTCTGATACCACTGTTGGAAAAGTGTGATCAGATCAATCAGAATTGATACCTAGTGCAGCGGAAGTTTAAAAATTTTATATGGAACAATTCCATATCATGGGTATCAAAACTTTGCGATTAAATTGTGCGTGTAAAAATTAAATCACAATTAAATTTTTACCTTGAATCTCGAAACGAGATTATGGACACCAACAGATTACTCTGCTCTTGTTTTATATCCCAGGAACTGATGGACGAACAATTCTTCAATCAGGTCCACGAATAGAATTCGAATCCCTCTGATAGATTGCACTAGAAAATCTATCAGAAGTTTCTACGAAGAGAATTAACGAATTTGATCCGTTAAACCAGAATGCAAATTCAAAATTCATAGGCTGGAATTTTCAGAGAGAAAACACAGAGGGGGCGGCCGAATTCTCAAGACTGGAGTCTAGGGTTTTCGAAAATTATGAGCCTCTGTTGTGTAATTTTTGTACTGTAATAACTTATTAATAATGTGGGCTGCTAACAGCTTAGGGCCCATTAGTCATAAGTTCAAGCCTGACAAGCAAAACCCGCATGTTCAGAAATTAATATAAAATTCATCGTGACTCAGATTGATAAACCAATTTCACCAATGTGCACAGAAACCATTTCTGCACCTTTTAAAGTCAAGATAAATTTTCTGAATCCGAATTCAGTGATTTCCAAAAATGCCCATCCCTATGTCATTTTAGGAAATCTTACTCTTCTACTCTGATATAAGAAGTCCTACTTCTTTGTTCATTAAATTTAACTCTTTAAATTTAACTATCTCAATGGGGATTAAAAATCCATTACTTGTGTGACCCTCAATGGTTCAGGGATACAGCTAGCCGTGGGCTCACAACTCCTTGTGACTCGGAACAACAATTTCCGACTTACCCATCGAATCATGGTAAGAGCGCCTAGCAACATCGCCCCATGATTCCCTAGGTATCACTGATAGTGCCTGCAAGAACCAATAGATTTTGGTTAGCGTACAGTACGGTCCCTTCATCCATATATCCCGATCGAATCAACAACCATTGATAAATCGAGAGTCGTTCGAGATTCGATAACTATGCAATGCATCTTGAAGATCAAATAGTGACATCGCATGTGCTACTAAGAAACCATTTCTTAAAACACATCATGTACTCTGGCCAGAGATTCGTCACACTAATATCTCCTCAGATTGCATAGGATATCCACACTCGCAAGTATGTGGTGAATCCTTGACAACAAAGCATAGACTCCTATGCGTGTCGTAACTGTACCCAATCCCGACACCCGATGACCCCAATAGAGTCGGTAAACGAGTCAAAGTACAGTACTAGCATATAGAGTCTCAATGATGTTTCAAGTAGTAAGGACTAATGGTGTACAACCAAAACCGCGGACTTTATCCACTCGATAAGTGATAACCACTTGGAAAGTCCGGATAGGGTAGTTCGATCATTCATCGTATGAATATCCATTTGCATTCTTTGAACATCTCTATGTTCCATACCAATGAAACTTGGTACTCGGCATCGCAAATGCTAGTCTCAATCTCGAGCGATCCTTATCCTTATTATCGGACGGCTCAATCGACTAGGAACTGTTTAGAATATACAGTGACTATAAGATGTGTTTCATGATAGCCATCCCCATGTGCCACCACATCTTACATACACTATAGTATATTCAAGGTCTTCATCTAAACATCTTATAATATGTCACAACATAATAATATGATAAAAGATAAAGTAAACGCCTTTATAAAAGTGTAAATTATATTAAACAAAAGATTGTTTATACATAGAGTCATCAAAGCCCTTAGCCACAAGTTGGCTCACCGGGCACCCACTCTATCATCAATAACCCAAATCAATTGCATAAATTGCAATGCATGTCTTTAAAACGAGGATTATCAAGTCTGGATAATCACAAGGTAAAAGTTCTCTTTTCTCAATTGGGATCCCGAGGACAAAATATCACCAACACACTGACTCTCCCGATCGAGGTGGACGGTGTATAATTTTACTCCTCTAGACTCTGGGCACCTATAGAGAGTGTTTCTCGACAATTGGTAAAAATCTGCTAACCAATGTCACTCAACTATAGTCCACAGAACGTCTAATTCTTCTGGGCCTCTCATGCCCCTAAAACCAAGGTAATTGACTCAATATGAATGTGATGCAATATCAAAATAAATCAATCAAGTTCACACCAACAAATAACATGTAGTATGTGATTTCTTTTGGGCAATCGAATTAATTCAAATTCGAGTTAATCGTCCCATTCATTCAATTGTCGTCTTCTTACCTTTTTCCAAGTTCATCGGGACTTCAAATATGAAAAAGACAATCAAACTCAAATCAATATAGAATCAACACAAGTCGAGCCATCTCAATAAATTCAAATACTATAACGTCTTCAACTCTTGAATCGGTTCAAAGATCTCAAGTTCGTTCCAAACCCGAACCTTCAACCCAAATCTGAAAATGTTGAACATACGAATTTGATATCAATCTACTAATTCAAACAAACCCAGAAATCAAACCGAAACAATACAACTGATAATCCAAAACTCGATTTCGACGGCATAACGACTATAAACGGTCAAACCAAAAATCATCAACATCATCAAACCATTCCAAACAACTCATATCATCTTCCAATCCTTAAAAACACAACAAATCCGACCAAGATCATAAGACCCATTTTCGAAATTAACCTCCAAAAATCATATAAAATCCAAAATTCGTTCTTTTTCCGAACCGACTTCAAATACACGATCTATGCTAGCTCGAGAACAACATACTCCAAGGTTATCAAATTCTAACAATCCAACAAAATTCAAAGTTCGTGGATCATAGCAAAACTTACGTCAGAATGAAGCCCTCATTGCGGTGATCGTGAAACTCAACTCGGAATCAAAATCTGACGATCGGATCGTGCGAATCGTACGGAAGAAAAGCTTGAAGAAATCGGTCATGGCTTCTCGGTTCTGTACATGAGGGATGGGTAGGAGAGAGTGATGGGTAAGGGAGAGAGAGGTATGGGTAGGATAGAGTAGATAATAATAAGTCAAGTCTTTGACTAAGTCCAATCATCTAAATTGCAAACCGGTCCCTGAAACTCCAATTTAAATCAATTCAATCTCGGTTCCACTAATTCCCATCAATTCAATTCTAATAATTAATAAATTCCAATAATCCCAAAATAATTAATTTCAGGGCCTTACAAGAACGTACAAGCTCGAGATGATTGAGGTATATCAACCATATAATCTAAAGGTGAAATATAAGAATAAATGAATCTAGTTTTGGAAAGAGATCTAGCAGTAGATGGCAATAATATTCTTTGTTCATTATGAAACTGTATTTCTATAGATCGTTCATTATTTTGAATTATATTTTGTAAATCACTATTTATAATAGGAATTCTATGAACAACTTGTTTAATATCTAATTTTCAAGAAATATAATTTCTTCCCATTTATATATCTACGAGTAGTAATCTTAGATCTACTGAAATTTATTTCTATAAGAATTGTTTCATTTAAGTCTTTATCTACTCTTTTACTGTAGTAGCCCGTACCCAGTTTTAGTGAGTAATTGCTAATTAATCCAATAAACATGATTAAAGGAATGTCAATTGGATTAACGGAGTCCAGGATTGGACCCAGAATGATCAGAAATGGTCTGGAGGGTCAGGAAGAATGGAAGCAACGTTCTGCAGCTGATGTCATCCTTGACGTCAAACAATATTACGTCATTGCTTACGCACTTGATGGGACATCGGAAGCAACGATGGGGATCAAAAGCAACGTTCGTCAGGCAGAACGGACGCAACGTTGAGGAACGGACGTTCCGTTCGTGGTCTATAAATAGGGGTGCCGAGTCTCACATTTGAGCACATCATTAACCTCTTCTCTCTCATTTGTTCAGCCTTCTAGCTTAGATCTAGGGCATTCTAGGCATCCCATTGGGAATTCGGAAGTGGCATAGCAATCCAGGCGTCGTAGCGAAGTTGTGGCCTAGTTTTGAGGCAATCGACAGCAAATGGCTAACAACGGACGAAGGTATAGTTTTTGCTTCCTAAAAATATTTAGGAGTATGCAATAGCCTAATTAAGGCTTTTAGAGCACTATAATGATATTAGTATCGTTTGGTAGTGTAGTGCGGATTATAGGCGTAGACCTAGAGCTGGTAGAGCGCGCCTAGTATTTGAGGTACGAAAGTACTGTTCGAGATATTCTGACTGAGTATGCATGTATTATGTGACTGCATGATTTATATGCCATGATTTTATGCTGCATACATTTGCATCTTGAGCTATCTATTTCGAGATGTCTGTTAGTAGGGTTTACCCTATCCTGTTAGTGGATGGACTCCATCAATTTGGGTCCCGCGTATCCACTGGTATTTCGGTATGTGAGCCACCTCTCGAAGCGATGGAACAACGTGCTACATACCAGGGCCCGATATGTCTTTGTTATCTGATTCTTGACCTCCAGTCAGTAGACGGTACACTTTCATGCATGTATACTCATACTCTCGTGCTGAGCGTTTTATGCTCACATCTCGTACTCTGTGTTTCTGGACACCCTATTCCATAGGTCAGGTTTGCGATTGGATGAGGCGGATGGATCCAAGAGGGGCTAGGCAGTGGTTGGCCAGCTGGAGCTTCGTCTAGGTTTATTCTTTTGTATTGGGTTGATTCAGCGTTCGATTTGGTTGTATAACTATTTGGGTATTTGCAGATTCCTTTCCTTGGGATTATTTATTGTTTATGTTTTCCGCAGCTTAATTCTGGTTTACTATTTAATTAAGTTAATTGCATGCCTAAGTTCTGTTTAGTAGGTGATCTCGGTAAGGGTCACTACATTTATGGTATCAGAGCATGCATAGTATTCTTGGGATTTAGATTTTGCATAAGATAACCGTGAGGTAATTTTTGTAGATGTCAGACCGTGATGATCAGAGTAGCCATGGCAGTGTTGGTGGACGTTGGGGCGATGCCGATCGGGAGTGTCGTCGAGAACGCCATCATCGTCGCCATGATGATCAGTGTTTCAGTGTGCATCGATTCTTGCAGATGAGTCCTTAGCCCTTGGTTGGAGGCGAGTCTTCGGAGGATGCGAAGAACTGGTTAGACCGCATGGAGATGACTTTTCAGACGTTTCGCTGTACTGAGGAGCAGAAGATGGAGACACTTGGTTATCTTCTGGATGGGTGAGCCCGAAAGTGGTGGAGATTCACTTCTACACCTTTTGTTGCGGCGAGAGGAGTGGCCACCTGGGCCAAGTTCCGCAAAGCTTTTCAAAAGCTGTATTTTCCTCCTACACTCCGTCAGATGAAGGCGGGTGATCTACTGAGTCTGCGACAGGGAGCCATGTATATTGACGAGTATCAGCATAAGTTCTACGATCTGTTATCCTATTGCCCCGAGATTGCCGACAGCTCTGAGATGAAGTATAATCTGTTCCTTCAGGGCCTTAACCATGAGATTCATGACCGTGTTGCGGTTGGTGATGACATGATCTACGAGGGTTTGGTGAGCCGTTGTCACCAGGCGAAGGATAGCATTCGGCGGAACAGGTCTTTATCTGAGTCTAGGCCTGCGAGTTCCTTGGGTCCCCGTGCTCAGACTTTCAAGAAGTCCGGATCTACTTCTTCTTCCTCTGGTTCCGATGGTGTTGTTCGTTTTTGGAAGAAGGAGAAGTGCGACCATTGCGGGAAGAACCATCTGACCGACAGATGCCGAAAAGCTTCTGGAGCTTGTTTCCATTGTGGAGAGGTGGGTCATCTCCAGAGGGATTGTCCATTAGTTGGGGGAGGCGGTTCTGGTTCTGGATCGGGTTCTCAGGCTACCGTTCAGCAGAGGTCGTAGGGACAGTCTGCTGGGAGTTCTCATTTGAGGCTGCGAGCTTCTGGCCAGGTGTTTGCCTTGAGGCATGATCAGACAGTGGAGGAGAATGAGAAGGTTATCGCAGGTACATTTATGTTATATGGTATACCTGCTCTTGTACTTATTGACATTGGTGCATCTCATTCCTTCATTTCTACATGTTTTGTTAAGAGGCATAAGTTACCATGCATTGCACTAGACGTAGTAGTTTCTGTTTCTACTCCGACGGGTCAATCTGCTTTGGCTAAGCATCTTGTGATGGGTTGTCCTTTAGAGTTCGAAGGGAACATTCTGATAGCAAATCTCATGGTTCTTGCAATGTATGACTTTGATTGTATTCTGAGGATTGACATACTGACTACCTATCGAGCTTTAGTGGACTGCAATCAGAGATTAGTACGCATTTATCCGGATGGAAGTGATAGCTGGTTTTTCTATGGAGAGGGAGCGCAAACCCCGTTGCCTTTGGTATCAGATTTGAGAGCCTGTCAAGCTCTAGAGTCTGGCGGGGAAGGCTATCTTATCTATGCAGTTGATTTGTCCGCTGAGAGTGTTGGGATAGAGAGTATTCCTATTGTGGATGAATTCCCAGATGTTTTTCCAGATGAGATTCCTGTTTTCCTCCTGCTAGGGAAGTCGAGTTTGGCATAGAGTTGATGCCGGGTACTTCGCCTATTTCTCGAGCACCATATCGTCTGGCTCCGTCAGAGATGAGAGAGTTAAAAAATCAGTTACAGTATCTTTTGGATAAGGGGTACATTCGTCCTAGTGTATCTCCTTGGGGAGCTCCTGTTCTTTTTGTGAAGAAGAAGGATGGGTCTCTGCAGTTGTGCATTGACTACCGACAGCTGAATCGAGTTACTGTGAAGAACAAGTATCCTTTGCCTCGTATTGATGACTTGTTTGATCAGCTGCAGGGTACTTTGGTTTACTCCAAGATCGACTTGAGATCTGGGTATCATCAGATGAGAGTCCGAGATCAGGACATAGCCAAGACTGCATTCCGTACTCGCTATGGGCATTACGAGTTTCTAGTGATGCCATTTGGATTGACTAATGCGCCGGCTATATTTATGGATCTGATGGACCGTGTCTTTAGGGAGTATTTGGACAAGTTTGTCGTGGTCTTCATGTTGGAACATGCGTTCTCTGATCACACGGATGTGATACCCGGAGCAGCGAAAGTTTAAAAAATTTTATTTTTTGATATGGAACGATTCCATATCGTGGGTATCAAATCCTAACGATTAAAATATTGCAAGTAAAAATATAAATTCACAATTAAATATTTTTACCTCTTCAAGCTAAGGTTTGATCATGAACTCCAACAGAATTTAATCTGCTCTTCTTGTACATCCCGAGAACCGATGACTTGCTCGATCAATCTCCGGAATTAGGTCCACGAATAGAAAACAGAAACCCTCTGATTGATTGCACTAGAAATCAATCAGATGTTTATCGTAGAGAATAAACAGATTTGATCTGTCAATTCAGAAAGTGACTTTTTAGAAAAATCACAGACCAAATTTTCTCAAAAGGGAGTAGAGGATTTTCGAAAAAAAACCCCTTGAAAATATTTGTGTGTAATTCAAAAATTGCAAGAATGGAATGTCTCTAATTTTCAAACACTACACCTATATTTATAGATAATTTTTAGACTAGATTAAGTTATAATTATATTAGGACTCTAACTCCTTAGGGCCCATAATCCATAACTTAAGCCCAACAAGCCAAGCCTGTTATTATAGAAATTAATATAAAATTCATCATGACTCCGATTGATAAACTGATTTCACCAATGTGCACAGAAACCATTTCTGCATCTTTTAAAGTCAAGATAATATTTCTGAATCCGAATTCAGTGATTTCCAAAAATGCCCATCCATATGTCATTTTAGGAAATTTCACTCCCTTTAGTTAAGAAGTCCAACTTCTCTTTCATTAAATTTAACTCTTTAAATTTAACTATCTCAACGGGGTTTAGTAAACCATTACTTGTGTGACCCTCAATGGTTCAGGGATACAGCTAGCCGTGAGCTCACAACTCCTTGTGACTCGGAACAACGATTTCCGACTTCCCCAACGAATCATGGTAAGAGCGTCTAGCAACATCGCCCCATGATTCCCTAGGTATCACTGATAGTGCCTGCAAGAACCAGTAGGCTTTGGTTAGCGTACAGTACGGTCCCTTCATCCATATATCCCGATCGAATCAACAACCATTGGTACATCGAGAGTCGTTCGAGATTCGATAACTATGCAATGCATCTTGAAGATCAAATAGTGACATCGTATATGCTACTAGGAAACCATTTCTTAAAGCACATCATGTACTCTTGATAGAGATTTATCACACTAATATCTCCTCAGATCGCATAGGATATCCACACTCGCAAGTATGTGGTGAATCTTTGACAACAAAGCATCGACTCCTATATGTGTCGTAACTGTACCCAATCCCGACACCTGATGACCCCAATAGAGTCGATAAATGAGTCAAAGTACAGTACTAGCATATAGAGTCTCAATGATGTTTCAAGTAGTAAGGACTAATGGTGTACAACCAAAACCGCGGACTTATCCACTCAAATTAAAATAACCACTTGGAAAGTCCGAATAGGGTAGTTCGATCATTCATCATATGAATATCCATTTGCATTCTTTGAACATCTCCATGTCCATTACCAATAAAACGTGGTACTTGGCATCACAAATGCTAGTCTCAATCTCGAGCGATCCTTATCCTTATTAGAGAACGGCTCAATTGACTAGGAACTATTTAGAATATACAGTGACTATACGATGTGTTTCATAATAGTGATCTCTCTTTATTCACTATCTCATCTTACTTACACTATAGTATATTCAAGGTCTTTATCAAAACAACAATAGTATATCACAATATAACAATATGAAGAAAGACAAAGAAAATGCCATTAATGAATGTAAATTATATTAAACAAAGATTGTTTATACATAGATTCATAAAAGCCCTTAGCCACAAGTTGACTAACCGGGCACCCACTCTTTCAATCTCTCACTTGCCCTAAAGCCAACTAGTCATACTATGTAATCCCATTGCTTCACGATGTTTGTCAAACAATGGTCCTGGCAAGGTCTTAGTAAGTGGATCAGCGATATTGTCTGTAGAGGCCACTCTTTCGACAGTGATGTCTCCTCTTTCCACAATCTCCCGGATGATGTGGTATTTCCTCAGTACGTGTTTGGATCTTTGATGAGACCTTGGTTCCTTTGCCTGAGCAACGGCACCAGTGTTGTCGCAGTACACCGGAACTGGACCAACAGCTTCAGGAATTACGCCCAACTCTTGGACGAAATTCCTCATCCAAACGGCCTCTTTAGCAGCAGCTGATGCTGCAATGTATTTTGCCTCAGTGGTGGAATCCGCTGTGGTGTCCTTCTTGGAACTCTTCCAAGAGACAGCACCGCCATTGAGCATGAATACAAATCCAGAGGTTGACTTCGAGTCATCCACGTTGTTTTGGAAGCTAGAGTCGGTATAACCTTCCAATTTCAATTCTCATCCTCCATAAACCATGAATATATTCTTAGTCCTTCTCAAGTATTTAAGAATATCCTTCACGGCTTTCCAATGCATTTAACCGGGGTTGGCCTGATATCTGCTCGTGACACTCGGAGAAAAGACTACATCCGTTCTAGTAGATATCATCCCATACATAATACTACCTATGGCTGACGCATATGGTATGTGTGTCATTTTCTCTATCTCTTCGTCAGTCTTGGGACACATAGACTTGGATAGAGAAATTCCATGACACATAGGTAGATGTCCTCTCTTGAACTCATCCATAGAAAACCTTTTCAATATGGTGTCGATGTAGGTTGCTTTAGTGAGTCATATCATTCTCTTAGATCTATCTCTATAGATCTGTATCCCTAGAATATAGGAGGCCTCACCCAAATCCTTCATCAAGAATCTACCTGATAACCATATCTTTGTTGACTGCAACATCCCTACGTCATTCCCAATGAGTAGGATGTCATCAACATAAAGCACTAAGAACGTCACCGCATCCTTAACTACTTTCTTGTACACGCACGGTTCCTCCGGGTTTTTGATGAAACCAAAGTCCTTTATTGTTTCATCAAATTTCTGGTTCCAACTTCTTGATGCTTGTTTGAGACCATAAATTGATCTCTGAAGCTTGCATACCTTATGCTCGCTTCCCATGGATGTGAATCCCTCGGGCTGCATCATATAGATTTCTTCCTTAATGTTTCCATTAAGAAATGCAGTCTTCACATCCATTTGCCATATCTCATAGTCATACCATGCTGCTATGACAATAAGGATTCTTATGGACTTGAACATTGCGACTGGTGAAAAGGTTTCATCATAGTCAACTCCTTGTCTTTGAGTATAACCTTTTGCTACCAATCGTGCTTTGTAGGTTAGTACCTTGCCATCAGCCCATGTTTTCTGTTGTAGATCCATTTATACCCTATTGGAACAATTCCATCGGGAGGATCTACTAAAGACCAAACTTGGTTTGTATGCATCGAGTCTATTTCCGACTGCATAGCATCAAGCCATAAATTCGAATCCGCATCAGAAATTGCTTCCTTGAAGTTTCTTGGATCACATCCAATGTCGGGTTCACTTTGATCCCCTTCAAGAAGAAGACCATATCAAATAGGAGGTCTAGAAGTCCTCTCAGATCTCCTAGATGTAGGCGTGTCCGTTGAAGGTTTTTGAGGCGTGTGATCGTTATTTTGTATCTCGGGTTCTTCTCGAATTTCTTTGAGTTCCATCATTTTGCCTTTCTTATCTAATATGAACTCCTTCTCCATGAAGGTGGCATTCCTCAAAACAAACATTTTTGTTTCATTAGGATGATAGAAATAATATCCGATTGAATTCTTTGGATATCCTAGAAAATAACATAAGGTGGATCGACTATCCAACTTATCTCCCACTGTCTGCTTCACGTAAGCAGGACATCCCCAAATCCTTAAGTACGAATACTTAGGAGCTTTGCCATTCCATAACTCATATGGATTTTTATCTACTGCTTTAGTGTGGACATTGTTCAACAACAATACCGCTGTTTCAAGCGCATAGCCCCAAAACGAAGGTGGGAGCTCAGTGAAGCTCATCATAGATCAAACCATGTCCAACAAAGTTCGATTGCGACGCTCCGAGACACCATTCAGCTGAGGTGTCATAGGAGGAGTCCACTGAGAGATAATCCCATTCTCTTTTAGATAGCTCAAAAACTCGGTACTTAAGTATTCTCCACCTCGATCCGATCGAAGTGCTTTAATATTTCTACCTTGTTTGTTTTCTACTTCAGCCTTGAATTCTTTGAACTTTTCAAATGATTCAGACTTATATTTTATTAAATATAAATACCCATACCTAGAATAATCATCAGTAAAGGTAATGAAGTAGGTGTGAGCAAATTTAGTACCGATACTAAATGGTCCACAAACATCTGTATAGATCAAATCCAACAGGTTTTGACTACGCTCAGGCTTCCCTTTGAAAGGAGATTTAGTCATTTTTCCTTTTAGGCAGGACTCACAAGTAGGTAGAGAGTTAATATCAGACATATCAAACATGCCCTCTCCCACTAGCTTGTTCATCCTCCTTGAGGAAATATGACCTAGCCTAGCATGCCAAAGGTTTGCCGGGTTTTGACTATCGTTTTTCCTTTTATTTGTTGTTACCGGTTTATCAACATAATTAATTGGAACATCTTTTAATTTTAAGTTATATATATCGTTTTCAAGTTGTCTATTTCCAATTAAACATTCATTCTTGTAAATATTGCAAATCCCATTCACAAAATTGCAAGAAAAACCATCTCTATCAAGCATAGAAACAGAAATAATGTTTTTAATCAAATCTAGCACAAATAAAATATCTCTTAAAAGTAACTTAAAATCGTTCTGCAAAACTAAATAAACGTCTCCCACTGCTTTGGCTTCAACTCTGGAACCATTTTCGAGTCTCAGCTGGGTCTCACCCATCCTAAGCTTATGACTTCTTGTCATCACCTGCAAATCATTGCAAATGTGAGATCCACATCCGGTATCCAATACCCAAGAAGTAGTATTAAGTGAAACATTTATTTCAATGTAAAACATACCCTTTGCAGTTCACAACTGCTCGAGGTATTCCTTGCAGTTACGTTTCCAATGACCAGGTTTCTTGCAGTGATGGCAAACATCTCCAGATATGTTCACATTTGAAACTTTTGTCTTGCCCTTCTTCTGTGGTACAATTTTCTTTGGTGGGGAAAAACGTTTCTTACCCTTTCCACTTGGCCCCTTCTTGGAGTAAGAAGAGGAGCCAACCAAGAGTACCGGTTTATCCTTCTTTAATGTGGCCTCATAAGACACAAGCATATTGACCATCTCTTCAAGGGTGGCCTCTATCTTGTTCATGTTGAAGTTCACCACAAATTCGTCAAACGACGAAGGAAGAGAAAGAAGTAACAAGTCCGCATTTAGTTCATGCTCCAAAGTCAAATCGAGTGTTACCAATTTTTCAATGAGCCCAATCATGTGTACCCCATGCTCACGGACCGAAGTCCCATCTCGCATGCGGCATGTCATGAGCTCTTTGACGGTGGCATACCTCTCCGACCTTGACTGAGCTCCAAAAAGTTCCTTGAGGTGCATGTGTATGTCAGCAGCATTCACGGCATCCTCAAATCGCCTCTGGAGTTCATCAGACATTGAAGCTTGCATATAGCATTTAGCCTTGATATCATGGTCCCACCATTGATCAAGTTTTGCCAATTCTTCCGGACTTATATTATCCGGTGCTTCCTTTGGAGGATTTTTTTCTAACACGTAGAAAATTTTATCCGAGTTTAGAACAATCTTTAATTTACGGAACCATTCCGTATAGTTTGCACCAGTCAATTTGTTTTGTTCGAGAATTGAGTATAGTGGATTGCACAAATTCATTGTAATGAAATACTGAAAAGAAACAGACAATAATCATTGATTGTTTAATTAATTTACTAAGACATAAAATATGGCGAGATTTAATTTTATGAATTTCACTCCCACTATTTTAACGATTTCACTACCCTCTAGTGAAAACGGGAAACTTGTTTCCTTAGTGGGAACATGGAGTCCAATTGACAAACTATAGTCCCGAATAATATCATCCAACCATAATTTTTAAAAGGTAGAGCCCAATTACTTCCAAAGAAACCCCCATGTTTTTATCTCATTTCCAATAAGGGCCCAATAATATGACGCCGTTTAATGTGACATGTCAAGATGACCCATCAATATTAAGTTGTGATGGGCGGTCGCCATGTGGATCCCCAATAATATGAGTCAATCCCATGGGAGTTCCACCCAACTTACAACATGTGTCGATCCAATGTACAGCTTTCCGACGAACGCCCCCCCCCCCCCCCCCCCCAGTAATATGAGCCGGACCGTGCCCGCGGGTATCATCTCATACATTGATCATTGATGGAAGGTAGGAACATTTAAACAATATTTAAATTCCCTTTTGTTTATCTTGATATCAATTTTAAATCATATTTAAAATGAGGGATTTTTAATTTTGAAAATTGTCTCATCATGCAATATTTGTGTGCTTGCGGGATTCATACAATTTAGTCTAAACATGCATGCAACAATAATATCATATATTATTTAAAGGATGATCGATCCCAATCAATAATCGACCCGTGGTTGCCAATCACGAGTCTAAGTCCAATCCTAGGTGAGTATGCAATACAATCCTCTTACATTGAGCTTCCAATTTACATTTCTTCGGTCTTTATTGTTTGCTGGGCCCACCTTTGCCTTCAAATCTTTATCTCCCACTACGTCTAATAAATTTACAATAAATTTCGATGACAAGTAGGGGATACATATTTAAGGGTGGGAACGGGCCATAAACCAGGCCCACTTTTTATTACAAATGACAATTCAAATTGGGCCATAAACCAAGCCCATTAATAAAACCCAACAACAATAAAACCAAATGTAAACCACCTAACATACACCTATAATATTGGTTATGGCAATCGATCATCCTTTTATGCAATAATAAATTCAACAATTAAATAATTGGATAACATGCAATGACATCATAATTAAAAAGATAAAATCAAATTTTATCTTATCCTTTCATAAGATCATATCTTATCATCAATTGTACCAAAATAATTAATTTTATAAAATCTAATTTAACGGATAAAATTTATAAATTTTCCAAAAATTCAAATTTATCCAAAAATCAATTTTGAAAATTTCGGACTCAAACAATTTGATCTGATGCCTCGTGGACTAATCAAAAACAATTTTCGATCGGACCAAAAACTAAAATTTCAAAAATTTCAAAAAATCCAAAAAATCAAATTTTAAAATTTCCGGAGTACCCGGGACATTCCCGGGCAGCCCCGCCTCCACGTGGGACAGGGCTGCCCACGTGGAGGTGGGCAGCGCCGTGCGTTGCCCTGGGCAGCACCGTGCGCTGCCCCTGGGAAGCGATCAAATCGCTGCCCGATTGCCCTTGTTTCCCTTCAAATTTAATTTTTTAGAATTTTTTGTTTTGTTTCAAAAAACCGAGGCTAAAAATTTTGTACAATCGATTAATTTTAATCGTTTGATCAAAGTTTACGACCTGGCTCTGATACCACTGTTGGAACATGCGTTCTCTGATCACACGGATGTGATACCCGGAGCAGCGGAAGTTTAAAAAATTTTATTTTTCGATATGGAACGATTCCATATTGTGGGTATCAAATCCTAACGATTAAAATATTGCAAGTAAAAATATAAATTCACAATTAAATATTTTTACCTCTTCAAGCTAAGGCTTGATCATGGACTCCAACAAAATTTAATCTGCTCTTCTTGTAAATCCCGGAAACCGATGACTTGCTCGATCAATCTCCGAAATTAGGTCCACGAATAGAGAACAGAAACCCTCTGATTGATTGCACTAGAAATCAATCAGATGTTTATCGTAGAGAATAAACAGATTTGATCTGTCAATTCAAAAAGTGACTTTTCAAAAAAATCACAGACCGAATTTTCTCAAAAGGGAATAGAGGATTTTCGAAAAAAAACCCCTTGAAAATATTTGTGTGTAATTCGAAAATTGCAAGAATGGAATGCCTCTAATTTTCGAACAATACACCTGTATTTATAGATAATTTTTAGACTAGATTAAGTTATAATTATATTAGGACTCTAACTCCTTAGGGCCCATAATCCATAACTTAAGCCCAACAAGCCAAGCCTGTTATTATAGAAATTAATATAAAATTCATCATGACTCCGATTGATAAACTGATTTCACCAATGTTCACAGAAACCATTTCTGCATCTTTTAAAGTCAAGATAATTATTCTGAATTCGAATTCAGTGATTTCCAAAATTGCCCATCCATATGTCATTTTAGCAAATTTCACTCCCTTTAGTTAAGAAGACCAACTTCTCTTTCATTAAATTTAACTCTTTAAATTTAACTATCTCAACGGGGTTTAGTAATCCATTACTTGTGTGACCCTCAATGGTTCAGGGATACAGCTAGCCGTGGGCTCACAACTCCTTGTGACTCGGAACAACGATTTCCGACTTGCCCAACGAATCATGGTAAGAGCGTCTAGCAACATCGCCCCATGATTCCCTAGGTATCACTGATAGTGCCTGCAAGAACCAGTAGGTTTTGGTTAGCGTACAGTACGGTCCCTTCATCCATATATCCCGATCGAATCAACAACCATTGGTACATCAAGAGTCGTTCGAGATTCGATAACTATGCAATGCATCTTGAAGATCAAATAGTGACATCGCATGTGCTACTAGGAAACCATTTCTTAAAGCACCTCATGTACTCTGGCCAGAGATTTGTCACACTAATATCTCCTCAGATCGCATAGGATATCCACAATCGCAAGTATGTGGTGAATCCTTGACAACAAAGCATAGACTCCTATATGTGTCATAACTGTACCCAATCCCGACACCTGATGACCCCAATAGAGTCGGTAAACGAGTCAAAGTACAATACTAGCATATAGAGTCTCAATGATGTTTCAAGTAGTAAGGACTAATGGTGTACAACCAAAACCGCGGACTTATCCACTCAAATAATAATAACCACTTGGAAATTCCGAATAGGTTAGTTCGATCATTCATCATATGAATATCAATTTGCATGCTTTGAACATCTCCATGTCCATTACCAATGAAACATGGTACTTGGCATCACAAATGCTAGTCTCACTCTCGAGCGATCCTTATCCTTATTAGCGGATGACTCAATTGACTAGGAACTGTTTAGAATATACAGTGACTATAAGATGTGTTTCATAATAGTGATCTCTCTTTATTCACTATCTCATCTTACTTACACTATAGTATATTCAAGGTCTTTATCAAAACAACAATAGTATATCACAATATAACAATTTGAAGAAAGAAAAAGAAAATGTCATTAATTAATGTAAATTATATTAAACAAAGATTGTTTATACATAGAGTCATAAAAGCCCTTAGCCACAAGTTGGCTAACCGGGCACCCACTCTTTCACTTCATTGACGAGATCATGGTGTATTCGCGTAATGCGGACGAGCATGTTTCACACTTGCAATTGGTATTGAAGACCCTTCGGGATGAGCAGTTGTACGCCAAGTTGAGTAAGTGTGAGTTCTGGATGGATTGAGTGGTTTTTCTTGGCCATATCATATCTAGGGAGGGGATTTCTGTTGATCCGAACAAGATTGAGTATGTGCTTAACTGGTCGCGTCCGATGACGGTTGCTGAGATCCGTAGTTTTCTGGGTTTAGAAGGGTATTATCGTCGCTTCATTCTGAACTTCTCACAGCTAGCTCGACCGTTGACACAGCTTACCCATAAGGGTGTTGATTTCGAGTGGTCCTCAGAGTGTGAGGAAAATTTTTGTGAGCTTCGACGACGGTTGACTTCTGCGCCGGTGTTGGCATTACCGTCAGGATCTGAAGGGTACGTGGTTTACACGGATGCTTCTCTTCAGAGGTTAGGTTGTGTTCTGACTCAGAATGGGCATGTGATCGCATACGCTTCTAGACAGCTGAAGTTTCACAAAGACAATTATCAAGTTCATGATTTAGAGTTGGCAGCCATTGTGTTCGATTTGAAGATCTGGCGTCATTATCTGTATGGCGAGAAATTTGAGATCTTCACCGACCACAGGAGTCTCAATTATTTGTTCACTCAGGCGGAGTTGAACATGAGGCAGAGGTGTTGGATGGACTTGCTTAAGGACTATGATTGCGAGATTAAGTACCATCCGGGAGCTGCTAATCTCACTGCTGATGCCTTGAGTCGCAAGGTGCGACTATCCACACTTCAGACTTGTTCTATGTCTAGTGCGATATGAGAGTGTTGTTCTTCAGAGTATACCTTCAAGCACAAGAAAGGTATGCAGAGTATCCAGATGTTTGCGATATTATCTGAGCCAGCTTTGTATTCGCGGATTCGGGATACTCAAATGTCTGATTCAAAGACCCAACGTTTGGCTCGTCTAGCTAACGAGGGTAGCACGTCTGGATTTCACTATCAGTCAGATGGTTTTCTGTGTTTGTCTGGTAGGCTTGTGATTCCGGAGTATGAAGAGTTGCGAGAGAAGATTTTGTCTCAGGCACATCGCACTAAGTTGAGTATTCATCCGGGGAGCAACAAGATGTACAAGGATCTACGTACTCGGTTTTGGTGGAAGGGTATGAAACGCAGCGTGTATCAGTATGTTTCGAGATGCTTGGTTTGTCAGCAGGTCAAGGCAGAACACCGACGACCTGGAGGTTGGCTTCAAAGTCTGCCTATTCCTGAGTGGAAATGGGAGCTTATCACGATGGATTTTTTGACCCATTTGCCGGTATCCTCGAGAAATTGTGGCGCTATCTGGGTTGTGGTGGACCGACTCACCAAGTCAACGCATTTCATTGCCTATAGTCGAGAGTACTCTGTAGATCGTATGGCGCGGTTGTACATTCAGAAGATCGTTCGACTTCATGGAGTGCCTGTGAGCATTGTCAGCGATCGAGACCCCAGGTTTACTTCTAGGTTTTGGGGAAGTGTTCAGCGTGCGATGGACACTACTCTCAGTTTGAGTACTGCTTATCATCCGGAGACAGATGGTCAGTCAGAGCGCACTATCCGTACTTTGGAGGATATGCTTCGAGCGTGCACTATGGACTTTGGTTCAGCCTGGCAGGATCATTTGTCATTGATTGAGTTCGCGTACAACAACAGCTGTCATACTAGCATTGGGATGGCACCTTTTGAGGCGTTGTATGGGCGACGTTGTCGTACTCCACTCTTATGGGAAGAAGTGGGGGAGAGACAGGCTGAGGGACCGGAGTTAGTTCAGCGGACATCAGATGTTGTTGATTAGATCAAGAAACGGATTAAGATTGCATAGGATCGTCAGGCCAGCTATGCTAATACTAAGCGTAGGCCTCTGCAGTTTGATGTTGAGGAGAAAGTGTTTCTGAGAGTGTCACATTTCCGCATGATTCTCAGATTTGGACTTAAGGGCAAGTTGTCTCCCAGGTTTATCGGTCCGTTTGAGATCTTGGAGAGCATTGGCGATTTGGCTTATCGTCTGGCCTTGCCACCGTATCTGTCCAGTATTCACGACGTGTTCCACGTATCTCTGTTGCGACGGTATGTGGCAGATCCATCTCATATTCCGCAGCCGTCTGAAGTTCAGGTGGATTCGGGTTTGACCTATGTTGAGAGACCTATCCGTATCCTGGATCATAAGGATAAGGTCTTGCGGAATAAAATCATTCCTCTGGTTTTAGTTCAGTGGAAGCGCCGAGGCACTGAAGAAGCCACTTGGGAGCTCGAAAGCAGGATGCGTACAGAACATCCTGAGTTGTTTTGATTTCCTTTTCGAGTTGTATTCAGTTGTAAACTCTGTAAACGTTTGATTTAAATAAAGAATATTTCTGCATCTTGTTTTACATTCAGTACTTAAGATCTGATTTCGAGGACAAAATATCTTAAGTGGGGGAGAATGTAGTAGCCCGTACCCAGTTTTAGTGAGTAATTGCTAATTAATCCAATAAACATGATTAAGGGAATGTCAATTGGATTAACGGAGTCCGGGATTGGACCCAGAATGATCAAAAATGGTCTGGAGGGTCAGGCAGAACGGAAGCAACGTTTAGGGAACGGAAGCAACGTTCTGCAGCTGATGTCATCCGTGATGTCAAACAATATTACGTCATTGCTTACGCACTTGATGGGACATCTGAAGCAACGATGGGGATCTAAAGCAACGTTCGTCAGGCAAAACGGATGCAACGTTGAGGAACGAATGTTCCATTCGTGGTCTATAAATAGGGGTTCCGAGTCTCACATTTGAGCACATCATTCACCTCTTCTCTCTTGTTTCTTCAGCCTTCTAGCTTAGATCTAGGGCATTCTAGGCATCCCATTGGGAATCCGGAAGTGGCATAGCAATCCAGGTGTCGTAGCGAAGCTGTGGCCTAGTTTTGAGGAAATCGATAGCAAAGGGCTAACGACGGATGAAGGTATAGCTTTTGGTTCCTAAAAATATTTAGGAGTATGCAATAGCCTAGTAAGGCTTTTAGAGCACTATAATGATATTAGTATCGTTTGGTAGTGTAGTGCGGATTATAGGCATAGACCTAGAGCTGGTAGAGCGCGCCTAGTATTTGAGGTACGAAAGTACTGTTCGAAATATCCTGACTGAGTATGCATGTATTACGTGACTGCATGATTTATATGCCATGATTTTATGCTGCATACATTTGCATCTTGAGCTATCTCTTTTGAGATGTCTGTTAGTAGGGTTTACCATATCCTGTCAGTGGATTGACTTCCATCGATTTGGGTACCGCGTATCCACTGGTATTTCGGTATGTGAGCCACCTCCTGAAGCGACGGCACAGCATGCTACATACCAGGGCCCGGTCTGTCTTTGTTAGCTGATTCTTGACCTCCAGTCAGTAGACGGTACACTTGCATGCATGTATACTCATACTCTCGTGCTGAGCGTTTTATGCTCATGTATCGTACTCTGTGTTTCTGGACACCCTATTCCATGGGGTAGGTTTGCGATTGGATGTGGCGGGTAAATCCAAGAGGGGCTAGACAGTGGTTGGCCAGCTGGAGCTTCGTCTAGGTTTATTCTTTTTTATTGGGTTGATTCAGCTTTCGATTTGGTTGTATAACTATTTGGGTATTTGAAGATTCCTTTTCTTGTGATTGTTTATTGTTTATGGTTTCCACAGCTTAATTTTGGTTTACTATTTAATTATGTTAATTTCATGCCTAAGTTCTATTTAGTAGGTGATCTCGGTAAGGGTCACTACATTTACACATAGGTTTTAAGGTAAATAAAGGTTTAAAATAAATTATATAACATATACATATAACTTCTGTTCCAGGAGTATAATTATATCCGTGAGTTTTAACATTCAATGTTAAAACATCAAGAATATTTATATCTGATAAGGATAAAGAAAGATTGGGATAAACATCAAACTATGCTGGTCCGTGAGCTAGACTAGACTGAATAATTCCCATAAGAGACTATTTCCAATTTAAATTTCTACCATCTCTCAAAGCTGCTAGAAAGCTTTTTGTTAGTCCTTCTAAAGTTAGCGGTTTAAAAGAAATTTGCAATAAACCAATATGTAAAAATTTATGAGTTTTTTCAAAAGGTTTAATATATTTTTTGTTTAATAAAAAAATTACCATTTCATTTATATGAAGGGAAATAGATTCTTCAGTAGTCTTTACTACTTGTTTTAAACTTAATCGTTCAAAAGTTCCTAATTTATAAACCAATTTTTGTTCTACCTTAGGAATTGTCTATTTATTTAATAATTCTAATTTTTTTGGGATATCATATTCTTCAATCATACTATATAGTATCAGTATTTATTTTAGATATATTCATCTTTATGAAAATTTTGTACTAAATCAATCACTAACAATATAGTTATAATATTTTAATAATTATTATAAATAAGGATAATGACAAAAAAATATCCCTGTAGTTTCACACAGTTCCCATTTGTATCCCTGTTATATTATCATTCTCGAATATGTCCCTCATATGCAAAATTAATACCATAAATTGTCCTCAAACTCAAAAACATTCATAAAATTCCTATTATATCCCTAATTCATTAATTTATTTACTAAGCCATGAAAATGGTATCAGATCCTATGTATTTTTATTCAGACACACAAAATTTTTATTACTCTGTAACTTACTTTACAGAGGAGGAGATTTCCTCTCAAATTATGGATCCAAACATATGTTCGATATTTTGTATTTGCAAGAATTATTCTAATATTTTGGAATATTTTAAACAAGAAGATCTAACTAAAGTTAGATATCAAGAAGAGCTGAAAGCTAATTTGAATAATAAGTTAAATTATGAGTCATAAATTCTTAGTAATTTTTCCGGATTCATCTAAGATCTCGAGAGATCCTAGGAAAATTCAAAAGACAGTACAAAATTATGGCAATCAGTTATAATATGTACCAAAACAAATTGAAGGTATCCTTAAACGCCAAGAAGAAATTCTCAAAACATTAAAGGATACCAACAATAGGATCCAAAACCTAGAACAACAACCTAGTTGTATTCAAAGGATGACGGGACGATGGTTATCACCATTATTTGGTACAAAACCTCTGTTACATCAGAGAGAAAAATCCAAAGTTGTACAAAAACCTCTAACCGAAGAAGAAAAATTGATCAATCTTATCAAAACTGTCTCAGAAAGAAAACTGATGGCAACTATCGAAAGGATTCGGCTTGAGGATTTACAAGACCTTGCAGCATCATTTGCGAATCTCAAGGTTGTAGATCTAAAAATGAACACAACTGGGGGTGATCAGTCCATAGTAAGACCGATTATACAAAGTGAAGAAAGTGTGGGATCCCATGATACAAATATCGGAGAAAACCATATTGACTTCCGAACATGAGGAGATTCACACCCAACAGGGATGAGGTCAAGAAGAAATTTAATTCTCTTGCACCAAACACGCTATGAGAAAATTGTTTTGGAACCAATAAATCCTTACGGGGTTATGCTTAACCGCGATGTACTCGATTTCAAAAACAAAGAAGTTTTGATAGATGACTGGATGTCAGCTATGAGAATCGCAGTAGGTACACTTGATCTTAATAAAGAAGGATTCATTAAGTGATGCGATCATGGACAGCTCGCATGCGGATCATGTTGCGAAGAATGTTCGAGATCCATTAGAGCTGCCAAAAGGGCCGATTACAAGGCGTCGAGCTAAACAGTTCAAGGAAAATCTTCATAATTTGATGCTAAATTATCAAGAGGGTGTAGGAATTATTGGCAATCATTTTGGAGAATGTTTTATGGTTCTTGAAGTGCAAAACGACCTTGGGAAAGAAGATGTTTAAAGTGTGAGGCAGAAAGCTGCTCGCTCGAGCGCGAGTTCTTACCGCTCGAGCACGTCATAAAAAAATTCTGGAACAGAGACTTTCTCGCTCGAGTGCGCCCTAAAAAAAATTTTGGACAGAAGATTTCTCGCTCGAGGGCGAGCACATTTTCGAGAAAAAAGTACACAGTTTGGCGTGAAGTTTGTGTGAAAGATCAGAATATTATTTTTTGATATTTTTTACCTATTTTGAGTGATTTAAGTCTAATAAGAAACTTTCTAGTGATATTTTTTGATATCTTTTGCATTATTTTTTCTTTATCTTTTCTTAATTTGAGTTGTAATATAAATAGAACAAATACATTCAGTATTCAATAATTAAGAATTCATTATTTATTTTTATCAGTGTAAAATTCTCTCAAGAATTTTATTGAAGCTTTGGCTTTGTTCAAATCAAACTTATCAAAGTTTTTAACTTTGTGACGTTTGTCAATTGTTCTTCATTGAATATTGTCATATAAAAGTAATCTAAAGATCTCATTGAATACAATTGTTTCGTAATTTTTATTGTTAGTCGTTTATCGATTAAAGGTGAAAATTCACTTCTATCTTTTGTTTATTTTTTTCGAGATTATACTTGTCTTAAAAAGATCGAAAACATACATTGAGTCTTTTTTTTAATTGTTCTGAGGGCACAAATTTATATTATTTTTGTGTTTTTTTTCATTAATCAACCAGGTTCATATCATTAAACCTTTAAAAATTAGTCTTATTAGATCAGTAAATATCCCTTGGGAAATGACATCGGCAGAAACTAAATAATCGGTTCTTGTGGGAGATTTACTTAGTGAAATAGCATGGAATGGCCACCCTATTTAAAGCACAGTTTATAGGTGTGGATTATTTTAACAGTCAAGATACAGAGAAGAAGAAGAAGAAAAATACTCCAACTCTGTATAGTCTTGAACTACTTGACATCTGTTTTGTAGATGAATACATTATGTTATTCATTAAATACATATGTAATTCAAGAGTCTGATGCCTTCTCAGCTCAGTGGATCACTTGGACTCCGCTCATAGTCGTTCAAGAAGCAATGTTCTACTTCTACTGCAACTTCTACTTCTTTTGGATCTCGAGGATTCTTTTAGTTTGGGAAGAAGAAGAAAGAAAAGCGTTGTGATCATTGTGGCAGGAGACACCCGACGGAGGAATGTCGGAAAGCATCTGAAGCTTGTTTTATTTGCGGCAAGAAACAGAATCTACGTCGAGATTGTCCTCAATGAGCAGGAGGCATTAGTTCTGGTGCTGCTAGTGGATATCAGTCTTATGTCAGACTATATCAGCTGCCAGCACCTCCGGGGACTTCTACCCTGCTACCCCAGATTCAAGGGCAGGTGTTCGCGCTCAGTCAAGACCAGGAGAATGCTGAAAGCGACTGCATGCTAACATGTACTTTTTAATTACGTGGAATAACTGCGCTTGTCTTGATTGATACTAGTGTATCACATTCATTCATATCTAGTAATTTTATAATAAATATAAATTTCCCTATGAGTCCCTAGATAGTTTTATCTACTCCTATGGGTCAAGAGATGATAACTAAACATCTAGTGATTTGATGTTTGTTAGAATCTGAGGGCCATTTCTTGACTGCGAATCTGATGGTGTTAGCGATATCAGATTTTGATTGTATTTGAGAATTGATATGTTGACGTTATAACATGCTACTGTGGATTGTTGACAAAGGATGGTTTAATTTCATCCAGATGAGGGTGACAGTTGGTCTTTTTATGGTGAGGGAGTGCGACCCCCGATGCCACTTGTTTCGGCTTTGACGACCTATCGTGCCTTAGAGTTTGGCTAGGATGGCTATCTCATCAATGCAGTTGATACTACCAAGGGTAGTCATGGTATTGAGCATGGTCCATTTGTTAGCGAATTCCCTGATGTTTTTTCGGATGAGATTAATGGTTTTCCTCCGGTACGTGAGGTAGAATTTGGAATTGATTTATTGCCAGGAGCATCTTTGATATCCCGAGAACCGTATTGTTTGGCTCTGTAAGAGATGCAGGAGTTGAAACAGTAAATGCAGGATTTTCTGGACAAGGGATATATTTGCCCGAGTGTTTCTCCTTGGAGAGCACCCGTCCTGTTTGTGAAAAAAAAAAGATGGATCGATGCTGCTGTGTATTGATAATAGGCAGCTTAACCACGTAATAATAAAAAAAAAGTACCCATTGCCCCCACATTGATGACGTGTTTGATCAATTACAGGGTACTTTTGTATAATCGAAGATTTATATGAGATCGGGATACCACTAGTTGAGTGTTCGCGACTCAGATAGTTCTAAGTCTACTTTTCGTACCAGGTATGGACATTATTAATTCCTCATAATGCCATTCGGTCAGACAAATGCACCTGCAGTATTTATTGATCTGATGAATCATGTGTTTCGAGATTATCTGGATAAATTTGTGATTGCTTTCATTGATGATATCCTGGTATATTCACACGATAGGGATGGAAATTCACAACACCTGAGAATTGTTTTACAGACATTACGGGAAAAACAATTGTATGTTGAACATTCACAATACCTGAGAATTGTTTTACAGACGTTATGGGAAAAACAATTGTATGCTAAACAAAGCAATTGTTTTGAGTCGTATTTCTTGGTCATGTAATATCCAAAGAAATATTTTAAAGAGATTTGTAAATGTCTGACATCTGCACCTGTGCTTGCTTTACCATCGAGATCAGAAGGCTATACTATTTACACTAATGTTTCTGGCAGGGGCTAGGATTTGTATTGATGCAACATGAGCATGTAATAGCCTATTCTTCTTAACAATTGAAGATGCATGAGTTGAATTATCCAGTACATGATTTTAAGTTGGCTGCCATTGTTTTTGCCCTCAATATTTGGAAACATTACTTGTATGGTGATAAATTTGAGATATTCAATGATCATAAGAGTGTGAAGTATATATTCACTCAAGCTGAGTTGAATATGAGACAATGATGCTGGATGGATCTTCTGAAGGATTATGATTGTAAAATAAAATATCATCCAGGTTCTGCAAATCTCACTGCTGATGCCTTGAGTCGGCATGTTAGACTCTCTGCTCTTCAGACTAGTGATATCTCTAGCATGATTCACGAATTTTGTTCCTTGTGTTTTACTTTCAAGCACAAGAAAGAAGCGAATGCAATTTGTTTGTATCCCATTTTAGCTGAGCCAACATTTTACTCTCGGATTAGAGATTCTCAGATGGCTGATGCCAAGACACAGAGATTGACACGTTTAGACAATGTAGGGAATACATCCGGATTTCATTACCAATCAAATGGATTATTGTGCTTGTCTAATCGAGTGTTAGTACCTGTTGATGCTGCATTGCAAAATGATATCTTAGCACATAGTCACAGAATTCTACTAACAGTTCACCCTGGAATAATGCAGATGCATAAGGATTTGCGATCTAGGTTCTGGTGAAAGGGAATGAAGTAAAGTGTGTACATTTTTTCTCAATGCCTTGTTTGTGAGCAAATCAAGGCTGGGCAGCTTCCGACCAGGTGGTTTACTTCAGAGTCTATAGAATCCCAAATGGATGTGGGAACATGTAAGTATGGACTTTGTCCCCACTTGCCCATGACCTCTAGACAGTGTGATGCTATCTGGGTCGTTTTGGATTGATTGACTAAATCTACACACTTCGTTCCTTACAATCGTGAGTATTCATTTGATCGCGTGGAACACTTATACATCCAGGAGATTGTGAGATTCCATGGTGTTCCATTGAGAATTGTTAGTGACCGAGATCCGCGATTTACCTCGCATTTTTGGGATAGTTTCCAGCAAGCGTTAGGTACCACTCTTAGTATGAGAACAACATATCATCTTGAAATGGATAGACGGTCAGAGAGGACAATACGTACTCTCGAGGATATGCTGCAAGCTTCTGTAATGGATTTCAGATTGTCTTGGCATGATCATTTACCTCTGATCAAGTTTTCCTATAATAACAATTATCATCGAAGCATAGATATGGCTCCCTTTGAAGCATTGTATGGCCGTCATTTTCGTACACCTATTTCTGGGATGAGGTTATTGAACGACAGATGAAGGGACCAGAAATGGTGCAACAAGTTGCGACAAGGTGGAATTGATCAAGAGACAAATTAAAGCTGCCCTATACAAGCAAGCAAGTTACGCCAACACCCATCAAAGGCCATTGAAATTCGAGCCTGGAGAACATGTTTTTATCCGAGTATTACCTTCACGATAAGTGACGTGATTTCGCTTGAAAATCAAGTTGTCACCTCGGTATATTGTACCATTTGAGATACTGGAAAAGATAGGAGATGTGGCTTATTTCTTGGCTTTACCACCATATCTATCTGGTATACATGATGTCTTCCATGTATAATTGCATCGGCAATATATAGCTGACGAGTCGCATGTCATATATCCGACTGACGTACAACTTGAACCTGATCTTTCATACATGGAAAGACCACTCCAGATTCTTGATAGAAAAGACAAAGTCCTCAGGAATAAACGCATACCATTGGTTATGGTACAGTGGTAACGTTGAGGTCTTGAATAGGAAACTTGGGAAATTGAGAGTTGGATGCGGACAGAATATCCTGAGTTGTTTGCTATATATTCTGTTGATACATATGGAATATATAGTATCTTTTGATGAGTAAACATGAGTGTTTTTTTTTCCTGAATTGTTACCCAGACCTAAATTTCGAGGACGAAATATCTTAAGTTGGGGAGAATGTAGTAACACGTACCCTATTTTAACTTAATTACAAGTTAAATATGATTAAGGGTTACTAAGTATATGATCAAGGGATTAAATGGACTAAAATATGAATTCTGGGCTTCGGAACTACCGGGCATCTCGGAAGATCCGAACTATACACAGTTCGGAAGCAACAAAGACAACATGGTCAACTACGGAAGGAATGATTCTATTTGGATTATCTGAACTCATGATCTGAACGTCCAAACCCTGTCAACCAAGTTTTCCATGAATATTCATTAGTTGAACTGACACGTGGCACAGTTAAGACCATTCAAAGTTCTAGATCGGAGAATCCGATGATGTGTCAGGATGACAAAGCCTTATAATTGGACATGTGTACCGCATACAGAGTTCGAAACCACCAAAATTGAGATCAGAACGTCCGATCTCCGACGATTAGAAGCGTGTCTAGCATGTAGATATCGGAACTACCAAACCCCAGTTCGGAACTACCGATCTCCGTCTATAAATAGGGGTCCTCAGGCGACATTTGAATTACAAATTCAAAGTTTCCATTCTTTGATTCAGTCTATAATTGAGGGCCTGACGATATAATTTAGGTGCTTTGGTAATAGCATTGAATTGAGAGTATAAACTAGGTTTTCGGCATCAAAGGGATAACGACAAATGAAGGTATGATCCAAAACTATTTAAATTATAGGAGTATACATTAGCTTATTTAAGGCTTGTAGAACATGTATAGTTATACGATGAATACTTGACTGTAAGCTTGAAACCTAGACTCTATGTAGTAACCCGTATCCAGAATTAGCGATTAATGAGTATATTAATCGTGTAAACATGTTTAGATTAAGTAAAACATGATTAAGAAAATTCCAAATGGGTTAACGGAGTTCAGAAATGGATCCAGGACACTCGAAAATGGCTTAGAGGACCCCAAGACTCGAGTGGGATCGGAACCACCGATCCAGGATCGGAGCTTCCGATCTTGATAACATCGGAACCAAATCGGAACCACATTGGAAGCATGGAGATCGGAACTTCCGATCAGCAATCGGAGCGTCCGATCGACTGTCGGTGACAGGTGTGTGGTTGCATGTGGTTGAGATTGACACATGGCATAGGAACGTCCGATCGGAGGAACGGAGCTTCCGATCTGCACGTTCGGAGCTTCCGATCAGGGAACGGAACTTCCGATCGACGTCTATAAATATAGGGTCCGAGATCCTCATTTCTTGCCAATTCCGAATTCCTCTCCTTCGCCCTAGTAGCTCTATTTTGGGCTTTGGGTACTCTTATTTTAGAGTTGGAGTAGGAAATATACTTTAGTATAGTCAGACAGTGTCTGACATAGTAGCGGGGCAGTGCTCGTGTAGCGGAGCAGTGCTCGAGGCTGTGGAGCTGCAGCAGGGGTGTACCCCTAGTTGCAAGATAGTCGCCATCAGCGGGCTGACGACGGATGCAGGTATAGCTATGGTCTCCTTAAATTATTTAGGAGTATTGCAATAGCTTAGTTAAGGCTTTTCGAGCTTAAATAATGATGCATGGATATTTGCATTGTAGAGTTGATGATAGGCTTGGAACCTAAAGTGGGACTGCTAGGAACTGCCTGTAGTAAGGTACGCAAGTACAGACTGAGATTGCCAGCGGGTTTTGCATGCTTATATGTTGCATTTTGTATGTCATTTATTATGCAGCATGTGCATATCATATTGTGTCTGCCCATCTTGTGAGAGGAGCCACGTAGGGCTGCTCAGCCTTGTCTGGACGGTTGATGTCTAGCACTCAGTGACTGACGGGTCATGAGTGATTAGCATCTGGTGACAAAGTCCACGTCCTGTAGGAATGAGCAGTGTACGCAGGGTTTGCTCCCCGGGTTGTACCACTCATGTCCTAGGCGCCTTTACTGAGCAGTTATATACAGTCATCCCAGATATGGATACCCTATCATTTGCATGCATCATATTTGTATATTTTCCCAGTGCTTTCGTATTGAGCTTAGAGCTCACGTCCAGTCTTTTCTGTGTATCTGGACACCCCATTCGACGGGACAGGTGTAGGTGTAGGATTGAGCACCAGGAGCTTGGAGTAGCCAGTGACCAGTGAAGACAGCAGGATTAGCTGTAGGTTTTTCCATTAGGCTATTTATTCGATTTGGTTGTATAAATCGAATTTATTTAACCGGTTGTATTCTGCCGGTCTGTTTTTATTTAAGTCTTCCGCAGTGATTTATTTAATGCATGTTTAATTATGCTCTTAAACTCTGATTAGGTAGTAGATCCGGGTAGGGTCGCTACATTTATTGGTATCAGAGCATATGCATGCAAAAAACTTGGGATATAGTAATGAGACTTTGGGTTATCCTTATAGGATTGATGAGACCTTGGAAGAAGTGATGATGCAGCAATTAGTTTGCCCAGAGACTATCATCATCGGCAGGATTTTTGAAGATTTGGCTTATAGGATTCCAGCAAGTGTGGACAGGAGTGATGAATCGTGTCCGAATTTTCAAGACTTATACTCATGTGGATCCTAGTTTCGGATCGAGTACCGGATGTCAGAGGCAGTGGCATAACATTGGATGGGACGCACTTGATGCTTGCATCTGTATCGTCCATACCATGATGACACTACTCTGAAGATTCTCCAGTCATAGTTGGAGAGATTGTCAGATAGACCTTCACCAGAGAATGCTTCGAGTGCCTAAAGCATGACAGGTTTTGAGAGTGAGGTCTTTAACCTAATGCAGAACATGGTTTTGCCGGTATGCTTGTATCGATGCTTTCGGTAGGCACACGGGAAACTTCATGTTCAAAAGCATGATATGAATACAAGAAGAAGGCTGATGGTAGATCGTGTGCAGGAGGGGTCGACTGACATGCACTGACGCAGAGCATAGCTGATTAGCTATCACGAGCCATTTCTCCAGAGTTCTTCGTAGGAGGACATGTAGAGAGACTTGGTCGGGAGTATGCTTGTATCGATGCGTGTGTCAATTAGAAGGTTTATGCTCAAGAAACGAAGACTAATACGATGATTTAAATATTGTATTGATATAATTGTAAACAGTATTTCAGTTGTAATGAATCATCATACTTTGATTGTATCATTTCAAGATTGTTTGTACATTTCATTGTATTTTGAATACTGTATGTATTACATGGGTTTGTAATAAAGAGAATTGTACATAACTTGAAATAAGTGATACTTGTTTTATTTATCCAGCAATTCGTGGATGATTGCATGATTGTGCAAAAGTTTGGCATTGTTTTAGTTGATTAGTGTTCAACTATAGTAGCTCATGGGATTTGAGAGGGCCGACTGTAACTGTTTGACTTGTGGTTGGTCTAGGCGTTTTCCTAAGATTGACCTAGTTAGTCAGTGGACTATGTTAGTGCCAGCAATGAGTGGACTCATCTAGAGGCATTAAGGGTATTGTTCGGTTTAGAACATTTGGGCTTTGTTCTAGGTTGTTTCCTTGAGAACAGTAGGCTGTCTAACCTTTGGTAGGTATAGACTTGTGATGATGGGTTTTCATCGGGATACCAGGTCCAGTATATACCGAGAGTTGTGGACTATGACCATGACCAGACGTGATGGGGCGCGACCCTATGCCAGTGTTACTCTGGGAGCCTTGGTGCTTCAGGATTGGCGGTGGGAAGGCTACTCAGTCTAGGGATTTGGTGAAAGTCACGACAAGGTATGACCGTGGATTAGATATCAGCTTTGATATCAATGGTTCGATATCGTCTGGTGTGCCAGAGATATAGTTTGAGTATTTTGCTGTAAGAACCAGTCATGGAAGGATTTTCTTGACAAGTATGTACTCTGAACAGATAGGTTTTAATCTTTGGGTTACTGCTAGATGCGTGGATCTAGTAGGTGGACGGATTTCTACCAGTGATGACTAGGGATTGTCATCAGAGTTGTGATTAGAATTTCCTTGTAATAGGAGTCATCCGAGATACTGGATGGGATACTGATTCAAGACTTAGACTCAAATAGGAGAATTAATTCATGATGATGGACTTCATCTGTGATGGTTTATACCGTATGCTAAGGATTGTATAAACATTAATTGAGATGTGAGGGAAGCATGTCCTATACCCGTGAAACCTTGGTGATTGTCCAGGTGGGTTATCGTGGTAAGCTACCTCAGTCTTAATTTGTTGCACAATCCTAGCGTGGGATATAATCAGGAGCATGTCCGGGAATGTTGGGAATCTTTGGAATTCCTTAGGTATAACTTTGGACTTGACGAATCGCGATGTTCATCCTGAATGAACGAGGTAAGGATAGTGAGTCCAGTGGTTGCGCTAAGTACTGTCTGATATTTTCAGAGATTGAGCGTAGGATTTTCCATGGGATGGAATGGTCTTAGTTTATCATGATGTTTGCCTTGGGTGAACAAGACAACGATTAGTAGTGCTAAGGTGGCACGGGATCTGTGCTAGTGACTACTAGTGATTATTGGGTAACTCTGTCAGAGTTAGGATGATTAAGTTTAGAATAAGAAGCAGCGGTTAGTAGTGCTGAAAAGGCGCAGGACTTGTGCCAAGTAGACTACTTATGTACTGAGATCTAACACTGTTTGGAAATGATTCTTTGTGACAGCTAAGTCATAGTTATTGACCGAGCCATGCAGGTTGAATGATCAATGGTCGTCTGACGAGATGTGTGCGAGCTTAAGTAGATCGACAAATTCGATTGGTTGAGCCAATCAGGGTTGATCAGGATTTAGCAATGAAGAAATACTTGGGATAGTATTTTGTCAAGTAATGCTTATGGAATGAGTACTAAATATCATCTCAGGGAAATCGGAGATTTGAGTTATTTAATCTCAATGATCGTCAGAGATGAATCTTCTGGGATCGTTGAAATCGGGAACGATTGCAAGTGGACTTGTATGACCAAGTTAGGTGCTAACTTGACAGTGGATACAAGCAAGTGAGTTGGTAGTTTCCAGTATAGTGAATTCTTGTTAAGAAAGAAGCTGATATTGATTCAATCCATTGTTTAGTGATAGCAATAAGTAAGGAAAAGATCATGTTGTTGTTTCATGTGAGAAGTTTTCCATTGAACAACAATAGTGAAGATTGTTGACCGGACATTTCGGTTAAGTGAAGGCATCTATGTGTACCGTTGTGGTTGGATCCGACGAGTAGTTGGGAATGCTAATGGACATTAGCAAGGAGACATCAGTTGTCTGATCTGTGTGACATTAGCTAGGATCTGATCATCGAGATCCAGTAGGTTGTGTCACTAATATTCCAGCGAGTGATGTGCGATATGTGACTGAGATAGTCAAGGATCGACTCAATAGCCAACGAGGTTTGCCTTTGGGGTCGAAGATTTCGCAAGATCGTGACGGATCGAAATTGTTCTTTCGAGTTAGTGAGTCACATCTATACAGACTGTTGGTCAAAGAATATTGCGTTGTAGCAATAAACGACAATCAGAGACGCATTGTGTGGCAAGTTACTTCGAACACAAGTATTTCCCAGGATTGACTAGGGAATCAACAACTTAGATCGTTCAGTGCTGAGACTGATGCGTTCGACAAGGGAACGACTTGAATATTGAGAATCCGTTGGGATTTAGTTCCAGGATTAGTATGTTCAACCTTGGGAGGTTGGTATGAGCTGATGGTATTATCAGAGACTCTGAGTTGAGTTATACCAGGTGCAATGACTGTCGAGTTTCGAGATGGAATAGGAAGCGTTTCCATATGTCTGTGCACTGTGGAATGTCCCAGTCGAGCATATTGGTGGGAGCTTGCCTTAGTCTTGATGAGCGCACAGTGGTTGCGAGTATGTATGACTATCAAGAGGATGTTTATCGACCAAATTCATGAGGTGAATAACCTATGATCGAGATGGTGTAGATCATCAGAGGCGTGATGACTTCCATTGCAATGTATGCGTGATTTTGCTGGACAATGGCTAGGAGATGACGTAGCATCATAAATTGCAAGTGATGATAGTTATCATCAGGGCACAATGTTGATATTATACTAAGAAACGTGGACAGAAGAATGTACTAGACATGATGGTTTAAGTTCCCAGTATTCCTTGGGAAACCGGTTGTGCTTCAGAGAGAGTGGCGAGGGTAACCAGTCTAGGGAACATTGTGAGCAGTTACGTTGAAGTATAGACTGGAGTCAACTGGATTATCTTGAAGCAAGATTCTTGTTAGAATGTGTCAGCACAGTGTTGGGGATTAGTGTTTTCCTAACTAGAGGTGTTGAGCACCGGGAACCTTTGGAACCATTAAATGGTTAGATTCGATAAGTAATTCGACGAATGCAGTAAAACAAGTCAGGTTATGACTTGGTCTTCCTCAGTATAAGATTTCCTTTGAGACGATGATATTGATCAAACGGGTGTTTGTATCCTTCGTGGTCAGGAAGATCGTGGTCCGAGTGAAAGGTGTAACAGTGTTACGATATGCTAGCGTTAAGGAAGTTCGATTGTCGACCAGTAGCGCAGAAATTTTCAGCTAGGAAAATGTTAATGCGGTTCAGCATTAATGAAGCTTGCAGAGAATTCGACGGGAGTCTGAGTGTGTCAGAAGCTATTTCGACCAGACTCTCGAGCAAGGATTTCTTGTACGTTCTCGAGGTTTTACCCTAGATTTCGAGGATGAAATCTTTTAAGGGGGGAGAATGTAGTAACCCGTATCCAGAATTAGCGATTAATGAGTATATTAATCATGTAAACATGTTTATATTAAGTAAAACATGATTAAGGAAATTCCAAATGGGTTAACGGAGTTCAAAAATGGATCCAGGACACTCTAAAATGGCTTAGAGGACCCCAAGACTCGAGTGGGATCGGAACCACCGATCCAGGATCGGAGCTTCCGATCTTGATAACATCGGAACCAAATCGGAACCACATCGGAAGCATGGAGATCGGAACTTCCGATCAGCAATCGGAGCGTCCGATCGACTGTCGGTGACAGGTGTGTGGTTGCATGTGGTTGAGATTGACACATGGCATCGGAACGTCCGATCAGAGGAACGGAGCTTCCGATCTGCAAGTTTGGAGCTTCCGATCAGGGAACGGAACTTCCGATCGACGTCTATAAATATAGGGTCCGAGATCCTCATTTCTTGCCAATTCCGAATTCCTCTCCTTCGCCCTAGTAGCTTTATTTTGGGCTTTGGGTACTCTTATTTTAGAGTTGGAGTAGGAAATATACTTTAGTATAGTCAGACAGTGTCTGACATAGTAGCGGGGTAGTGCTCGTGTAGCGGAGCAGTGCTCGAGGCTGTGGAGCTGCAGCAGGGGTGTACCCCTAGTTGCGAGATAGTCGCCATCAGCGGGCTGACGACGGACGCAGGTATAGCTATGGTCTCCTTAAATTATTTAGGAGTATGCAATAGCTTAGTTAAGGCTTTTCGAGCTTAAATAATGATGCATGGATATTTGCATTATAGAGTTGATGATAGGCTTGGAACTTAGAGTGGGACTGCTAGGAACTGCCTGTAGTAAGGTACGCAAGTACAGACTGAGATTGCCAGCGGGTTTTGCATGATTATATGTTGCATTTTGTATGTCATTTATTATGCAGCATGTGCATATCATATTGTGCCTGTCCATCTTGTGAGAGGAGCCACGTAGGGCTGCTCAGCCTTGTCTGGACGGTTGATGTCTAGCACTCAGTGACTGACGGGTCATGAGTGATTAGCATCTGGTGACACAGTCCACGTCATGTAGGAATGAGCAGTGTACGCAGGGTTTGCTCCTCGGGTTGTACCACTCATGTCCTAGGCGCCTTTACTGAGCAGTTATATACAGTCATCCCAGATATGGATACCCTATCATTTGCATGCATCATATTTATATGTTTTCCCCAGTGCTTTCGTATTGAGCTTAGAGCTCACGTCCAGTCTTTTCTGTGTATCTGGACACCCCATTCGACGGGTTAGGTGTAGGTGCAGGATTGAGCACCAGGAGCTTGGAGTAGCCAGTGACCAGTGAAGACAGCAGGATTAGCTGTAGGTTTTGCCATTAGGCTATTTATTCGATTTGGTTGTATAAATCGAATTTATTTAATCGGTTGTATTCTGCCGGTCTATTTTTATTTAAGTCTTCCGCAGCGATTTATTTAATGCATGTTTAATTATGCTCTTAAACTCTGATTAGGTAGTAGATCCGGGTAGGGTCGCTACACTCTACTACGCTTCATCTACTGTTAGAGGTACGTAAGTACTGACTGAGATTGCCAGCTGAGTATGCATGCTTATTTGTTTCATTTTATGTGCCATGATATATGTTTTACTATTTTAAATACATCACACATGTGCACATACATGTTGATCCGTATCTCCTTCAAGATATCCATTCTCGTAGGGTCACTTAGCCCTACACTTGTTTATCCTATCTGACACCGGAGTACCTCACTCAGCGGAGACTGATACTATGGTGATTTGGATGAGTGTGTGAACACCCTAGTGGTCGGAGTCAAAGATGGTGCTACATACTCATTAGCGCCTAGTCTGAGCAGGACTTGGTAGTTGATCAGTCACCTCAGTCCTATCATGTTGCATTTATCATATTAAGTTTTGTATACTCATATTTACGTATTGGAAGTTATTCTCTCACGTCCTTGGTATTGTCATGGACACCCCATTGCACGGGACATGTTTGAGGCTGGATGGAGCTGGTGGATCAAAGCATGGTTAGTTGCAGGTTCTAAAGAGGCCAGGAGTCACATGCCACAGTCGGTTTCATTTGTATATATTTGGGGATAAAAACACTTGGGTTTTTAATGACGGTTGTATTCCGCCGGTATTTCTTGAAAATATTTGGTTTTCAAGTTTTTGAAATAAACTCTGTTAAGTTTGAATAATCACTGTTATTTTATTTTAAGATAATTACATGTTTAAGACTTCTTGTTAGTAGGTGATCCGAGCAGGTCACTACAGTCTATAATCTAGCAGATCGAGACTTTAGTCGAACCTTGACACTACGTCAAAATTTCAAGGAAAAAAGGTTGAGGAAAGAAGGAAATAGGCCATACTCTATTACCTACCAAGTATCATATGCTTTATCTGATATACATCATTCATAATTGTTTAATAGAAATGAGTTTATTGAAATATCAGAAATATTTGGAAAATATGCTCAAGCAATATATCCAGACATAATCGAGTCTCCAATAATACAGGAAACTGATATACAAATCCAAGACAAATCGATTTTGCAAAGAAATCAAATTCTTAGATTAGAACCCAAGAGAATATCTTTTCATGTAGATAGAATCACCAGTTACAGGTGGGAAAAAACACTTATGCAAGAAATCTAATCGGTACCAAAATGCTTCTCAACCATTGGAAAGCTTAGATGTCTGGAGGGATGGAAAGAAGTCGAAATAGTGTTTGATATTACAAGTCAGAGGAATCAATTCCCTTGTAATACTATATACTATTTGGAACAACCAGTAATAGTAGCATACCAAGGAGTAATAAACATTGAAAACTTGCAGATTTACAAGAGTGTTCCAGGAATAGAACCATATCAAATGGTTTTAGGTCTAGAGTTTCTTGAGGAACATTGTGAGACCTCGGTTCTAAACATCTAATCTCAGATTAAACAATAATTAAGCATACAAGAGCCAAGATTAAAAGCAATAAAAGAAAGAAGAATTTTTTTTAAAGAACATGCCCGGACCCCGTGCTTACATCCGTTCACGGGACCGTGCATTTCACTAAAGCACACACGGACCCCGCACCACCTCCGTGTCCGGGTCCGTGCTTAAACATTGCACTAAAAACCTGAGTTTTTGTCCGACCACATGGATCCTCACCTGGAGGTGGCATGGGGTCCGTGCACTCAACAAAAAAACATACTCCAAGCTTGCGAGGGGACACGGACCCTTACACGGACGTGGCACGGGGTCCGTGCCCTGCTGCACCAGAAAAAGATAAGTTCAGCAGAACAAAAATCCATGCTAACACAATCTAATTCTTCCATTCCACAATGCTAAAAACTCAATACAACATGCATAAAAAGTACAAGGTAGGTCTAGTGTTGTACATTATTCAAACTAGTAGAACATGTTTCGGTTCTAGATTACAATCCGAATACAAAACAAGTTCGAATTACAATTCGACTTCTAAAAACACTGAGTCCTCACTTCTACTCAACTCAACCCCTAGCATGCTGCCTCTGACTTGGTCCTGCCCTACCTGTCGCCAAGTACACATACAAAACAAAGCAACAACCGGATAACTCCGGTGAGAATGATATTCCCAGTAAAAGCAACATAACAAGCAATACAATAATATATCGACAACATGCTTTCAAGACAACATAATCAAGTTAAGACGAATGAAATGCATGTTTTTAAAATCGGTATGTCAACTCTGATAAACAAGGGATTGCTGCTATGCTTTTGGGATCCCGAGGATGAGATCATGTAACGACTCACCGACTTTCCCAATCGAGGTGGTGCCACGTATCTCATATCCCTAGACTTTGGTACGACTATAAGGAGTATCCTGACGCTAGGTGAACTTCTACAACCCAGGCCACTCGCAGTATAAACCCCAAAACGTCTAAACAAAATGGGCCGTTCTGCCCATTGAAATCAAAGGTTTGGCTCAAGATGAATGAATAAGAAAAACATAAAGCATTTAAGCCATATAACAAAAGCTCAAACAACAAAATACCAGTCCCACATTCTAGAACATGTATTGATGCAAGTATGTGATTTTAAGGGAAACTCAAGAACCAACTGTATCGAGTGTGCTATCCCGCTAAAATGATGTCTGCTTGCACCTTACGACTTGAATAGCTCCAACTCTGGATAAGATACAAAAGAGGCTATATCAAAATCTATACAACCTAAAACAACAAGGATCAAGGTAAACTCTTTACCTCTCTTCATCCAACTCTTCGACGATCGACTTCTGCTAACTCTGGGCCCGGAAAACTTCAAATGAATCTTTACAGAGGCAAAAGATGATCAACAATGACGAACAAACTCAATAGCCAAAGTTCATCAACTCAAACGGTTCAAAAATCCCAAATTCAAACCGGCGGCATAACAACTATAAACTGATCAAACCGGAAACGCAGACAGCAGTACAACATTGAAAAAAACTCAAAGAAATGCTAAAACAACAATAACAATCCGATTCCAACTAATCACAAAAGCCTAATTTTTGAAATATGCTTCCAAAGATCATAACAAATCCGAACGACGCTCTATTTCAAAACCAACTGAGAATAATCGATAAGAACTATCTCAAGAACGAAATAACCGAAACTCAATCAATTCTAACAACATCCAAAAAATAAAATACATTTGATCGAAGAAATACTTACGATAGAACAAAGCTCTCGCGGTCGTGATCGCTATTCTGCCTTCAGAAATAAATTCTAACGGATGGATCGACCGGAAACTGAAATCACAAAGCTTGAAAGAACTTGGAGGCGTCTTCAATGGTGGAAACGAGATTGGGGAAGAGAAGGAGAGTGAAGTCAACCAAGCTAGGATAATTTATAAAATCCCAATTTTGCATTTTAGTCCCTGAAAATCCGAAAATTGCAAAATAGACCCTGATCAAAATCAAGTCGGCTCTTGAACTCTGTAATCTCCGATTATCTCAAATAAACTCAATTAAGATTAATTTGGGGTGTTACAATTCCCCCCCTCTAAGAAGAGATTTCATCCTCGAAATCAATAAGAATCAATCACATAAGATAGAATAAAGAACTAAAGACAGAAAGAAGAACTCACGTCATCCAAATAACTCTAGAAATCGCTGTCTCATGTCAGATTATGTCTCCCAAGTTGCTTCCTTGACTCCATGATGGCTCCACTGAACTTTCACCAAAGGAATCGACTTGGTTCTGAGCTGCTTCTCCTTTCTGTCAAGGATCTGAATCGGACGCTCAAAGTAGCTCAGACTCTCGTCAAGCTCGGTTTTGTCAGGCTGAAGAATATGAGAAGGATCTGGATGATACTTCCGCAACATAAAGACGTGAAAAACGTCGTGAATACGAGATAAAGATGGAGGAAGTGCAAGCCTGTAGGCAAGATTGCCTAAATTCTCGAGAATCTCATACGGTTCGATGAATCTTGGAGATAACTTCCCTCTCTTTCCGAATCTGACATTGCCTCTAAAAGGAGAAATCTTCAAGAATACTCGGTCTCCCTGATCGAATTCAGAGGTCTGCGTATGATATTTGCATACTTCGCCTGTCTATCTCGAGCTGACTTCATTCTCGACTGAATGATCTTTACTTTCTCTGCCATATCTCGAAGCATATCCGGTCCCAAATTAGGTGACTCGGACACATCGTCCCAAAACAAAGGAGATCGGCACGTCTTACCGTAAAAAGCCTCAAAAGGCGTCATACCGATACTCGCTTGATAACTATTGTTGTAAGAAAACTCGACAAGAGGCAAAGAATCCTACCAACTAGTGCCAAAGTCTAGCACTACTGCTCGAAGCATATCCTCTAACGTCTTGATAGTCCGCTCTGACTGTCAGTTGGTCTGAGGATGATAAGCTGTACTCAGATGTAATTGAGTACCAAGTGCCTCTTGAAGGCTGTGCCAAAAGTGCAAAGTGAATCTAGGGTCTCGTTCTGAAACGATCGACTTCGGAACCCCATGTGTGAGACCTCGGTTCTAATCCTCTAATCTTAATATAATGTAAACCATCATCAACAAGTTCAAAAGTCGGCAAGACAAAAATATATATATATATTTTTTTGAAACAGGGCTGCGCTCGATCGCATGAACTCGTGCGATTGAGCGCACCACTCATGCCTCAAGTACTGCCGGAGAAACTCAAGCCATGCGCTCGATCCTATGAACTCTTGGGATCGAGCGCATCAATTCATGCAAAGTCTATGCCTCAACATTCTGAAGGGTCGCGCTCGATCGTGTGAACTTGCGCGATCGAGCGCGCCCTCTGCCCAAAAAATTCAGAAATAGAACATGCTATAATCAACCTTCAACAACATTTCAAATTAGAAATTACAACATACAAACATCAATATTTGATAACCAAATTCGAATTATTTAATACAAAAATACAACGAAGTTCAATATCTAAACATGCTCCAACATAACTAGGTAGACATGCTGACACGACTTCTAAACCGAGTCCCACGACTAACACTCCCTCTTGTTGCTAATCGGGTCTTCGCTGACTTGATCCTGCCCCACCTGTTTCCAAGTACACATACAAAACAAAGTGTAACGCCCTGTTTTTATCTTAAATGAGTTTATTTGAGTTAATTAGAGTTTCTAGAGTTCAAGAGCCGACTTGTTTTGGATCAGGGTCCATTTTGCAAATTTTGGAAATTTCAGGGACTAAAACGCAAATAATGGATTTATTATATTATCTACTCTAGTTGACTAAGTCTCATAACTCCTTCTCCTCCTCCAAGCCGTCTCCTTCACCATTGTTGTGCCCCAAGCTTTCTTCAAGCTTCCAGATTTCAGTTTGAGCTAGATCCGGCCGTTGGAATTTATTTCTGAAGGCAGATTAGCGATCACTGCAGCGAGAGATCCGTTATATAGTAAGTTTTTCTACAATCAGATACGTTCTATTTTTTGGATGTTGTTAGAATCGTTCGAGATTTGATTATGTTGTTCTTGGCAGAGTTCTGATCATTTATTATCTGTCGGTTTTGAAATAGAGCGACGTTCAGAAATGTTATGATTTTTAGAAGCCATTTTTGAAAATCTAGATTTTGAGATGTGTTGGAATTGCTTTGTTATTGTTGTATTAGCATTGATTTGAGCTGTTATCGATATTGTATTGCTGTCTGCATTTCCGGTTTGTTCAGTTATAGTCGTTTTATCGCCGGTTTGAGTTTTTGGGATTTTGAACCGTTTTTGAGTTATAGAACTTTGGCATTGAGTTTTGATCGTCGTTATTGATCTTCCTTGCCTTTGTACAGATTCGTTTGGAGTTTGTCGATCCCTGTGTTGGCAGCAATTTATCGTCAAGAGTTGGACGAAAACCGGTAAAGAGATTACCTTGAGCCGTCGTTGTTGTTAGGTTGTATAGTTTCTGATATAACCTTTTGTTGTAGCTTATCCAGAGTCGGAGCTACTTGCCTTGAAAGGTAAAAGCAGTCATCGTTAGCGGGATAGCATACTCGAGACAGTTGGTTCTCGAGTTTCCCTTAAAATCACATACTTGCATCAATATTTATTCTAGCATGTGGAACTCGTATTTTGTTGATTGATTGAGATTTTATTATGTGGCTTATGTTTATGTTCTTATGCATTCATCTTGAGCAAACTTTGATTTCAGCAAGCAGAACAGCCCTTTTTGTTTAGACGTTTTGGGGGCTATACTGTGAGTGTCCTGGGTGTAGAAGTTCACCTAGAGTCAGCATACTCCTTATAGTCGCACCAAAGTCTAGGGGAGTGGGATACGTGGAACCACCTCGATTGGGAGAGTCGGTGAGTCGTTACGTGATCTCATCCTCGGGATCCCAAAAGCACAGCAACAATCCCTTGTTTATCAGAATTGAAATCCCGTTTTAAAGACATGCATTCGTTACGTTGATGTTGATTAGGTTGTTATCTTGAAAGCATGTTTGTTGTTGTATTACTTGTTATGTTGATTTTATTGGGAATATCTTTCTGACCGTAGTTATCCGGCTGTTGCTTTGTTTTGTATGTGTACTTGGCAATAGGTGGGGCAGGATCAAGTCAAGGAAGGCCTGCTTAGGTTCAAGAGGGAGAGTTAGTAGTGGGACTCGGTTTAGAACTCGAATCAGCATGTTTACCTAGTTTATGTTTTGAGTCATGTTAGAACTCGAATTTCTTACGTTTTGTAGTCTGATTTTTAATAACTAGAACCGATGCATGTTCTATCTTTATGAGTAGTTGATCAACTCTAGAACTTCATGTATTAGTTGAAGGAATTGTAATTGTAATGCTTGATTGTATTTTGAATGTATTGGACTTAAGTTTCTAGCAAGTTTTCTGTTGTTTTTGCTTCAGAACTATCACCGCTCGATCGGTGAGATTTAACCGATCGAGCGAAGGTCTTTTTGCTGAGTTTCTGTTTTACAGTTTTGGTGGCCGCTCGACCGGTTAGATCTTACCGATCGAGCGGAGCTGGTTTTACCCGGGCAGAAAGTGAGCACCTTTTGGCTCGCTCGATCGGTTGATTCTTACCGATCGAGCGAGGAACTATTCATTCAAAAAAAAATTATTTGCTTTTAATCTTAGATCTTGTATACCTAATTGTTGTTTAATCCCGAGATTAGTTGTTAGAACCGAGGTCTCACACAAAGCAACAGCCAGATAACTCTAGTGAGAAAGATATTCCCAGTAAAAGCAACATAACAAGTAATACAACAACAAACATGCTTTCAAGGCAACGACGTAATCAATAGCAACGTAATGAAATGCATGTCTTTAAATCGGGATATCAATACTGATAAACAAGGGATTGCTGATGTGCTTTTGGGATCTCGAGGATGAGACCACGTAACGACTCACCGACTCTCCCAATCGAGGTGGTGCCACGTATCCCACTCCCCTAGACTTTGGTGCAACTATAAGGAGTATGCTGACTCTAGGTGAAACTCTACACCCAGGCCACTCACAGTATAGCCCCCAAAACGTCTAAAAAAAAGGGTTGTTTTGCCCGCTGAAATCAAAGGTTTGGCTCAATATGAATGCATAAGAAAACATAAGTATTTAAGCCATATAACAAAACTCAATCAACAACAAAATACAAGTTCCACATGCTAGAACAAGTATTGATGCAAGTATGTAGTTTTAAGAGAAACTCGAGAACCAACTGTCCCGAGTATGCTATCCCGCTAACGATGACTGCTTTTACCTTTCAATGCAAGTAGTTCCAACTCTGGATAAGCTACAATAAAAAGGTTATATCAGAACTATACAACCTAACAACAACAACGGCTCAAGGTAATCTCTTTACCGTTCTTTGTCCAATTCTTCGACGATTCAATGATGCTAACATAGGGCTCGACAAACTCCAAAAGAATCTGTACGGAGGCAAAGAAGATCAACAACGACGATCAACTCATAAGCCAAAGTTCAACAACATAAATGGTTCAAAATCTCTAAAACTAAACCCGGCGGCATAACGGCTATAAACTGAACAAACCGGAAACGCAGACTGCAGTACAATATCGATATCAACTCATATCAATGCTAAGACAACAATAACAAAGCCATTCCAACACATCTCAAAATCTCATTTTCGAAAATAGGCTTCCAAAAATCATAACAAATCCGAACGTCGCTCTATTTCAAAACCGACAGAGAATAAACAATCAGAACTCTGCCAAGAACAACATACTCGAAACTCAATCGATTCTAACAATATTAGAAAAATAAAATGTGTCTAATCATAGAAAAACTTACGATATAACGAAGTTCTCGCTGCAGTGATCGCTAATCTGCCTTTAGAAATAATTTCCAACGGACGGATCGAGCTCGAACTGGATTCTGAAAGCTTGAAAAGGTTTTGGGGCGCCTCTAATGGTGGAACACGGTTGGAAGGGATGAAAAGGGTGAAGAAATGACTAAGTCAATCATTTCCAAGTGTAGATAATATATTAAATCCAATATTTGCATTTTAGTCCCTGAAATTTCCAAAATTTGCAAAATAGACCCTGATCAAAATCGAGTCGGCTCTTGAACTCTGTAATCTCCGATTAACTCAAATAAGCTCATTTAAGATAAAATCGGGGCGTTACAATTCTCCCCCTCTAAGAAGAGATTTTGTCCTCGAAATCAATAAGAATCACAACTCATAAGATAGGATATGGAACTAAAGACAGTAAGAAGAACTCACGTTATCCGAATAACTCAGGAAAATTCTGTCTCATGTCGGATTCTGTCTCCCAAGTCGCTTCCTCAACCCCGTGACGGCTCCATTGAACTTTCACCAACGGAATCAACTTGGTTCTGAGTTGCTTCTCGTTCCGATCAAGGATCTGAATCGGTCGCTCAAAGTAGCTCAGAGTATCGTCTAACTCGGCTTTGTCAGGCTGCAGGATATGAGAAGGATCTGGATGATACTTTTGCAGCATAGAGACGTGAAAAACGTCGTGAATACCAGATAAAGACGGAGGAAGTGCAAGTCTGTAGGCAAGATCGCCTAACTTCTCTAGAATCTCGTACGGCCCGATGAATCTCGGAGATAACTTCCCTCTCTTACCAAATCTGACAGTACCTCTGAAAGGAGAAATCTTAAGGAAAACTCGGTCTCCCTACTTGAAACTCAGAGGTCTACGTCTAACATTTGCATATTTTGCCTGTCTATCCTAAGCTGACTTCATTCTCAACTGAATGATCTTAACTTGTTCTGACATATCTATAAGCATATTAGGTCCCAAATCAGGTGACTCAGACAAATCATCCCAAAACAACGGAGATCGGCACTTCTTTCCGTACAATGCCTCAAAAGGCGCCATACCGATACTCTTTTGAAAGCTGTTGTTGTAAGAAAACTCGACATGAGGCAAAGAATCTTGCCAACTAGTGCCAAAGTCTAGCACTACTTCTTGAAGCATATCTTCTAACGTCTGGATAGTACGCTCTGACTGTCCATCGGTCTGAGGATAATAAGCTGTACTCAGGTTCAAACGAGTACCAAGTGCCTCCTGCACACTGTGCCAAAAGTGCGAAGTGAATCTAGGGTCTCGGTCTGAAACGATTGACTTCGGCACACCATGCAGTTTCACAACATTGCTAACATACAACTCAGCCATCTGATCGTGATGATACGTCATCCTGTACGGAATAAAACAAGAAGACTTCATCAATCGGTCGATCACTACCCAAATAGCATCGTATCCTCGAACAGATCGCGGTAGCTTCATGACGAAATCCATAGAAATGTGATCTCATTTCAATTCAGGAACAGATAAACTGTGCAACAGACCATCCGGTCGCTTCCTCTCTGCTTTCACTTGCAGACAGTTCAAACATCGAGATACAAACCTCGCAACGTTGCTCTTCATTCTCTTCTACCAGAACTGGTTCTTTAGATCGTTATACATCTTATGACCTCCAGGATGAACACCGAACCGACTGAAATGAGCCTCTCGGAGAATACGATGTCTCAACTCCGAAATATCAGGCACAACAATACGGTTATTCACAAACAAAACGTCATCTCTAACCTGGAATTCAGACTGATGCCCAGATCTGGCTTTCTCTACTGAAACCTGAATGCTCGGATCAGATTTCTGTGCTTCTTTGATCAATACAAATAGCTCTGGCTCGGCTTGCATAGCGCATACTCAGATAGTCTTCCTATCTGATTCAAACTCCAGTCCAGAAGTGCAACAATCATTGATCAACTGAGAAACACCGATAGTAGAAAGAGATAAAGAACAAAGCTTTCGGCTTAAGGCATCTGCAACTGCATTCGACTTTCCTGGATAATACTTGATTTCACAGTCGAAATCCTTCAACTGATCTAGACATCTTCTCTGTCTCATATACAGCTCTGCCTGTGAAAACAAGTACTTAAGACTCTTATGATCAGAAAAGATCTCGAAAGACTCACCATACAGATAGTGACGCCAGATCTTCAAAGTAAATATGATCGCAGCTAGTTCAAGATCATGAACCGGATAACGAGTCTCATGAGGTTTCAGCTGCCTCGATGCATACGCTATCACATGCTTATGCTGCATAAGAACACAACCCAAGTCTCGGTTAGAAGCATCACAATAGACTGTGAATCCTCCAGTACCTTTCGGAATAGAAAGAATCGGAGCGCTGGTCAGTCTCCTCTTCAGATCAACAAAGCTAGCCTCACAATCTGAAGTCCAGACAAAAGGCGCATTTTTCTATGTCAGTTGGGTAATTGGTTTGGCAATAGAAGAGAAACCCTCGATGAATCGGCGATAATAACCAGCTAAACCCATAAAGCTTCGGATCTCAGGTACTGATGTCGGTTTAGGCCAATTCATAACTGCTTCAATCTTGCTGGGATCGATATAAATCCCATCTCCAGAAATAATATGACCGAGAAAGAGAACTCGATCCAGCCATAACTCACACTTAGATAGCTTGGAAAACAGCTGCTCAACTCGCAAAATCTGCAAGACGGCCCTCAGATGCTCTGCATGGTCAGTACGGTTCTTCGAGTAGATAAGAATATCATCGATGAAGATAATAACAAACTCATCTAAAAAGCGCTGAAAAGATAAGGTTCATCAAACCCATAAAAACCGCTGGAGCATTAGTAAAACCGAACGGCATGACTATAAACTCGAAATGACCATACCTCATTCTGAATGCGGTCTTAGGAACATCTTCCTCTCGCACTCTTAGCTGATGATAACCTGACCTCAGATCAATCTTCTAATAGACAGAAAAACCCTGCACCTGATCAAAAATGTCATCTATTCGGGGTAAAAGATACCTGTTCTTGACTATAGCCTGATTCAGTTGATGGTAGTCAATACAGAGCCGCATAGAACCATCCTTCTTCCGAACAAATAGAACAGGAGCACCCCAAGGCGATACACTAGGTATGATGTATCCCTTGGCAATCAAGTCCTCAAGTTGCTCCTTCAACTCTCTCAATTCAATAGGTGTCATACGATACGGAGCTTTGGAAATAGGTTGAGTACCTGACACCAAATCAATGCTGAATTCGATCTCTCGAATAGGCGTCAATCCAGGAACATCTTCCGGAAATACATCAGCAAAATCTCTAACCACTGGTATATCAACCAAATCAGGGCTAGATTTCAGTACATCAACTGCATAGACCAAAATCCCTCTGCACCTCTCTGTAACAAACGAGTCATAGATAACACTGAAATCAAAGGAATTCTAGATCGAGAACCCTTACCAAAGAATTTTCACTCGCCTGCCATTTTAGGTTTGAACCTGAAAACTTTCAGAAAACAATCGACTGTTGCTCTGTACTTGGTTAAGCATCTATACCAACAATACAGTCAAAATCTGACATCCCAAGTACAATACAGTCGAACTCTAACAAATTTCCCTCAAAACAAAATTCACAGTTCCTGACTAATCTGACAGAAACAATTCCTCCACCCAAAGGTGAAGTAACAACTACTACAGTAGGCAACAACTCAGTAGGCAAAGCATGCAATAACACAAATTTCTCAGAGAAAAAGGAATTATAAGCACCTGTATCTATCAAAACATGAGCAGAATAACCAAAAATCAAACAGTTACCTGCTATAACATTGTCAGGTGCTTCCTGAGCATGATCCTCTGTCAGAGCAAAGACATGTGCCTGCTGTCTCGGAGGCTGGTTCGCACTAGGGTTACCTCCCTGTCTGTTCTGCTGCTGAGGCTAGAAGGAGTGAACTGCAGAAGACTGTTTCTCAGGCTAATCTGTAGTTCTAGATGAACTCCCACTCTGAGCTCGATCTCTACTACGCTGAGGGCACACTTTAGAAAAATGTCCCGGTTGCTGACAGGTGTTGCAGTTCCCAAAGACTCCTACACACTAATCTGGTGAGTGTTTACCTCCACACTTGTTGCATAACAAAGATGATGATCCAGAACTCTGTCTTGAACCAAACTTCTTGGAACCACTGAAACTAGAAGAACTGTTCCCCTGCCTCTTGAACTGTTTCCCTCTCGCTTTGTACTGATCATTTCTATTTCCCCCACTGCTTCCACCTTAATACCCCTGCTGCTGGTTTTGGTACTGAGGTGGCTGATTCTGATACTGAGACGGTTGGTTCTGAGACTGTCTCTGCTGCTGAGGTACCATATGATTCCCTCTCTGTCTCCACAAACCCGCTTCAGCTCCCTTTGCGTGATTCATGGAATCTGCAAAGTTATCAGGTCTAGCAGTGTTTACCAACGTGAAGATTTCGGGATTCAAGCCGTTGATGAACTGATCGGCTTTAGCTTCTTCACTGTCGGCAATGTGCAGTGCAAAACGCAACAAGCTGTCAAACTTGGCTACGTACTCCTCAATGTTCAAGTTCTCTTGCCTTAGATTGGCAAACTCGGCTCCCTTGTCCTTTCGGTACGAAACGGGGAAAAACCTCTTATAAAATTCGGATTTGAAAAGAGTACAATTAACAATTGTACCTCGGTTCTCCATGGATCTCTTTATCGTGATCCACCAGTTCTTAGCAACACCATGAAGCTGATGAATGACTAACCTGGTTCGGCGATCATCTGTATAATCAATGGAATCGAACAACTGATCAATGTCGTCCAACCATCTTTCACAATAAACCGGATATTCTGTACTTAACAACAAGGGCAGATTAAATGACTGAAACCTCTTTAGCAAAGTTTCCATAGGCGTCGCTGTGGCATCCAATTGATCGACTTCAGTACTAGCTTGCTCAGTTGTAGGAATAACTGGCGGTGGGTTTCTGTTTAAAACTCGACGAGGACCCATTTGATAATCAAAGGTTAGGACACAAGATATCTCAATCGCTTAATATTCGGTGCCCTATCAACTGCTCAGAATACCGAATACCAGTCGATAGCAGAAATAGTTATATCTCAATTAGTTCATGTTTTATAAATTAAATCACAAAATCATGTAATTCAATTAATTCTCAAATAATAAAGCATGCTCGCATGAAATTTAAATAAACAGTTAAATAACTCAAACTTATGCGAGGAGCCAATACATGCGGACTCGAACTACCCCGCTCACTCTAGTTCAACCAAGAATCTTATTGCTCTGATACCACTTAATGTGAGACCTCGGTTCTAATCCTCTAATCTTAATATAATGTAAACCATCATCAACAAGTTCAAAAGTCAAGTCAAGACAAAAACATTTTTTTTTTGAAACAGGGCTGCGCTCGATCGCATGAACTCGTGCGATCGAGCGCACTACTCATGCCTCAAGTATTGCCGAAGAAACTCAAGCCATGCGCTCGATCCTATGAACTCGTGGGGATCGAGCGCACCAACTCATGCAAATTTTCTGCCTCAACATTTTGAAGGGCCGCGCTCGATCGTGTGAACTTGCACGATCGAGCGCGCCCTCTGCCCAAAAAATTCAGAAATAGAACATGCTATAATCAACCTTCAACAACATTTCAAATTAGAAATTACAACATGCAAACATCAATATTTGATAACCAAATTCGACTTATTTAATACAACAAGACAAAGAATTTCAATATCTAAACATGCTCAACATAACTAGGTAAACATGCTGACACGACTTCTAAACCGAGTCCCATGACTAACACTCCCTCTTGTTGCTAACCGGGTCTTCGCTGACTTGATCCTGCCCCACCTGTTGCCAAGTACACATACAAAACAAATCAACAACCAGATAACTCCGGTGAGAAAGATATTCCCAGTAAAAGCAACATAACAAGTAATACAACAACAAACATGCTTTTAAGGCAACGACGTAATCAATAGAAACGTAATGAAATGCATGTCTTGAAATCGGGATATCAATACTGATAAACGAGGAATTGCTACTGTGGTTTTGGGATCCCGAGGATGAGATCACGTAACGACTCACCGACTCTCCCAATCGAGGTGGTGCCACGTATCCCACTCCCCTAGACTTTGGTTTGACTATAAGGATTATGCTGACTCTAGGTGAACTTCTACACCCAGGCCACTCACAGTATAGCCCCCAAAACGTCTAAACAAAAAGGGTTGTTCTGCCCGCTAAAATCAAAGGTTTGAATCAATATGAATGCATAATAAAACATAAGTATTTAATCCATATAACAAAACTCAATCAACAACAAAATACAAGTTCCACGTGCTAGAACAAGTATTGATGCAAGTATGTGGTTTTAAGGGAAACTCGAGAACCAACTGTCTCGAGTATGCTATCCCGCTAACGATGACTGCTTTTACCTTTCAATGCAAGTAGTTTCAACTCTGGATAAGCTACAATAAAAAGGTTATATCAGAACTATACAACCTAACAACAACAACGGCTCAAGGTAATCTCTTTACCGTTCTTCGTCCAATTCTTCTACGATTCAATGCTGCTAACACAGGGATCGACAAACTCCAAACGAATCTGTACGGAGGCAAAAAAGATCAACAACGAAGATCAACTCATAAGACAAGGTTCAACAACATAAAACGGTTCAAAATCTCTAAAACTCAACCCGGCGTCATAACGGCTATAAACTAAACAAACCGGAAACGCAGACAGCAGTACAATATCGATATCAACTCATATCAATTCTAAGACAACAATAACAAAGCAATTCCAACACATCTCAAAATCTCATTTTCAAAAATAGGCTTCCAAAAATCATAACAAATCCGAATGTTGCTCTATTTCAAAACCGACAGAGAATAAACGATCAGAACTCTGCCAAGAACAACATACTCGAAACTCAATCGATTCTAACAACATCCAAAAAATAGAATGTGTCTAATCGTAGAAAAACTTACGATATAACGAAGCTCTCGCTGCAGTGATCGCTAATCTGCCATCAGAAATAATTTCCAACGGCCGGATCGAGTTCGGACTAGATTCTGAAAGCTTGAAAAGGTTTTGGGGCGCCTCTAATGGTGGAACACGGTTGGAAGGGATTAAGAGGGTGAAGAAATTACTAAGTCAATCATTTCCATGTGTAGATAATATATTAAATCCAATATTTACATTTTAGTCCTTAAAATTTCCAAAATTTTCAAAATAGACCCTGATCAAAATCGAGTCGGCTCTTGAACTCTGTAATCTTCGATTAACTCAAATAAGCTCATTTAAGATAAAATCGTTGCGTTACACCATGCAATCTCACAAGCGTTGCTAACATACAACTCAGACATCTCATCGTGACAATACGTCATCCTGTACGGAATAAAACAAGCAGACTTCGTCAATCTGTCGATCACTACCCAAATAGCATCGCATCCTCGAACAGATCGGGGTAGCTTCGTGAAGAAATGCATAGAAATGTGATCCCACTTCCATTCAGGAACAGATAGAGTGTGCAACAGACCACCCGGTCGCTTCCTCTCTGCTTTCACCTGCTGACAGTTCAAACATCGGGATACAAAACTCGCAACATCGCTCTTCATATTCTTCCATCAAAGCTGATTCTTCAGATCATTGTACATCTTCCAACCTCCAGTATGAATACTGAACCGACTGCAATGTGCCTCTCGAAAATTACGCTGCCTCAACTCCGAAATATCAGGCACAACAATACGGTTATTCACAAACAAAACATCATCTCTAACCTAGAATTCAGACTGATGCCCTGATCTGACTTTCTCTATTGAAATCTGAGTGCTCGGATCAGACTTCTATGCATCCTTGATCATAATAAATAACTCTGGCTCGGCTTGAATAACAAATACTCTGACAGTCTTCCTATCTGTTTCAAACTCCAAACCAGAAGTGCAACCATCATCGATCAACTGAGAAACACATATAGTAGAAAGAGATAAAGAACAAAGCTTTCTGCTCAAGGCATCTGCAACTGCATTCGACTTTCCCGGGTAATACTTGATTTCACAGTCAAAATCCTTCAACTGATCTAACCATCTTTTCTGTCTCATATTATGTGATGCCTGTGAAAATAAATACTTAAGGCTCTTATGATCAGAAAAGATCTCGAAAGACTTACCATAAAGATAGTGACGCCAGATCTTCAAAGAAAATACAATCGCAGCGAGTTCAAGATCATGAACCAGATAACGAGTCTCGTGCGGCTTCAGCTGTCTCGATGCATACGCTATTACATGCTTATGCTGCATAAGAACACATCCCAAGACTCGGTTAGAAGCATCGCAATACACTTTAAAACCTCCAGTACCTAATGGAATAGATAGAATCGGAGCACTGGTCAGTCTTCTCTTCAGGTCAAAAAAAACTAGCCTCACAATTTGCAGTCCAGATAAAAGGCGCATTCTTCTGAGTTAGCTAGGTAATCGGCTTGGCAAACCGAATGGCATGACTATAAACTCGAAATGACCATACCTCGTTCTGAATGCGGTCTTAGGAAAATATTCCTCACGAACTCTCAGCTGATGATATCCCGATCTCAGATCAATCTTCGAATAGATAGAAGAACCCTGCAGCTGATCAAAAAGGTCATCTATTCGGGGTAAAAGATACCTGTTCTTTACCGTCGCTCGATTCAGTTGACGGTAATCAATACAGAGCCTCATAGAACCATCCTTCTTCCGAATAAACAGAACAAGAGCACCCCAAGGCGATACACTAGGTCTGATGTATCCCTTGGCAATCAAATCCTCAAGTTGTTCTTTCAATTCTCTCAATTCGACCGGTGCCATACGATAAGGAGCTTTGGAAATAGGTTGAGTACCTGACACTAAATCAATGCTGAATTCGATCTCACGAATAGGCTGTAATCCATGAATCTCATCTGGAAAAATGTCAGTAAATTCTCTAACCACTGGTATATCAACCAATTCAGGGCTAGATTTCAGAACGTCAACTGCATAAACCAAGAATCCTTCTGCACCTCTCTGTAACAAACGAGCCATCGATAAAACAGAAATCAAATGAATTCTAGATCAAGAACCTTTACCGAAGAATTTTCACTCGTCTGCCATATCAGGTCTGAATCTGACCACCTTCTGAAAACAATCGACGGTTGCCCTGTACTTGGTTAAAGCATCTATACCAACAATACAGTCAAAATCTGACAGCCCAAGTACAATACATTCGAATTCTAAAAAAATTTCCTCGAAACGAAGTTCACAGTTCCTGACTAATCTGACAGAAACAATTCCTCCACCCAAAGGTGAAGTAACAGCTACTACAGTAGGCAAAATCTCAGTAGGAAAATCATGCATCAACACAAATTTTTCAGAGATAAAGGAATGAGAAGCACGTGTATCTATCAATACATGAGCAGAATAACCAAAAATCGAACAGTTACCTGCTATAACATCGTCAGGTGCTGCCTGAGCCTAATCCTCTATCAGAGCAAAGACTCTTGCCTGCTGTCTCGGAGGTTGGTTCGCATTCGGGTTACCTCCCTGTCTATTCTGCCACTGAGGCTGGAAAGAGTGAACCACAGAAGTCTGTCTCTCAGGCTGAGCTGTAGGTCTAGAAGAACTCCCACTCTGAGCTCGATATTTACCTCGCTGAGGACACACCTTAGAAAAGTGTCCTAGTTGCTGACAGATATTGCAGTTCCCGAAGACTCCTACACACTGCTCCGGGGAGTGTCTACCTCCACACTTGTTGCAAAACAAAGCTGAAGATCTAGAACTCTGTCCTGAACCGAACTATTTGGATCCGCTGGAGCTAGAAGAACTGTTCCTGATTTCTTGAACTGTTTCCCTTTGGCTCTGAAATGATCCTTTCTGTTACCCCCACTGCTTCCTCCTTCATACCTCTGTGGTTGGTTCTGATACTGTGGTGGCTGATTCTGATACTGATGTAAGAGTGGGTGCCCAGTGAGCCAACTGTGTGGCTATGGGCTTTGTTGACTCTTTGTATAAACAATCTTTTGTTTAATATTATTTACACTTTTATGGCAATGACTTTATATTACTTCATATTGTTATATTGTGATATACTATTGTTGTTTTGATAAAGACCTTGAATATACTATAGTGTATGTAAGATGTGGTAGAACATGGAGATGTCTATCATGAAATACATCTTATAGTCACTGTATATTCTAAAACCGTTCCTAGTCGATTGAGCCGTCCGATAATAAGGATAAGGATCGCTCGAGTTTGAGACTAGCATTTGCGATGCGGAGTACCACGTTTCATTGGTAGGGAACATGGAGATGTTCGAAGCATGCAAATGGATATTCATAGGATGAATAGTCGAACTACCCTATCCGGACTTTCCAAGTGGTTATCACTTATCGAGTGGATAAAGTCCGCGGTTTTGGTTGTACACCATTAGTCCTTACGACTTGAAACATCATGGAGACTCTATATGCTAGTACTGTGCTTTGACTCGTTTACCGACTCTGAGGGGGTCATCAGGTGTCGAGATTGGGTACAGTTACGACACATATAGGAGTCAATGCATTGTTGTCAAGGATTCACCACATACTTGCGAGTGTGGATATCCTATGCGATCTGAGGAGATATTAGTGTGACAAATCTCTGGCCAGAGTACTTGATGTGATTTAAGAAATGGTTTCTTAGTAGCACATGCGATGTCACTAATTTGATCTTCAAGATGTATTGCATAGTTATCGAATCTTGAGCGACTCTCGATATACCAATGGTTGTTGATTCGATCGGGATATATGGATGAAGGGACCGTACTGTACGTTAACCAAAATCTACTGGTTCTTGTAGGCACTATCAGTGATACCTAGGGAATCATGGGGCGATGTTGCTAGGCGCTTTACCATGATTCGTTGGGCAAGTCGGAAAGTGTTGTTCCGAGTCACAAGGAGTTGTGAGCCCACGGCTAGCTGTATCCCTGAACCATTGAGGGTCACACAGTGTAATGGAGTTTTAATCCCCGTTGAGATAGTTAAATTTAAAGAGTTAAATTTGATGAACTAAGGAGTTGGACTTCTTAAATAAGAGTAAGGGAGTAGGATTTCCTAAAATGACATAGGGATGGACATTTTTGGAAACCACTGAATTCGGATTCAGGAAAATTTATTTTGACTTTAAAACGTGCAGAAATGGTTTCTGTGCACGTTGGTGAAATCGTTTCATCAATAGGAGTCACGATGAATTTTATATTAATTTCTGAACGAGCGGGCTTTGCTTGTCGGGCCCCAGCTTATGACTAATGGGCCCTAAGGTGTTAGTGGCCTGCATTATAAATAAGTTATTTCAGTACAGAAATTAAACACAACAGGTCATAATTTTTGAGACAGGATTTTCGAAACCCTAGCCCCTCTCAAAAACGTTTTCGGCCGCCTCTCCCTCCCTCTGCCCGAGAAAATTCCGGTCTGTGATTTTGAATCGCAGTAAGGAATAACGAATCAAATTCGTGTATTCTCTTCGCAGAAAACTTCTGATAGATTTTCTAGTGCTATCTATCAGAGGGATTAAACCTCTGTTCGTGGACCTGATTGAAGGCGTTCATCGGTTCCAGGGAGAGACAACAAGAGCAGAATTGTTCTGTTGGTGTCCATTAATCTCGTTGCGAGATTTGAGGTAAAATTTATTTAATTGTTATTTAAATTTTACACACACAATAATTCAATCGTTGTATGGTTGATACCCACACCATGGAATCGTTCCATGAGAAAAATTTTAAACTTCCGCTGCACCGGGTATCAATCGTAATTGGTCTGGGAACTCGCCAGTTTTCCAACAGTGGTATCAGAGCCAGGTTGCTCAGATCAATCGATTGAATTAATCAATTGTACAAAATTTTTGAGTCTCGGTTTTTGAAACAAAATAAATATTTTTAATAAAAAAAAAAAATTTTTTTTTTCGGGGGCGAAACCCGGGCAGCGATTGGATCGCTGCCCGGAAGGGGCAGCGATGGTCGCTGCCCCCAGGGGCGGCGCACGGCGCCGCCCAGGGCGGCGCACGGCGCTGCCCAGGGCGGCGCACGGCGCTGCCCAGGGCAGCGCTGTGCGCTGCCCAGCGCAGCGCTGGGCGCTGCGCAGGGCGGCGCACAGCGCCGCCCAGGGGCGGCGCTCGGCGCTGCCCAGCGGCGGCGCCAGGCGCCGCCAGGGCAGCAAGCGTTGCTGCCCTAAGGGGGCAGCTGGGCTGCCCCGGCCCGCGCCCCGGCCCGCGCCCCGGGTGCGGGCCAACCCGGGAGTGTCCCGGGTGGCCCGCGGGAAAAATTAATATTTTATTAAAAATTAATTTTAATATGTTAAAATTTTATTTTTGGTCCGGTCAAAAATTGTTTTTGATTGGTTCACGAGATATCGGATCGAATTGTTCGAGTCCGTAAATTTTAAAATTGATTTTGGATAAATTTGAATTTTTGGAAAATTTTAATATTTTATCCGTAAATTGAATTTTGAAATCAATTATTTTGGTACAATTGATGATAAGATATGATCTTATGATATATTAAGTAAAATATGATTTTATTTGTAAAATTGGATTTTATAGATAAAATATGATTTTATTTGATATGGAGATAAAATATGATTTTATATGTGAAATGTGATTTTATATATAAAATATGATTTTATCTTGTTTAAATTTGAATTGCCACAGCATGTTATCCAATAAATTAATTTTGAATTAAATGTTATTGGATAAGGATGATCGATTGCCATGACCAATTTTGTAGGTGTATGTTAGGAATTTACATTTTGTCTTTATTGTTGTTGGTTTTATTAATGGGCCTGGTTTATGGCCCGATATGAATGTCATATGTAATAAAAGTGGGCTTGGTTTATAGCCCGTTCCCACCCCCTAAAAATGTATCCCCTACTTGTCATTGTTATTTATTGTAAATACATTAGATTTAGTGGGAGATCAAGATTTGAAGATGGTGGGCCCAGCAGACAATGAAGACTGAAGAAATGTAAATTGGAAGCATATGTAATAGGACTGCATTTGCATACTGCATATTACCTAGGATTGGACTAAGACCCGTGATTGGCAACCACGGGTCAATTAGAAATGGAATCGATCATCCTATATAATATGTGATATTATGATTGTATGCATGTTTAGACATAAATTGCGTGAATCCAGCAATGCATGCAATAAATTAAATATGATGAGACAAATATTTTTATAAATAAAATCCCTCATTTTAAATATGATTTAAAATTTATATCAAGATAAACAAAAGGAAATTTAAATATTGTTTAAATGTTCCTACCTTCCATCAACGGTCAATGTATGTGATGCTACCCGCGGATACGGTCCGGCTCATATTATTGGGGGGGCCCGTCCGTCGGAAAGCTGTACATTGGATCGACAAATGTTGTAAGTTGGGTGGAACTCCCATGGGATCGGCTCATATTATTGGGGATCCACATGGCGACCGTCCATCACAACTTAATATTGATGGGTCATCTTGACATGTCACTTTAAACGGCGTCATATTATTGGGCCCTTATTGGACATGAGGTAAATACATGGGGGTTGCTTTGGAAGCAATTGAGCTCTACCTTTTGAGAATTATGGTTGGCTGATATTATTCGGGACCATAAGTTTGTCAATTGGACTCCATGTTCTCACTAAGGAAAAAGTTTCCCGTTTTCACTAGAGGGTGGTGAAATCGTTAAAATAGTGGGAGTGAGATTCATAAAATTAAATTCGCCTATTTTATGTCTTAGTAAATTGTTAAACAATCATTGATATATGTCTGTTTTTCCTTTTCAGTATTTCATACAATGAATTCGCGAAATCCTTTATTCTCGATCCTCGAACAAAACAAGCTGACTGGCGCCAACTATACGGAATGGTTCCGGAAGTTGAAGATTGTCTTAACTTCGGAGAAAATGCTCTACGTGTTAGAGAAAGCACCTCCGAAGGAAGCACCAGCTGACATAAGTCCGGAGGAATTGGCCAAACTTGATGCATGGTGTGACCATGACATCAAGACCAAATGCTATATGCAAGCCTCGATGTCTGATGAACTCCAGAGGCGATTTGAGGACACGGTGAATGCTGCTGACATTCACACGCAACTCAAGGAACTTTTTGGGGCTCAGTCGAGGGCTGAAAGGTTCTCTACTGTTAAGGAGTTGATGACGTGCCGCATGCGTGAAGGGACTTCGGTCCGTGATCATGGGGTACGAGTGATTTGGCTCATACAGAAGTTAGCGACCCTTGATTTGGTGTTGGAGCATGAACTCAATGTGGACTTGCTGCTTCTATCTCTTCCTTCTTCATTTGATGGATTCGTGATAAATTTTAATATGAACAAGATAGAGGCCACCCTTGAAGAGATGGTCAATATGCTCGTTACATATGAATCCACACTTAAGAAGGATAAGCCAGCTTTCTTGGTGGGCTCCTCATCTTCTGCTAAGAAGGGGCCAAGTATGAAGGGCAAGAAACGTTCTGCCCCACCCAAGAAAGTGGAACCCGAGAAGAAGCAAAAGACAAAGGCTTCAAACGATGGAAAATCCAAGGATGTTTGCCATTACTGCAAGAAGCCGGGTCATTGGAAGCGCAACTGCAAGGAGTATCTTGAGCAGTTGGGAACTGCAAAGGGTATGTTCTATATCGAAATAAACATGTCACTTAATACAACTTCTTGGGTATTGGATACCGGATGTGGATCTCACATTTGCAATGATTTGCAGGTGATGACAAGAAGTCGCAGGCTTAGAATGGGTGAGACCCAGCTGAGGCTCGGGAATGGTTCCAGAGTTGAAGCTACGGCCATTGGAGATGTTTGTTTGATTTTGCAGAATGGTTTTAAATTATTGTTGAGAGATGTTTTATTTGTGCCAGATTTAATTAAAAACATTATTTCTATTTCTATGCTTGATAGAGATGGTTATTCTTGTAATTTTGTGAATGGGATTTGCAATATTTACAAGAATGAATGTTTAATTGGAAATGGACAACTTGAAAACGATCTATACAATTTAAAACTAAAAGTCGTTCCAGTAAATTGTATTGACAAACCGGCGACAACAAACAAAAGGAAAATCGATAGTCAAAACCCGGCAAACCTTTGGCACGCTAGACTAGGTCATATTTCCTCAAGGAGGATGAACAAGCTAGTGGGAGAGGGCATGTTTGATATGTCTGATATTAACTCTCTACCTACTTGTGAATCCTGCCTAAAAGGGAAAATGACTAAATCTCCTTTTAAGGGGAAGCCTGAACGTAGTCAAAATCTGTTGGATTTGATCCATACAGATGTTTGTGGTCCATTTAGAGTAGGGACTCAACATGGCCACACCTACTTCATTACCTTTACTGATGATTATTCTAGGTATGGGTATTTATATTTAATGAAATATAAGTCTGAAGCATTTGAAAAGTTCAAAGAATTCAAGGCTGAAGTAGAAAACAAGCTAGGTAAAAGTATTAAAGCACTTCGATCGGATCGAGGTGGAGAATACTTGAGTACCGAGTTTTTGGACTATCTAAAAGAGAATGGGATTCTCTCTCAGTGGACTCCTCCTATGACACCACAGCTTAATGGTGTATCGGAGCGTCGTAATCGAACTTTGTTGGACATGGTTCGATCTATGATGAGCTTCACTGAGCTTCCACCTTCGTTTTGGGGCTATGCGCTTGAGACGGCGGTATTGTTGTTGAACAACGTCCACACTAAAGCAGTGGACAAAACACCATACGAGTTATGGAATGGCAAAGCTCCTAAGTATTCGTACTTGAGGATTTGGGGATGTCCTGCTTACGTGAAGCGGACAGTGGGAGATAAGTTGGGTAGTCGATCCAGCTTGTGTTATTTTGTGGGGTATCCGAAGAATTCAATCGGATATTATTTCTATTATCCTGCTGAAACAAAGGTGTTTGTTTCACGGAATGCCACCTTCTTGGAGAAGGAGTTCTTATTGGATAAGAAAGGCGAGATGATGGAACTCGAAGAAGTTCGAGAAGAACCCGAAATACAAAATAACGATCCCACACCTCAGGAACCATTGCTGGACACGCCTGCACCTAGAAGATCCGAGAGGACTTCTAGACCTCCAGTTCGATATGGTCTTCTTCTTGAAGAGGGTCAAGATGAACCCGACATTGGATGTGATCCAAGAAGCTTCAAGGAAGCAATTTCTGATGCGGATTCGAATTTATGGCTTGAAGCTATGCAGTCAGAATTGGATTCGATGCATACTAACCAAGTCTGGTCTTTAGTGGATCCTCCCGATGGAATTGTTCCAATAGGGTGTAAATGGATCTACAAAAGAAAGCTTGGGCCTGATGGTAAGATATTGACTTACAAGGCGCGATTGGTGGCGAAAGGTTATACTCAAAGGCAAGGAGTTGACTATGATGAAACCTTTTCACCAGTCGCAATGTTCAAGTCCATAAGAATCCTAATTGCCATAGCTGCATGGTATGACTATGAGATATGGCAGATGGATGTGAAGACTGCTTTTCTTAATGGAGACATTAAGGAAGAAATCTATATGAAGCAGCCTGAGGGGTTCACATCCATGGGAAGCGAGCATAAGGTATGCAAGCTTCAGAGATCAATTTATGGTCTAAAACAAGCATCAAGAAGTTGGAACCATAAATTTGATGAAACAATTAAAGATTTTGGTTTCATCAAGAACCCGGAGGAACCTTGCGTGTACAAGAAAGTAGTTAAGGATGCGGTGACATTCTTAGTACTTTATGTTGATGACATCCTACTCATTGGGAATGATGTAGGGATGTTGCAGTCAACAAAGATATGGTTATCAGGTAGATTTTCGATGAAGGATTTGGGTGAGGCATCCTACATTCTTGGGATACAGATCTATAGGGATAGATCTAAGAGAATGATAGGACTCACTCAATCAACCTACTTCGATACCATATTGAAACGGTTTTCAATGGATGGGTCCAAGAGAGGACATCTACCCATGTGTCATGGAGTTTCTCTATCCAAGTCTATGTGTCCCAAGACTGAAGCAGAGATAGAGAATATGACACATGTACCATATGCGTCAGCTATAGGTAGTATCATGTATGGGATGATATCTACCAGACCGGATGTAGCATTTGCTCTGAGTGTCACGAGCAGATATCAGTCTAATCCTGGTCAGATGCATTGGAAAGCCGTGAAGGACATTCTTAAGTACTTGCGAAGGACTAAGAATATGTTCATGGTTTATAGAGGACGAGAACTCAAACTGGAAGGCTATACCGACTCTAGCTTCCAAAGTGATGTGGATGACTCGAAGTCAACCTCTGGATTTGTGTTCATGCTCAATGGTGGTGCTGTCTCTTGGAAGAGTTCCAAGCAGGACACCACAGCGGATTCCACCACTGAGGCTGAATACATTGCAGCATCAGCTGCTGCTAAAGAGGCCGTTTGGATGAGGAATTTCGTCCAAGAGTTGGGCGTCATTCCTGAATTTGTTGGTCCAGTCCCGGTGTACTGCGACAACACGGGTGCCGTTGCTCAAGCAAAGGAACCAAGGTCTCATCAAAGATCCAAACACGTACTGAGGAAATACCACATAATCCGGGAGATTGTGGAAAGAGGAGACATCAGTGTCGAACGAGTGGCCTCTGCAGACAATATCGCTGATCCACTTACTAAGCCTTTGCCAGGACCATTGTTTGACAAACATCGCGAAGCAATGGGTCTACGTAGTATGACTAGTTGGCTATAGGGCAAGTGGGAGATTGTAAGAGTGGGTGCCCAGTGAGCCAACTGTGTGGCTATGGGCTTTGTTGACTCTTTGTATAAACAATCTTTTGTTTAATATTATTTACACTTTTATGGCAATGACTTTATATTACTTCATATTGTTATATTGTGATATACTATTGTTGTTTTGATAAAGACCTTGAATATACTATAGTGTATGTAAGATGTGGTAGAACATGGAGATGTCTATCATGAAATACATCTTATAGTCACTGTATATTCTAAAACCGTTCCTAGTCGATTGAGCCGTCCGATAATAAGGATAAGGATCGCTCGAGTTTGAGACTAGCATTTGCGATGCGGAGTACCACGTTTCATTGGTAGGGAACATGGAGATGTTCGAAGCATGCAAATGGATATTCATAGGATGAATAGTCGAACTACCCTATCCGGACTTTCCAAGTGGTTATCACTTATCGAGTGGATAAAGTCCGCGGTTTTGGTTGTACACCATTAGTCCTTACGACTTGAAACATCATGGAGACTCTATATGCTAGTACTGTGCTTTGACTCGTTTACCGACTCTGAGGGGGTCATCAGGTGTCGAGATTGGGTACAGTTACGACACATATAGGAGTCAATGCATTGTTGTCAAGGATTCACCACATACTTGCGAGTGTGGATATCCTATGCGATCTGAGGAGATATTAGTGTGACAAATCTCTGGCCAGAGTACTTGATGTGATTTAAGAAATGGTTTCTTAGTAGCACATGCGATGTCACTAATTTGATCTTCAAGATGTATTGCATAGTTATCGAATCTTGAGCGACTCTCGATATACCAATGGTTGTTGATTCGATCGGGATATATGGATGAAGGGACCGTACTGTACGTTAACCAAAATCTACTGGTTCTTGTAGGCACTATCAGTGATACCTAGGGAATCATGGGGCGATGTTGCTAGGCGCTTTACCATGATTCGTTGGGCAAGTCGGAAAGTGTTGTTCCGAGTCACAAGGAGTTGTGAGCCCACGGCTAGCTGTATCCCTGAACCATTGAGGGTCACACAGTGTAATGGAGTTTTAATCCCCGTTGAGATAGTTAAATTTAAAGAGTTAAATTTAATGAACTAAGGAGTTGGACTTCTTAAATAAGAGTAAGGGAGTAGGATTTCCTAAAATGACATAGGGATGGACATTTTTGGAAACCACTGAATTCGGATTCAGGAAAATTTATTTTGACTTTAAAACGTGCAGAAATGGTTTCTGTGCACGTTGGTGAAATCGTTTCATCAATAGGAGTCACGATGAATTTTATATTAATTTCTGAACGAGCGGGCTTTGCTTGTCGGGCCCCAGCTTATGACTAATGGGCCCTAAGGTGTTAGTGGCCTGCATTATAAATAAGTTATTTCAGTACAGAAATTAAACACAACAGGTCATAATTTTTGAGACAGGATTTTCGAAACCCTAGCCCCTCTCAAAAATGTTTTCGGCCGCCTCTCCCTCCCTCTGCCCGAGAAAATTCCGGTCTGTGATTTTGAATCGCAGTAAGGAATAACGAATCAAATTCGTGTATTCTCTTCGCAGAAAACTTCTGATAGATTTTCTAGTGCAATCTATCAGAGGGATTAAACCTCTGTTCGTGGACCTGATTGAAGGCGTTCATCGGTTCCAGGGAGAGACAACAAGAGCAGAATTGTTCTGTTGGTGTCCATTAATCTCGTTGCGAGATTTGAGGTAAAATTTATTTAATTGTTATTTAAATTTTACACACACAATAATTCAATCGTTGTATGGTTGATACCCACACCATGGAATCGTTCCATGAGAAAAATTTTAAACTTCCGCTGCACCGGGTATCAATCGTAATTGGTCTGGGAACTCGCCAGTTTTCCAACAACTGAGACGGTTGATCCTGTGACAGTCTCGGCTGCTAAGATACAAACGAAGTTCCTCTCTATCTCCACAAACCTGCTTCAGCTCCCTTTGCATGATTCATGGCTTCCGCAAAGTTATCAGGCCTAGCAGTGTTTACCAACGTGAAGATGTCGGGGTTCAAACCATTAATGAATTGGTCGGCTTTTTCTTCTTCGTTGTTAGAAATGTGCGTTTCAAATCTCAGCAAACTGTCAAACTTGGCTACATACTCCTCAATGTTCAAGTTCCCTTGCCTCAGAGTGGCAAACTCGGCTCCCTTATCCTTACGGTACGAAATTGGGAAAAACCGCTTATAAAACTCAGTTTTGAAAAGAGTCCAAGTAATGATTGTACCTCGATTCTCCATGGCTCTCTTCGTCGTGATACACCAGTTCTTAGCAACACCACGAAGCTGATGAATGACTTACCTAGTTCGGCGGTCGTCTGAATAATCAAGGGAATCGAACAACTGATCAATGTCGTCCAACCAGCTCTCACAGCCAACAGGATTCTCTGTACCCTGCAACAAAGGCGGGTTAAACGACTGAAACCTCTTCACCAAGGTTTCCATAGGCATCTCCGTGGCATCAATCTGATCAGTTTCAGTACTAGCCTGCTCATTCGAAGGAGTAACTGGCGGTTGTTTCTGTTAATAACTCGACGAGGACCCATCTGATAATCAAAGGTTAGGACACAAGGTATCTCAATCGCTACAATTTGGTGTCTTTTCAAACTCTCACAATTTCGGATACAAGTCGCTAACAAAAACAGTTATATCTCAAGTAGTTCATGCTTTATAAATTAAATCACATAATCATGTAATTCAAATAATTCCCAAATAATAAAGCATGCTCTCATGGAATTAAATAATCATATAAATAACTCAATCACATGCGAGGAGCCAATTCAAGCGGACTCGATCTACCCCGCTCACTTTTAGTTCAACCAAGAACTTATCGCTCTTATACCACTTAATGTGAGACCTCGGTTCTAAACATCTAATCTCGAATTAAACAATAATTAAGCATACAAGAGCCAAGATTAAAAGCAATAAAAGAAAGAAGAAATTTTTTTTAAAGAACATGCCCGGACCCCGTGCACACATCCGTGCACGGGTCCGTGCATTTAACTAAAGCACACACGGACCCCGCACCGCCTCCGTGTCCGGGTCCATGCTTAAACATTGCACTAAAAACCTGAGTTTATGTCCGACCACACGGACCCTCACCCGGAGGTGGCACGGGGTCCGTGAACTTAACAGAAAAACATACTCCAAGCTTGGGAGGTGACACGGACCCTTGCACGGACGTGGCACGGGGTCCGTGCCCTGTTGCACCAAAAAAAGATAAGTTCATCAAAACAAAAATACATGCTAACATAATCTAATTCTTCCATTCCACAATTCTACAAACTCAATACAACATGCATAAAGAGTACAAGGTAGGTCTAATGTTGTACATTATTCAAACCAGTAGAACATGCTTCGGTTCTAGATTACAATCCGAATACAAAACAATTTCGAATTACAATTAGACTTCTAAAAACACCGAGTCCTCACTTCTACTCAACTCAACCCCTAGCATGTTGCCTCTGACTTGATCATGTCCCACCTGTCGCCAAGTACACATACAAAACATAGCAACATCTGGATAACTCCAGTGAGAATGATATTCCTAGTAAAAGCAACATAACAATCAATACAATAATATATCAACAACATGCTTTCAAGACAATATAATAAAGTTAAGAAGAATGAAATAAATGTTTTTAAAATTGGGATGTCAACTCTGATAGGGATTGCTGCTATGTTTTTGGGATCCCGAGGATGAGATCACGTAACGACTCACCGACTCTCCCAATCGAGGTGGTGCCACATATCTCATACCCCTAGACTTTGGTGCGACTATAAGGATTATGCTGACGCTAGGTGAACTTATACAACTCAGGCCACTCGTAGTATAGCCCCCAAAACTTCTAAACAAAAAGGGTCGTTCTGCCACTGAAATCAATGGTTTGGCTCAAGATGAATGCATAAGAAAAACATAAAGCATTTAAGCCATATAACAAAAGCTCAAACAACAAAATACAAATCCCACATTCTAGAACAAGTATTGATGCAAGTATGTGATTTTAAGGGAAACTCAAGAACCAAATGTCTCGAGTGTGCTATCCCGCTAAAACGATGTCTGCTTGTACCTTTCGACTTGAATAGCTCCAACTCTGGATAAGCTACAAAAGAGGCTATATCAAAATCTATACAACCTAAAACAACAAGGCTCAAGGTAAACTCTTTACCGTTCTTCGTCCAACTCTTCGACGATCGACTTCTGATAACTCTGGGCTCAACAAACTTCAAACTAATCTGTACAAAGGCAAAAGATGATCAACAACGACGAACAAACTCAATAGCCAAAGTTCATCAACTCAAATGGTTCAAAAATCCCAAATTCAAACCGGCAGCATAACGGCTATAAACTGATCAAACCAGAAACACAGACAGCAGTACATCATTGAAAACAACTCAAAGCAATGCTAAAACAACAATAACAATTCGATTCCAACAAATCACAAAACCCCCATTTTTGAAATATGCTTCCAAAAATCATAACAAATCCGAACGACGCTCTATTTCAAAACCGACTGAGAATAATCAATAAGAACTATATCAAGAACGACATAACCGAAACTAAATCGATTCTAAAAACATTCTGAAAATAAAATACGTCCGATCGAAGAAATATTTACGATAGAACGAAGCTCTCGCGGCCGTGATCGCTAATCTGCCTTCAGAAATAAATTCTAACGGACGGATAGACCAAAAACTGAAATCACAAAGCTTGAAAGAACTTGGAGGCGTCTTCAATGTTGGAAACTAGATTGGGGAGGAGAAGGATAGTGAAGAATAGTCAACCAAGCTAGGATAATATATAAAATACCAATTTAGCATTTTAGTCCCTGAAAATACGAAAATTGCAAAATAGAACCTGATCAAAATCAAGTCGGCTCTTGAACTCTGTAATCTCCGATTATCTCAAATAAACTCAATTAAGATAAATTTGGGACGTTACAAACACATACCTTGGAAACGTTAGAAAATGGAATGGAATTTTGGCAGATAACCAAGTATGTAAAATCCAATGACCATTAGTCCATTCTCGATATACATCTCAATCGGGATGTTATCGAACAATATAAAGCAGAATACTTTGTTTTTTATATTGATTCAGAAGCTGAAATTTGTTCAGCTAAAAGAGAAGTTTTTCCAAAATAATTGGAAGAAGAACTACCCAATTAGCTGGATGAGATTTCTCAAAGAGAATTTTAATATTAAGTAAGGGGATTAAGAAATCTGAAATTTTAATTGATAGAGCTGGTCAAACACCTTGCTACAAGGTAAAGGCAACACCAATTTATTTTTACGATACAGAAGCAGACATCATGTTAGGAAATAATTTCCTACAAATTTTTAAATCATAAACACAAGAAAACGAGACTAGAAGATTAATGTTCACAACACCATATGATCACAATATCATGGTCTAGAGACTAAGGCATGCATTTTACAGAAAAATGCCAATCAAGTTTCATAGCAAGCGTGATGATGAAGAAAACTTCTACACCCAAAATGAAGGACTCCAGAAGATTTGGAGAAACAATGCTCCAAATAAGAACAGAGCGGGAACTCAAGCAAAAGAAATAGAGTTCCTTAAGATAGCTTTACACCAAAAAGAAGTGGAGCTTGAAACAAAGGTATCTCTAGATGATGTTAAGAGAAGGATTAAAGAAAATTACAATGAAAATACTTTAACATGGTGGGAAAGAAACCAACTACAAGCTAGCATTAAAATTAAAGAAGGCAAAGAGTATGAGTTTGTAAGATGCAAGACTATCCCGATGAACATCTTAATCAAAAGGATATGAAGATTATTATCAAGGAACATTTGGAACTTGGGCTGACTAAGAAGGAGTATCACCATACAGAAGTCCGGGAATTCTGGTCAGAAATCATGGTGAGATCAAGAGAAACAAACTCAGTTTAGTATTAATTACCAATAAATAAATAAAATCTTGGAATTTGATGGGTATTTCATAACAAGTAGAGATCACTTAATCAGTTATATACGTAACGCAAAAAGTGTACACTAAATTTGATTGTAAGTCCGGATTTTATCAGATTCGGATGAAGGAAGAAAGCAAGAAATTCACATCTTTCTCCACACCACGAGGTCATTATATTTGGAAAGTATTACCGATGGGATTAGCTAATGCACCCTAAATATTTAAAAGAAAAATAGATAATTTATTTAAAGATTATCTTGAGATTATGTTTGTCTATATTAATGATATTTTAATAGCATCAAGTAATATGGATGAACGCATAAAACATTTAGATATTTTTTCTAAAGTGTGTAAGCAAAAAAGACTGGTTTTGTCCAAAATAAAGCAGTCATTGCTATAAGAAAAATTGAATTTTTTGGAGTAAAATTAGTCGAATCAGGAATAATTCTGCAAGAACATATTGTAAGAAAGGTGCAGAATTTTCCAGAGATTCTTAAAGACAAGAAGCAGCTCCAAAGTTTTTTAGGAGTTTTTTTGATGGAATGTTCATAAAGAATCTAGCAAACCATAGAAAAATATTCATTCCATTACTAAAAAAGAATGCTAGATACGTAGGGACAGAATACCATGCTAAGGGCCTTAGCCAATTAAAATAGATTTGCAAAAATCTCCCAAAAATGGCTATCCCTTAAGATGAAGATGAACTAGTATTATACACATATGCTAGTGATCATTGGTGGGAAGCGGTTCTTACAAAGCTCACACCAGATTGAGAACAACCATGCAGATACTACAGTGGTCTATTCTCTGATGCAGAAGCAATAAGATGGCATATCAACGAAAAATAATTCTTTACGGTAAAAAAGACCTTTGAAAAATGGTCATTATTTTTACTTTCTAAGAAAAAATTTACTTTAAAAGTTGATAATATACAGATAAAGGCATTTTAAAAGAATAAAATTGAATCTAAACCAGAAAAGGCTAGATTATTAAGATAACAATCTTTATGTCAAAATTATATTTTTGATATTTTATTATAAGTTCTCATGAAAATATTCTTGCAGATTTCTGAACAAGGGATGGGCATCGCTGATGTCGATGTCAACATGAAAATGCAGAGGTATTTGAAGGAACACTTTGAAATGCTTCAAAACGAGTTCAATAAGCTTGCCCTAAATACATAAGTGGCGGGTAGGCTACTACAAGTTGATAAGAGAACTGTCTATGATCGAATCACATGATGCATATAGGCTTATACTCAATTATGGTCTGTATTACAAAAGCCGATCCTCCAGGCTATTAAGAAACCACTGGTTTCACAAAAGGAGAGTTTTCGAGTATAGGACTCTACACCTGGAGCAGGGGATTCAAGTACCCCTAACACAAGTGCAAAGTCGGGATCATTTTTTGGATGAGTCGACCCAAATAAAAACTAAGGATTCAGATCCTTATCTCGAGCCATCAAGTCAATCCCTCGAGGATTGAAGAGGGAGAGATCAACCTTAAACCTCAAACTAACAAAGGAAAAACAAAGGTTGATACTAACGAAACTACAATTTCTCCATTTCAGGTATATCAACAAACTTAGGAGAAATTAAAAACCATAGTAAGGATTAATCCGGCTACAAGTCGGGTTGATGTTGGAGGAAAATATCCAAGGATATGGATGAAACCCAACGCTTATCCAAAAGATGTTAAACTATGGTATGATTTTGGGGCCCTTGCCTTGGTTTATACCACCTCACCAGGTTTCTCGGAGATAGCCTTGTTACCTAAATGGATCCAGGAAGTAGTTCATGAGACTTGGGTAAATAATGATTATTTGTCCAGAGAGATATTCTGGAACTATACTTTTTTAGTACAGCACCAGAACCAGCTAAAAAACTATCACATGAAGCCTTTCACTTTGTCAAACTTAGGAGGCCAGACATAAATTCTCAAAGATTTATTAAGGACCCTCCAACAGAAGAAACACCCCTGGTTGCCACAATTATTGAAGAAGAAATCTATACCAGGAGAGCATGGACAAAGTCAAGTTTACATTCAAATTCTACAAGAATTCAGATAATGGATCATTTTTGTTAAACACAATGACAGGAAAAACTACAGGATTTTCAGAAGATATATTCGAAAAGAAAAGAAATTTTCTATAGAACAACAAGTTACCGAGGAGAAAAGAAACTCGCCGTAAATTGTTTAAAGCATCGTCACCTGCACCATTCAAGTATAGCGAGTCTAAAAACTCAGCAAATAACTTTATTTTATAGCTAATACATAATAAAAACGTAATATATAGCGAAACTAGAACAAAACATCATGAATAGGAAATCATGGGCATTAAAATCTTTCATTTTGTGTGATGAAATACATGCAATTGTGATGGCCACCATTTATGAGCACATTGAGTTCCCTTGATCACGGTCGTTGTACAACAAACATATATCATTTAATACAACCCATCCTAGCCGAAACGCATATGCGTACCGCCCCATACTGATCGTCGTCGGTATGCACATTAAACATTCATTCTTTGAAAGGTCCCCCTTCGGGGCTTAATCCGGAGTACCAATCTCATACTGCTACCATAAGAACACATACAATATCAAAATATTTTATCATACATAACATATCATCATCGTGCTTCATCATCATCTTCATCAAATTTTATCATAAACCTTCATCATCATAAACTTCACAACTTTCTCATAAAAGCTTTCATAACATTTTGTGCCTTTAAAAACCTTTCGTGCTTGAAAATCATGCATGCTATTTGAATGAAATGTGTACATCAACTTTACATTCATAAAACTCCACGCTTTCATAATGAACATAACTTTCATGAGGGATAAAGTACATATAGATGCACTACATAGCAATATCGATCCACGTGAGTCGTTCATTCCATTCAAACTTTAAAACTTGAAAATCTTTCCATGCTTGAAACATCTTATAAATGGTTCCAACGCCCTAAAAGAATATAAAAGTATATTTAGGACATTTAAAAAAGAATATGGGGCAACCTCTAGCGCTGAGGCGCCCCCTGGAGGGTGCCTTCATGCTACGAAAAATTAAGGAAATTCATGATTTTGGTTTTTTTTCGATCCTTTTCGATTTCGATTCAAACACACTCGCTCATACATTGAAAATTTAGATCAAACTCTTGAAAAACTTCAAAAACTCGAAAAGGTTAAACCGAAAAAAACCATCTTCAAAATATTTGCATCAAAACTTTACATTCAAAATACACACACAAAAAATTCTTAGATTCACACATTTTTTACATCAAATCTAAAAAATCTCTATACAAAGCGTCAAGAACGATTCACATTTCACAGTTCTATTTCATTCTCTTCAAAATTTCTCCAAATCCATGAAATATACATTACATACACATCAACATGCAAGTTTTTCATATCAAAATACATATATCCTCGAATGGTGGTTTCAAAAGTATTTAAAACTTTCCTGATCATCGTAGGTTGCGATTAACTGGTACCTTTAGCCTTGCACGAACGAGATCAATGGACGTTCTTCTTCCTTGGTGCTGATTTTTGAAAGAGATGAGAGAGAGAAATTGTAAGCGGCGGCAAAGAGAGAAAAGTGATGAAAAGAACTTGACACCTACTCAGTTTGTAACAAATGGGCTTTGAAGTTGGCTCATTAGTCGCTAACACTGACTTTTAAAATTTTCTCCTCTCAATTATTAAAATAAAACTGAACCAACATAAAACATAAAATAAACATAAAAATATTTACATAACCTCGTTCGTAGGCTAGTTTCGTTTATCTTAGTCCAGAATTAATCTCAAACCTGAAAAGATCAAACTAACTTGCGACATCAAAAATCAAGCACATTGATATCATAATTTTTAGATCTCATAAATAAAATTCATAAAACCATTAAAATCATTAAAAACACTCGTGAGTGAACTGGTGGACCATTGGACCTTACAAATAAAATATTGAACATAACTATTATAATCAATTATATATATATATCATTACATAATGATAATATTATATAAATTTATTAATAATCACTAATTGTTATAGTTAAATATTACAGATATTATTAATATTAACTGTAATGTTAATAATGATAATAACTGTAATAACTCATACCATGTTTAAGTAACTTAATGTAAAACATATTAAGGATTACTATTAAAATCAACCAAAGGATTAATACGGTTTAAAATACCAAAATATCATTCTAATTCCCCAAATATTATGCATGCTCTGATACCATAATTATAGTGACCCGGGTCGGATCATCTACCAAAATGCAGTCTTAAGCATGCAATTAGATTAATACAAAAACACTTATTAAAAAGAGTAACTTACGAAAACTCAAAAAACTTAGTATAACATGAACCGAATAAATAAAACAGGTTCTAAAACCCAAATTTTTTTACACATAATAACAAAGCTAACTATAGGCCATTACAACTCCAAGAAGTTTCTAGTCCTTGTAGCTAACCCTGTCTCGAACCTGAGATCTGTCATGTGGAATGAGGTGTCCAAGATAACACCAAGGACATGTGAGGCTAATACCCACTATGTAAATATGAGTATGCAAACTAATATGATACATGCAGTAATGGATGACATGGTGACTGGTCAACTACCAAGTCTTGCTCAGACTAGGCACCAATGATTATGTAGCACTATCTGGTAATGCGACTGTTTGGTAGTTCAAACACTCATTTGAACCACCGTAGTATTAGTCTCCGCTGTTTCGGTAGCTCCCGGTGTCAGACAATATAAACAGGCTAGGTGTAGGTTTGTGCAAACCTACAAGAAAGGTTATCTAGAAGGAGATTACGTATATGTGCACATGCAATATGTATATAAAACAGTAAAACATGTATCATGTCACATAAATATAACATATAAGCATGTATCATCCGAACATGCCAAGGCCCTAGTTCAATGCTTCCGAAATACCCTTTGGATCTCACTACAAGAACCGTGAATTCTATCTTCCTTCTTCTCTAAACCTGTGCCCAGCTGAGCGGCTTCACCAAAAACATTCGTGCCGCCTACTCTGGCCACCTATGGCCGTGAAACCACCGCCCAAACTTAGCCAACATCAAGACGGTTCTAACCCAATAAATTTGACCTCAAACCAACTTCTGTAGTAGGAGAACTAACCAAAACTCTACAGGCCTTGTTTTTGCTCGCGCGCAGAACGCAAGCACGGACTTATGGCCGATCGGCCGGCCATATCCGGCCACCACTGGCCCGAGAACTTCCTGGACTACCTTTGACAATGTCTTGAGGTTCTAACCCAACTGAAATCACCTTAAAACACGCTCTGTGGAAACGAGCCAATCTCCCAACCCCTCTCAATCTGCGCGATCTGCTGCGCATCAGAAGGAATGGCTTCGGTTAGGGGTCAAAAAATCGTTGTACTTTTATGTGTTGTGGAAAGTATAACATACAACAATGGTTTATATCCGTTGTGGATTCCAACATATGACAATGGTTTAGAACTGTTGTCTTAAGTTGCATTTCACGACAGTTATAAACCGTTGTTGTATGTTATACTTTCGACAACAGATTTACAACAGTTCCAAGTGATACAGGACCCCAAAAATGAGTAGTTTTGGGACCAACAGGGCTGTTCATAAATGCTTTGAAGGAAGCCATAAATGAAGTTTTGGATCCATAGAATTCATCAAGTTCATGGAATTGGAGATGAATAATCTATTCAAATTTGGATAAAATTACCCCTTATTCTACCTCCAAGACTTTGAATCCTTAATACCAATCGCTAAGTCAACATAATATTCCCTCAGCTCCTTCGACAACATATTATTAATCGCAATCAATTTCTTCCATAGGGATTATGTTCATGAAACAGGTTTTCATTACATCGATAAAAAATTGCATGAAAACCGAAATCCATCGATGAACAGAACTACAACAAAACAATAATATTGAGAAGTTATAGGACTTGCACAACAAGAACAGACACATTCAAATCCACTTTTTCTTGTTTGCTGTCCACATCTGATAAGATCAATGATTCGACTCAACCACAACACGGAAACATAAGCTGGGGGAAAATCTTGTATTTATATGTTAAAAACATCAATTAAAAATAATACATCTCGTGTCCAAGAAATAAAGCTGTGATAACAAGTCAAGGGTAACCGAATGTTAATTTTTCCTTCGGACAGAGAAAACCAGTTCCTGCGATTGATAGTTCTCTGTCCCTATAAAAAAGTTTCTGATATATTGATTCGGAAACTAAAAACAAAGCGAGGTGCAGCTTGAAATCTTCTGGAGCCTTCATCAATAAAAATTATGTCAAACCTAAATGCTTAACACACCAATTAACAAGTAATGGAAGTACGTGAAAGATGCCTTTGAACATGATAGGTTCTTTTTTAAATTCACAGAGAAGGAAACACTTGTACTAATTGATGAAATGATTTAATGAATAAAACATCAAATGTCATATACTCTAAAAACTCGGATAAAGGCTATTCTCAAACAAAAAACAAGAAATTCCGGAAATGCACTCGTTTCCATACCCACCAAAATAGTAGATTCTCGTAGGTATAAGCAGCAAGCACATCTTATGCAGTTAATTCTGCGATAGATGATAAACCAAATAAGATGGGATTTACAAATTCTGGAGGAAAAAAAGAACGAAACATTGCACCCAACCAGAAGAATGAAGCGCTGGCGGGGGTTTCTGAAAAGCGGAGTGAAACCCAGGCGGCGGGCCTTCGTCCTCTTCATCGTCAACTTCATCTTTTTCCGCTTGGTGAGTAGTGACGCACTGAAATCCAGGTGGAGGCCCATCAGAGTCATCATCATCTTCTTATTCTTCCACCCTCTCGTCTAATTTTGGAATCTCTACTTGCATGCTCATTTTGCTCTCCATTATTCAAAATCATCAAGTCTAATATTTTCAAATAAAGAATCTCAAACAAATAAGGTAAAAGTAGATCTGCTGACAAATCAATTTCCAGATCCCTCATCTTGCCCATTAAGAAATCAAAAATCTCGGCGCCATTATTATCGCTCTGGAGAATCACTTTCAAGAGCTGCAGAGACCTCAATTGAGCCTCTCTCGAGATCCCCATCTCCGCTAAAGATATGTATCTCGTCATTCTTTCACACACTTCTTTTTCCTTCACAAATGCCCATCTGTGGAATCAACAGAATTCATACTACTACACTCGATCACGTACAAATTCTATGCGAACAAAAAATTTACCCGAATCTGCTTCTGGCATGACCAGTGAGCTTTGATAAGGTGAAAATCATGAGATCTTGGTCTGATGGAGCATGGATTGCGGTGAAAAAGAACGTGAAGATTGTGCTATTTTCTTGGAGGAGTGGCCGGTTGGTGAGGATGAGGAGCGGAGAGAAAGGGGGCGAAGGAGAATCAAAAAAAGAAGCTGGGTGAAAGGGGAAACATATTATTGGTTGGGCTAGGGCTTTTGTATTATATATGTGTATATGTATATAATAAAAGAAAAAAGAAAATCTAAGACAACGGATTAATAGAAATGTTGTCTTAAACTACATAAAATAAAATAAAAAGACAACAGTTTAAATAACCGTTGTCGTAGAGCTTAAAAAACCCGCGCATACACAACAATTTTAAAAACTGTTGTCATAGAACTTCAAAAACCCGCTCATAGACAACGGTTAATAAAAACCGTTGTCTTAGGTCTAAAAAACTCTCTCATAGACAACGGTTAATTAAAACCGTTGTCGTAGGACATAAAAAAACCCGCTCATAGACAACAATTTTAAAAAACCGTTGTTTTTGACACATATAAAACAACGGTTTTTAAAACACCGTTGTGTTTGTTCATTAAAAAAGGGCCAACAACAATGGTTTTTACCAAAACCGTTGTTAAATACCAAAAGACAACGGTTTTTCAAAAAACCGTTGTCTTTCGAGTGTTGTTGATATCATTATTTGGTGTAGTGTCTTCCGAACACTCTGGTAGTTCCGAAGCTAGGGATTAACGTTCCTTAATTTCTTTCAGATTAATGGACGGACAAGAAGTTGAGGATCATGGCGGTATTGGCTATGTGGGAGGTAAGGGTGCTCAAGGACATCCTCACAGACATCACCATCATCATTACGAGGGTCATCCCTGTTTTGAAATGAATAAATTCTTTCATATAGGACCAAAGCCATTGGTGGGAGGTGAGACCCCTAAAGCTACAGAGGATTGGATTGAGCGTATGGAGAGCAATTTCCACGCCTTTGACTGCTTCGAGGAGCAGAAGCTTGAGGCTAATAACTTTTTATTGGAGGGAAGTGCTCATAAATGGTGGAAATACAAGTCTACTCAGCTACTCCAGGAGAAAGGCAAGATATTATGGGAGGATTTTTGTGAGACATACATAAAATTATATTTTCCTTCAGCTCTCCACTAGTCGAAATCCATAAAGCTGCTGAATCTATAGCAGGGATCCATGACGGATGATGAATACAAGCAGAAATTCATCAAATTTTTACCGTTTTCCCCCTATATCAATGCCAGTTTCGAGGCAAAATATGATCACTTCTTGTGGGGCCTCAACAAGAATATATTTGATCGGGTCACAGCATGTGATGATCCGACTTCTTATGAGACTCTTTTGAATCACTGTCGTCAAGCAGATATCAGTGTTAACTGCGCCAAGGTGCTTTTGTCTTCCCAGCCTAGTGAATCACTTGGACCCCATGTGCAGTCCTTTAAGAATTAGGTTTCTAACTATACTTCTTCTTCTTCTAGATCTCATGGAGTGTTAATCAAAACCATGTTTAGATACCTTTTTTTTTTAATCTATCTTGTTCAAATATACCCCATCTATAAAATAGATAGGTATTTCTTTTTGTGAGGACCTCGGGTGCTAATCTCAATTCTTAAACACAATCAATATCAATATGATAATTAAACAACATGGCTTACTGTAGCGACCCGACCCGGATCCACTACCTAATCAGAGTTAAGAGCATAATTAAGCATGCATTAAATAAAATCGCTGCGAAAGACTTAAATACAAGCAGACCGGCAGAATACAACCGGCTAACAAACTCGATTTATATAACCCAATCGAATTACTTAGATAAAAACCTACAGCTAAATACTGTTGTCTTCAAGGTCGCTGGCTCCTCCAGGCTCCTGGTGCTCAATCCTGCACCTACACCTGCCTCGTCGAAATAGGGTATCCAGATACACAGAAAATACTGGACGTGAGCTCTAAGCTTAATACGAAAGCACGGATAAACATACAAATATGATGCATGCAAATGACCGAATATCCATATCTGGGATAACTATACACGAACTGCTCAGACTGGCGCATGGGATATAAGCTCGTCACATCGGGGTAGCTAACCACTGTGTGCGACCACTCATTCCCGAATCACGGATGCGGACCACGGAGTCCTTCAGGTATTAGTACCTAAGGGTACTCGATATCAAACATCCTAATAGGACTGAGCAACCCTAACTGGCTCATCTCGATGTTGGAAAACTGGCGAGTTCCCAGACCAATTACGATTGATACCCGGTGCAGCGGAAGTTTAAAAATTTTTCATGGAACGTTTCCATGGTATGGGTATCAACCGTTCATCGATTGAATTACGTGTGTGTAAAATTTAAATAACAATTAAATAAATTTTACCTCAAATCTCGCAACGAGATTAATGGACACCAACAGAACAATTCTGCTCTTGTTGTCTCTCCCTGGAACCGATGAACGCCTTCAATCAGGTCCACGAACAGAGGTTTAATCCCTCTGATAGATTGCACTAGAAAATCTATCAGAAGTTTTCTGCGAAGAGAATACACGAATTTGATTCGTTATTCCTTACTGCAATTCAAAATCACAGACCGGAATTTTCTCGGGCAGAGCAAGGGGGCGGCCGAAATTCTTTGAGAGAGAATAGGGTTTTCGAATTTTTGCTCTCAAAAATTATGACCTGTTGTGTTTAATTTCTGTACTGAAATAACTTATTTATAATGCAGGCCACTAACACCTTAGGGCCCATTAGTCATAAGCTGGGGCCCGACAAGCAAAGCCCGCTCGTTCAGAAATTAATATAAAATTCATCGTGACTCCGATTGATGAAACGATTTCACCAATGTGCACAGAAACCATTTCTGCACGTTTTAAAGTCAAAATAAATTTTCCTGAATCCGAATTCAGTGGTTTCCAAAAATGTCCATCCCTATGTCATTTTAGGAAATCCTACTCCCTTACTCTTATTTAAGAAGTCCAACTCCTTAGTTCATTAAATTTAACTCTTTAAATTTAACTATCTCAACGGGGATTAAAACTCCATTACACTGTGTGACCCTCAATGGTTCAGGGATACAGCTAGCCGTGGGCTCACAACTCCTTGTGACTCGGAACAACACTTTCCGACTTGCCCAACGAATCATGGTAAAGCGCCTAGCAACATCGCCCCATGATTCCCTAGGTATCACTGATAGTGCCTACAAGAACCAGTAGATTTTGGTTAACGTACAGTACGGTCCCTTCATCCATATATCCCGATCGAATCAACAACCATTGGTATATCGAGAGTCGCTCAAGATTCGATAACTATGCAATGCATCTTGAAGATCAAATTAGTGACATCGCATGTGCTACTAAGAAACCATTTCTTAAATCACATCAAGTACTCTGGCCAGAGATTTGTCACACTAATATCTCCTCAGATCGCATAGGATATCCACACTCGCAAGTATGTGGTGAATCCTTGACAACAATGCATTGACTCCTATATGTGTCGTAACTGTACCCAATCTCGACACCTGATGACCCCCTCAGAGTCGGTAAACGAGTCAAAGCACAGTACTAGCATATAGAGTCTCCATGATGTTTCAAGTCGTAAGGACTAATGGTGTACAACCAAAACCGCGGACTTTATCCACTCGATAAGTGATAACCACTTGGAAAGTCCGGATAGGGTAGTTCGACTATTCATCCTATGAATATCCATTTGCATGCTTCGAACATCTCCATGTTCCCTACCAATGAAACGTGGTACTCCGCATCGCAAATGCTAGTCTCAAACTCGAGCGATCCTTATCCTTATTATCGGACGGCTCAATCGACTAGGAACGGTTTTAGAATATACAGTGACTATAAGATGTATTTCATGATAGACATCTCCATGTTCTACCACATCTTACATACACTATAGTATATTCAAGGTCTTTATCAAAACAACAATAGTATATCACAATATAACAATATGAAGTAATATAAAGTCATTGCCATAAAAGTGTAAATAATATTAAACAAAAGATTGTTTATACAAAGAGTCAACAAAGCCCATAGCCACACAGTTGGCTCACTGGGCACCCACTCTTACAATCTCCCACTTGCCCTATAGCCAACTAGTCATACTACGTAGACCCATTGCTTCGCGATGTTTGTCAAACAATGGTCCTGGCAAAGGCTTAGTAAGTGGATCAGCGATATTGTCTGCAGAGGCCACTCGTTCGACACTGATGTCTCCTCTTTCCACAATCTCCCGGATTATGTGGTATTTCCTCAGTACGTGTTTGGATCTTTGATGAGACCTTGGTTCCTTTGCTTGAGCAACGGCACCCGTGTTGTCGCAGTACACCGGGACTGGACCAACAAATTCAGGAATGACGCCCAACTCTTGGACGAAATTCCTCATCCAAACGGCCTCTTTAGCAGCAGCTGATGCTGCAATGTATTCAGCCTCAGTGGTGGAATCCGCTGTGGTGTCCTGCTTGGAACTCTTACAAGAGACAGCACCGCCATTGAGCATGAACACAAATCCAGAGGTTGACTTCGAGTCATCCACATCACTTTGGAAGCTAGAGTCGGTATAGCCTTCCAGTTTGAGTTCTCGTCCTCCATAAACCATGAACATATTCTTAGTCCTTCGCAAGTACTTAAGAATGTCCTTCACGGCTTTCCAATGCATCTGACCAGGATTAGACTGATATCTGCTTGTGACACTCAGAGCAAATGCTACATCCGGTCTGGTAGATATCATCCCATACATGATACTACCTATAGCTGACGCATATGGTACATGTGTCATATTCTCTATCTCTGCATCAGTCTTGGGACACATAGACTTGGATAGAGAAACTCCATGACACATGGGTAGATGTCCTCTCTTGGACCCATCCATTGAAAACCGTTTCAATATGGTATCGATGTAGGTTGATTGAGTGAGTCCTATCATTCTCTTAGATCTATCCCTATAGATCTGTATCCCAAGAATGTAGGATGCCTCACCCAAATCCTTCATCGAAAATCTACCTGATAACCATATCTTTGTTGACTGCAACATCCCTACATCATTCCCAATGAGTAGGATGTCATCAACATAAAGTACTAAGAATGTCACCGCATCCTTAACTACTTTCTTGTACACGCAAGGTTCCTCCGGGTTCTTGATGAAACCAAAGTCTTTAATTGTTTCATCAAATTTCTGGTTCCAACTTCTTGATGCTTGTTTTAGACCATAAATTGATCTCTGAAGCTTGCATACCTTATGCTCGCTTCCCATGGATGTGTACCCCTCAGGCTGCTTCATATAGATTTCTTCCTTAATGTCTCCATTAAGAAAAGCAGTCTTCACATCCATTTGCCATATCTCATAGTCATACCATGCAGCTATGGCAATAAGGATTCTTATGGACTTGAACATTGCAACTGGTGAAAAGGTTTCGTCATAGTCAACTCCTTGCCTTTGAGTATAACCTTTAGCCACCAATCGCGCCTTGTAGGTCAATACCTTACCATCAGGCCCAAGCTTTCTTTTGTAGATCCATTTACACCCTATTGGAACAATTCCATCGGGAGGATCCACTAAAGTCCAGACTTGGTTAGTATGCATCGAATCCAATTCTGACTGCATAGCTTCAAGCCATAAATTCGAATCCGCATCAGAAATTGCTTCCTTGAAGCTTCTTGGATCACATCCAATGTCGGGTTCATCTTGACCCTCTTCAAGAAGAAGACCATATCGAACTGGAGGTCTAGAAGTCCTCTCGGATCTTCTAGGTGCAGGCGTGTCCAGCAATGGTTCCTGAGGTGTGGGATCGTTATTTTGTATTTCGGGTTCTTCTCGAACTTCTTCGAGTTCCATCATCTCGCCTTTCTTATCCAATAAGAACTCCTTCTCCAAGAAGGTGGCATTCCTAGAAACAAACACCTTTGTTTCAGCAGGATAATAGAAATAATATCCGATTGAATTCTTCGGATACCCCACAAAATAACACAAGCTGGATCGACTATCCAACTTATCTCCCACTGTCCGCTTCACGTAAGCAGGACATCCCCAAATCCTCAAGTACGAATACTTAGGAGCTTTGCCATTCCATAACTCGTATGGTGTTTTGTCCACTGCTTTAGTGTGGACGTTGTTCAACAACAATACCGCCGTTTCAAGCGCATAGCCCCAAAACGAAGGTGGAAGCTCAGTGAAGCTCATCATGGATCGAACCATGTCCAACAAAGTTCGATTACGACGCTCCGATACACCATTAAGCTGTGGTGTCATAGGAGGAGTCCACTGAGAGAGAATCCCATTCTCTTTTAGATAGTCCAAAAACTCGGTACTCAAGTATTCTCCACCTCGATCCGATCGAAGTGCTTTAATACTTTTACCTAGCTTGTTTTCTACTTCAGCCTTGAATTCTTTGAACTTTTCAAATGCTTCAGACTTATATTTCATTAAATATAAATACCCATACCTAGAATAATCATCAGTAAAGGTAATGAAGTAGGTGTGGCCATGTTGAGTCCCTACTCTAAATGGACCTCAAACATCTGTATGGATCAAATCCAACAGATTTTGACTACGTTCAGGCTTCCCCTTAAAAGGAGATTTAGTCATTTTCCCTTTTAGGCAGGATTCACAAGTAGGTAGAGAGTTAATATCAGACATATCAAACATGCCCTCTCCCACTAGCTTGTTCATCCTCCTTGAGGAAATATGACCTAGTCTAGCGTGCCAAAGGTTTGCCGGGTTTTGACTATCGATTTTCCTTTTGTTTGTTGTTGCCGGTTTGTCAATACAATTCACTGGAACGTCTTTTAGTTTTAAATTATATAGATCGTTTTCAAGTTGTCCATTTCCAATTAAACATTCATTCTTGTAAATACTGCAAATCCCATTCACAAAATTACAAGAATAACCATCTCTATCAAGCATAGAAATAGAAATAATGTTTTTAATTAAATCTGGCACAAATAAAACATCTCTCAACAATAATTTAAAACCATTCTGCAAAATCAAACAAACATCTCCAATGGCCGTAGCTTCAACTCTGGAACCATTCCCGAGCCTCAGCTGGGTCTCACCCATTCTAAGCCTGCGACTTCTTGTCATCACCTGCAAATCATTGCAAATGTGAGAACCACATCCGGTATCCAATACCCAAGAAGTTGTATTAAGTGACATGTTTATTTCGATATAGAACATACCCTTTGCAGTTCCCAACTGCTCAAGATACTCCTTGCAGTTGCGCTTCCAATGACCCGGCTTCTTGCAGTAATGGCAAACATCCTTGGATTTTCCATCGTTTGAAGCCTTTGTCTTTTGCTTCTTCTCGGGTTCCACTTTCTTGGGTGGGGCAGAACGTTTCTTGCCCTTCATACTTGGCCCCTTCTTTGCAGAAGATGAGGAGCCCACCAAGAAAGCTGGCTTATCCTTCTTAAGTGTGGATTCATATGTAACGAGCATATTGACCATCTCTTCAAGGGTGGCCTCTATCTTGTTCATATTAAAATTTATCACGAATCCATCAAATGAAGAAGGAAGAGATAGAAGCAGCAAGTCCACATTGAGTTCATGCTCCAACACCAAATCAAGGGTCGCTAACTTCTGTATGAGCCAAATCACTCGTACCCCATGATCACGGACCGAAGTCCCTTCACGCATGCGGCACGTCATCAACTCCTTAACAGTAGAGAACCTTTCAGCCCTCGACTGAGCCCCAAAAAGTTCCTTGAGTTGCGTGTGAATGTCAGCAGCATTCACCGTGTCCTCAAATCGCCTCTGGAGTTCATCAGACATCGAGGCTTGCATATAGCATTTGGTCTTGATGTCATGGTCACACCATGCATCAAGTTTGGCCAATTCCTCCGGACTTATGTCAGCTGGTGCTTCCTTCGGAGGTGCTTTCTCTAACACGTAGAGCATTTTCTCCGAAGTTAAGACAATCTTCAACTTCCGGAACCATTCCGTATAGTTGGCGCCAGTCATCTTGTTTTGTTCGAGGATCGAGAATAAAGGATTTCGCGAATTCATTGTATGAAATACTGAAAAGGAAAAACAGACATATATCAATGATTGTTTAACAATTTACTAAGACATAAAATAGGCGAATTTAATTTTATGAATCTCACTCCCACTATTTTAACGATTTCACCACCCTCTAGTGAAAACGGGAAACTTTTTCCTTAGTGAGAACATGGAGTCCAATTGACAAACTTATGGTCCCGAATAATATCAGCCAACCATAATTCTCAAAAGGTAGAGCCCAATTGCTTCCAAAGCAACCCCCATGTATTTACCTCATGTCCAATAAGGGCCCAATAATATGACGCCGTTTAAAGTGACATGTCAAGATGACCCATCAATATTAAGTTGTGATGGACGGTCGCCATGTGGATCCCCCAATAATATGAGCCGATCCCATGGGAGTTCCACCCAACTTACAACATTTGTCGATCCAATGTACAGCTTTCCGACGAACGGGCCCCCCCAATAATATGAGCCGGACCGTATCCGCGGGTAGCATCACATACATTGACCGTTGATGGAAGGTAGGAACATTTAAACAATATTTAAATTTCCTTTATTTATCTTGATATAAATTTTAAATCATATTTAAAATGAGGGATTTTATTTTTGAAAATTTGTCTCATCATTTTTAATTTATTGCATGCATTGCCGGATTCACGCAATTTATGTCTAAACATGCATACAATCATAATATCACATATTATATAGGATGATCGATTCCATTTCTAATTGACCCGTGGTTGCCAATCACGGGTCTTAGTCCAATCCTAGGTAATATGCAGTATGCAAATGCAATCCTATTACATATGCTTCCAATTTACATTTCTTCAGTCTTCATTGTCTGCTGGACCCACCATCTTCAAATCTTGATCTCCCACTAAATCTAATGTATTTACAATTAAATAACAATGACAAGTAGGGGATACATTTTTAGGGGGTGGGAACGGGCTATAAACCAAGCCCACTTTTATTACATATGACATTCATATCGGGCCATAAACCAGGCCCATTAATAAAACCAACAACAATAAAGACAAAATGTAAATTCCTAACATACACCTACAAAATTGGTCATGGCAATCGATCATCCTTATCCAATAACATTTAATTCAAAATTAATTTATTGGATAACATGCTGTGGCAATTCAAATTTAAACAAGATAAAATCATATTTTATATATAAAATCACATTTCACATATAAAATCATATTTTATCTCCATATCAAATAAAATCATATTTTATCTATAAAATCCAATTTTACAAATAAAATCATATTTTATCTAATATATCATAAGATCATATCTTATCATCAATTGTACCAAAATAATTGATTTCAAAATTCAATTTACGGATAAAATATTAAAATTTTCCAAAAATTCAAATTTATCCAAAATTAATTTTAAAATTTACGGACTCGAACAATTCGATCCGAAATCTCGTGAACCAATCAAAAACAATTTTTGACCGGACCAAAAATAAAATTTTAAATATTAAAATTAATAAAAAAATTAAAAATTAATTTTTCCCGCGGGCCACCCGGGACACTCCCGGGTCGGCCCGCACCCGGGGCGCGGGCCGGGGGCAGCCCGGCTGCCCCCTTAGGGCAGCGCCTGGCGCCGCCCCTGGGCGGCGCCGTGCGCTGCCCTGGGCGGCGCCGAGCGCCGCCCTGCGCAGCGCCCAGCGCTGCGCTGGGCAGCGCCGAGCGCCGCCCCTGGGCAGCGCCGAGCGCTGCCCTGCGCAGCGCCCAGCGCTGCGCTGGGCAGCGCACAGCGCTGCCCTGGGCGGCGCCGTGCGCCGCCCTGGGCGGCGACGGTCGCCGCCTTGGGCGGCGCTGTGCGCGCGCCGCCCGGGGCAGCAACAATTGCTGCCCCACCGGGCAGCGATCCAATCGCTGCCCGGGTTTTGCCCCGAAAAAATTTTTTTTATTAAAAATATTTATTTTGTTTCATAAACCGAGACTCAAAAATTTTGTACAATTGATTATTCAATCGATTGATCTGAGCAACCTGGCTCTGATACCACTGTTGGAAAACTGGCGAGTTCCCAGACCAATTACGATTGATACCCGGTGCAGCGGAAGTTTAAAAATTTTTCATGGAACGTTTCCATGGTATGGGTATCAACCGTTCATCGATTGAATTACGTGTGTGTAAAATTTAAATAACAATTAAATAAATTTTACCTCAAATCTCGCAACGAGATTAATGGACACCAACAGAACAATTCTGCTCTTGTTGTCTCTCCCTGGAACCGATGAACGCCTTCAATCAGGTCCACGAACAGAGGTTTAATCCCTCTGATAGATTGCACTAGAAAATCTATCAGAAGTTTTCTGCGAAGAGAATACACGAATTTGATTCGTTATTCCTTACTGCAATTCAAAATCACAGACCGGAATTTTCTCGGGCAGAGCAAGGGGGCGGCCGAAATTCTTTGAGAGAGAATAGGGTTTTCGAATTTTTGCTCTCAAAAATTATGACCTGTTGTGTGTAATTTCTGTACTGAAATAACTTATTTATAATGCAGGCCACTAACACCTTAGGGCCCATTAGTCATAAGCTGGGGCCCGACAAGCAAAGCCCGCTCGTTCAGAAATTAATATAAAATTCATCGTGACTCCGATTGATGAAACGATTTCACCAATGTGCACAGAAACCATTTCTGCACGTTTTAAAGTCAAAATAAATTTTCCTGAATCCGAATTCAGTGGTTTCCAAAAATGTCCATCCCTATGTCATTTTAGGAAATCCTACTCCCTTACTCTTATTTAAGAAGTCCAACTCCTTAGTTCATTAAATTTAACTCTTTAAATTTAACTATCTCAACGGGGATTAAAACTCCATTACACTGTGTGACCCTCAATGGTTCAGGGATACAGCTAGCCGTGGGCTCACAACTCCTTGTGACTCGGAACAACACTTTCCGACTTGCCCAACGAATCATGGTAAAGCGCCTAGCAACATCGCCCCATGATTCCCTAGGTATCACTGATAGTGCCTACAAGAACCAGTAGATTTTGGTTAACGTACAGTACGGTCCCTTCATCCATATATCCCGATCGAATCAACAACCATTGGTATATCGAGAGTCGCTCAAGATTCGATAACTATGCAATGCATCTTGAAGATCAAATTAGTGACATCGCATGTGCTACTAAGAAACCATTTCTTAAATCACATCAAGTACTCTGGCCAGAGATTTGTCACACTAATATCTCCTCAGATCGCATAGGATATCCACACTCGCAAGTATGTGGTGAATCCTTGACAACAATGCATTGACTCCTATATGTGTCGTAACTGTACCCAATCTCGACACCTGATGACCCCCTCAGAGTCGGTAAACGAGTCAAAGCACAGTACTAGCATATAGAGTCTCCATGATGTTTCAAGTCGTAAGGACTAATGGTGTACAACCAAAACCGCGGACTTTATCCACTCGATAAGTGATAACCACTTGGAAAGTCCGGATAGGGTAGTTCGACTATTCATCCTATGAATATCCATTTGCATGCTTCGAACATCTCCATGTTCCCTACCAATGAAACGTGGTACTCCGCATCGCAAATGCTAGTCTCAAACTCGAGCGATCCTTATCCTTATTATCGGACGGCTCAATCGACTAGGAACGGTTTTAGAATATACAGTGACTATAAGATGTATTTCATGATAGACATCTCCATGTTCTACCACATCTTACATACACTATAGTATATTCAAGGTCTTTATCAAAACAACAATAGTATATCACAATATAACAATATGAAGTAATATAAAGTCATTGCCATAAAAGTGTAAATAATATTAAACAAAAGATTGTTTATACAAAGAGTCAACAAAGCCCATAGCCACACAGTTGGCTCACTGGGCACCCACTCTTACACTCGAAAGATATATAAATGTACAGGCACAAGATGATATGTACATGCCGCATAATAATAATAACATGCAAACACATAAATGCAACATATAAGCATGCATATCCGCTGGCAATCTCAGTCAGTACTTACGTACCTTTCTAAGGCAGTCCTAGTAGTCCCACTCTAGGTTCCAAGCCTATCATCAAGTTTACAATGCAAATACCCATGCATCATTCAATAAGCTCTAAAAGCCTTAACTAAGCTATTGCATACTCCTAAATAATTTAAGGAGACCATAGCTATACCTGCGTCTGTCGTCAGCCCACTGATGGCGACTATCCCGCAACTAGGGCACTCCCCTGCTGCGAATCCACAGCCTCGAACACGGCTCTACAACACGAGCACTACTCCGCTACTATGTTAGACACTGTCTGACTATATTAAAACAAATATCCTACTCCAACTCTAAAATAAGAGTACCCAAAGCCCTAAAATAGGACCACGAGGGCGAAGGAGAGAATTCGGAATTGGCAAGAAATGAATGCCTCGGACCTTATATTTATAGGCATCGATCGGAACCTCCGATCCTCGATCGGAACGTCCGATCCTCGATCGGAACGTCCGATCCTGCCATCGGAGCTTCCGAACATCCTCATCTGTCACGTGTCAAAATCTCACTGGTTGACTTCGGATAGGGGTGATCGGAGCTTCCGATCCTGTTTGGAGCTTCCAATTAACCACACGTCATGGATGACGTAATTCGATCGGAGCTTTCGATCGTTCATCGGAGCTTCCGATCACCTTCGGAGCATCCGATCCTAACTTCGGAGCTTCCGATCTCTCTGAACCTCTGTACCATTTCTGATCATTTTGGGTCTATTTCCGGGCTCCGTTAATCCATTTAGAAGTCTCCTTAATCACGTTTTACTAAATCTATCATGATCACACGATAATTACTCATTATCGTTAATTCTGGATATGGGCCACTACATTCCCACCACCTTAAAAGGATTTCGTCCTCGAAATCTAAGGTAAACCTCGGGACTATAGTATAAACCATTCGTCAAATTCATTAGTAGTTCTGGTTTAAAACATCTGGTCAAATAACCTTCGACAATACCAAACCTCGCTAAACCTGCAGGGTCTGTTCATTCACTGAACCACATCAGAACATAAACTCGATTTATAATTCGCACTAATTTCAAACTCGCACGCTTTTAACGATCACTCTGGAAATCACTGTCTTCTTATCAGCAATCCTGCGAGAATCGAGTAACACTACTGACTATCGGCAGTTATCCATCGATAACCGCAACAACACGGCACCTTCGGTCCAAATTGCCGACTGTATCAGCCACACTGCCTACAAATCTTAGCGATGACACTCCTGCTAAGATCATAACTAGCCATCAGTTATTCTCTAGACATGCACGAACTCCATCGCTGCCCACGATAAAACCAGATACAACACATTGTATTTCACTAGTCTAACGGTAACATCGCATCCCTTGATGTTATCGCAAAGTTCTAAACAAATTGATCTAGATTTGACTTTCGGTCAAATCCTAGATATCCTTCTTCCAAGAACTCATGTGAGTTACTCTTTATTACTAAGGATAAAATATTTCTTCCCAAAATAGTACCTTATGCGAATAGAAATGGCAACTACCGGCCACCAGTTCGCAAAGCAATCGCATCACTGCCACCACTATAACCATCTGAAATCCTCAGACTGATTGCGATAAATCTTGATCCGAATCCCGCTATCGTAGATAGCATCTACTCGATCGCATTAGTCATCCTTCCATGGATAACAACAAAATCTTGACAATTCCTGGCGTCATAGTACGTACTTTCAGTACTCACTCTGCCCGATGAATGTTTCCCAAAGAACACCAACTAAGTAAACAGATGAAAAAATCTTTATACACAATTTCTTGTCTAAATGCATCCTTCGAGGTCGTCGCCTCGAAATTCACTACCATCCTGCTGAAACCCTCAGATGGACCAACACCACCCTCAGCATTAGTAGCCTATATCGAATGCTTACTTCTATCTCGGAACTAGAGATAGTATCGACGAAAACGATTCCGGTTATCCTATTCCAGATAACCAAACCCTTAGCTCACTAGCGGGGATAACCAAACTGATTCACCTTGATCCCGCACAGAATCTATCAATACTAGTGGCATTTACGTTATCTAATCCTTTCAATGACACAACATATCAAACGCACTGAGATATCAGTGACAACAATCCTGCCAGACTCAGAAACACAAGTCTCAGCTGCTGTCTCGTCCCATGAAACAACTAATGCTAACCTACTAATGTTCATTGAAATCCATGAGCACTTGTCGAATCGCCCCTCAATAACAAATCTCGAGAAATCTGCTGGAAGCCCTCAAGCTAAACATTCTGACTAACAGTCCCCAAAATTTGTCCACTGACAATCCTGGGACAATCACTGAATCCTATTTCCTCAAACTGGATAAATCATTGCTAAAACCAAGCAATGTTCAGATCAAAATCCATAAATGGTAATCTCAGTAATGCTATTAACTAGAAAATGATCACAAGAGCCAACCTATGACTATTCTCATGATCTGCAGAATCCAAAAAGCCCCGATTCTCGCATCCCTGGAGATTCCTTAGCAACTAAAGAATTCCCTAAATGCACTTTAATCGCTATATCAAAGCATACCATACTTATAGTACTATTCCCAGTACTTCTTGATTCACTACATCCCAATCAGTACCGATTAGAATAATCTGATCGATCAAGTTGATCTACTGTAGCTCTCACTCTACCTGACAATATCAACCCTAATCAGACAATCACAGATCAATGAAACTCTCATGGCCGATCAATATCAATGATCTCACTGCCACACGTCCGCAGATACCAAATACTTGGAATCAAAAGAATCACAGCTGATTCAATCACTCATCTTTGACAGAGTCAGACAACAGTTACAAGTAATCACTAGTGCTAAACCTGCACCAGTCTAGACATACTATCCCCTGTCTATATTCATTCAAGATGATCATAAGGACTTGTTCAACCCAAGCAGCAATACAAGTCCGAAAGATTCCAGCTATCGCTGAACATGTTCCTGATAACTATATCTCTTGCTAAGGCTGCAACAAATCGAGACTGAGGTAACTTGCCACGATGTCCCACCTGAAATCACCACCAAGTGTACACTGGCATAAGTCATGCTGTCCTCACACCTCAAATAGTCATGTACAATCCTTAGCATCAGATATAATCTATCACTGAAGAAAACTATCTTTGTCGGAAAATACTCATCCCCGAGTCAAATGTTACAGGAAGTTCACAAACCATCTCCTGGATAGCCCCTATCACAAGAGCATCCAAACACCGACTAGATCCACTAGTCTAGCAGTATCCAATAGGCTAAAACTATCTGCTCAGAGTACGCACTTGTCAAGGAAATCCCTCCAAGACTGGTCCTTATGAAAAAACTACAAACCAATACCTCTGACGACATTCAGTCGATATCTAAACCGTTGATACCTAACCAGGCATCTAATCCAATGTTATACCCCGTCGTGACTGTTACCAAAACTCTAGACTAGGTAGCCTTCCCACCGCCAATCCTGAAGCACGAAGGCTTCCAGGTATTCTCCGAAGTACAAAAGACTCCCAGAGTAACACTGGAATAGGGTCGCGCTCCATCATGTCTAGTCATGATCATAGTCCACAACTCTCGATATGTACTCAACTGGTTCCTGATGAAATCCCATCATCACGAATTCCCAACCTATGAAGGTCAATCAGGCTACTGTTCTACCGAAACAACCTAGAACGAAACTCAAAATTTCAAACAAGATCAAAATTCTCATGCCCCCAGATGAATCACCTCATCACTGGCACTAACCCAGTCGAACGACTAATTAGGTCAATCCTAGGAAAACACCTAGACTAACCCCATGTCAATCCGTTACCGCTGGCTTACTCAAAATCCATGAGCTATCCTAGTTTATTAGTCAACTAATTCCAAGCCAAACTTTATAAAATTACTTGCAATCAATCACGAATTGCTGAATAAGTAACACATGTATCATTACTTCAAGTTTGTACAATTTCTTTATTACAATTCCATGTAATATCATTACAGTATTCCGAAAATACAACAACATGTACATCCAATAACTTGATATGATACAACCAAATTCTGATGATATATTACAACTGAAATACTGTTTACAAATACATCAATACAGTATTTAAAATCATCGAACTTGTCTTCGCTCCTTGAGCATGAAGCTTCCAATCGACACAAGCATCGATACAAGCATACTTCCATCTAAGTCTCTCTACATGTCCTCCAGCGAAAAACTCCGGAGAAATGGCACGTGATAGCTAACCAGCTATGCTCTGCGTCAGTGCATGTCAGTCGAATTCTTCTGCTCACGATCTACCATCAGCGTTCTTCTTGTACCCAAATCATGCTTTTGAACATGAAGTTTACCGTATGCCTACCAAAAGCATCGATACAAGCATACCGGCAAAACCATGTTCTGCACGAGTTTAAAGACCTTACGCTCGAAACCTGTCATGCCTTAGGCACTCAAGGTATCTCCTGTGAAGGTCTATCTGACAATCTCTCCAGCTACGAGTGGAGAATCTCTTTGGACTGAAACCACATGGGTTATTATACACCATTCGTTCCAAAAAGCCCTCAGAGATATCTGACGCGATATACCCAATCTTCTCTTCCAGTCTTCTTTGGCTGGAATCCATATATTCTTCGATCAGCATTCCAATGCATCGAATGATGAACCGTCCACAGCAGTCAGTCTATCTATCGATATTCTACTACTTGTGTTCTTATCACTGTTGCATTCCTTATAGTAAAAACTTCTGCCGCAAACCTTGGCAATGAAGAACCAAATCTTCTTTCGCTAGGCCTCAATAAATCCTACAAGGATAATCAAGAAGTCTTATTATCAATTTCCTAAGTCCCTTGCATGCAGCTTTGATACCATAAATGTAGTGACCCGACCCAGATCCACTACCTAATCAGAGTTAAGAGCATAATTAAGCATGCATTAAATAAAATCACTGCGAAAGACTTAAATACAAGCAGACCGACAGAATACAACCGGCTAACAAACTCGATTTATACAACCCAATCGAATTACTTAGATAAAAACCTACAGCTAAATACTGCTGTCTTCAAGGTCGCTGGCTCCTCCAGGCTCCTGGTGCTCAATCCTGCACCTACACCTGCCCCGTCGAAATAGGGTATCCAGATACACAGAAAATATTGGACGTGAGCTCTAAGCTCAATACGAAAGCACGGATAAACATACAAATATGATGCATGCAAATGATCGGGTATCCATATCTGGGATAACTGTATACGAACTGCTCAGACTGGCGCCTGGGATATAAGCTCGTCACATCGGGGTAGCTAAACACTGTGTGCGACCACTCATTCCCAAATCACGGACGCGGACCACGGAGTCCTTCAGGTATCAGTACCTAAGGGTACTCGATATCAAACGTCCTAACAGGGCTGAGCAACCCTAACTGGCTCATCTCGAAAGATATACAGATGTACAGGCACAAGATGATATGAACATGCCGCAAAACAATAATAACATGCAAACACATAAATGCAACATATAAGCATGCATATCCGCTGGCAATCTCAGTCAGTACTTACGTACCTTTCTAAGGCAGTCCTAGTAGTCCCACTCTAGGTTCCAAGCCTATCATCAAGTCTACAATGCAAATACCCATGCATCATTCAATAAGCTCTAAAAGCCTTAACTAAGCTATTGCATACTCCTAAATAATTTAAGGAGACCATAGCTATACATGCGTCCGTTGTCAGCCCACTGATGGAGACTATCCCGCAACTAGGGCACTCCCCTGCTGCGAATCCACAGCCTCGAACACGGCTCTACAACACGAGCACTGCTTCGCTACTATGTCAGACACTGTCTGACTATACTAAAACAAATATCCTACTCCAACTCTAAAATAAGAGTACCCAAAGCCCTAAAATAGGACCACGAGGGCAAAGGAGAGAATTCGGAATTTGCAAGAAATGAATGCCTCGGACCTTATATTTATAGGCATCGATCGGAACCTTCGATCCTTGATCGGAACCTTCGATCCTCGATCGGAACTTCCGATCCTTGATCGGAACGTCCGATCCTGCCATCGGAGCTTCCGAACATCCTCATCTGCCACGTGTCAAAATCTCACTAGTTGACTTTGGATAGGGGTGATCGGAGCTTCCGATCTTGTTCGGAGCTTCCGATTAACCACACGTCATGGATGACGTAATTCGATCGGAGCTTCCGATCACCTTCGGAGCATCCGATCCTAACTTCGGAGCTTCCAATCTCTCTGACCCTCCGGACCATTTTTGATCATTTTGGGTCTATTTCCGGGCTCTGTTAATTCATTTAGAAGTCTCCTTAATCACATTTTACTAAATCTAACATGATCACACGATAATTACTCATTATCATTAATTCTGGATATGGGCCACTACACTTACAATATCCAATATGAACAAGTAAGAAACTAACTAATTTTTTAAAAAAACTTGTGCCTCGCTCGCGCGATCCCCAGGTGCGCTCGAGCGAGTGCTGCTCGGGCGAGGGTCCAAGGGGCCTCGCTCGAGCGAGGCTATGGTGCGCTCAAGCGAGCCCTATGCTGCCTGAAGGTGCTCCAGCTGAGCTTTGTGCTGTCCTTAGCTATTTCAATCTTGATTTCAACATGTAGCCACTCAAAATCAAGTCTAAGATGATCTTTATACAGGAAACAAAGGAAAGCATGCTTCTTAAAGTATAAACATCTTATACATATTTTCAAAGTACAATATAATACAAGATCAAGTCTAGATCTATGTTCTCAAACCATTCTAATGCTTCAAGATCACAAAGTTGACAACACAATCTACTTCTTAAACCCAAGTCACCACGCGCTAAATCTCTCAATCTCGAGTTATCCAAGCCACATCTGACTCGCTCATGCCCAAACCTGATGCAATGCACACATACAAACAAAGCAACAGCCAGATAACTCCGGTGAGAATAAATCTCAGTATGAACGACATGAGTATACATCATTTAATCATAATAATTCTATATGCTATAATAATCTTAAATCTCAAATATGTAAGAACATGTAAATCATAGAAGCATAATCGAATCTTCATTCGTATAACATCACTATTAATTTCCAGCAATATCAAATCAATCATATAAATACATTCATATCTTGAATGCCATATAATCACAGGCTAGAATTTATAAACGCATATTCTAAACCATAAAAATCTATAGTTTAATGCACAAATGCAATGCATGTTTCAAGGAATAGACTATCAAACCTGATATCTAAATCTTAGCTCTTGGGATCCCAGAGAAATAAAATCTTTAACCGGCCACCAACTTACCCAATCAAGGTGGCGTTAAATATCTCAACTCCCCTGACTTTGGTGCAACTATAGTGAGTCTTCTAGCTCTGAAAGTAAATCTACATTATGTGCCACTCAATTATAGCTCGCCAAACGTCATTTCGCAATCTAGGCCAATCAGCCCTCTTTGCTTTTCAAGGTAGGGTTCAAGATGAATGCAACATAATGTTGATGCAGTACATCATACAAATACTATAAAACATCTTGAACATATCATTCATTAATCATTGAAAGCAACAATGACAAATAAATCACATAAGAACAATTAAACATAATATGTGATTTTAGAAAACTCGATATTCAAAATCAATCTCGAGTTATTCTTCCCATCATATCTAATGTCAATTCATACATTTCTATCTTCTTTGTAATATATTCAAACATGCTAGCATCAAGTCTGGTGGAAGATCTAAACTTCTATTCATTCCACGCTTGCTCATCGAAGGTGATAGTTGATCGAATTCTTGATTCAACTTTGATTGTTCAAACGGCTCGAACTCATCGATTTGACTTCGATAACTTCAATTCCCAACTGAAATGAAAGTGTACAATATACTTAATATCATTCTCAAATCTGATATTTATTGCTAAGTTCAATCTATAGCTAACATCGAATTAAATTGCAAATCGGCGGCGTAACAGTTCGAAGTTGGTCTTTCCAAAAGTTGAAATATCAATATGATCATCATCTTAACAATATAACATCACCAATTTCAGCAGAATAACACATAAATATCAGCCCCTAATTTTCAGATTTCTGATAAATCTTTCAAAAATCATAAACATGTTCAAACGACTATCTTTTCTCGATCCGTCTTAAATATGCTATCGTCGTATATATAACATGTTTATACAATCAAATCTTAATTCTAACAACATCTTAAAACTCAAACATGGTAGAACTTCATAAAACTTATGTTAAAACGTAGCACTCGGAGCTGTGATCGCAAACATATGATCAATCGGAAATTCTACCGGGCGGATCAAAAGATATCGAAGCTTGAAAGAATTAAAAATGGCTTGGAACCCCTTTCATTTGTGCAATATGATTGTGGCTGAAAAATTCTGATGCTTTCTATACAAAGTACACGTTTTTATGGCCACTTGCAAGGAAATTGCACTTTGGTCCTCCAACTTTGGCATAAGTGCAAATTGATCTCCAGACAAGCGATTTAATTTCATTTCAAACCTAAATAATTTAAGAATAGTTGAATTTAATTCTAAATTTTAAATATTCTCAAATTAAATATTCTCGAATTAAAATTAAATAATTTTGGACCTTATTGATATTTAGTCCTTGAACTTCTCAATATTTTCAAATTGGTCCCTGCTCGAATTTCATCCTCAAAATAAATTCTTTGAATATCCAAACTCATAATTGAAATCTTAAATCCCATAAATAATCAATTCAAATATTCTAATCTTTTAATTTAATAATTTCGGATATTAAAATCTTAAAATCCGTAAATCCTCAAATTAAATATTTTCGACCCGAAATTTAAAATCTCTAATTCCATAAATTCTCACATTCATATTTTCTTAATTCCGAAATTTAAATCTTAAATTTTGTAATTAATTCTTTAATATTTTTGGGCCTTACAATTCCTCCCTTCTAAGGAATGATTTCGTCCTCGAAATCGCATTCGATCTTATTACTGAATCTCGTAAGCTGTATAGTTGACTAAAGTAATACTTCAATTCTGTAAGCTTTAGATATCTATTCTGATATCTTTTCTTATTCTTCTATCTGATCATTTCTTCAATCGTGTTTATTCTATTATTCTGTAACCACGGAATCAACTTATATCTGAGCTTCTCTTCCTCTAGATCAAAATCTGCATCGGCTATTCTGCTTAACTCATAATCTTATCGGCTTCTGCTTTATCTGATTGAATTCACATAACATATTATAGCTGATGTTCTTTAGCTTATGCATATGGATCACATTTCTTATCTCTAACAATTCGAGATTGAGTATTAATCCATAAGCTAGATTACATACTCACAAGAATCAATTATTGAGTCACTTCGGAAATATCTTTATAAATTGGATATTGCTCTGAGACAAATTTTCTTGCTGATCATTCTGTTCACATATCAAATTCTGTCTCTATTCTTCTTCTGCTAACTCTGCTTTATTCTTATTCTGTTCGGATCAATCTTCACATTCTCTAACTTTTCTTGAATCATATCTGATCTGATAGCTGATACTTCTGAAATATCGTTTCAATATAAAGACAATTCTGCTCTTCTTATCATCTGATAAAATAAAACACTGTCTCTATATCTATTAGCTAGTTGTCACATGAATTATAGTAATCAAGTGGCAAATAATCAATTAACTAGTACCGAATCTAGTACTATTGTTTTGAGTATATCCTAGAAAATCTGGATAGTCACATCTGACAGTCCATCGATCAAAGAATGGTATAATGAAATCTCATACAACCAAACATTCAGAACATCTGACAATCAGTGCCACAATCTAGAAAATAAATCTAAAGTCTCTATCTCGACAATAGACTTCAATAATTCCTGTAATCTTATCACTTTGTTAACTTCTTCACAACTATCTTTTTATGTCTGTATCATATCTCATACAACATATTCTTGAATTTATCGACATCTACTACAATCTAAATCGCAAATTCATGACGATTTAAGTAGAGTTGAACTATAATTCTTTTGATAAGTTGATCTTAGTTTGGCTCTTATGTAACTGAACTGTTACATAATTCACTTAGTCTCTTCTTTTCTGCTTCTTTTACTGGAAATTTAGTATTGGTACTTTCAATTCTGTTGTATCTGCTTTCATTTTCTTCCACCAATACTGATTTTCATGTAATTCATACATGTTTTGAACAACTTGATGGATATGAAATTTGTTATAATATGCCTCTTTCAGAATCTGATATTCCATTTCTAGAATATCTGTCATAAGCAAACTACTTATTCACCTCATAATCCATCTACTCTGATCTGCTTTCTTGTCTCATATTGTACTCTAGTGTTCTCAATCACATTTTCATTGTTTGATCTAATATCATTGTTGCTTTTATCTGTCCAAAAAAATATAACTTAGCTTGGATTGCAACAATTCTGATTGTTTGAGTATATGTCTAGAAACTCAAGCACAAAAAAGTACAAAAATTACAAATTTGTACTCAATCGATCAAGCATTCATCTATTTTCTTCCATCTATGTCCCAATTATTTGCAAATTATGCAATCAACCCATAAATCTTGCTGATATTCTAAATCAAAATATCTATTAGTTACAAGCCAAAAACTTCAACATATACTGAATATACAAATAAAATAATTAATAATTCTCGAATTTCAAATCAAAGGAACTCGCTTAAGTCAAGGTCATGCAAAATCAAATATTCTGAATGATAGCGAGTGAATAAAATCAGACTCTAGCAAAGAAATAAGAGTCAATACAAATCGATCAAGATCAAATAAAAAACCTCAGAATCGATATCAAGAAATTCAAGAATCATGATCTCTATAATGTAATAGCTTCATCAAAATTGAAGAGAAGACTCAACTGTAACTGATTTTTCTTATTCTCTATTGATATGAGTTTATCAATTAATTCCCAATTGACAATAGTCGAATATCATCTTTTCGACTTAATTCATTGTCATAGAATTAATAATCAATTCGGTACTAGGATAATTCTTTGCTAATCAATATTCTACTGTTTTTGGAATTCTTCAGATCAAGTAGTGCTCTTCTATACGAGTTGTCATAAGACCTTCGTACTAGACACCACTCTATATAGAACTTCATTTCGTAGAAAGGTCGGAATATTTCATCTGAATAATTTTTGTATAGTCTAACCACTGACAGATCTGTCAATTCTAGGTTATTTCTATACTGATCTAGTACATCTACTAAAATTCTTCCGACACTCTTCTAAATTAATCTTGATATAACCAGTACCGAATAAAAGAAATCTTATTTTCTGAAACTCATATCATAAATCTCTAGTAATTTCTATTGCTTATCATTGCACGGATACAATCGACTATTAGCTTGTACTCAATTATTGCATTAATAACTATAATTCATGCTAGCTTAGTACCCTAAACCTTTAATTAACAAATTCAATCTTATTTCCTCAAGTCTGTATTTCATCTTTTCTGACTAATCTTGTAAATGTGTTCCATCTACTCAAAGGCAAACTCTCAGCAAATACTATTAATAAAGGCTCAACAGATAAAGATTGTAGAATAAAAAAATCATTGTTCTATGAATGTATGCAATACAATCAATATATAAGCAGATTAATTAGATTACTCAATTACCTGCAATCTCATTATCTGGTGCAACTTGAGCCCAATCTTCTGTACTTGCTTATTGCCTATAAGATTATCTGACATTCGAATTTCCTCTTGATCTGTTTCAACTAGGGGAGCTATTCTCATATTTCTTCATCTACTGGCCTTTAGGTTGAATCGATCTTTTCTGTTGTTGTCACTATCTTTTGCTTCATAGCTATACTGCTATGGAATCTGTAGTGGAGGTGATGATCATAATTTTCTCAATTACAGAGACGTGAATAAAATTCAACTCTGCCTTGTACAACCGGTTCGAGGTTTCTTTATTCTGTCACTGGTTTAAATCAACTCATCCAAGTTGTTATGCTTCTGTTCTGCAAATTCTACTTTTCTATCTTCTCTATCATATACAAAAAGAAACAATTCTGTTTACTTACTTACCAAACCATTTTAGTACCTCTGCTCTTCAGCTATCTTTTCTTAAGAATCCACCAACTTCTTGCTAAGGCATGGAGTTGATATACAATCCGACTGGTTCTATATTCATCTGAATATTCTTCACTTGAATAACTGATCCAGCTCTTCAACTCAACCCCTTTCTAGCCATAACATATTCTGTACCTTTCTGAGTTGGTGATTAATAGCTCTGAAGTTGCTTAACTAACATTATTCTCAGTGCAATCATCGTATCTAGCGGTTCAAAATGTACCACAAAACTGCTCTGTTCTACCTGAGATTCTCTTTCTGACTGCAAAATCTGTCGTACTCTATAACAGAAGCAATATATAATGCAAGGATTATAAAATACAATTCAGTATAACATAGAATCGCATGCTTCTGAATATAACACATGCTTGCAAATTCTCATGCTTTTTCAAATAGTACATGCTTACAAAGAATTCACTTACTCTTATGAATTCAATAAATCATGCATACATATTAACATCTAAGCATGTAACTCTCATATCAGTAAAGAAAGCAGTGTTCAATCCATAATCATGTTCGCATACAATTTCTCAATTCAAGTTAAGCATAATCATGCAATACAATAAATGCATGCGACTCAATCTACCCCGCTATACTTCTTTCTGAGTCCAAGACTTTACGCTCTGATACCACATGTTGTGAGAACCTCGGGTGCTAATCTCAATTCTTAAACACAATCAATATCAATCTGATAATTAAACAACATGGCTTGTAATATCCAATCTGAACAAGTAAGCAACTAACTAATTTTTTTTAAAACTTGTGCCTCGCTCGAGCGACCCCTAGGTGCGCTCGAGCGAGCGCTGCTCGGGCGAGGGTCCAAGGGGCCTCGCTCGAGCGAGGCTAGGGTGCGCTCGAGCGAGCCCTGTGCTGCCCAAAGTTGCTCCAGCTGTTCTTTGTGTTGTCCTTAGTTATTCCAATCTTGATTTCAACATGTAGCCATTCCAAATCAAGTCTAAGATGATCTTTATATAGGAAACAAAGGAAATCATGCTTCTTAAAGTATAAACATCTTATACATCTTTTCAAAGTAAAATATAATACAAGATCAAGTTTAAATCTATGTTCTCAAACCATTATAATGCTTCAAGATCACAAAGTTGACAACACAATCTACTTCTTAAACCCAAGTCACCACATGCTAAATCTCTCAATCTCGAGCTATCCAAGCCACATCTGACTCGCTCATGCCCAAAACTGATGCAATGCACACATACAAACAAAGCAACAACCGGATAACTCCGGTGAGAATAAATCTCAGTATGAACGTTATGCATATACATCATTTAATCATAATAATTCTATATGCTATAATAATTTTAAATCTCAAATATGTAAGAACATGTAAATCATAGAAGCATAATCGAATCTTCATTCGTATAACATCACTATTAATTTCCAGCAATATCAAATCAATCATATAAATACATTCATATCTTGAATGTCATATAATCACATGCTAGCATTTATAAACACATATTCTAAACCATAGAAATCTCTATGTTAATGCATAAATGCAATGCATGTTTCAAGGAATAGGCTATCAAATCTGATGTCAATAAATCTTAGCTCTTGGGATCCCAGGGAAATAAAATCTTTAACCGACCACCAACATACCCAATCGAGGTGGCATTAAATATCTCAACTCCCCTGACTTTGCTTCAACTATAGTGAGTCTTCTAGCTCTGAAAGTAAATCTACATTTCGTGCCACTCAATTATAGCTCGCCAAATGTCATTTCGCAATCTAGACCAATCAGCCCTCTTTGCTTTTCAAGGTAGGGTTCAAGATGAATGCAACATAATCTTGATGCAGTACATCATACAAATACTGTAAAACTTCTTGAACATATCATTCAATAAGCATTGAAAGCAACAATGACAAATAAATCATATAAGAACAATTAAACATATAAATATGTGATTTTAGGAAACTCGATATTCAAAATCAATCTCGAGTTATTCTTCCCATCATATCTAATGTCAATTCATACCTTTCTATCTTTGTTGTAATATATTCAAACATTCTAGCATCAAGTCTGGTGGCAGATCTAAACTTCTATTCATTCCACGCTTGCTCATCGAAGGTGATAGTTGATCGAATTCTTGATTCAACTTTGATTGTTAAAACGGCTCGAACTCATCGATTCGACTTCGATAACTTCAATTTTCAAGTGAAATGAAGTGTACAATATGGTTAATATCATTCTAAAATCTGATATTTATTGCTAAGTTCAATCTATAGCTGACATCAGATTAAATTGCAAACCGGCGGCGTAACAGTTCGAAGTCGTTCTTTCCAAAAGTTGAAATATCAATATGATCATCATATTAACAATATAACATCACCAATTTCAGCAGCATAACACATAAATATCAGCCCTTAATTTTCAGATTTCTTATAAATATTTCAAAAATCATAAACATGTTCAAACGACGATCTTTTCTCGATCCGTCTTAAATATGCTATCGTCGTATATACTATAACATGTTTATACAATCAAATCTTAATTCTAACATCTTCTTAAAATTCAAACATGGTATAAATTCATAAAACTTACGTCAAAATTTAGCACTCGGAGCTGTGATCGCAAATATATGATCAATCGAAAATTCTACCGGGCGGATCAAAAGATATCGAAGCTTGGAAGGATTAAAAATGGCTTGGAACCCCTTTCACTCGTGCAATCTGATTGTGGCTGAAAAGTTCTGATGCTTTCTATACAAAGTACACGTTTTTATGGCCACTTGCAAAGAAATTGCACTTTGGTCCTCCAACTTTGGCATAAGTGCAAATTGATCTCCGGACAAGCGATTTAATTTAATTTCAATCTTAAATAATTTAATAATAGTATAATTTAATTCTAAATTCTAAATATTCTCAAATTAAATATTCTTTAATTAAAATTAAATAATTTCGGACCTTATCGCTATTTAGTCCTTGAACTTCTCAATATTTTCAAATTGGTCCCTGCTCGAATTTCACCCTCAAAATAAATTCTTTGAATATACAAACTCATAATTGAAATCTTAAATCCCATAAATAATCAATTCAAATATTCTAATCCTTTAATTTAAGAATTCCGAATATTAAAATCTTAAAATCCGTAAATCCTCAAATTAAATATTTTTGACCCGAAATTTAAATCTCTAATTCCATAAATTATAACATTCATATTTTCTCAATTCTGAAATTTAAATCTTAAATTTCGTAATTAATTCTTTAATATTTTCGTGCTTTACACTTTCCAAGGCGCGTCGAGGTACTGCATAAGAAAAAATAGAGATTTCCTCCAAATCACTGGTATGGCTATCGAAATCATGAGCAACAACATGTAAGTTCGAGATCCAAGTGGTAGTATCAGGTCCTTTAGCTATTGTTCTTGAGGAATGGGCAGGCCAAATTTGGCAGGTAAAAGAAGGAGGGTCGCTGTGATCAGTGTGACAGGAAGCATCCGAATAAGGTGTGTTGTAGGGCATTTGGTGCATATTTCATTTGCGATGAGAAGGGACATTTGCAAAAGGATTTTCCTACTCAGACAAGAGGCACTAGTTTAGGATCTGCTAGTGAATCCCATGCTTCTGTCCAACCACGTCAGCCGCTAGCACCGCATGATACTTATACCTTGCGACCACGAGCCCAAGGGCTTGTGTTTGCTCTCAATCAAGACCAGGCTAATGCTGAGAGTGACCGCATGATAGAAATTACCTTTTTGTTATACGGTATAACTACACCTATTGATATGAATCTAGGAGGTGTTCGAAGATTCATATTTTTCCAAGAATTATCCCGTAACTTTCCATAAAAAATTGAAGGGTTTGAAATTCATGACAATAAAGTTAGAATGCTTCAAGATCATTTTGAAGGGTGTTATGGTGTTAATGAAATCCTACAAGATCAAAACATGGAAGAATTTGATGTTCAGCAGGGCGCACCCGCGCTCGAGGACAGAGCCGAAGCATCGTGGCGCACCCGTGCCCTAGGAAGCACTATTCGGGCGCACCCGCGCTGATCGCACTTACACACAGTATGGCATGTATGTTTGTTTTTGGATTTTTGAGGATTTTTGATATTTTTTAATTTTGAGTATTCTAAGCCTATTAGGAAAATTTCTAGAAGATATGTTTGATATCTTTAGGCAATATTTATCATTATCTTTTATTGTAAACTATAAATAGTTTGTTTATTTTAAATAATATAATCAGATTCAGTTTATACACAAAATATTGAAATTCTCTCTAAAATTTTATTCAAAGCTTTGCTTCGGCTTTTCAAATCAAACTTTTCACAGTTTAATTAATTGAAAACGTTTGTCAATTGATTTTTCACTGAAGATTGTCAGATACAAGTTATCTGAAGGTTTTATTTGGTTTCGATTGTCATAATTTCTGTTGTTAATCATTCAGTCTATTAAAGGTGGAAATCCAAATTTCTATCAATTTTACTTGTTTCAAAGATTGAGAAAAACTCTTTGGATCTTTTGATTATTGGTTAGAGGGTGCGATTTAATTTATAATTGTGTTTGCTAATCTTACTCATCAAGATTCATATCATTTGGTATCAAAGCGAGGGTTTTTTATTCAAGTAATTTGTATCATTCTTTAATCTATATTCTTTCTTCGTTCCTCGTTTTTCGTTCATCGTTCTTTGTTTTTTTCGTTCTTCGTCTATCTCATATCAAATTTCTGTGTCGTTTTTTTCAAACTTGTTATCCAAGTCTCGTGTCTTGTGCTACAAGTTATAAATTCAAAAAAAAAAGATTCGAAAATCGGTCAAAAAAATATAGAGAGGATATGTTCTATAGAAATTATTTTGTTGGTGGGGATGATGAGTATATGGAGAGTAAAAGGAGATTTTATGGGTGTGATGGTAATAGAAGTAATAAAAATAAAATTCCGTTATTCCATGGAGATGAGGATCCGGAATTTTATTTGAAGTGGGATAAAAGGTTAGAGAGTTCATTAGATGTTCGTGATATTTCTGAAGGTATAAAGGTGAAACTTGTCATAAAAGAGTTTACCAACTATGCTTGCACTTGGTGAGATAGATTGGATGAGAATAGGAAAAGGCGTGGAATGAGCCCTATTCTACATGAGATGAGTTGAAAAGAGCTATGACGAAGCGTTTTGCTCCTAATCATTATGAGAGGAGAAGTGGAGTTCCAACGCGTGAATATCAAGGTATATCTAAACTTTCAACGTCTAGTACTTGTGATATTGTATGCTTATGGTATCGTAAAGATGGGCATTATGATGACGAATGTTTGAGGGAGGTGTTGATGAAAGTGATGGATTCTCATGTAGAGGTTGAATCCAAAGTTGTAGTGGATGTTGAGTCTAAAAGTGAAATTGATAAAATTAAGGTTGATGATAATTCAACTACTGATGATGAGAGCGTTGAAATATGTGCGATGGAGGGTGAATCATTGTTTGATGATAAGTCTTCTATTGTGCATATTGTGGATGATAATCTTGTTGGTATCACTTGTGAGTCTATTGATGAGTCTTGTAATATTTCTTTTCAATGGAATTCAAATGAAATTTTTGAGGATCAATTAAAAATTCAAAATTTGAGTCATATGACTGATAAAAAGAGTGATGAAAAAAGTGAGATAGCCATGGAAAAAGAAAAAGAAAAAGAAATAATTGAGGCCAAAAGAAAGAGTGTAGAAAAGACTGAGCTGGCCTTTGAGGTAAAAAAAAAAAAGTGGAAAGAAGATGAGTGGAAATAGACCAAAAAAGAATATATTATAGTCCAAAATTGTGAGTATGAAATTTTTTTTCAAATGAATAAAATCCCTAAAGTACTTATGTACAAAGAGGTTTTATCTCATTATCATGATTTAGCCAGTTCAATCCCGAGCATTGTTTGTTCTTCTTTGCAGGATATTGGAGATATATCAAAGAGAAGGCAAAGGAGATCTAATGTTAAAGTGAAACACATGTTGGATCCATGTAGAGTTGAGCACACACAAGATAAGGAGCAAGATTTGAGGACAAATCTTTTTGAAGAATGGAGTCTGATATGAATCTAGGAGGTGTTCGAAGATTCATATTTTTCCAAGAATTGTCCCGTAACTTGCCATCAAGACTTGAAGGGTTTGAAATTCATGAAAATAAAGTTAGAATGCTTGAAGATCATTTTGAAGGTTGTTATGGTGTTAATGAAGTCCTACAAGATCAAAACATGGAAGAATTTGATGTTCAGCAGGGCGCACCCGCGCCCATCGCCGAAGCATAGCGACTCACCCTCGCCCTAGGCGGCGCACCTGCGCCCTGGGAAGCACTATTCGGGCGCACCCGCGCTGTTCTATGGTGCACCCGCGCTGACCGCACTTACACACAGTATGGTGTGTATGTGTGTTTTCGGATTTTTGATATTTTTTTCTAATTTTGAGTATTTTAAGCCTATTAGGAACTTTCTAGATGATATCTTTGATATCTTTAGGAAATATTTTGCATTATATTTTTTATTTAAACTGTAAATAATTTGTTTATTTTCATTAATATAATTCAGATTCAGTTTATACACAAAATATTGAAATTCTCTTTAGAATTTTATTCAAAGCTTTGTTTTTGCTTTTCAAATCAAACTTTTCACAGTTTAATTACTTGGAAACGTTTGTCAATTGATTTCTCACTGAAGATTATCAGATACAAGTTATCTGACGGTTTTCTTTCGTTTCGATTGTCGTGATTTATGTTGTTAATCGTTCCGTCGATTAAAGGTGGAAATCCAAAATTCTATCAATTTTACTTATTTCAAAGATTTGAAAAAACTCTTTGGATCTTTTGATTATTTGTTAGAGGGTGCGATTTAATTTATAATCTTGTTTTCTAATCTTACTCATCAAGATTCATATCACCTATTTTTATTGATATTTGTGCATCACATTCATTCATTTCTAGTCGTTTTATAGTGACCCGATCTGTATCACCTACTACGAAGAGTTTTAAGCATGCAATAACAATAATAAAAAAACTTAATCAGAGTTACTACGGAAAATAAAACACCACGGGAAAACAACTGACATGAGTCATTTTTACGTGTTTTTATTGCATGGTTTTTGTGTGTTTTGCATTAATGTTAATTCATTTTGTTGTGTTAAAGTTAATTTATGTGCATTTAGTGTTTTTTCTCATGCATTTTGTTCACTCCTCGTGTTTTGGTGGTTATTGTGGCAGGTAAGCAAGGACAGAATAAAATTCAGACGAGAAACAAGGTGTGCCCGAGCGGTCATTGCTGCAGCCCGAGCACATGCTCGAAAAAACGGGACAGTAAGGAGGTATAATTTCATGTGCCCGAGCTGTCAATTCTGCAGCTCGGGCGCTCGCGCGTAATTTGGAAAGTTTTGATTTCGGGTGTTTCACATGAAAAGGACTCTAAGGGAAATATATATATAAGATTTTCAGACGTTTTAAGGGTTCGACACGCAGAAGAACAAGGCACGGCGGCTGTGAAGGGATTGGAAGATCGCTCGGCTTGTTTTGAGTTTTCTTCTCTTCCAAACTTTGAATTTTTATGTTGAAAACATTGTTAGATTAATTTTTATTATGAGTTATAGTAGCTAAACTTTCTTTTGTTGGAATTTAGGGGATCCGAACCCCGAAACACATTTGTGTGATTGAAATAGTTGGACGAATTGAGTTTACTTTATGTTAATATTTGATTTTGTCATGATTTATTATTCTATGTTGAGGAATAGCTAACTTTAGCATAGATTCGTATGTAGTGAATTGTTATCGAGAGATAAATTCATGATTAGGACGAGTGACACAATCCATGGACTTAAAATATGCATAGAGATATGATATTTAGTACATGTTAATAACCATAGATCACCAGGTTGAAAGTTGAAGGAATTCAGAAAACGCAAAGCAATCAGTAATGATAAATAATTAAAGAGATTTAATTGTTTCATTAACTTGAGTTAGTTTGGAATAAACTCGAGAGAGAGTGTCGATATATCAGGAATTCCTATCGAATTTATGTGTATAAAAGTAAATTTCAATCGTCCAGTTCAATTAGGGGGAAGGTGAACCGAGATTCCAACAAAATATTCTCATAGTATATTTCTCTATTCTTAAAAGTTGCTTTTGTTATTTATTTTATTTTTAAGCTTTTTAAGTTGAATTCATTAATTTATAACTTTAGTATAATCAATCATCAATTTTCGTTACTTTGGGTAGAGGAGTAAAATAATCGAATTATTGTGACATAGTCCCTGAGGACGATACTCGTACTCAGTACACTTTACTATATTTTGATTCGTGCACTTGAGATAATTTTGAGCATATTTGAGAGATATTTATATTGATTTTAAGTGTTAGTATTTGCTCGATCAAGTTTTTGGCGCCGTTGCTAGGGACTATTGATATGAATTCTTATGAATGAAAGGCAAGCACGATTATTGTGAATCGCACCATCAATTCGAATACAAAAGAAATCAAATATTTTGTCTAGACTTTTGAAACAAGTAGGAGATTTGGATCTCCACCTCTAGTTGAACCCGTAACTAGTAACAGATAATCACGATAGAAAAATATCAATAATTCAATTAGACCTTCAAAGGAACCTGTCTTTGACAACCCAAGTGAAAATCGATTGACAAATGCCACAAAATTTTGACACTTTGATAAGTTTGATTTGAATTAAAGCTAAAAGCCTTAAGCAAAATTCTAGAGAGAATTTTAGTTTGAATAATCAATAATATGTATTATATAATGAATGTATATGTTATATTTATAATACAACTACAAAATAATAAAATATAACGCAAAATAATGCAAAATATATCCAAAGATATCAAAGATATCTCCTAGGAGTTTTCTAGTATGCTTAAAAGACTCAAAATAGAAATAATATCACCAAAATAATAAAATCTATCGAAACACATACAAACATGCCGCACTGTATGTTTGCACGGACCCTGGAAGGTGGTCCGGCTCAAGGTCTGTGTGCCCACGGATATTCGAGTTTAAAATTGACGTTGACGAGCTTCAGGTGCACGGACCCCGTTCCTAGGTCCGTGCCTAGGGGTTCCAAACTGAGCGTATTCCTTGTAAAAATCATATCTCGAGTTCTAGCCGTTGGATCGACCTAAAATTTTAGCGTAGCTTTATAACATTCTAAAATACATTTTGGACGGTAAAGATTGGATTTTGATGTCTCTAAAGTTTCCAAATAATTTCAGTCCTCCAACTCGAGCTCCATGCATTCCAACTTGGCTCCCATTCTCTTCAACTTGATTCCCATGAATTCAGAACCCTTCAATTCTTGATGGCAAATTAAGAGACAATTTTGGGAACAATATAAAACTTCGAGAACCTCCTAGATTCATATCAGACTCCTCTTCTTCAAAAAGATTTGTCCTCAAATCTTGCCTCTTGTCTACAAAAACCAAGCAAGACTTAGAAACTTTAAAAATATTTCCCACAAGCAATAATATACTTTGCTCACTCAAAACCATATCAAGACTCACGAAATATCTCATGCACAAAGTAAACACATCAACATCATTAGCATGCATAAACATAATCAGAATCCCATTTAGCAAGACAAACACTAAATTCCTCCCCTTCTTAGACCTAGTTAACACCAACACAATGTTCATAGTTAAGTACAACCATTGCTTTCTAAAAATAAGAACAGTGCACTTGAAATATGTCACTAACAACTCCTCTTAACATATCTCTTCATATGCAACCACAACAAATATTCATGCAACTTATTCATTTCTCTATTATCGTCCAAACGATAAATCAACTTTATACTACATATTTCCCCTACAAATAATTCATTCAATGAAGAATATGAAACAAAGACCTTATCCTCAAAAAAGTTCTTGCTTACAAAAATATTTTCATGAGTGTCATGCAAACATAACTCAAACACATATTTCAAACCATTATTCAATGCATTCAACTTGTTAGCATTCTCAAGCCACAACAACTTTAAAAACAAGTTAGGTAAAAATACGTACCTTCGTGACAGTGTAGTAACTACCACATACTCCTTACCTCGTTGACACTTAATCACCTTTCCATCAAGAACTCTCTTTCCTTGAGGACTCACACCATAAACAAATACAACAAGTCCTCTTGTGCACAATGCACATAGTTTTAAATTTTCATAAAAATCCCTTTCAATATGTGTAGATAACACAAGTATCAAATGTTCAACATGCTCATTCAAAATTTTGATATATACTAAGATATAATCAAAGTATACCAAAACAAATATATCTCTAGGAGTAACTCTCACTGTCTCACATGAAACGGGTCAACCCAGTTAAAATTCAAATATCCATCTCATTATTCGGATCAGGCCCATAAATTCTCCTTCACTTATCCTCTCCCACGCCTCTCACGAAGATCCCAAATTTCACGCTAATATTACTCCAACTCCATCGCACCGATTTTTGCTCCTAACTCCATCGCAAATCTCGAAAATCAGTGGACAATCATGGCTGATCTCATCTGCGATCAAAACCTGTTGTGAAAATAGCGCAACAAAAGGAGCTTTGTTCACCCAACTTCTTCATCTTCGAAGCAGAGGACGAGTAAGGGAAGAGGTAAATCTTTTTTTATTTTGTGAAAATGGCGCACAAACTCGCTTTCATCTATTTAGTGTTTCGTGAAATTGGTGGTAAATCTTGACACATGGGTCGAAATTGTGTTTCCTCAGGAATTTATTTAGGTTTTTCGTTTGTAGGGTTTGAATATCATTTACTATAAATTCGGTGTATTGGTGTGTTGATAATTCTTTTTTAAATTTGATGAAAACTAAATTTTTGCGGCTTTTGTAATGAGTTCAAATTCTATATCTCACATCATTTGTTTTTAACACACACTCGTCAAATTCGGAATAGGTCTGGCTTTCCACCCGTTCGATGGTATATTACAGGCCTCACGTCATATTCCAAAAACCTTTTAGTTCTCTTTTACACTCTTGGTTCTTTTGTCAGCACAATTTCTGATGACATACAAAAAACAGATTTGTGTGTAAATAAACCAACAAACAGATCACCTTTAAGTTTTCTTTTTTTTGGCTTACTGAAGATTCGGTCTTTGGGGAAATATCTGTTGATGTTAATGCATTTTTTGTGTTTCGAATAAAAATCAAGAATTGGGAATGGAATTAGTGATTGTTTGAAAGGATTATCTTTTACAGCTTTGTTTGTTTTAGTTAAGATTAAATGCACTGATGACAATAATGCTTTTATTGATGGAAACCAAATTAATTGAACTGAAATCTATTGCTCCAATTTACCTTTAGTTTCTGATCAATGACATTATTGTGATACCGATTTTCATCTCTAATGCTACTGTCTTGCTACATTTTATGTTGCTTTCTATTTTTGTTTGCCTCAATATGCTTGAAATATCCCTCTTATCATGCCCAGTTTTGTGTTGAAAGTAAGAGAACATTGAGGAAATAGAGCTCATTTTAATCTCCAAGATTTAATGAAGTAGAGGGGATGATTACAGCAGATTGTTAGGACAAGAAAATGTATGAAGTCGATCCTGGGAGACACTATAGAGTATGTGAAACAGCTACGCAAGAAAATCCAAGAGCTTGAAATGCATACACATGACATGGAGGCAGAAAGGAATAATAGTAAGCGGAAACTTATGCTTGCAGATGGAAGTGTGGCGATGGCAATAATGGTGGGGTGATGCTGAGGGCAGGAGAGTCCAGCAAGCTGCGAGAGGCAGCGAATGTGAAGAATGTCGTGCAATTAGAGGTTTTATAATTCATTAGATCAAACCCAAATAAATAGATTGCAAATATTTATGCAGCGATTTGTATTCTGTTGAACTTTTGTGCTTTATGTATTGGTAATATTCATACTTCTAATGTTTTCTAATTTTCAAGTAATACCTTTGACCAAACAAGTATTATTTTTGTCACATGTATTAGTTTGTATGATAAAAGTATTAGTTTCATGTCAAAAGTGATACTTTTAACGTATACTTATTTGACATAAAAAAATATTAGTGTGTGTGCTAAACATATTAGTTTTTATGTCAAAAGTATTATTTCTTTCGTATTTGACTCAAAAATATTATTATTTTTGTAAACAGTATTAGTTTTTATGCTAAAGTTTTAAAAGTTATGTCAAACGTATTACTTTAAACGTATATTTATTTGATATAAAAAGTATTATAACGTAAATTTATTTGACGTTTTTCTGTCGAAAATATTATTTCTAACTTATGCTTGTTTGACATAAACAATATTAGTTTTTATGCTAAAAGTATTATCTTTTTGGCCAAAAGTATTACTGCCAAAAATTAGCATGTGTTAGAAGTAATTTCTTGGCCATAAAAACTAATACTTTTAACAAAAAACTAATACGTTAGACATAGGAAGTAATATTTTTTATGTCAAATTACCATACGTAAAATATTACTTTTGACAGAAAATCTAACATTTTTTTACATAAAAAACCAATACATTTAACTTTAAAAAGTAATATTTAATAAAATTTACCAAAAAACGTTTAAAATAATACTTTTGATAAAAAACTAATACTTTTAAAATAAAATAATAATAATTTTTATTTAAAAAGTAATACTTTTGACTTAAAATGTAATGTTTTTTATGTTAAAAAAGCATATATTAGAAGTAGTACTTTCGACAATTAATAACTAATATTTTTAACATAACTAATGATACTTTTGACATAAGAAGTAATACTTTGCATTTTTTAAGAAAAAATAATTAATTATTTTGATCTAAAAATTATTAATTTCATTGAAATACACATAAATACAAATTAATATGTTTGAACTAATAATTAATACCTTCACGGTAAACAATAATATTCTTGACATTAAAATTAATAATTTTCAATCAAATAAGCATATATTAAAAAAATAATACGTTTAACATAAAACGTAATACTGTTGTCGTGAAACCTAATACTTTGGAGATAAAAAGTAATACATTTTAGTCAAATAAGTATATATTATAGATTAATATTTTTGACATACAAAGTAATATTTTTACTACAAAAACTAATGATTTTAATATAAAAAGTAATACAAAAAATAAGCATATATCACGAAAATAATATTTTTGACAATATTTTTTGACATAAAACGTAATACTTTTGTTGTGAAAACTAATACTTTTGACCTAAAAAATAATACTTTTTAATCAAATAAACATATATTACAAAATAATATTTGAGTGAAGGTGTCATTCAAGCCCGTGCTTTCTGGTGAGGAGTGTTTAGGGGCAGTGCACGTCGAACTCAAAGGCTTCATGGGCACAGATTGAATTGAGATGGTCTGTAGAAGCCAAACCCTGAGAAAATATTCCAATGGTATCAACATTGCATCCGGTTGTTCTTCGATAACCATTGAACCACAAGCTTGTACCTGCAAGCATGTGTACGAACAGATGTGCTTCATGAGTGAATTTTCCTATGTTATGATAACTCTGTCCCAAATTGGAATGTGAGACCTTTATGAAAACAAGGGTTTCAACAATTTGCAGTATAAATAATTAAGGATTTCATCAATATAATCAACTAAATAACAGATAACAAGGGTTCCTCTAAAATAAATACTTTGATTGTTTTTATATGAAAATTAACAAGAGTGGAGCTTGTGCATTTTTTTGAAACAAACAAACGCACTAAAAATTTATGAGTGTGGGAAACATAGGCTTTAACAAACCCATTGTGGCCTGCAACATTTGATTCTACAGTGTAATGTACCACTTACAAACTAATACAATCAAATAAATGTATAAATAGTATTAACTATTTTACCTGAACTAACAAACTTCGTGCCTCATTAAAGATGAGAAGGACAAATCTCTCGAGATCTTGACCACCATGTTCTTGAACAAAAACAACATAGCAGTGCGAACAAATGCTTAGTTGATTTGGTGAACTAAATCTAATGAACGGAAAATTAACAAGAAAAGTACAATATCCTCCTTAAATTTGCTCCGGAATAAAGAAAGACCATATCTATAACAAGAAGCATAGCCAACATGCCTACTGAGCAATAACCAAAAACCCCCGAAGTTGTTAGTTTATGTAATAATCATACAAGATATATTATGCCAAACAGAAGGGCCAAAGTTTCGAGATTTATGGAAAATGAGGCGGCTAATTACGATCTGATTAATTACGATCTCAAAATTACAAGCATTGTTGCCAACGGATTAGAGCTCGAGACGCAAATCAAGGGTACTCACTATTTCTTCTTAATACTTTTGTTTCCTTTAATTAATTTGCTTTAGTTTCAATGTTTCATTTTTTGGTATAATTATATATTCTTGTAAGAACTAATAGATGACAGCCTCAAAAGTTCTCAAGAAAACATGCAATTACATCAAGAAACTGCAGAAAGAGGTGGACTGTTTAAGTGACAAACTTTCCAAGATTCTGGCTTCTCAAGACATCACGAGCCTTGATGCCAATTCCATTAGAACCCTTCTCCAGCAATAAGGAAAAAAAAAAAAAAATTCCCCGAAAAGGAAGGCTATAATTAAATAAAATGACACTTCCAAATATACAATTGCAGCATGAAGTAATCAATCAATTCAGTTCTCACTTTCCAACAACAGAAAAATAGACCGGAGCTCAAGCAGCAAAGCTATATATATAGGCACAGATACAGTTACAAAACCCCAGCCGACACTGTAACAAAAAAATTTCCACAAAAATAGAGTTGATTTAGCACTGATATTGATACGAATCTTGGTTGCATGGAAGGCAAACACGACTATATTAAAATCGTACACTCAATCCAATAAAAAAAGATTCTTTAATTTTGTCCCGACATTTTGAACAAGTAAGTTTTCAGATATCCACCTCTAATTTACTTGAAATTAGCAACAGATAATCACGAGAAGAAAATAATCAATCACAACGGAACCTTCAGAAAACTTGTTTCTGACAATCCACGAGGATAATCAATTGACAAACGCCACAAAGTTTATGAAACTTTGATAAGTTTGATTTGATAAAAACAAAGTAAAGCTTTGACAAAATTCTAGAAAGAATTTTAAGACTGATAGTGTTTCCATCGGTGTGGCAGTAACATCCATAGGATCAACAGATGTACTACCCTGTGCATTCTGAGGCTCAACCACTGGCTGTGGTACATTCGGCTGTTCTGGCTGAGGAATAACCACTGTCTGTCTAGTCACCGGTGCTTTACGGAGAGACATATGTGATTGTCAAACAGATTAGTGCATAAACAATATCATATTTTGCAATTTATTCCATCCTTCTCTGATTAGCATTCTCATGCGTTCTCATGAGAATTCAGGTTCTGATCAAAGATAATCTGGAATACGATTGCATATAGAGCATGCAGTAGCAATAAAAGCACATAATCATGCAATCACATAATTCGTGCAATAAGAAAGCATGCTCACATGTAATGCACATAATCACATACAACATGTAATCTCATGCAATATAAATCAATCAAACAGACTCAATCTACCTCGCTCATCTACTTCTATCTCAGTCCAAAACCTATGCTCTGATACCACCTGTTGTGGGGACCTCGGGTGCTAATCTCATCTTAAGGGGCAATTAATATTAGAAATATTTAATGCAATACAGGACATTTGGCGACGCAAAACCACATCGCGAAAAGATCAACAAATTTTTTTTTAACCCCGCGCGCCTCTTATGGGCAGGGACGGAACCAGGAAAATCAGATAGGAGGGGGGATGAGATCATGGTTCGCAGTTGCGGTCGCAAAGAGTGTCGCGGAAGCTGCTGTTCCAATTTCATTGGAATTTCATGAAATGGTCGAGGTTATCGTCGCGAGATATTTTTATAATAAAAATAGAAATAATTATATAATTTGCTAAAATTTTAATTGAAAAAATTACCTAAAAAGTTTTGCGACGGCTGCGAAATCCGTGAAATCGCCGTTTTGTTTCGCGACGTCCGCGAAATCGCCGATATTTTAAATAAAAACAGTGTTATATTAATCAACCGTTTTCACCCAAAACTTTGTCGCGGCAGCTACCGTTCCGGTTCCGAAAGGACCGTTCCACCCGTTTCGCGACCATTTTTTCTAACCATGAGCAAGATGAACAAACACATATTTCGAGAGAAATATAATTATAGAACAAAATATTACTTCAACACAATAAAAATCGTCAAACAAAAAATAAATAACTTAGATAAAAAATAAAAACTTCAATGTACAATATTTATTTTTATTTCTTTAAACTTTTTTAATCTTTATTTAAGAAATATATTTTAATTTTACCGGCTCCCTCTACCCCCTATGGCCCTACCCCCTTGTTCACCTTAAAAATTGAGGGGGGGTAGCTGCCACCACTGCGCCCCCCCCCCCCCCCTCTTGCCTCCGTCTCTGCTTATGGGCGTGGGCGCGCCCATGGCTCGGCCAAGGCACCCATGGTGCCTTGGTTAGGCACGGGCGCGCCTTCTGGGCTGAGCGGGCGCGCCTATGCCTCGAATTCCACTCCTAAACAGCTGAAAAATGAAGGTTTTTCCCCTGTTTGAATCTCAAACAACATCCAACCTTTAACACATGATACATGATTCAAAATCTAAGAAAAAGCATGCACATCCAAGAGCTAACCAAGCAACAAAACATAGAACTTGATATGAAACCCACAAGATCTTACATTATTCTTATTCTTGGCAAACTTACAAGTCTTTATGTTCAAGGATTCATAGTACAAAACATATCCAAGATCTAGATACAAAGGTTGACATCAACTCTACTTCATAAAACCGAAATCACCACATCTATCTTGATCTCGTTCTTTCATGGGCGTCCGTGACTCGTTCCTGCCCCACCTATTGCCATGCACACATACAAACAAAGCAATAGCCGGATATCTCCGGTGAGAAATATATTTCCCAGTATAAATGATATGAACATGCTATAAAGCTAAACAAAAATACAATGCATGTTCCAAAGGAAGGGATATCAAGTCTGATACAAAGAATTCTTGGTTCTTGGGATCCCGGAGAATAAAATCTTCAACTAACCACCGACTCTCCCTCTCGAGGTGGCGTCGAACATCTTAAATCCCCTGACTTTGGTACAATCATAGTAAGTCATCTAGCTCTAGGATTAAATCTATATCCCTTGCCACTTACTACAACTCACCAAACATCAATTGCAATCTAGGCCGCTAGGCCCTCTATGCGGTTTGATTTTTGACTCAAGATGAAAGCATAAAAACCGAATGCAATTCAATATATAAGAAGCCAAAGCCAAACATATAGCTCATGCTAGACAAGCAAGTTCAAGTTATACATACAAATAAGTAAATCAACTAAGCATACAAGTATGTGGTTTAGGGAATTCGAGAATTGTATCTATCTCGAATATTTTATCCCTTCTTGGTTCTATTGATTTATACCTTTCAATGTCAAGTCTGGAAATACTTCAAATATGAAAACATAACATCAAGAACATATCTTAAAATCCAACTCAATTCTTCAAAGGCAAATGGTTTCAAACCTTGTTCTTGTCTATTCCGATGTCGTCGCTAAATTCTCGAACTCGAAAAACTATAAGAACAAGCTGAAATATATGATAAAAAACCACCATATCAGCCTTTCATCTTATACATTTCTCAGCTGCAAGAACACTAAACAAAATCATGATAATTTCTTGAACCGGCGGCGTAACGGTACAAAATCGATAACGAAACAATAACCAAATCAATTCTAACATCCAAACAACTTCATATCAGCTAAAATATATCACAAAACCAGCAAATCAGAATTAGAAAAGGTTCAAACATAGCTGGAACCTCATAACAATTACATACGGCATTAGTTCTTTGATCCGACGTCAACATACATTCAATATCATCTCAAGATCACATATAAGCAACCAAATCTGATCCTCAACACTAGAATTTAGAAATATGCTGATTCATGGAGATACTTACATCAAATTTTAGCTCGTGAAAAGAGGATCACAACGCTATGCCCGGCTTTGAAATCGGACGACTGAATCTTGAGATAATGAAGATTTAAGATGGAAATATGGCTTGAGGTCTTATTTCCCTCTTCTCTCACTTTTTGTTGCTACAAATCTGATGAATTTGATGCATATACACGTTCAAACCCATAAAGAAGCCATGTGTCTTCCACTAAATCTAAAAATTGCATTTTAGCCCCTCAAGTTTTCACTATTTGTAAATCAATCCCTGGAAAAGCGATTTAATTCAATTTCAATCCTAATTAATTTAAGAATATTAGAATTTAATTCTAAACTATAAATATTCCCAAATTAAATATTCTCTGATTAAAATTAAATAATCTTGGGCCTTACACTACTGCTAAATTAGAGTTCAAGTGGGTGACTTAGTGCTGAGGAAAACTCAACCGACAGGAGAAGTGGGAAGCTTGATCCAAAGTGGGAGGGACCGTTCAAGATCATCCATAAGACTACTTCGGGAGCCTATTACTTAGAGGATGACCAGGGCAATCACTTGAATAGGCCTTGGAATATTTATCAATTGAAGAAATATTATGCGTAGATTGTAGTTTTGCTTATTTAGTATATTTTGTAGCCTGTGGGCATCATTTATTATTGAACATCAATAAATATCAAACTTTTGCTACATTAGTGCTCAGCCTATTATAGCTCAGTCCTTGACCCTTCTTATCCTAAGCCCGAGTGTATGATGCCCCGATACTCTATTATAGCTCGGTTCCTGACCCTGCTTATCCTAAGCCCGGGTGTATAATGCCCCGACACTCTATTATAGCTCGGTCCTTGACCCTTCTTATCCTATGCCCGGGTGTATGATGCCCCGACACTCTATTATGGCTCGGTCCCTGACCTTGCTTATCCTAAGGCCGGGTGTATGATTCCTCGACACTCTATTATGGCTCGGTCCCTGACCCTGCTTATCCTAATCCTGGGTGTATGATGCCCCGATACTTTATTATGGCTCGGTCCCTGACCCTGCTTATCCAAAGCCCGGGTGTATGATGTCCCAACACTCTATTATGGCTCTATCCCTGACCCTGCTTATCCTAAACCCGGTTGTATGATGCCTCGACACTCTATTATGGCTTGGTCCCTGACCCTGCTTATCCTAATCCCGGGTGTATGATGCCCCATCACTCTATTATGGCTCGGTCCCTGACCCTGCTTATCCTAAGCCCGGGTTTATGTTGCCCCGGCACTCTATTATGGCTCGTTCCTTGACCCTTCTTATCCTAAGCTCGAGTGTATGATGCCTCGACACTCTATTATAGCTCGGTCCAAGACCCTGTTTATCACAATCCCAAGCACGCATTCTCGGCACCTATTATAGTGTGGTCCCTAAACTTTCTTATTCTAAGCCATGTGAATAAGGCAAGTCGCCTATGTTTGGCTCGATCCTGGACCTTGCCCTAAGAGTGAACACTTGACCCTCTTTGCTTTAAGGTCGATGGAGTGGACCTCAGCATATTTTAGTGCTCGGCCTCGGAAGATCGGGTGTCCGAGGCCTTAGTTGTTGAGATAGTTTGGTCTATGCCGGGGGAGAGGCATGAGCCTCGTAGCGGACATGGTCGAGACACGAGCATGGGAAATTATGTGCATGTTAGTTTTATGATAAAGCTTTATACATCATCATGATAAGATGACATAAGGCAAACATAGATGTTCGGGAACAACGGCCATAACAGACGACAAATCAAAAATTGTTTGGGCACAACGGCCGTAGTAAAAATTACATTCTTGAAACGGTCAACTATTCTAATTTCTGGGCTCAGTCCCTTCCTCAACGCCAGGGGTATCCTTCTTCGGATCGGGATATGACTCGGCCTCTTGATTTGGGATATCTTCCTCTCCCACCGAGATTTTAGCCTCCATGGCCGTTGACTATGCCTCATCCTTCAATATATCATCAGGAATACCCTGGATGATCTTTTTCATATCTGGAAAATTGGGTAAGGAGTCGGAAGGAAGTATCCCGGCCTCTGTCAATTGCTTCTGACAACCCTCTATGCCAAACTTCCAAAATCTGAAGGCCTTAGGACCCAGGATCTCTAAGAAGGGCTGGCTGTGGATATAGGCTTCTAGCCGCTCATGCTCTTCCCTCTTGTAGGCCTCCAGCACGGCCCGTTGCGTCCTTGGCCTCAGCATTGGCCCTGGCTATTTCCCTCCTTTGCCCGGTCGCTTCGGCATAGGCTCGGTCACACTCTGCATGCTTTGCGGCCAGTGCTGCTGTGTGAATTTCTTGGAAGTCCGCTAGCTCCCACGTTAAGGCTTGGACTCGCTCTTAGGCATGTTGGGCTTAGTCCCGAGCCATTTGGTGCAACATGGCACCTCTGTCCAAGATGTTGTATAGCTGCATCAACCCCTGCAAGAGGTATATTGTTACTTGGCTAGCTCGTTAGGGATATATGGTCATGGTTACTAACTTACCCGAACGAGGTCATTGTTGTCGCCCAGCGTGCATGCCTTCACAGACAGCGATTTTAAATGCTCGCATTCTTCAACGGAGGCCAAGGAGTGAAGGATGTTGAACCCGAGCCCCGAGTTACCTATCGTGAAGATATTGGCTGAGGTCGTGTACTCTGGTGGAAATCGAGGTGGCGAAGGGGTCTCTGGCTCGGGCGAATGGGGGTCTTCAGTCTGTTTCTGCTTCTTCCCCTTTTCATGACTTTTGTCTTGGGGCGACGGGGCTTTCTCAAGCTCCCGCCCTTGTTTTCTTTTCCAGGTCTGCTCCAATGCCCCACTCTTGGCTGGGGTAGCTTCAGATTTGGCGGATTTCGGAGGGTATACGGGTTAGAGGCAGGGAGGACTGTTTCTTTTCCAGGTCGCGAGATAGGATCAGTTGTTGCAGGACGGGTATTTGACCCCTGTTCCTTTGCTAACTGTTGTGAGAGGAGGTTCCGGATGTCCATCTCGGTCGGATATGTAAGAGATACAATATGAGTTACTCGGGCCATATAGTACAATATACATACTCAAGGGGGAGGGGGCGTACCATCCCGGGAACTCGAGGATGGGTGTTGTTCCGATCTCTCGGTTTCCTCGGAGGCACTGGCGGACGGGGCCTGGTTTGCACCCTGGGGGCTCAACCCGTATTTGAATAAAAGGTCTTCATGGAGAAATGTGGGGGATTCATACTCTTTCCCACCAAGACCGGCTTGCGAGCGGAGGTAAAATTCATTTTTCTTATGTGAAGGATCGATCTCGGGTTGGCGTAGGAGATCGGGTAGCCAGGGACAGGGGCAATTCGGCAATTGAGGAACTCGTAGGAAAAAGAAATGTTCTTTACAACCTTTGTTGGAGGTATGGATTTCGCCTATCAATTTACAGTTGGCTCGGGCTCCTATGGTGAATACCCTATCCTTATATCTACAGGAGTAATAAAAATTGAAGATGGTGGGGTTGATAGCCAGGTCCAGAGAGCGAAAGAGCACATAGGTCCCAGCCATGTGGCGGAAGGAGTTGGGTTGCAACTGTCCTAGCGGTACTCTAAAGTGCCGAGCCACATCTTGGTAAAAGGTGGGGATGGGGAAGCGCAACCAATTTTGAAGTTGGGCTTTGAGGAATGTTAAGTAACCGGGCGGGGGTCGATGAGCTCGTTGATGGGATTTGGGGATGATCATGTCCCAGTCTTTGGGTATGGCGCCAAGCTGCCTCAAGAGGCTTTTATCTTTGGGTTTACATTTGGAGACCTGTGTATGGTACCAATGGCCTATAGGGGGTAACACGGGCACGTCGGTAGGGATCACGGGGGGAGCAACATAAGGTGGGGAGGACTGTTCTTGCCTAAGGCCAAGGCTCTAAGTTTAGATTTGTTTCTCGGGGTGAGAAAGGGACCGGGTTTGCCGGTGCCGCACGGAAGAAGGGGCTTTGTGGGTGAGCGCTCTACTCGAGCTCGCTTAGGCCGCTTAGAACTAGAGCTCGCCTTGGGTTGATTGTCCCGGGGGAGCCCTTAGCATTTGCCCCAGAGGTGGACGAGGTGGCTGACGCTGACATGAATGGAAAAGCTAGGGAGGGAGGACTTACTTAGCAAAGGATGGGGAAGTTAGGCGCTTGGTTGCTCTGGGGCTCTGGGACTCTGGAACTCGGGTGCGTTTGAATGAAAGGGAGGGGTTTATATAGGCCGAGTTGATGAATGTTAGTCGTCGTTGATCAGGGGTGGGATGAGTGGTCAGGATATTCTCGGGATGCGTATTATCGGCCAATTAGGGTTTACCCAAGGCCCATTTACGTCATTTCATGGCCCACGATTGATGATGATGTTAGTTGGACGTTGCCCTAATACAGTTGTCGGCTTTGCATTTGTTTTTCTGTCACAGCTCTTCCACTCGGGTCAGCGAATGTTATTCTAGCCCGACTCGGGGGATGAACTTGTGATATATTGTATGCCAGATGGAGGGCCACCTCGGACTTGGATGGGTTCCAGGTTAGCACGGCGGGAATGTCACTATAGACCAATAGGGATGTACCTCGGACTTAGATGGGGTCCAGGTCAGCACGGCGGGGTACCTCGGACCTCGGCTCACCTCGGTACACCTCGGACCTCGGCTTACTTCAGCTCATCCCGGATTACTTCGGCTCGGTAGGGAAAGAGGCTGCTGTAGCACAAGGTTGGTTGCTTGGGCTTAGTTAGAGGTCTGTCTAGAGGTGGTCACGGGAGGAGACGGAGTCAGAGTAGGAGTTGGAAGAGGAGCGGGAATAGATAAGATTGGTATGCGAATCTTATTTCTTATTTGAATAGCATTTGATATCTTTGCAGATAGGACAGAATCTTAGATAAGAAGGAAATAACATTTTGTATTCGGGAATGGGGAAAATCTCTTAGGTTATCCTATAAATACCAGGTTTGGTGTATTATTATTCATTCATATGGATTCTCTGATATAGTCTTTCATATTGAGTTTTCTTCTCCAATAAACCCTAATCTAACATAGACATCGGAGTGGTTACGCCGAAAAACTCTCCGACTCCCATTCACGAGTTATCTAATGTGTGCAAGAGGGTGAACAGGTGCACAGGGAGGGTACTAAGGGAGGACACGTTGCCAGAGGAAGTCACCATGCCTACCACGACTTTTTCTAGTGTTAACACACTACAATTACCATTGAAACTAATACGAATTTGCTTCAAAATGATAGTAATAATAATAATAATAATAATAATAATACTACGAAATTGCTTCAAATGAAAATGGTAAAAATGTGCATAGTTTCTTACCCGCACGGAGCTGATAGCGATATCTGTGAACCAACTGTTCAAAAATGCCAACAAAGGCTCCGTTTGATTTTAAAAGTCAGGCTAAAAAAATATTTTTTTTTAGTTAACAAATTATTTGGTTGATCAAAAAAGTTTTTAAATAAACATTTTTTTAAGTCAAAATTAAAATTTTTTAAAAACAAAAAATTATAACTTTTATTAAAAATCTCAGCAAATGCCAAATTCCAAAGGGGCTCAAAATATCATTTCCTTTCATTTCCACTTCAAATATCTCTGAATCTTCCTCGACCACTGTAACTTCAATGGCGATCTTCTCCCACTCAGTTTCCACCAACCCTCTTTCCCTCTGCATATCCACCGCTGTCTCCTGTGGGAAATTGAGGCGAAAGACTTCACCTTCACTAGCTTCTTTAAGCCCTTCGTCTGCATCGGGTTCTCAAGAATCGCCATCGGCCATGAAAAATGACAATTATACTGTAACCGCAAAAGGGTCGCCTCCGAAAGCTCCGTTTGTTGAGCCCTCGAAGCCGCCTGACGTGATGTATCATCCAAATAGAAGCCCGATGGTCCGGTTTCTGCAGTCCACAGAGTCTAATATTGAGAAGGTAAAGGAAGTAGTTTTAATACCTGTTTGAACCTTAGCTTTAGCGTTACGTGGATAGGTTGGTTTTGATGCTTTATGATTTTTTAGCTGTTTATTTGTGTGATAATTTGATTCAGTTGTGGGATTAACATAGCTTGGTTGAGGCGTACCGGTTGGGGGGGGGGGGGGGGGGGGGGGGGGGGGGTTGGGTTGAATGTTTCTTGGGACAGAACTCAATGTTTCACTGTTTACTTAATAAACTTAATGTTTTTTCATTGCAATCCAGCCTCAGAAGTTGTCCCCGCTCGTTTGACTCCATTTATAGTGTTTTTGAATCATTTCAGCATACTTGTTAACCTGATGGGCGTCAAATCGAAAATATTGGTCCAGTAGAAGTTGTGGAAAAGGAAAATTATGATTTAATGCGCTGTAGCATGTTGGCTATGCGAACTCATTTTAGGACTTATTTGGCCGTGACATAATTTTTGGGAACAGAATTTCTGTGGAATGTTCCACCACTGGAATATATTGCTGCTTGTAAATGCAGAAACCCATTTAGTAACTGAAATATATCATCACAGGTTTTGCATTTTTGTGCATAATAGTTCATTTAGTGCATCACTGCCCGTTCATGCTAGATGAATTTGTGCTTGAGTTAGTATTTCAGTGATAGTTAGAAGGATTTTGGAGTATAAGTCGAGCCGAAAAATGACCATTAGAGAATATCGATATTATTCTTCCTGCAGTAAGCAATGTTTTTCATCCTTATGGTCTTAAACACCAAGTTCTCTTTCGTACCTATGAAATGGTGTTAAGAATTTATGTTATCATGACTTGTTGATTTCCCCAATATTTTGTGCCATGAACTAACGCCCAATCATATCCATCATTGCACGATACCCATGAGGTTGAATGCAACAAAGTTGAGTACCTGAAAAAGGGCAGCACCCAAGCAAATAAAATTGAGTAATTGATAATGCAATCACTAGTTTGTGAATTTCATTTGTGTTTTGAAAGGACAGTAAGAGAAGGGATCATACACAATTCAATTCAACTCGCTAGAGTGGTGCAGTTACATAATGTAATTTTCAAAGCCTATTGTTAAACTTTTTCTCAACTAATTTGCTGGAAGTGTCTTATCTTCTCGACATATCCAAAATTCACATCATGTTAGCATTAGATAAATTGTTAAAGTGAATAATTTAAGAACAGATTGCGATATATTTGTTGCATTGATCAGCGTGTCTTCATTGTCACCAAATCGTTGGATTAAATTTGTGCTGAATGTTGACAAGATTTCAATGGACATTCTCAGGCATGCGACTTTTTAAATTTTTTTATCTGTGCAGGTCATATTTGACTTTCGTTTTTTGGCACTTCTGGCCGTTGGAGGTTCTCTAGCAGGTTCTTTGCTGTGCTTTCTCAATGTAACTTTTCTTTCGGGAATCTTTCGAACTATTTGATTTCATATTATTAGCTCAAGTAGCAGTACAGTAATGTCCTTCATCGTTCAATCTGAATTTTGCTCTCTTTTAGATGATTAATAAGACTCTATCTATAGGATAATTCTACACTTTTCTAGGTTATATGGTCTCATATTTTCTACTTTTTAAGCTGTGAAAGTTAATATAATTTTGTTCATTTTTCTTATTCCTAGAGTTTCTTCTACACTACATTTTTTCAACAATTTCAAGGTATTGATTAGTTGTTAAATCATGCAGTCTTCCATGGATACCTTAAGTTGAGTCGTTTTGGCATTTGAAAGAAATCTTGAAAGAAGTTCAATATTTAAACTTTTTACAGGGAATATTTTGTGAATTTTTTTATCTTTTTCTATGAAGGTCATAGATCTTGAGCTGGTGCATCACCTAAAATAATTTTTTAAATAGACTTCTGTTTCATCTGTCCATCCATGTGAATCAGATTTGGAAGGAAAGAAGAAAGAAAATGTCTCTCTCACCCCACTCCCTTCTATAAATGTGAGAGATGCTTATCACCGATATCATGGCTAATTGCTCCATCTGAGTAAAATATCTGGGATTTGTTGAAGATTTTGACGTATTGGAAATTTTTTGCTTAAGATGAATCTGTTTTCGAAGTTTGGAAATTTTTACTTGAGTGGAATCTATATCATAGTGTTATTTGTTTACATCATATAACGATTCTTTGGGTTGAAGATAAAACATCTGCCTGCTTTGTGCATCTTTATTTTGCTAAGTTGGAGTTAACAATATTTGTTCTCGTGACTCCTATAATAAGCAAGTCTTTGGAAACATCCCTTTTGATGTTTGATCTTGCTGATGTACAATTTTTTCCATCCTCCAAGTTAATTGTTTCTGGTACAAAAAATCACTTACTTTTTGTTTGGATGAAAGGATTTTGAGAGAGGGATTTCAAACCGTAAATATGTATCCTCTCAACTTGCTTAGGTAATTTTAAATCAATCCCTTTCAAATCTGTTTCCACTATTCTTATTTATTTTTAGATCATAATGTAAATATAGAGAAAGAGAGAATAAGAGATAAAATTTCTCATCTTTTTATTATTCTGCAGAATGTATACAACGTAGTGTAATTTAAAGTGATGAAAACAATGCATAAAAGGAAAGATTACACAATCAATAAGAAAAAAGGAAATATATAAAATCCCAAACATATTGGGATTTAGCTGAATCAATCCATGGTATTCAGGCGTAGAGTCTTCTTATTAATCAACACTGTCCCTCAAGTTGGTGCAAATATATCAATCATACCCAACTTGCTGACTTGAACCTCAAATGATTGCCTGAACAACCCTTTCGTAAGAATGTCTGCAATCTGTTCCATGCTCTGTACAAAAGGAATACAAATTGGTCCTTCTTCCACTTTTTCTTTTATGAAGTGTGTGTCCATCTCAATGTGTTTCGTCCCACCTGCTAGCAGATCAGAAATATTTGTCATGCAAAACGGGATTATGAGCAATGCTGATAGCTGACTTATTGTCACTATCTCTTCAACCACAAAGTTTCACATATTCCCTGAGCCATTGCTCTAAATTCAGCCTCAACACTACCTCTTCCAACCACATTTTGCTTATTGCTTCTCCAGGTGACAAGGTTACCCCACACAAATGTACATTATCTGATGTTGATCTCTGTCTGTAACAGATCCTGCCCAATCAGCATCGGTATATGCTTCAATTCCTCATCCTTCACATTTTTTTAACCAAAACGTGCCTTGTATCTTTCTAGGGATCCATCAATGTCATATTTTACATTAAACACCCATTTGCAGCCAACGGTAGTTTTCCCTTTAGGTAGACATGCTGAATCCCATGTAGCATTCTTTTCTAGAGTTCTCATCTCCTCGAGAACAGCTTTCTTCCACTCCGGGACTTTCAAAGCTTCCTGAATATTGTTAGGTATCGCCACGCTCGATTTTTTGAAACAAGGCACAATATGAGCGAGACAGATTTTTGTATGACATGACGTTGGATAGAGGATGCTTTGTGCAGATTCTAACATTTTTTCTCCAACACTTTTTCTAAGAGCGATTGGAAGATCAGGATAATCAACTGATTTTGACTCATAAATATCAGAATTACCTGTTAAAATAGGGACCTTAGATGTTTCATTATGAATTTCTTGATCCAATCTCAGAGTAGATGATTGATCGTGCCTTGGAACATGTGTTTCTCTTTTGTTTGCTAGGTGCTGCTTTGAATAGACAAGGCCTTTGAACCTTTTTTCAGCTATTTCTGTGTTATTTGTACTATGGTTATCAAAATTTTGTGAGGGAGTGTTAGTGGTGTGTGGGACATCAAGGTCAATTACAAAATCAGAACGAGTCCCATCTTGACTCAGATGCTCCCCCGGAAGATGGAAATCCGTGTAATATGAATACCCTTCAAAGAATTTAACATCCATTGACACAAAATATTTTTGGAGAGGGGGTTGAAACATCTAAAACCTTTTTGATTGTTGGGGTACCCCACATAAATACATTTCCGAGCACGTGTATGCAACTTGGATGTCATGAACAAATGCAACACTTCCAAATATTTTCAAAGGAATATCCAATGTGAGTTTGGAATTGGGAAAGAACTCCATGAAACACTGAAGTAATTTGAATCCATTTATCATATCAATTCTTTCAATTCCAACACAACCTTATACTTTGGGGAAAAGTGATTCATTTCTTACCTATCACTTAAGAATTTCCTTTGACTTTTAACCTTAATCATAATTCATAACATCATCAGAATTTTAAAGTCGCCTCATTGTCGTACGTTCTTATATATGTTGGTATGCTTTTCACAAAGGCTGACATATACGTTTTCAGGGATGTGTTTATATATTTGATGCCTATAAAGTATATTGGTCGAGCTGTGTGAAAGGTGTCCATACTGGCAAAATGGTTCTACGATTAGTTGAAGCTATTGGTGAGTTTCTTGAAATTCTTAGCTGTTTTCAAACTTGCATGTTGGAAATAATTCAACGATCTTTTCTAAGCAATTACTTATCCCTCAAAGAAGTAGAATTCTAATATTCGTATATTTGGGGATTAACTCATGATGCATGTATACAAATTTTCTCTTGTCAGCCTTTTCCTTATCAACTTCTTTAGTATCTATCATTATATCTGAAGTGCAGGATGCACTACGACTCATAGGTATTGTAGAGTCTAGCCATGAGGTGCGACATTCTGTATTGAAATAATGCGCCCTTTTTGATGATTTGCTAGAAACCAGTTATTCAAAAAAATTCATTACATATGATCCAACATGTACTTCATAAACCATTAACAGACATTGAACAATCACGTATTAGTTTACAGGCAAATATGAATGTATATCATCTTGCATTTCATCTAGGATTTACTCCCCTTGCATGTAAGGCACACTTAGAAGGCGTATTGAGCCTTAAACCAAGACTGGGGTTGTTTGGTTAAGGTGTGCACTTCTTAGAATGATGCTTCTTAGCTTGTGTTGAGGCACAAGAATGAAGGAAAACCGGGAACATCTGCACACGTTTTGGGGAAATTCTGTGATCCACAAGGTGAGTTACAGCTGGTGATCATAGCCATTCATTTGGTGTGGTGTGGGTCACACACCAAATGAATGGTGGATGCTACACCGGGTGTAGCATAAATTTTCCCACGTTTTGCAGGCTTCTAATATCTATATTATCATGTTGTTGAAGTTATTTTATTTTACATTTTGGGTTAAATGTAGTTTCTTCTTAGTCCAGATGTATATCTTGCTGGGACAGTCATGTTAATATTTGGCATGGGCTTGTATGGATTGTTTATCTCAAATGTATCTGCCGATGTACCACCATCACTTGATCGTTCACTCAAGGGGTCGTCTTTATTTGGCATGTTTGCTTTGAAGGTATTGTGCTTATATTCTGACCAGTCTCATACATCTTACTTTCCATGGGGCTATTTTGCTGCTGATTATTTATTCAGATACTCTGCATGAATTGACCTTTATTTTATAAACGTCACTAGTGTTATTTATGGTCCATACTTGTTCCAACCACCGAAACAACATATTCTTTGCAAATGATCATAAGTTGTGTTTGGATTGAAGTACTTTGTTAACGTTTTCACTGGAGGCTTGAGGCTTGATCTCCATATTCAGGAGAGACCGAAGTGGATGAAAATTAGTTCACTCGACGAACTGAAGACCAAAGTGGGACATGTAATAGTGATGATTCTTCTGGTGAAAATGTTCGAGAGGAGCAAAATGGTGACAATAACAACTGGGATGGACTTGCTGAGTTACTCTGTATGTATATTCTTGTCGTCCGCTTCGTTATACATTCTTCACAATCTGCACAAGTCGGACTCTGAATAGAATCAGATAGATAGATAAACACACTCACATCATAACATGTAAAAAAACATATCAATTGTAATATTCTTGTCTAAATCATAATTGGCAAATGTATTCTCATCAAATTATCCTACTGTTTACTTGCTTCTCTTTATACTGCAAGGATTCTGTTAAGTTGTTGCTTTCCCCAGACAATATAATTTGAATCGAGATTTCGACGAGTGACAGAATGAATTGTAAATGCATTGCATTGATCAAAAATAAAGTTTCCTCATAATAATTAAGTCTTTTTCCCCCTTAATTCCTGAAGCTACATTGAATAGAATCCAGACTAATCTGAACCGAGGTCTGAGTTTGTATACCAATTATGCGGCAAAATTGGCATTATAAATTCTAGAATGAGGCGGGCGAGATTTTTAAATATAACTAGTAAAAGTGCACGTGCTCCGTACGTAAAATAACTTATTTTATGATCAGTAATATATAATTGAATTAAAAAAATACTAATAATAAAATATATTGTATATATGTTATATATATATATATATATATATATATATATATATATATATATATATATATATAGACTAATGTCTATCTACTTCAATATCTAATTTAATGAAAAAAATATTGATTCAGAAGTCTATGTATATAACTTAGAAACTTGAATATATCACAAGTGAAAAATAAGACACTATACGAAAATATTTAGCAAATTAGATACAAAATGATGTATAGATGAAAGTATAAAGTGGTGAAAAAATATACTCTAAAACATTAACTCAAAATATTAAATGGCCAAAAAAATGAGAGATCAAAACATATTACATAATTGTAATAATTAGTGTTTACATAAAATAATATATGGAATTAGTGTTCATAATTAACAAACAGCATAATAACTAAAATTATTACTTGCTAAGTTATTTGTCATGATAATTTATTACTTTATCTTTCATTTAATGTTTTCAAACTTTATTTAATATATATAATATTTTTGTAATTATTTATTAAATTATAATATGATTCATTTAACACAGAAATATAACAATTAAAATAATATTTTATTAAAAAAATTAATTAAAAAAATTTAAGTACTATGATTTTTTAACTTAAAGTATCGTGATTATTACATCATCGTTTTCTATAAGAATTAGTTTAAGTTTTAAACACTTAAATAATATTTAATATGTTGATTATTAATTTTTCACTCCATTTATTTGCACTAAAACCTTCAAAATTATATCAAATTAAAATTTCATAAATGTTTTATTTTTTAAATAATAAATGTTATATTTTGTTATAGTTAAATTTTTTTAAAAATAATTATCAATTAATCCACTATATTAATAATATGATACCTATGATAATAAAAAAATCTTCTTCTTCAAAAACTTTTCATGACAAAATAATTACATATTGACAAATATAATTAACTCACTACTACTATCATCATCATCATCATCGTCATCATCATCATCATTATTATTATTATTATTATTATTATTATTATTATTATTATTATTATTATTATTATTATTATTTTTTTTTTTTAAACAAATAAATGATTTTCATGATAAAATAATGAATTCATAACAAAAATACTAAATCCACTAACATGTATTTTGATTATTATTATTTATGATTATGATTAATTTAAATTAGTCTTTATTATTTAATTTAATATTTATATTAATTAATGTTTATATCATCATCTAACCATTTAAGCAAAAAATTTCGTCATCATTATTATATATAAAAGGATACTTTCTCTAATTATTATTTTATATTAATTAACAATTTTAATTATTTTAATTATCATCTTAAGTTTATTATATTTAATTAAAGTTTGTTTTTTTTCCCACCACCTGAAGTATAGTGAAATATAATTTATAACACTTTTTAATTATAAATATTTCATTAATTATTAACAAAATATTTTTTTATTCAAAAAAATACGAAATATAAATATATCAGAATAAATTAATCTCATTACCAAATATTTTTGAATGAATAATAGCAATGTTACGTGGTAAAAAATTATTTTATTATACATAATTATTTATATATATCAAAGTATTCTAATTTTCAATGTTTTTATTAATATTTGATCTTTGTATCAATTCATATATAATATTATTTTGTCAAAGTGATCACCCAAATGCATTAGATTTTATTTATTTTAGAGTGTATATTTGTAAAGAATTATTAATAATTATTGATTAATAAGCTAAGTACATAATAATAAATTTACTTATCAATTTTTTTTGTTGAAATGATGTTACTGCGGCCATTTTTTTAAAATCAAACAAATTAATACCATAATCGTGAACAAAATAGTGTTAAGTATAGAATTACTAAAAGCATTAACTTTTGAAATAAATCATCAATAAATAATTGAAATAAATCTTGGATATTTAAATATCTGTCTATTAACTTTAAATATTTTAAATTTTTTTAAAACACTATGTAATTTTTAATATAATCATTTATTTAATTTTGAAAAGTTTTTTTTAATATACTATTTAAATTTTCCTCATAATAAATCTTTGAAATAAATCATTATAATAAATAATTGAAACAAATTTTGGATTTTTGAATTTTTTTATTTATTTCAAATATTTTATGAAAATGTTAAAATGCTATATATATATATATATATTACTATCAGCATTTATTATTTTAGAAATTTGAATTACTCTCTATTAACTTTTAAATTTGTTTTTAGAATTTGTCAAAATACTATTTAATTTTACTATATGCATTTTTTGATTTTTCAAAACTTTTTAATATACTATTTATTGGTGACAATAATCTATTCCTTGATTGAATTGTATTAAATATTATTTAAAAATTTACATTGGAATATTGCAAATACAAGAACGAAGTGAATATGTATCAAAATTTGACACTATTAATAGTAGAAGAGAAATAACGTAGAAAAAAAATATAAGTTTTATGTATGACAGATATTTGACACAATTAATAGTAGGATATATTAAAGTGAAAATTATAGAATTAAATAGAGTCTATTTTTTATTTAATTTAAATATTTTTTGGAAAACTTTACTGTTACAATCCCTATTATTTATTGGTGACAATAATCTATTTTTTGATTGATATTAATATACTATTACAAAATTAATATTAGAACATTGAAAATACATGGACGAATTGATGTATAATAACATATAAAATGCATATATCAAAACTTGACACTATTAATAGTAGGAAAGAAATAAAGTAGAAAAACATATAAATTTTACGTATGACAAAATTTGACAAAATTAACAGTAGGATATATCTGAAGTGAAAGTTAAAAAATTAAATATAATCCATTAATTTTTTTTTTTAAATATTTTTTTTAGAAACTTCACTGTTACAATCATACTATTTATTGGTGACAATAATCTATTCTTTGATTGATATTAATATATTATTACAAAATTTATATTAGAATATTGAAAATTCATGGACAAATGAAAAAATAAAATAACATATAAAATTAATGTATAAAAATTCAACACAATTAATAGTAGGAAGGAAGTAAAGTGGAAGAACATATAAATTTTATGTATGACAGATATTTGACACAATTAATAGTAAGATACAACTAAAGAGAAAGTTATAGAATTAAATAGAGTATATTTACTTTAAATATTTTTTGAGAATTTGTCAACATGTATATAAATTTAGTATATGCATTTGTTTGCAAGGTGGCAATATTCTATTATTTACCCCGACATTCATACTTTTATAGTAGAAATATAAATAAAATAAAATATAAAATTAATGCATGAAAATTCAACACAATTAATAATATGAAGGAAGTAAAGTGGACAAAATGTATATAAATTTAGTGTATGCATTTGTTTGCAAGGTGAAAATATTCTATTATTTGATTGAATAATATTAATATATTATAAAAAAATTTATACTGAAATATTACAAATAATAGACGAAATAAAAAAATAATAATAACATATAAAATGTATGTATGAAAATTTGTTCCAATTAATAATAGGAAGGAATTGAAATGAAAGAAATATAATTAAATAGATTTCATTAAAATGAAAGTTATATGTGAAATTAATACATTAATTGTCATGTTCATTTTCCAACTTTCTCCCTTTCTTTTTTGTAATTTTACTTATTTAGCCCTCATTATTATCTCATTTATATAGAATGAAAGGGTAAAAAAGTATATACACAATAAAAACTTTACAAGGTAGAAAAACATATAAATTTTACGTATGACAAATATTTGACAAAATTAACAGTAGGATATATCTAAAGTGAAATTTACAAAATTAAATATAATCCATTAATTTTTTTTATTTATTTTAAATATTTATTTAGAAATTTCACTGTTACAATCATACTATTTATTGGTGAGAATAATCTATTCTTTGATTGATATTAATATATTATTACCAAATTTATATTAGAATATTGCAAATTCATGGACAAAATGAAAAAATAAAATAACATATAAAATTAATGTATAAAAATTCAACACAATTAATAGTAAGAAGGAAGTAAAGTGGAAGAACATATAAAATTTATGTATGATAGATATTTGACACAATTAATAGTAAGATACAACTAAAAATAAAGTTATGGAATTAAATAGAGTGTATTTACTTTAAATATTTTTTGAGAATTTGTCAACATGTATATAAATTTAGTGTATGCATTTGTTTGGAAGGTGACAATATTTTATTATTTACCCATACATTCATAATTTTATAGTATAAGTATAAATAAAATAACATATAAAATTACTCTAAAAAAAATAACATATAAAATTAATGTATGAAAATTCAACACAATTAATAGTATGAAGGAAGTAAAGTGAACAATAAATTTAGTGTATGCATTTGTTTACAAGGTGAAAATATTCTATTATTTGATTGAATAATATTAATATATTATAAAAAAATTTATACTGAAATATTACAAATAATAGACGAATGAAAAAAAAACATATAAAATGTATGTATGAAAATTTGTTCCAATTAATAATAGGAAGAAATTGAAATGAAAGAAATATAATTAAATAGAGTTCATTAAAATGGAAGTTATATGTGAAATTAATACATTAATTGTCATGTGCATTTTCCAACTTTAATCCCTTCATTTTTTGTAATTTTACTTGTTTAGCCTTCATTATTATCTCATTTATATATAATGAAAGGATAAATAACTTTGATGCGTTTTTTTGTAAACCAAATACATGAAGTCGTTGAGGTAAATTCTTCAGTTTATTTGATTACTCGCCCAACTCAGTTGTGTAAATTGATTTCTTTTAACAAATCGAATCAAAATATAGAATTTTACCAAATTTTAGGTTCATTAGGAGAAAGAACTATACAAATGTTAAATAGAGAGTTTATAACATTTGTATAGTTATTTCTCCTTACGAGTCACAAACGACTTAGGTTTTGAATAATAATTAACAATCATTTACATATTGTCTCATCATCCATATTATCTATAAAATATAGAATTTTACCAAATTTTAGGTTCATTTTTTTCTTCAATATTCGTCGATCATACAATTATTTTTAAAATTTTGTGTCTTTTTTGCGACCGAGAATCAAATCGTGTTTATTTTTTGGTGTAGAATTTATATATTTTATATCAAAGTTTTGTTTAGATTGTGGGTTCTAAATGTGTTGTTTTTCGTCATTTTTTCGGTGTTATCTCATCGATTAACAGGTGCTTCTGCTCGTTTGTCTCTTAAGTTCGAACTTTAGGACACATTATTTTCGTTGTCGACTAACCGATGCTCTTTTTTAAAAAAACTTTATAATTATACAATATTGTTGCTTTTACTGAACCAAGATCATGGCTCCGCCGCTCCTGCTCTTGAAACTCGGAGAACAGATCTCTGTTTAACCCCCCAACCTTTATTCCAAATCCCCCAACCTTTATTCCACAATGCCTCAATTGAACTCAAATATAATTTATGTTTGACTTCTTTTATAATAATCTAGTTGAGTTATACCAAACTTGATGTAAATATCGAATGTATATTGTTATCATGTGCCAAAATATTAAAATATCTATAGATAATCCCTAATATGTAATTTATAAGAATTATGTTCGAACATCTTGCATGGTTGCAATGGCGGATGACGGACCCAGAATTTTTAAACTACCTGGGCTAAAATTTTAAACTCTAGAATTATTTAACATTTTGAATCGAAACACCCGGGCTACTATCAAATTAATCCAAAATTTTTTAAAATTAATATATATTAAATTTTAAAATTTTTCCGGACCACCCGGGCTTTACACTTGGGTCCGCCCTTGCATGGTTGTTACTATCTATGCTAGCTCATATTATAGTGACCCACTCCAGAATCATCTACTTCTCATACTTAAGCATGCAATAAAATCTTAAAGCACAACTCAAATAATAACCAGCGAAAACTTAAACGATTCAAGAAGTCAACCGGTGGAATACAACCGGTACTAAAATCAAATAAGATAACTATTATACAACCTCATAGAAAGACGATACTGAAAATACAAAAACGAAATCCTGATATGGAAACAACCCACGATACTACTGAAATTCAACGACCGCTTCCTCCTGGTTCGTCCAGCCTAAGCCCTTCCTCATGAAATGGGGTTTCCAGAACCAAAAACCGAGGATGGGATCTAACAACGCTTAGTACGAAAGTATGAGTATACACATGCAATTAATGTCAATGCAAATGAACGGGTATCGAAAATCTATCATGCATGCACGGTAAAAAACACTACTCAGTCTCATGACGCATATGGTATGTAGCACACTGGACCGTTGCATCAGGAGGTGGCTTACACACCAAGTGAAAACTATGGATATAGCTGCCCTGATCCAATATTATCGGATTCAAACATCCACTCAAGAAACACGGGGCTGAGCGATACCACTACTGGAATATCAAGGTACAGGCTCAACATGATAATGTATGTAGCATAATAATCGTGACATAATATATGCACAAAACATGTCATATAAACCATGCAAACATAGAACATGCATACTCGATCAGGATATCTAGGATAGTACGTCTATATCTCAATACAAGCAACCTAGTAACACTGACTCTCCATTCCAAGTCTATAAGCACATAATCGTCATATCACTTATTGTTTACTAAAAACTTTAACTAGACTAATAGCTACTCACAGACGATAATCAAAGTTTAGGATTATACCTGCATCTGTCGTTAGTCCTTTGATGGCGATGACCTTAAACTCTAAGCACAACTCCGCTGCGATCTCGGTAGCGCCTTGCTATAGACTGGACCTAAAGACGACGCCGAAAACCCTCCAAATCACCAGATATGAGAGAGAATAATGAATTGGAATTTGAAATGAAGCTATCGGTCCCTATTTGTAGACCATGATTAGAACCACCGATCTTAAGTTCGGAGCTTTCGAATTGACTTCGTAGCTTCCGATCACTAGCCACCGAAAGCGTGTCCCTGATTGGACAACACACTGCTGTAGATGGAGTTCGGATCTTCTGACATGGGGTTCGGAGCATCCGATATCTCTCGAGTTAATTCACCAATCAGAAAGCCCAAAATTTCTTATCCAAAGGCGATCAGACCTTTTGATCGTGAGTTCAGAGCTTCCGAACTCACCCTCTTCCTCCGAAGTACATCGCTACTTTCGAACTGTCCAATAACTTGAAGCCCTTGGTACCATTTATGATCGTTCTGAATCCGATTTTCAATTTTTTAAATCCAATTGGGAATTTCTTTATCATGTTTTGACCAATTGAACATGATTATGTAGTTGATTACCTTAATTAGAAATCAGACTACTACACATATACATACATACATATATATATATATATATATATATATATATATATATATATATATATATATATATTGACGGGAAACTTGTACTTTTATTAAACATTATCAATGTCTCGTATCACAAGAATTATCAGCCAAGAAAGCAAATTTTCAAGCACCCAACAAAACAATGCAATGGTAAAAAGAAAAAAAGCTAAAGAATGAGCTACTAGCTTCATAATACGTACGTTGAGAAAGAACCGAAGATATTCTGAAGCTCGTATAGGTCGTGATTACTTGATGCCTTGAAGAACACTTGAAGATCATTGATCGAAGAGTGTGCTGTTTGCTCGGTTTTGGCATCAAGATTTTTCTCCTTACTTCATTTTCTTTATTCTATTTCATATATAATTTTTAGGAGAACTTTTACTCTTTATTTTCTCACTTGTTTTGAGAAAATTGATTTTTACAATAACACTAGTTTTAGAGTTTTGTAAACTCTTTGAATTGTTTTCTAGTGAAAGTTTTGCCCTGAGGCGCTGCAAGAGTATTTTATACTCTTACTTAAACATTTGAGTCTATTTATTTGGTTGCTTGTTTATTTTATCACGCTTAAATGATATTTAGCTACAAATTATCTAAGGTATTATTGTAGGTGTTGTCAATACCTTGTGACAATACCTCAAACTGTTTATGTGCAACTCCTATTCCCTTACAAGTGGCATCAGATCCATATTCTTGATACACTAAGAACTGATATTGGTTTGTTTATTTTATTATAGGGAATAAGATGGACTCATCGTCTGTTGCAAAATCGTTTTTGAAACCTCCGGTTCTTGATGGAACGAATTACGCACTATGGAAGACTAGGATGCGATATACTATCAAAGCGATGAATGTTCGTGCTTAGAAAATCATTCTGACTGGTTGGACTCCTCCAAAGATGTTAGATCCAGAAGGAGAATATATTATCAAGCAAGAAGAAACTTGGACCGCCAAGGAAACACAAAGTTCAAGCTACAATTCTAAAGCACTCAATGCAATTTTTTCATCTGTGGATATGTGAATGTTTGGACTCATAGCTGACTGCACTGTTGCTAAGGATGCATGAGAAGCTCTTCAAGAACACTGTGAAGGAACTGATAGTGAGAAGAACAAGACTGAGATTACTAAACACAAAATTTGAGAATATCAGGATGGATGAGAATAAGAATATTGCTGATTATGATAAGAGACTTAGGGAGATAGCTATAGAGGCGCATGCTCTTGGAGGACCTATTGCTAGTGAAAGTATGGTGAACAAGGTTCTTCGATCCTTGCCAAAGAGATTCAATGGGAAGATTTGGGCGCTTGAGGAAGTAAAAGACACCTCAAAGATGAAGATGACTGAACTGATTAGTATCCTTCAAGTTTTTGAGATGAACCTTTCAGAACAAGAGAAGGATAAAGGGAAATCAATAGCACTTCAAGCTTCAAAGCCCTCATATGAGGAGTATGTTCAATTTCACCAAGAAGTTCATCAGTCTAATTTAGAGGATGATTCGATCTCTCTCATGACTAGAAAATTCAATGATTATCTGAAGAAGATGAAAGAGACAAGAAATACGGATCAAAAACTCAAGGCTCCAATGTTTCCTAGCAAGACTTTGAGAATTACTGGACCAGAACAGTCACCAAGGAAGCTTACTAATACTCCTAAGCCTCGAATGATGTTGGAAGAGAATAAGAAGTCAGTACCAAAGAAGTTAGACACGGTACAATGTCATGCGTGTCAAGGCTTTGGACATTATGCAAATGAGTGTGCTAACACGCTTAGGAAAGGCATGAATACGTCCTTAAGTGATGAAGAGTCTGATGAAGAAGAACAGAAAGACGAAGAAAGCCATACTGCCTTATATGCCCTACTGGAAAGCAAAAAGAAATTTCAAGTCAATCCTTTAGGTGTTGCCACACCTGGCCGCAACATCTCCCAAAGGTCAGTCTGTTTAAATTCTTCAATTACTGATAATGTGTGTGATAATGATTCAGGTGATGATATTATATCCATGGAAGAAGCTCGGATGATGTTTAAAGATTTACATATTGATTGGATTGAAAGGAATAAGATGAATACCTTTCTTTGAAAAGAAAATTCTGATCTAAAGGCTGATGTGTCAAGGCTTGAAGTTATGCTGAGTAAGAAGGACATGAAATTAAGTCAAGTAAAGGAAGAACTCGGAAAAGTAAAAGCTACATTAGCTATGTTTAATTCAAGCACCTGTTGGAACACGTTTTCAGATCACAGATCTGATACCCGGTGTAACGGAAGTTTAAAAATTGTTATATGAAACGATTCCATATCATGGGTATCAAATCCTAATGATTAAATTATGCAAGTAAAATAATAATAACAATTAATATTTTACCTCTTCAAGCTATGGCTTGATTATGAACTCCAACAGATTAAATATGCTCTTGTTGTAAATCCCAAGAACTGATGACTTGCTCGATCAATCTCCGAAATTAGGTCCACGAACAGAAAACTATAACCCTCTGATTGATTGCACTAGAAATCAATCAGATGTTTATCGAAGAGATTAAACAGATTTGATCTGTCAATTCAGAAAGTAATTTTTCATAAAAATCACAGACTGAATTCTCTCAAAAGGGGACAGGATTTTTGAAAAACCCTTTAGAATATATTATATGATTTTCGAAAATTGCAAGACTTGAATTGTGTTGTTTTCGAAATTACACACATATAAATATAATTTCTAGACTGGATTAAGTTATATGTCTATTAAATCCTTAGGGCCCATAATCCATAACTTAAGCCCAACAAGCCAAGCCTGTTATTATAGAAATTAATATAAAATTCATCATGACTCCGATTGATAAACTGATTTCACGAATGTGCACAAAAACCATTTCTGCACCTTTTAAAGTCAAGATAATTTTTCTAAATCCGAATTCAGTGATTTTCAAAAATGCTCATCCCTATGTCATTTTAGGAAATTCCACTCCCTTTTAGTTTAGAAGTCCAACTTCTCTTTCATTAAATTTAACTCTTTAAATTTAACTATCTCAACGGGGATTAGTAATCAATTACTTGTGTAACCCTCAATGGTTCAGGGATACAGCTAGCCGTGGGCTCACAACTCCTTGTGACTCGGAACAACAATTTTTCGACTTACCCGTCGAATCATGGTAAGAGCGCCTAGCAACATCTCCCCATGATTTCCTAGGTATCACTGATAGTGCCTGCAAGAACCAGTAGGTTTTGGTTAGCGTACAGTACGGTCCCTTCATCCATATATCCCGATCGAATCAACAACCATTGGTACATCGAGAGTCGTTCGAGATTCGATAACTATGCAATGCATCTTGAAGATCAAATAGTGACATCGCATGTGCTACTAGGAAACCAAGTAACCTAAATCACATCGAGTACTCTGGCCAAAGATTTGTCACACTAATATCTCCTCAGATCGCATAGGATATCCACACTCGCAAGCGTGTGGTGAATCCTTGACAACAAAGCATCGACTCCTATATGTGTCGTAACTGTACCCAATCCCGACACCTGATGACCCTCATAGAGTTGGTAAATGAGTCAAAGTATAGTACTAGCATATAAAGTCTCCATGATGTTTCAAGTAGTAAGGAATAATGGTGTACAACTAAAACCGCGGACTTATCCACTCAATTAATAATAACCACTTGGAAAGTCCGAATAGGGTAGTTCGATCATTCATCATATGAATATCCATTTGCATGCTTTGAACATCTCTATGTTCCATACCAATGAAATGTGGTACTTGGCATCGCAAATTCTAGTCTCGATCTCGAGCGATCCTTATCCTTATTTGCGGACGGCTCAATTGACTAGGAACTGTTTAGAATATGCAATGCTTATAAGATGTGTCTTATGATAGTCATCCATATGTACTATCACATCTTACATTCACTCTAGTATATTCAAGGTCTTTATCTAAACATCGTATAATACGTCATAACATAATAACATGATAAAATATAAAGTAAATGCCATTATAAAAAGTGTAAATTATATTAAACAAAAAATTGTTTATACATAGAGTCATAAAAGCCCTTAGCCACAAGTTGGCTAACCGGGCACCCACTCTTTCAATCTCCCACTTGCCCTAAAGCCAACTAGCCTACTACGTATTCCCATTGCTCCGCGATGTTTGTCAAACAATAGTCCTGGAAAGGGCTTAGTAAGTGGATCAGCGATATTGTCTGTAGAGGCCACTCTCTCGACAGTGATGTCTCCTCTTTCCACGATCTCTCGGATGATGTGGTATTTCCTCAGTATGTGTTTGGATCTTTGATGAGACCTTGGTTCCTTTTCCTGAGAAATGGCACCAGTGTTGTCACAGTACACCGGGACTGGACCAACAGCTTCAGGATTTACGCCCAACTTTTGGACGAAATTCCTCATCCAAACGGCCTCTTTTGCAGCAGCTGATGCTGCAATGTATATTGCCTCAGTGGTGGAATCCGCTGTGGTGTCCTGCTTGGAACTCTTCCAAGATACAATACCGCCATTGAGCATGAATACAAATCCAGAGGTTGACTTCGAGTCATCCACGTCACTTTGGAAGCTAGAGTCGATATAGCCTTCCAATTTCAATTCTCTTCCTCCATAAACCATGAATATATTCTTAGTCCTTCTCAAGTACTTTAGAATATCCTTCACAGCTTTCCAATGCATTTGACCAGGATTGGCCTGATATCTGCTCGTGACACTCAGAGAAAAGGCTACATCCGGTCTGGTAGATATCATCCCATACATGATACTACCTATGGCTGATGCATATGGTATGTGTGTCATTTTCTCTATCTCTTCGTCAGTTTTTGGAGACATAGACTTGGATAGAGAAAATCCATGACACATAGGTAGATGTCCTCTCTTGGACTCATCCATAGAAAACCTTTTCAATATGGTGTCGATGTAGGTTGCTTGAGTGAGTCCTATCATTCTCTTAGATCTATCTCTATAGATCTGTATTCCTAGAATATAGGACACCTCACCAAAATCCTTCATCGAGAATCTACCTGATAACCATATCTTTGTTGACTGCAACATCCCTACATCATTCCCAATGAGTAGGATGTCATCAACATAAAGTACTAAGAATGTCACAACATCCTTAACTACTTTCTTGTACACGCATGGTTCCTCCGGGTTCTTGATGAAACCAAAATCCTTTATTTTTTCATCAAATTTCTGGTTCCAACTTCTTGATGCCTGTTTGAGACCATAAATTGATCTCTGAAGCTTGCATACCTTATGCTCGCTTCCCATGGATGTGAATCCCTCTGGCTGCATCATATAGATCTCTTCCTTAATGTTTCCATTAAGAAATGCAGTCTTCACATCCATTTGCCATATCTCGTAGTCATGTCATGCTGCTATGGAAATAAGGATTCTTATGGACTTGAACATTGCGACTGGTGAAAAGGTTTTATCATAGTCAACTCCTTGTCTTTGAGTATAACCTTTTGCGACCAATCGTGCCTTGTAGGTCAGTACCTTATCATCAGACCCAATTTTTCTCTTGTAGATCCATTTACACCCTATTGGAACAATTCCATTGGGAGGATCTACTAAAGACCAAACTTGGTTTAATTGTATGCATCGAGTCTATTTCCGACTGCATAGCTTCAAGCCATAAATTCGAATCCGCATCAGAAATTTCTTCCTTGAAGTTTCTTGGATCACATCCAATGTCGGGTTCATTTTGATCCCCTTCAAGAAGTAGACCATATCGAATAGGAGGTCTAGAAGTCCTCTCGGATCTTCTAGAAAGAGGCGTGTCATTTAATGGTTCCTGAGGTGTGGGATCGTTATTTTATATCTCGGGTTCTTCTCGAATTTCTTCGAGTTCCATCATCTTGCCTTTCTTATCAAGTAAGAACTCCTTCTCCATGAAGGTGGAATTCCTCGAAACAAACACTTTTGTTTCAGTAGGATGATAGAAATAATATCCGATTGAATTCTTTGGATACCCTACAAAATAACATAAGGTGGATCGACTATCCAACTTATCTCCCACTGTCCGCTTCACGTAAGCAGGACATCCCCAAATCCTTAAGTACGAATACTTAGGAGCTTTGCCATTCCATAACTCGTATGGAGTTTTATCCACTGCTTTAGTGTAGACATTGTTCAACAACAATACCGCCGTTTCAAGCGCATAGCCCCAAAAAGAAGGTGGGAGCTCAGTGAAGCTCATCATGGATCGAACCATGTCCAACAAAGTTCGATTGCGACGCTCCGAAACACCATTAAGCTGAGGTGTCATAGGAGGAGTCCACTGAGAGAGAATCCCATTCTCTTTTAGATAGTCCAAAAACTCGGTACTTAAATATTCTCCACCTCGATCCGATCGAAGTGCTTTAATACTTTAAACTAGTTTATTTTCTACTTCAGCCTTGAATTCTTTGAACTTTTCAAATGATTCAGACTTATATTTCATCAAATATAAATGCCCATACCTAGAATAATCATCAGTAAAGGTAATGAAGTAGGTGTGACCAAATTTAGTACCAATACTAAATGGACCGCAAACATCTGTATTGATCAAATTCAACAGATTTTGACTACGCTCAGGTTTTCCTTTGAAAGGAGATTTAGTCATTTTTTCTTTTAGGCAGGACTCACAAGTAGGTAGAGAGTTAATATCAGACATATCAAACATGCCCTCTCCCACTAGCTTGTTCATCCTCCTTGAGGAAATATGACCTAGCCTAGCATGCCAAAGGTTTGCCGGGTTTTGACTATCGTTTTTCCTTTTATTTGTTGTTGTCGGTTTATCAACATAATTAATTGGTACGTCTTTTAATTTTAAGTTATATAGATCGTTTTCAAGTTGTCCACATCCAATCAAACATTCATTCTTGTAAATATTGCAAATCCCATTCACAAAATTGCAAGAAAAACCATCTCTATCAAGCATAGAAACAGAAATAATATTTTTAACTAAATCGGGCACAAATAAAACATCTCTAAAAAATAACTTAAAATAGTTCTGCGAAACTAAATAAACGTCTCCCACAGCTTTGGCTTCAACTCTAGAACCATTTCCGAGCCTTAGCTGGGTCTCACCCATCCTAAGCTTACGACTTCTTGTCATCACCTACAAATCATTGCAAATGTGAGATCCACATCCGGTATCCAATACCCAAGAAGTAGTATTAAGTGAAACATTTATTTCAATGTAAAACATACCCTTTGCAGTTCGCAACTGCTCGAAATATACTTTGCAGTTACGTTTCCAATGACCGGGTTTCTTGCAGTGATGGCAAACGTCTTCAGATCCGTTCCCATTTGAAGCCTTTGTCTTGCTCTTCTTCTTTGGTACAATTTTCTTGGGTGGTGCAGAACGTTTCTTACCCTTTCCACTTGGACCTTTCTTAGAGTTAGAAGAGGAACCAACCAAGAGTACCGATTTATCCTTCTTTAATGTGGCCTCATAAGTCACAAGCATATTGACCATCTCTTCAAGGGTGGCCTCTATCTTGTTCATATTGAAGTTCATCACAAAGCCGTCAAACGACGAAGGAAGAGAAAGAAGTAACAAGTCTGCGTTTAGTTCATGCTCCAATGTCAAGTCGAGTGTTACCAACTTTTCAATGAGCCCAATCATGTGTACCCCATGCTCACGGACTGAAGTCCCATCTCGCATACGGCATGTCATGAGCTCTTTGACGGTGACATACCTCTCCGATCTTGACTGAGCTCCAAAAAGTTCCTTGAGGTTCTTGTGAATGTCAGCAGCATTCACGGCATCCTCAAATCGCCTCTAAAGTTCATCAGACATCGAAGCCTGCATGTAGCATTTGGCCTTGATATCATGGTCCCACCATAGATCAAGTTTGGCCAACTCTTCCGAACTTGTATTAGCCGGGGCTTCCTTCGGAGGAGGCTTTTCTAACACGTAGAAAGCTTTTTCCGAACTAAGAATAATCTTTAACTTGCGGAACCATTCCGTGTAGTTTGCGCCAGTTAGTTTGTTTTGTTCGAGAATCGAGAATAGTGGATTGCGCGAATTCATTGTAATGAAATACTGAAAAGAAACAGACAATAATCAGTGATTGCTTAATTAATTTACTAAGACATAAAATATGACGAGATTTAATTTTATGAATTTCACTCCCACTATTTTAACGATTTCACTACCCTCTAGTGAAAACGAGAAACCGATTTCCTTAGTGGGAACATGGAGTCCAATTGACAAATCATAGTCCCGAATAATATCAGACAACCATAATTTTTAAAAGGTAGAGCCCAATTGCTTTTAAAGCAATCCCCATGTTTTTACCTCATGTCCAATAAGAGCCCAATAATATGACGCCGTTTATTGTGGCATGTCAAGATGACCCATCAATATTAAGTTGTGATGGACGGTCGCCATGTGGATCCCCAATAATATGAGCCAATCCCATGGGAGTTCCACCCAACTTACAACATATGTCGATCCAATGTACAACTTTCCGACGAACGGGCCCCCCCAATAATATGAGCCGGACCGTGCCCGCGGGTAGCATCTCATACATTGATCGTTGATGGAAGGTAGGAATATTTAAACAATATTTAAATTCCCTTTTGTTTATCATGATATCAATTTTAAATCATATTTAAAATGAGGGATTTTTAATTTTGAAAAATTGTCTCATCTTATCATATTTATATGCTTGCGGGATTCATGCAGTTTAGTCTAAACATGCATACAACAATAATATCATATATTATATTTAGGATGATCGACCCCAAAACTAATCGACCCGTGGTTGCCAATCACGAGTCTAAGTCCAATCCTAGGTGATATGCAAGTATGCAATGCAATCCTATTACATTGAGCTTTCAATTTACATTTTTTCGGTCTTTATTGTCTGCAGGGCCCACCTTCGTCTTTAAATCTTTATCTCCCACTAAGTCTAATAAATTTACAATAAATTTCGATGACAAGTAGGGGATACATATTTAAGGGTGAGAACGGGCCATAAACCAGACCCACTTTTTATTACAAATGACAAATCAAATTGGGCCATAAACCAAGCCCATTAATAAAACCCAACAACAATAATAAAAACCAAATGTAAATTTCCTAACATACACCTACAAAATTGGTCATGACTATTGATCATCCTTTATCCAATATTTAATTCAATAATTAAATCATTGGATAACATGCAATGACAACATAATTAAAAGATAAAATCAAATTTTATCTAATATATACATAAAATCATATTTTATCATCAATTGTACCAAAATAATTAATTTTATAAAATCTAATTTAACGGATAAAATTTATAAATTTTCGTAAATTCAAATTTATCCAAAAATCAATTTTAAAAATTTCGGACTCAAACAATTTGACCTGATGCCTCGTGGACCAATCAAAAACAATTTTCGATCGGACCAAAAACTAAAATTTCAAAAAATTAAAATTCTAATTAAAAATCAAAATTTAATTTTCCGGGCAACCCGGGACGTTCCTGGGCAGCCCCGCCCCCACGTGGGGCATGGGCTCGGGCAGCGCCGATCAGCGATCAAATTGCTGCCCTGGGCAGCGACCAAATTGCTGCCTTGGGAAGCGATCATATCGCTGCCCTTGAGCAGCGACGCTAGCTGCCCCGGTTTGCCCATCAAATTTAATTTTAAAAATTTTTGTTTTCATTTCTAAAACCCGAGGCTTAATAATTTTGTACAATCGATTAATTTAATCGTTTGATATGAGAGCAACCTGTCTCTGACGCCACTGTTGGAACACGTTTTCAGATCATAGATCTGATACCCGGTGCAGCGGAAGTTTAAAAATTGTTATATGGAACGATTCCATATCATGGGTATCAAATCCTAACGATTAAATTATGCAAGTATAATAACAATTAATATTTTACCTCTTCAAGCTATGGCTTGATTATGGACTCCAACAGATTAAATCTGCTCTTGTTGTAAATCCCAGGAACTAATGACTTGCTCGATCAATCTCCAGAATTAGGTCCACGAACAGAAAACTAAAACTCTCTGATTGATTGCACTAGAAATCAATCAGATGTTTATCGAAGAGATTAAACAGATTTGATCTGTCAATTCAGAATGTAATTTTTCATAAAAATCACATACTGAATTCTCTCAAAAGGGGACATGATTTTTGAAAAACCCTTTAGAATATATTATATGATTTTTGAAAATTGAAAGACTTGAATTGTGTTGTTTTCGAAAATTACACACATATATATATATAATTTCTAGACTGGATTAAGTTATATGTCTATTAGGACACTAACTCCTTAGGGCCCATAATCCATAACTTAAGCCCAACAAGCCAAGCCTGTTATTATAGAAATTAATATAAAATTCATCATGACTCCGATTGATAAACTGATTTCACGAATGTGCACAGAAACCATTTCTGTACTTTTTAAAGTCAAGATAATTTTTTTGAATCCGAATTCAGTGATTTTCAAAAATTCCCATCCCTATGTGATATTAGGAAATTCCACTCCCTTTAGTTTAGAAGTCCAACTTCTCTTTCATTAAATTTAACTATCTCAACGGGGATTAGTAATCCATTACTTGTGTAGCCCTTAATGGTTCAGGGATACAGCTAGCCGTGGGCTCACAACTCTTTGTGACTCGGAACAACAATTTTCGACTTACCCATCGAATCATGGTAAGAGCGCCTAAAAACATCTCCCCATGATTCTCTAGGTATCACTGATAGTGCCTGCAAGAACCAGTAGGTTTTGTTTAACGTACAGTACGGTCCCTTCATCCATATATCCCGATCGAATCAACAACCATTTGTACATCGAGAATCGTTCGAGATTCGATAACTATGCAATGCATCTTGAAGATCAAATAGTGACATCGCATGTGCTACTAGGAAACCAAGTAACCTAAATCACATCGAGTACTCTGTCCAGAGATTTGTCACACTAATATCTCCTCAGATCGCATAGGATATCCACACTCGCAAGCGTGTGGTGAATCCTTGACAACAAAGCATCGACTCCTATATGTGTCGTAACTATACCCAATCCCGACACCTGATGACCCTCATAGAGTCGGTAAACGAGTCAAAGTATAGTACTAGCATATAGAGTCTCCATGATGTTTCAAGTAGTAAGGACTAATGGTGTACACTTATCCACTCAATTAATAATAACCACTTGGAAAGTCCGAATAGGGTAGTTAAATCATTTATCATATGAATATCCATTTGCATGCTTTGAACATCTCTATGTTCCATACCAATGAAACGTGGTACTTGGCATCACAAATGCTAGTCTCGATCTCGAGTGATCCTTATCCTTATTTGCGGACGGCTCAATTGACTAGGAACTGTTAAGAATATACAGTGCTTATAAGATGTGTCTCATGATAGTCATCCATATGTACTATCACATCTTACATGCACTCTAGTATATTCAAGGTTTTTATCTAAACATCGTATAATACGTCACAACATAATAACATGATAAAAGATAAAGTAAATGTCATTATAAAAATTTTAAATTATATTAAACAAAAAATTGTTTATACATAGAGTCATAAAAGCCCTTAGCCACAAGTTGTATAACCGGGCACCCACTCTTTCAGCACCTCCAAGCTTGATTCTCTACTCATGATGGGAAGAGATGGTATGGCTGGTTTAGGTTTTGAAAACATCAAATTTGAGGTTGGTTAAAGTTCGCAAGGCCCTGTGTTTGTCAAGGAAAGTATCAGTACTGAACGCTCAAGCAAAAAGGCCTTAACAATTGATCCTCCAAAACCAAAGCCACAGCCTACTGCTCCTTCAATGTCTAGAAGGAAACGAAAGTATATTTTTCATTATTTCCATAGACCTGGTCATATCAAACCATACTGTTTTAAGCTACAGGAACACTACAGACAGAGATCTGCATCAAAGGTGTTGCCAACACCCTTCCACAACATCTATAGAAACATATCTTCTGTAAAAAAAAGTTTGGGTTCCAAAAGCTGATAATCACTGTCATATGATTTATACTGCTTTGAGAACTAATGTTTCAGGTGCTTGGTACTTTGATAGTGGCAGCTCACGTCATATGACAGGTTCCAAGAAGTTTCTCACTGATTATGTTGAGCAAAAAGTGGAAAAGTAACCTATGGAGGTGGTTCAAAGGGAAACATTGTTGGAAAGTGAACTCTAAATGTTGCTAGTTTTCTTAAGCTTCACAATGTGCTTCATGTTGAAGGACTAACTGCAAATCTAATAAGCATAAGCCAACTTTGTGATGATAATTTGCATGTGCAATTTGATAAGAAATTATGCAAAATATTTGATAATTAAAATTTGTGTGTCATGACAGATACTAGGTCATCTGACAACTGCTATCAACTCGGAGAAGAGATGGCTTGTAGGCACACAAAAGTGACTAAATTTGACCTATGGCATCAAAAATTGGGTCATGCGAATTTCAAGATACTAAAGAACTTGAGTAAGTTAGATACTGTCAGAGGTATGCCTAACTTAAAATCTGGTATTCCATTTGTGTGTTAAGCGTGTCAGAAAGGGAAGCAGATTAGGGTGTCACACGAGGTGTTGCCAACATCTGTGACAACACGCTGCCTCGAGCTTATACATATGGACTTGATGGGTCCAATGGATTGTGAAAGCTATGGTGGTAAGAAATATTCTTTTGTTTGTGTGGATGATTTTTCACGATATACTTGGGTAAAGTTTTTGAGAGAAAAATCAGACATATTTGATGCCTTCAAGAAACTACTCACTAAGATTTCGAACCTACACAATCTGAAGGTAATTCGGATTCGTACTGATCATGGTAAGGAGTTCAAAAACTCTTCTTTTGCTAGTTTGTGTGATAAGAAAGGTATTTCTCATGAATTTTCTGCTCCTAAAACCCCACAACAAAATGGAATTGCTGAAAGAAAAAATAGAACTTTGCAAGAAATGGAAAGAGTGATGTTGAGTTCGAAAAATATTTCAAAACATTTTTGGGCTGAAGCTTTGAATACTGCATGTCATATTTCAAATAGAGTTTATTTGAGGAATGATACTACTATGACATCCTATGAAATTCTCATAGGAAAGAGGCCAAACCTTAAATATTTTCATGTTTTTGGATGTGTATGTCAGGTTTTGAATGATAGGGATCATCTTGCTAAGTTTGATGCAAAAAGTGATAAGTGTATGTTCTTGGGATATTCATAAAATAGCCGAGCCTATAGGATGTATAAATTGAGACATAGGACTATTTTTGAGTCAATTAATGTTGTATTTGATGATTTTGCAGATCTAAAGGAGAAAATAGCTGATGATGAAGTTGATGATCTACTTGATCATTCTGGAAATTTAGATGTTGTCCAAGGTGTTACAACACCTCCGAGAACACCTCCTGCAGAAATTCCAGAAACAAAAGTTGAGAAACCTACTAATGAGGATACTGATGAGAACAGTGAGGTAAACGAAGCTGGAAAGAATATTCCAAGCAGAATTCAGAAGAATCACCCAACCTCACAAGTAATTGGAGATGTGCATGGAGACTTGAAAACTATAAGGAAAGAGAAAGTGGATTATAGAAAGATGACAGGTGTAATATGCATGATCTCTACATATTCTCAGGTAAGCTTTTCTTGTTTCGTGTCAAACATTGAACCCAAAAAGGTTGAGGAAGCTTTAAAAGATGAATTTTGGGTCAATTCTATGCATGAAGAGTTAGAACAATTTGTTAGGAATGATGTTTGGTACTTGGTACCGTGTCCTGCTCATGGTAATGTTATAGGAACTAAGTGGATTTTCAAAAATAAAATTGATGAGTCGGGAAGCATCATTAAAAATAAAAGCTAGGTTGGTAGCTCATGGGTATACACAGGTTGAAGGGGTGGATTTTGATGAAACCTTTGCTCCTGTTGCCCGCATTGAGTCAGTCTCACTTCTGCTTACTATTTCATGTAACATGGAAATGAAACTTTTTCAAATGAATGTAAAAAGTTCCTTTTTGAATGAGATCCTAAATGAAGAAGTTTATGTGAAACAACCTAAAGGGTTTGAGGATCCAAATTATCTTGATTATGTGTATAAGTTGAAAAATGCATTGTATGGATTGAAGCAAGCACCACGCGCATGGTATGAAAGATTAACCGAGTACTTGCTCAATATTGACTTCGAAAGAGGTGAAGTTGATAAGACTTTGTTTGTGCAAAAGTCTCAAGGTAATATCTTAATTTGCCAAATTTATGTAGATGATATAATCTTTTGTGCTTCAAATGACAAACTTGTTGATGATTTTGTGAAGTGCATGTATTCTACATTTGAAATGAGCATGATTGGTGAGTTAACTTACTTCTTGGGCTTGCAAGTAAAACAAATACATGATGATATATTTTTGTGTCAAAGCAAGTATGCTAAAAATTTGGTGAAAAAGTTTCTGAATGACAACACTAAACACATATGCACACCTATGTGGTCTAATGAAAAACTGTCTAGGGAGGATGTTGCCGAAGGTGTTGACAACACCCTCTACAGAAGCATGATTGGTAGTATGTTGTATTTGAGTTCTACTAGACCTGATATCATGTATAGTGTTTTTCTGTGTGCTAGATACCAGTCTAACCCAAAAATTACTCACTTAAAGGCTGTGAAATGTATACTGAAATATGTGGCAGGAACTTTGAATTTGGGTTTGTGGTACACTAAAGAAACCAATTCACATTTGGTAGGGTTTAGTGATGCTGATTGGGCTGGGGATTTAGATGAGAGAAAGAGCACTTCGGAAGGATGTTTCTACTTGAGGAATAATCTAGTGTCATGGTATAGTAAGAAACAAAATTGTGTCTCACTTTTTACTGTCGAGTTTGAGTATGTTGCTATTGGTAGTTGTTGCTCACAACTCCTTTGGATGAATCAAATGCTAAATGATTATGGTGTTAAGAGTAGTACTCCTATTGTGTACTGTAATAATTCTAGTGATATTGATATATCCAAAAATCAAGTACAACACTCTCAAACCAAACACATTGACATTAGACATCACTTCATTCGAAATTTGGTCGAGAAAAACATGATCTTAATTGAGTTTGTTGGAACAAATAACTAATTAGCTGATATATTCACAAAAGCTTTGGATTTTGAGAGATATACAGTCTAAGGAAGTCTCTCAGTATGTGTGCATTATAGACAAAATCTAGATGTTGCCAGGAGTGTTGCCAACACCCTGTGTGTGGGGACCTCGGGTGCTAATCTCATCTTAAGGGGCAATTAATAATAATCATCATTAATGAGACAACAATAATTCAATCTTAATAAAATTAACCAGAACATTTGGCGACGCAAAACTATACATTTGGCGACGCAAAATCACGTCGCAAAAAAAACCAATTTTTTTTTTCAGAACCCCATGCGCGCCCGGGCCCCACTTCAGACCCGCCCGCGCATGGGTTTCGGACAGAATCTGGAAAAATGAAAAACATAACATTTGTAGATCTTTGTCTTAGATTTCCAATGCCACTGACCGCACCCTAATCGGAGTTTTCAGTAAACATTTATGCTCATTCTACCAGGAACGGTCGGTGCAGAAATTTACAAAAATTACCAAAGACTACAACAAAGATCAAAGTTGATAGGGCTATTTCAAATCTGAAAAATTGCATACATAATCTTAACATGTCCCAAGCATAAACACATGCATATCTAGACATAACAATAGTCGCATACATGTTTCTAAGGTGCAATACAATAAACTCAATTCTAAGTTTTCTAAGCTCAAACTAAACCAACACCTTCTAACATGCATTTGACAGCAATCTATTCTTAGCCCGAAGTCACCACTTGTTAATCTTTCTCAATCTCGAGCTATCCAAGCCACTTCTGACTCGCTCATGCCCCAAACCTGATGCAATGCATACATACAAACAAAGCAACAGCCGGATAACTCCAGTGAGAATAAATCTCAGTATGAAAGACATGCATATACACCATATAAGCATATTAAATCTATATGCTATAAGAATTCATTCCAACATGTAACAACATTTAATCATAGAAACATACTTCATTCTTTAATTCTTGAAGTATAACTATTCATCTAAATCAATAAACATATCAACACATTCATATCTAGAATGATATATAACAACATGCTAGCATTTATAACTGCATATTCTAAATTATAGAAATCTCTAGGTTAATGCATAAATGCAATGCATGTTTCAAGGAATAGGCTATCAAATCTGATATCAATAAATCATAGCTCTGGGATCCCGGGGAAATAAAATCTTTAACCGACCACCGACTCTCCCAATCGAGGTGGTGTTAAATATCTCAATTCCCCTGACTTTGGTGCAACTATAGTGAGTCATATAGCTCTGAAAGTAAATCCATATTCCGTGCCATGAGTCATCTGACTCTGGAAGTAAATCTACATTTCATGCCACTCAACTACAGTTCTCCAAACGTCATCTGCAATCTAGGCCATTCAGCCCTCTGTGCTTATCAAGGTAGGGTTCAAGATGAATGCAACATAATCTGTATGCAGTAATACTGTAAAACATCTTGAACACTTAAATTACTTAATCAAGCCAAGCAATAACAAACAACAATTCATATGAAAGCATATAAACACTTAAGTATGTGATTTTAGGAAACTCGATACTCAATACGATTTCGAGTTATTCTTCCCAACATATCTAATGTATGTTCATACCTTTCAATCTCGATTCAAACATCTGAACTTTGGTGATTTTTGATCAACTACCAGCTGTCCAAATCCTTAAAATTCTACTTATCTCAATCTTGCTCATTTCCATCTTATTCATTCAAGCATCAAGTCCAAGCTATTCTTGCTTCAATTTGATCAACTCATCAAGCGACTCAAACTCGTCGCTTTGAACTCGGTAACCTTTAATTCACATCTGAAATGAAGTTAAACATAGCTAAACAGTAATGTCCAATCTGAATCGATGTTTCTTTAAGGCTCAATCCGTTCAAATCTGAATAATACAATCGGAATTCAAACCGACGTCGCAATTATTCGAATCCGATAAATCTATCGACCCGAACAACATCATATCTATATTCACATTCTACCCCAATCTCTTGTTCTATTCAACAATAACCATTTGAATATTAGCTATAACCATTCAAACTTTAAACAATACAAAATCCCGGACCGGCGGCGTAACGGATCGAAATCTGAAATTCTAAAAGTACCAACATCATCTTGACAATGATCTAAACCCATTCACATCACCAATTTCAGAACATATTCACGTCCCAAACAAGCCAAATTTCCAGAATTTCAATAAATCTTTTCAAAAATCGAAAACATGTTCAAACGACGATCTTTTCTCGATCCATCTTAGATATGCTATCGTCGTATAATCTAGAACACGTTTATACAATCAAATTTTAATTCTCACAATATCTTCAAAAATAAAACATCGTATAATTTAGCCAAACTTACGTCAAAGTGTAGCACTCAAAGCCGGGATTGCAAATATACGATCAAACAGAAATTCTACCGGACGGATCGAATTTAATCGGAATTTAAAAAAAATGGAATTTGCCTCAGAAGCTTTTCTCTTCCATTCTCTCGATTTTATGCTGAAACAATCTGAATGAATTTGAATTGTGCAAGTATAAATATAAGGCTCACACGTGTGATCCACTTGCAAGGAAGAATTGCACTTAGGTCCTTGACTTGGTTGCATACTTGCGACTTGGTCTTCGGCCAATCATTTAATTCAATTTTAATTCTAAATAATTTAAGAATATTAGAATTTAATTCTAAACTCTAAAAATACTCAAATTAAATATTCTTGGATTCAAATTAAATCATTTCGGACCTTATTGCATTTTAGCCCCGAACGTCTCAATATTTGCAAATGGGTCCTTTATCGGATTTCATCCTCAAATTAAATTCTTTTCATATCTAATTCAACATTTAAAATGTTAAATCCCAAAAATATTCAATTCAAATATTTTAATCTTTTAATTTAAGAATCTCGAAATTTAATTCTCAAAATCCGTAAATTCTCAAATTAAATATTTTAGGCTCGGAAATTAAATCTCTAATTTTCATAAACTCTTCAATTCATATTTTCTCATAATCGGAATTTAAATCTTAATCCCATAATTAAAATTAATATTTCCGGGCCTTACAATTCCTCCCCCCTAAGGAATGATTTCGTCCTCGAAATCGCATTCGATCTTATTACTGAATCTCGTAAGCTGTATAGCTGAATAAAGTAATACTTACTTCAATCTATGAGCACTAGATATCTGTCTGATATCTTTCCTTATTCTTCAATCTGATTCTTTCTGCAATCATATCTATACTCATTTCTGTAATCACTGAGTCAGTTTACTTCTGAGATACTCTATCTCTAAATCAACTCTGTATCGGCTATTCTGAATTGAAGTTTCTTGCTGAACATTCTGTTCAAGCTTCAATATCTATATCTATTCTTCTTCGGCTAACTCAGTTGATTCTACTCTGTTCTTGTTCTGTTCGGATAACTCTACTCATTCTCTGTCTGTCTTTTCTTGAATCATATCTGATCTATTATCTTTTACTTCTGTCTATTTCTCAATAAACCGACAATTCTGTTTTTCTTATCATCTGATAAACAAAACACTGTCTCTATATCCATCAGATAACTATTACATGAATTATAATAATCACGTGGCAGAAAGTCAATCAACTAGTACTGAATCTAGTACCATAGTTCTGAGCATATTCTCGAAATCTGGATAATCACATCTGATAATCCATTAATTAGAGAATGGTATAATGAATTCTCATACCACCAAACACTCAAAACATCTGACAATCAGTGCCCCAAACTAACAAATAAATCTAAAGTCTCTATCTCGACAATAGATTTCAGTAATTCTTGCAATCTCAGAGCATTACTCATTTCTGATCAGCTATCTAATCATATCTGTATCGCATCTAATACAGTATATTCTCGAATCTGTCGAAATCTAGCTTAATCTAAATCGCAAAATCATGACGATTTAATAGGTTCGAACCAGAATCTTTCGAAACGTTGATCTTCTTACAACTCTTAAGTAGTTAAGCTGTTACAGAAACCACTCGGTTCCTTCTTTTCTGCTTCTTTTACTGGAGATTTAGTATTGGAAATTTCAATTCTGTCATATCTGCTTGCATTTTCTTTCACCAATACTGCTTTCCAATTAATTTATACAATTTCAAACAACTGAGTGTATAGAAAATCTGTTGTCATATGCCTCTTTCAGAATCTGATGTTCCAGTTCTAGAACATCTGCCATACTCAGACGATTATTCATCGCAAAATTCCTCTGTTCTGCTCTGCTGTCTTGTCTCATATCTTAATTTAGCATTCTCAATCAAATTTCTAACTGCTTGATCTAATATCCATGTTGCTTTAATCTTTCTAAACCAATCAATTTTTTCTTGGATTACAACAATTCTGATTGTTTGAGTATCTTTCTAGAAACTCAAGTACAAAAATTACAACAAGTACAGATCTGTACTAAGTCAATCAAGAAATTATCTAAAACCCATAAATCTTGCTGATAGTTTGAATTTGAATTTCTATCAGTTACGAGCCAAATACTTCAAGATACACTGAATAGACACATCAAATAATCAATAATTCTCAAATTTCAAATCAAAGGAACTCTCTCAAGGAAATGTCAGTCAAAATCAAGTATTCTGAATGACAGCGAGTGAAGCAAAGCAGACTCTAGTAAAAGAATAAGAGTCAATCAAAATCGATCGAGATCAAATAACACTACCTCAGAATCGATATCAAGAAATTCAAGAATCATGATTTCTATGATGTAATAGCTTCAGCAAAATTGAAGAGAAAGCTCAACTGTAACTGATTTTTCTTATTCTATATTGATATGAGTTCATCTATTAATTCTCAACTGACAATATTCGAATATAATCTTTTCAACTTAACTTATTGTCATAGAATTAATCATCATTTCGGTACTAAATAACTCTTTTCTACTCAATCTTTTAGCTGTTTCTGGAGTTCTTCAGTTCAAGTAATGCTCTTCTATACGAGTTGTCATCAGACTTTTGAAAGAGTGGGTGCCCGGTGAGCCAACTTGTGGCTAAGGGCTTTGATGACTCTATGTATAAACAATCTTTTGTTTAATATAATTTACACTTTTATAATGGCAATGACTTTATCTTTATTCATATTGTTATATTGTGATATACTATTGTTGTTTTGATAAAGACCTTGAATATACTATAGTGCATGTAAGATGTGGTAGTGCATGGGGATGACTATCATGAAATACATCTTATAGTCACTGTATATTCTAAACCGTCCGTTAATAAGGATAAGGATCGCTCGAGATTGAGACTAGCATTTACGATGCCGAGTACCACGTTTCATTGGTATGGAACATAGAGATTTTCAAAGCATGCAAATGGATATTCATACGATGAATGATCGAACTACCCTATCCGGACTTTCCAAGTGGTTATCACTTATCGAGTGGATAAATTCCACGGTTTTGGTTGTACACCATTAGTCCTTACTACTTGAAACATCATTGAAACTCTATATGCTAGTACTGTACTTTGACTCGTTTACTGACTCTATTGGGGTCATCAGGTATCGGGATTGGGTACAGTTACGACACATATAGGAGTCGATGCTTTGTTGTCAAGGATTCACCACATACTTGCGAGTGTGGATATCCTATGCAATCTGAGGAGATATTAGTGTGACGAATATCTGGCCAGAGTACATGATGTGTTTTAAGAAATGGTTTCTTAGTAGCACATGCGATGTCACTATTTGATCTTCAAGATGCATTGCATAGTTATCGAATCTCGAACGACTCTCGATTTACCAATGGTTGTTGATTCGATCGGGATATATGGATGAAGGGACCGTACTGTACGCTAACCAAAATCTATTGGTTCTTGCAGGCACTATCAGTGATACCTAGGGAATCATGGGGCGATGTTGCTAGGCGCTCTTACCATGATTCGATGGGCAAGTCGGAAATTTTTGTTCCGAGTCACAAGGAGTTGTGAGCCCACGGCTAGCTGTATCCCTGAACCATTGAGGGTCACACAAGTAATGAATTTTTAATCCCCGTTGAGATAGTTAAATTTAAAGAGTTAAATTTAATGAACAAAGAAGTGGGACTTCTTATTTAAGAGTAGAGGGAGTAAGATTTCCTAAAATGACATAGGGATGGGCATTTTTGGAAATCACTGAATTCGGATTCAGAAAATTTATCTTGACTTTAAAAGATGCAGAAATGGTTTATGTGCACATTGGTGAAATTGGTTTATCAATCTGAGTCACGTTGAATTTTATATTAATTTCTGAACATGCGGGCTTTGCTTGTCAGGCTTGAACTTATGACTAATGGGCCCTAAGCTGTTAGCAGCCCACATTATAAATAAGTTATTGCAGTACAGAAATTAGACAACAGAGGCATAATTTTCGAAATTCACTAGGGTTTTTGAGACCTAGTGGCCGCCGCCCCCTTCTCCCCTCTCTGCTCGAAAAATTCCAGCCTGTGAATTTTGAATTTGCAGTCTGGTTTAACGGATCAAATTCGTTAATTATCTTCGTAGAAACTTCTGATAGATTTTCTAGTGCAATCTATCAGAGGGATTAAATTTCCGTTCGTAGACCTGATTGAAGAATTGTTCGTCCATTAGTTCCTGGGATATACAACAAGAGCAGAGTAATCTGTTGGTGTCCATAATCTCGTTTCGAGATTGGAGGTAAAAATTTAATTGTGATTTAATTTTTACACGCACAATTTAATCGTAAAGTTTTGATACCCATTATGGAATCGTTCCATATAAAATTTTTAAACTTCCGCTGCACCGGGTATCAATTCTGATTGATCTGATCACCGTTCTCCAACAGTGGTATCAGAGCCAGTTTGCTCAGATCAAGCGATTAAATTAATCGATTTTACAAAAAAATTTTAAGCCTCGGTTTTTGAAACAAAATAAATTTTTTTAAAATAAAATTTTTTTTTTTTCGGGCAAAACACGGGCAGCGATTGGATCGCTGCCCGGGGGGGGGGGGGGGCAGCGAGGGTCGTTGCCCGGCCCGAGCCCCTTTGGGGCGCGGGCAGCCCGGGAGCGTCCCGGGCGGCTCGGGAAAATTAATTTTTATTTTTAAATTAAAATTTTAATATGTTAAAATTTTATTTTTGGTCCGATCGAAAATTGTTTTGATTGGTCCACGAGGCGTCGGATCGAATTGTTCGAGTCCGAAAATTTTAAAATTGATTTTTGGATAAATTTGAATTTTTGGAAAATTTATAGATTTTATCCGTTAAATCAGATTTTATGAAATTAATTATTTTTGGTACAATTGATGATATGATATGATCTTATGGAGATATTGAGTAAAATATGATTTTATGTATAAAATTGGATTTTATATGTAAAATATGATTTTATTTGATAAAAAGATAAAATATGATTTTGTATGTAAAATAAGATTTTATATATGGAATATGATTTTATCCTTTTAATTTAAATTGCCATTGCATGTTATCCAATAAATTAATTTTGAATTAAATATTATTGGATAAGGATGATCGATTGCCATGACCAATTTTGTAGGTGTATGTTAGGAATTTACATTTGTTTTTATTGTTGTTGGATTTATTAATGGGCCTGGTTTATGTCCCAATATGAATTGTCATATGTAATAAAAGTGGGCCTGATTTATGGCCCGTTCCCACCCCTTAAAATGTATCCTCTACTTGTCATAGTTATTTATTGTAAATACATTAGACTTAGTGGGAGATGAAGATTTGAAGACGGAGGTGGGCCCAGCAGACAATAAAGACTGAAGAAATGTAAATTGGAAGCTCAATGTAATAGGATTGCATTGCATACCTGCATATTACCTAGGATTGGACTTAGACTCGTGATTGGCAACCACGGGTCGATTAGAAATGGAATCGATCATCCTATATAATATATGATATTATCGTTGTATGCATGTTTTAGACTAAATTGTATGAATCCCGCAAGCATACAAATTTTAAATGATGAGACAAATTTTCAAAAATTAAAATCCCTCATTTTAAATATGATTTAAAATTAATATCAAGATAAATAAAGGAAATTTAAATATTGTTTAAATGTTCCTACCTTCCATCAACGATCAATGTATGAGATGCTACCCGCGGATACGGTCCGGCTCATATTATTGGGGGGGGCCCGTTCGTCGGAAAGCTGTACATTGGATCGACACATGTTGTAAGTTGGGTGGAACTCCCATGGGATCGGCTCATATTATTGGGGGATCCACATGGCGACCGTCCATCACAACTTAATATTGATGGGTCATCTTGACATGTCACAATAAACGGCGTCATATTATTGGGCCCTTATTGGACATGAGGTAAAAACGTGAAGGTTGCTTTGGAAGCAATTGGGCTCTACCTTTTGAAAATTATGGTTGGCTGATATTATTCGGGACCATAGTTTGTCAATTGGACTCCATATTCCCACTAAGGAAAACAGTTTCCCGTTTTCACTAGAGGGTAGTGAAATCGTTAAAATAGTGGGAGTGAGATTCATAAAATAAATTTCGCCTATTTTATGTCTTAGTAAATTAATTAAACAATCACTGATAATTGTCTGTTTCTTTTTAGTATTTCATAAAGATGAATTCGCGCAATCCACTATTCTCTATTCTCGAACAAAATAAACTGACTGGCGCAAACTATACGGAATGGTTCCGTAAGTTGAAGATTGTCTTGACCTCGGAGAAGATGCTCTACGTGTTAGAAAAATCTCCTCCGAAGGAAGCACCAGCTGACATAAGTCTGGAAGAGTTGGCCAAACTTGATACATGGTGGGACCATGATATCAAGGCCAAATGCTATATGCAAGCCTCGATGTCTGATGAACTCCAGAGGCGATTTGAGGACACCGTGAATGCTGCTGACATTCACGTACAACTCAAGGAACTTTTTGGGGCTCAATCGAGAGCTGAAAGGTTCGCTACTGTAAAAGAGCTAATGACGTGTCGCATGCGTGAAGGGACTTCGGTCCGTGATCATGGGGTACGAGTGATTTGGCTCATACAGAAGTTGGTAACGCTTGATTTGGTGTTGAAACATGAACTCAATATGGACTTATTACTTCTCTCTCTTCCTTCTTCGTTTGACGGATTTGTGGTGAATTTCAATATGAACAAGATAGAGGCCTCCCTTGAAGAGATGGTCAATATGCTTGTAACATATGAAGCCACTTTAAAGAAGGATAAACTAGTTCTCTTGGTGGGCTCCTCTTCTTCAGCTAAGAAGGGTCCAAGTACAAAGGGTAAGAAACGTTCTGCCCCACCCAAGAAAACCGGACCCGAGAAGAAGAACAAGACAAAGGCTTCAAACATGGAAAAGTCCAAGGATGTTTGCCATCACTGCAAGAAACCCGGTCATTGGAAACGTAACTGCAAGGAATATCTAGAGCAGTTGCGAATTGCGAAGGGTATGTTCTATATTGAAATAAATGTTTCACTTAATACTACTTCTTGGGTATTGGATACCGGATGTGGATCTCACATTTGCAATGATTTGCAGGTGATGACAAGAAGTCGCAAGCTTAGAATGGGTGAGACCCAGCTGAGGCTCGGAAATGGTTCTAGAGTTGAAGCTAAAGCTGTGGGAGATGTTTATTTAATTTTGCAGAACGATTTTAAGTTACTTTTGAGAGATGTTTTATTTGTTCCAGATTAGATTAAAAACATTATTTCTGTTTCTATGCTTGATAGAGATGGTTTTTCTTGCAATTTTGTGAATGGGATTTGCAATATTTACAAGAATGAATGTTTGATTGGAAATTGACAACTTGAAAACGATCTATATAACTTAAAATTAAAAGACGTTCCAATAAATTATGTTGATAAACCGGTAACAACAAACAAAAGGAAAATCGATAGTCAAAACCCGACAAACCTTTGGCATGCTAGGCTAGGTCATATTTCCTCAAGGAGGATGAACAAGCTAGTGGGAGAGGGCATGTTTGATATGTCTGATATTAACTCTCTACCTACTTGTGAGTCCTGCCTGAAAGGAAAAATGACTAAATCTCCTTTTAAAGGGAAACCTGAGCGTAGTCAAAATCTGTTGGATTTGATCCATACAGATGTTTGTGGTCCATTTAGAATTGGTACTCAATTTGGCCACACCTACTTCATTACCTTTACTGATGATTATTCAAGGTATGAGTATTTATATTTAATAAAATATAAGTCTGAAGCATTTGAAAAGTTCAAAGAATTCAAGGCTGAAGTAGAAAACAAACTAGGTAAAAGTATTAAAGCACTTCGATCGGATCGAGGTGGAGAATACTTAAGTACCGAGTTTTTGGACTATCTGAAAGAGAATGGGATTCTCTCTCAGTGGACTCCTCCTATGACACCTCATCTGAATGGTCTATCGGAGTGTCGTAATCGAACTTTGTTGGACATGGTTCGATCCATGATGAGCTTCACTGAGCTTCCACCTTCGTTTTGGGGCTACGCGCTTGAAACGGCGGTGTTGTTGTTGAACAACGTCCATACCAAAGCAGTGGACAAAACACCATACGAGTTATGGAATGGCAAAGCTCCTAAGTATTCGTACTTGAGGATTTGGGGATGTCCTGCTTACGTGAAGTAGACAGTGGGAGATAAGTTGGATAGTCGATCCACCTTATGTTATTTTGTAGGGTATCCGAAGAATTCAATCGGAAATTATTTCTATCATCCTGCTGAAACAAAGGTGTTTGTTTCAAGGAATGCCACCTTCTTGGAGAAGGAGTTCTTATTGGATAAGAAAGGCGAGATGATGGAACTCGAAGAAATTCGAGAAGAACCCGAAATACAAAATAATGATCCTACACCTCAGGAACCAATGATGGACACGCCTATACCTAGAAGATCCGAGAGGACTTCTAGACCTCCTATTCGATATGGTCTTCTTCTTAAAGGGGATCAAGATGAACCCGATGTTGGATGTGATCCAAGAAACTTCAAGGAAGCAATTTCTGATGCGGATTCAAATTTATGGCTTGAAGCTATGCAGTCGGAAATAGATTCAATGCATACAAACCAAGTTTGGTCTTTAGTAGATCCTCCCGATGGAATTGTTCCAATAGGGTGTAAATGGATCTACAAGAGAAAGCTTGGGCCTGATGGTAAGGTATTGACCTACAAGGCACGATTGGTGGCGAAAGGTTATACTCAAAGACAAGGAGTTGACTATGATGAAACCTTTTCACCAGTTGCAATGTTCAAGTCCATAAGAATCCTTATTGCCATAGCTGCTTGGTATGACTATGAGATATGGCAAATGGATGTGAAGACTGCATCTGAGGGATACACATCCATGGAAAGCGAGCATAAGGTATGCAAGCTTCAGAGATCGATCTATGGTCTCAAACAAGCATCAAGAAGTTGGAACCAGAAATTTGATGAAACAATAAAGGATTTTGGTTTCATCAAGAACCCGGAGGAACCATGCGTGTACAAGAAAGTAATTAAGGATGCTGTGACATTCTTAGTACTTTATGTTGATGACATCCTACTCATTGGGAATGATGTAGGGATGTTGCAGTCAACAAAGATATGGTTATCAGGTAGATTCTCGATGAAGCATTTGGGTGAGGCATCCTATATTCTAGGGATACAGATCTATAGAGATAGATCTAAGAGAATGATAGGACTTACTCAAGCTACTTACATCGAAACCATATTGAAAAGGTTTTCAATGGATGGGTCTAAGAGAGGACATCTACCTATGTGTCATGGAGTTTCTCTATCCAAGTCTATGTGTCCCAAGACTGATGAAGAGATAAAGAAAATGACACATGTACCATATGCGTCAGCCATAGGTAGTATCATGTATGAGATGATATCTACCAGACCGGATGTAGCATTTGCTCTGAGTGTCACGAGCAGATATCAAGCTAATCCCGGTCAAATGCATTGGAAAGCCGTGAAGGACATTCTTAAGTACTTACGAAGGAATAAGAATATGTTCATGGTATATGGAGGAAGAGAACTGAAATTGGAAGGCTATACCGACTCTAGCTTCCAAAGTGACGTGGATGACTCGAAGTCAACCTCTGGATTTGTGTTCATGCTCAATGGCGGTGCTGTCTCTTGGAAGAGTTCCAAGCAGGACACCACAGCGGATTCCACCACTGAGGCAGAATACATTGCGGCATCAGCTGCTGCTAAAGAGGCCGTTTGGATGAGGAATTTCGTCCAAGAGTTGGGCGTTATTCCTGAAGTTGTTGGTCCAGTCCCGGTGTACTGTGACAACACGGGTGCCATTGCTCAGGCAAAGGAACCAAGGTCTCATCAAAGATCCAAACACGTACTGAGGAAATACCACATCATCCGGGAGATCGTGGAAAGAGGAGACATCACTGTCGAGAGAGTGGCCTCTGCAGACAATATCGCTGATCCACTTACTAAGCCCTTGCCAGGACCATTATTTGACAAACATCGCGAAGCAATGGGTCTACGTAGTATGACTAGTTGGCTTTAGGGCAAGTGGGAGATTGAAAGAGTGGGTGCCCGGTGAGCCAACTTGTGGCTAAGGGCTTTGATGACTCTATGTATAAACAATCTTTTGTTTAATATAATTTACACTTTTATAATGGCAATGACTTTATCTTTCTTCATATTGTTATATTGTGATATACTATTGTTGTTTTGATAAAGACCTTGAATATACTATAGTGTATGTAAGATGTGGTAGTGCATGGGGATGACTATCATGAAACACATCTTATAGTCACTGTATATTCTAAACAGTTCCTAGTCGATTGAGCCGTCCGTTAATAAGGATAAGGATCGCTCGAGATTGAGACTAGCATTTGCGATGCCGAGTACCACGTTTCATTGGTATGGAACATAGAGATGTTCAAAGTATGCAAATTGATATTCATACGATAAATGATCGAACTACCCTATCCGGACTTTCCAAGTGGTTATCACTTATCGAGTGGATAAAGTCCGCGGTTTTGGTTGTACACCATTAGTCCTTACTACTTGAAACATCATTGAGACTCTATATGCTAGTACTGTACTTTGACTCGTTTACCGACTCTATTGGGGTCATCAGGTGTCGGGATTGGGTACAGTTACGACACATATAGGAGTCGATACTTTGTTGTCAAGGATTCACCACATACTTGCGAGTGTGGATATCCTATGCAATCTGAGGAGATATTAGTGTGACGAATCTCTGGCAAGAGTACATGATGTGTTTTAAGAAATGGTTTCTTAGTAGCACATGCGATGTCATTATTTGATCTTCAAGATGCATTGCATAGTTATTGAATCTCGAACGACTCTCGATTTACCAATGGTTGTTGATTCGATCGGGATATATGGATGAAGGGACCGTACTGTACGCTAACCAAAATCTATTGGTTCTTGTAGGCACTATCAGTGATACCTAGGGAATCATGGGGCGATGTTGCTAGGCGCTCTTACCATGATTCGATGGGCAAGTCGGAAATTGTTGTTCCGAGTCACAAGGAGTTGTGAGCCCACGGCTAGCTGTATCCCTGAACCATTGAGGGTCACACAAGTAATGGATTTTTAATCCCCGTTGAGATAGTTAAATTTAAAGAGTTAAATTTAATTAACAAAGAAGTGGGACTTCTTATTTAAGAGTAGAGGGAGTAAGATTTCCTAAAATGACATAGGGATGGACATTTTTGGAAATCACTGAATTCGGATTCAGAAAATTTATCTTGACTTTAAAAGATGCAGAAATGGTTTTTGTGCACATTGGTGAAATTGGTTTATCAATCTGAGTCACGATGAATTTTATATTAATTTCTGAACAGGCTTTGCTTGTCAGGCTTGAACTTATGAGTAATAGGCCCTAAGCTGTTAGCAGCCCACATTATAAATAAGTTATTACAGTACAGAAATTAGACAACAGAGGCATAATTTTCGAAATTCACTAGGGTTTTTGAGACCTAGTGGCCGCCGCCCCCTTCTCCCCTCTCTGCTCGAAAAATTCCAGCCTGTGAATTTTGAATTTGCAGTCTGGTTTAACGGATCAAATTCGTTAATTCTCTTCGTAGAAACTTCTGATAGATTTTCTAGTGCAATCTATCAGAGGGATTAAATTTCCGTTCGTGGACCTGATTGAATAATTGTTCGTCCATCAGTTCCTGGGATATACAACAAGAGCAGAGTAATCTGTTTGTGTCCATAATCTCGTTTCGAGATTGGAGGTAAAAATTTAATTGTGATTTAATTTTTACACGCACAATTTAATCGTAAAGTTTTGATACCCATTATGGAATCGTTCCATATAAAATTTTTAAACTTCCGCTGCACCGGGTATCAATTCTGATTGATCTGATCACCGTTCTCCAACAACTTTCATACTAGACATCACTTTCTATAGAACTCTTTTCATTTCGTTGAGAAGTCGGAATATGTCTTCTGAATATTTCTGTATATTCTAACCACTGACATATCTGTCAATTCTAGGTTAGTTCTATACTAATTCCGTACATCGACTAAAATTATTCCGACGTTTTCCTCTTGGTATACCCAGTACCGAATAACAAAAATCTAATTTCTGAAACTCACATCTTAACTATTTTTTAATCAGTGTACGGATTCAATCAGCTGTTAACTGGTATTCAGTTATTGCATTGATATCTATAATGCATGCTAGCTTAATACCCAAGTCGTATATTATCACATTCAATCTTATTTCCTCAAATTTGTATTGCACATACAATTAATAAAGGCTCAACAGATAAAGATTGTAGCATAACACATCATTGATCTATGAATGTATGCTATGCAATCAAGATATAAGCATATTCAGTCAATTACTCAATTACCTGCAATATCATTATCTGGTGCAACTTGAGCCTCATTTTCTGTACTTTCTTATTGCCTATGCAATTATCTGCCATTCACATGTATTCTTGATCTTTTTCAGCTAGGGGAGCTATGCTTCTATTTATTCATCTGCTGGAGTTTAGGCTGAATCTATATTTGCTGCTATTATCACTATCTCTTGATTCATAGCTATACTGCTATGGAAGTTGTAGTGGAGTTGATGATCATAGTTTTTCGCAATTACAGAGGCGTGAATAAAAATTCAACTCTGCCTCGTACTACCGGTTTGTGATTTCGTTATTCTATTACTGGCTTGAAATCAACTCATTAAATTTGTTATGCTTCTATTCTGCAAAGTCTGCTTTTCTATCTTCTTTATCATATACGGAAAGAAACAATTATGTTTACTTACCTTCCAAACATGTAAATACTTCTTCTGGCAACTTCACCAACTTCTTGCTAAGTCCTGGAGTTGATATCAATCAAGCCGATTCTATGTTCATCTGAATATTCTTCACTTGAACAACTGATTCAGCTTTTCAATTCAACCCCTTTCTAGACATAGCATATTATGTATCTTTCTGAGTTGGCGAGTACTAGCTTTGGAGTTGTTCAACTAACATACTCCTCAGGGCAATCATCATATCGATCGGCTCAAAAACTTACCTCAACTCTGTTCTATTCTGTCTGCGGTTCTGTTCTGTATGAGGTTCTCATTCTATCTGTACAATCTATCTTATGCAATAACAGAAGCAATATATATATGGCAGAGATTATAAAATACAATTTCAGTATAACATACATATAATCTCATGCTTCTGAATAGAACACATACTTGCAAATGCTCATGATTTTCAAATAATACATGCTTGCAACGAATTCACTTATTCTGATGAATTCATTAAATCATGCATACATATCAGCATATAAGCATGTAATTCTCATCTCTGTAAAGCAAGCAGTGTTCAATCAAACAATCATCGTCGCATACAATTCTGTAAAGCAAGTAAAGCATACTCATGCAATACTATAAATGCATGCGACTCAATCTACCCAGCTCAACTTCTATCTTAGTCCAAGACTTTACGCTCTGATACCACATGTTGTGGGGACCTCGGGTGCTAATATCATCTTAAGGGGCAATTAATAATAATCATCATTAATGAGACAACAATAATTCAATATTAATAAAATTAACCAGAACATTTGGCGACGCAAAATCACGTCGCAAAAAGAACCAATTTTTTTTTTCAGAACCCCATGCGCGCCTGGGCCCCACTTCAGGCGCGCCCGCGCATGGGTTTCGGACAGAATCTAGAAAAATGAAAAACATAACATTTGTAGATCTTTGTCTTAGCTTTCCAATGCCACCAACCGCACCCTAATCGAGTTTTCAGTAAAACTTTATGCTCATTCTACCAGGAACGGTCGGTGCAAAAATTTACAAAAATTACCAAAGACTACAACAAAGATCAAAGTTGCTAGGGCTATTTCAAATCTGAAAAATTGCATACATAATCTTAACATGTCCCAAGCATAAACATATGCATATCTAGACATAACAATAGTCGCATACATGTTTCTAAGGTGCAATACAATAAACTCAATTCTAAATTTTCTAAGCTCAAACTAAACCAACACCTTCTAACATGCATTTGACAGCAATATATTCTTAGCCCGAAGTCACCACTTGTTAATATTTCTCAATCTCGAGCTATCCAAGCCACTTCTGACTCGCTCATGCCCCAAACCTGATGCAATGCACACATACAAACAAAGCAACAGCCGGATAACTCCGGTGAGAATAAATCTCAGTATGAAAGACATGCATATACACCATATAAGCATATTAAATCTATATGCTATAAGAATTCTAAATCATTCCAACATGTAACAACATGTAATCATAGAAACATACTTCATTCTTTAATTCTTGAAGTATAACTATTCATCTAAATCAATAAACATATCAACACATTCATATCTAGAATGATATATAACAACATGCTAGCATTTATAACTGCATATTCTAAACTATAGAAATCTCTAGGTTAATGCATAAATGCAATGCATGTTTCAAGAAATAGGCTATCAAATCTGATATCAATAAATCATAGCTCTGGGATCCCGGGGAAATAAAATCTTTAACCGACCACCGACTCTCCCAATCGAGGTGGTGTTAAATATCTCAATTCCCCTGACTTTGGTGCAACTATAGTGAGTCATCTAGCTCTGAAAGTAAATCCATATTCCGTGCCATGAGTCATCTGACTCTGGAAGTAAATCTACATTTCATGCCACTCAACTACAGTTCTCCAAACGTCATCTGCAATCTAGGCCATTCAGCCCTCTGTGCTTATCAAGGTAGGGTTCAAGATGAATGCAACATAATCTGTATGCAGTAATACTGTAAAACATCTTGAACACTTAAATTACTTAATCAAGCCAAGCAATAACAAACAACAATTCATATGAAAGCATATAAACACTTAAGTATGTGATTTTAGGAAACTCGATACTCAATACGATTTCGAGTTATTCTTCCCAACATATCTAGTGTATTGATGGGCATGTTTGTGTTGCATATTTTATTATCATTTTATTGTCGTTTGTGCGTGCATTCATTTGTTTGAATTAAATTTTTGTTGGTTTTTTCATACATCGTGTCTACATTACACTCTCCCATGTTTATTGTATAGGACGTAGAGTTTTGTCGAGGAAAAGATGGAAAAGCTATTGCGCGAGAATGAATTACGGAGCAGCAATGATCAGAAAATCATATTTAATTTTATATAAGTCCAAATCTGATCTCCACCATCCAGAATAAATTTCAAGATGTTTTAAAGCAGCTGTTTAAATTTCAGCTCAACCCGATAGCTAGATCTCCGGATATGAATTTTACAAAATTGCTGCTCGCTGGGAGAAAAGTTGCTCTCTCGATCCGCAACATGTTGCGGATCGAGCGGCCAAAAAAATTTGAAAACAGTAGGTTCGGAAAAGTTTCTCGCTCGATCCGAAACATCTTTCCGATCGAGCGAGACATGCTGTTCGGGAAAAAATCTGTAATTTAGGAATTTTTATTATTAAGGACTCTAGCCTTAATTAAAAGATAGATCTCGAATTTTAGAGTCAGATATTGATTGGGAAGAGAGAGGAGATGGAGAGGAGGCTGAAGAACCATCTTGGCGGCTAGGTTTTATCTTTCTTGTTCTTAGATTTTAATTCTTCTTGTTTTTATTCTTGGTTGAGGAAGACGAACTCTTGAATTTATTTATCTTGTGAGATTTAGATTTTCATTGTTTGATTTTTATCAAGTATCAAGAATTATTCTGAATTGATTGATATGCTTGTGTATGAGATTTTTAGATTGGCCATCTTAAGATTTCATTATACAGTCGAATGCTAAATTAAAATTCAAATCCGTAATTGTTTGAAACCTCTAATTTGCGAAGCAACTATGATTAATATTTTCTGCTGTTGAATTTGTTAAATCGTAGGAATAATAATTGACTAGGCTAAATTCATCCGCTTGTGTATGGGTTTTCTAGCTTTATCAGTTTTACTAGTTTGAATGCTACCGTGGATTTAAATCTGATCGCTGGTATTGGGGTAGTTTATGGGGTAAGGGTTAACTTAGACTGCTGTTGTCTAGTTAACTAAAATTAAGGTGAAACAGGAATTAAATTTCCAATGATGAATATTCGATGTGAATTAATTATTTTTAGAGAATCGATGATCGAGTGAATGATTTCAAGGGTGTAGTCGACCGATACCAAGTCTCGTTATTTTATTGATTTTCTTATTTTAATTTTTGCATAGTAGTTAATTCTAAAATTCCCAAATCCCCTTTTATTTATTTCAAGTATTTTTAAGAACACAAATAAATTTCACTTTCCTCGTGGGAACGATCCCTACTCTCGCTGCTACATGTTATTTAGTTAATCTGAGTTGGGTTAATTTGGGCGCGACACGACTAAGCGTTACCAAATTTTGGCGCCGTTTCCGGGGAAAGGCGTTTAATTTATTTGTGTTTTTGTTTTTGTTTCTTTGTTTTTTATTATTATTCCTCCTAGTGCTACTCTGGTTTGTTTGTGCATGCAAGTGAATCTTCGAAATTAGAAGAATTTCCATACGACCCAGAGATAGAAAGAATTTTGCGTAGGCGAAGGAGGATTCTTGCGGTGTAATACTTTGAGATGTCAAATCTACAAGTATTCACAAGTTTTACCCAGCAACACGGAGAGCCTTTCTACGCAGCATGGAAGAGATTCAATGATTTAGCAACCCTCTTCCGGTATCATGATTTTTCTAAATATTCTCTCCTTACATATTTTTTTGATGGTTTGGATGCAGTGACAAGAAGATGGGTAATTGATGGAGCTTTCACGGCCCGTATTTCAATATTTTGCCGAGATTATGATACCATGAGACACCTGTTGGATGATATGACCGAGTTTGACTATTACTGGTATTCACACTATCAATACCCGAATTTTACAGACCAACCATTTGAGCTTCAAAAGGAGGAGGGAAGTTGTTCGCAGTTGATCTTACATCTGCTAGAGGATATCATGAGCAAGCTTGTGGCATCGACTGTGGAATCTATAGAAGATCTGAAAAAGTCTAGATGCGACCTTGCGGAGCACATAGGGAATCTCAAGAGATCAATTCCCCAGGTACACAGAGAACAGGAAGTGAAGCAAGATACTCAAGCAGTGACCAACCCAATTTGGTTCGATGATGATTATTCAGAGAACCAGGATTGGGAGAGCGAATCAATTCCTACTGAAGATTTAGAGGTGTTTGAGTCTTCTCTTCTTGTTGAACATTAGCCGGAAGATGTACTGGAAGAAACAATTTATGATGGAGTACCAGTTTCGAAAGATTTTGGTTTCCAAGAGCCCGCAGAGATATTCTCTTCCCATGTTTACCAGCTACGGAGTTTGTTGAGGTGATGAGCTTCATCTGTATATATCTGGCCAAGATTGAGGGCATTTGGAACCAAGACCCATTTGTAGTGTCATATGACACTTATTTTGGGCGTCAGCCGCTCTTTGAGCAGTGCTTCTGAGAGTCAAGCCGATGACTGAAAATCAAGCGCTGGCTGGGAGGCAACCCAGTGTCTTTTTCCTTTATTTCATTTTTTTTGTTTTTTTTTGTTTTTTTTGTTTTGTTTTGTTTTATTTTCTTTGTTTTCAGGAGCCTAGCCGCCCCATCTGCAGACCAATTTTCAATATGAGTCTCCCATTATTCAGCCTAAGGCCAAAGAGGACGACAACGCCAACACTTGAACCAGGGGAGTTTTGTTTTAATTTTGCATCTCGTTATCATTTTGTTATTTGTGTTTGTGTCGTTAGTACTAGAGCATTGAGGGCAATGCTTTGGTTAAGTGTGGGGGGAGTTCATTCGATGGTTTGTCATTTTGTTTGCATTCGTTTGTTGAGTATATGCATATAGTTCATTCCGTATCATTTGTTAGTTTGTTAGTGTTTGTCGTGTTACATGAGTAGGATGATGATTGTTAGCCTATGATGAGATATTTGAAAAATGATGATTTTTGAAAAAAAATTAACTCTTGATCAGATTTGAGAAACCGTAGGTTGTTTGTTGAATATTCTTAAGCACGCATGTTTAAACAGTGAAGTGTAGCGATGTATTAGATATTGTGGATGTATGTTGGACCATTGCAAGACAATAGGTGTTTGTGGAACTTGATAGTGTTTGAATCTTGATGATTTCTTTGATATGGCATAAACGATCTTGGGCGCACCTAGAAAAAAAAAATTTAAAACTCCATCCGGGCCTGAAAAGGATTGAAATCCTAATCCTAAAAGATCAAATTCAAGGCTAAGTATGCGGATAAAATGGGGTTGATGCTCCATCCGGGCTATAGACGAGGGGATTGAAATTCTAATCCTGTCTTAGTTATAGCTAAGTATGCGGGTAATTATTGGGGCTAAAGCAATACCGGGTGCAAAATCCGGAGGTGCATAATTATTCTCAAGGAAGTTATGTTGTGTTGAATGATTGTTGGGAGGAGAGTTCTTGATGGTGAGGCTTGCACTGAATTGTTATAGGTCGGCGAACAGTCTTGAAACTTTGTTCTTTTGAAGTTGCATGTAACTGGGGTAACATGGCACACACACACGTTCGCTTTCGACTGAAGGTGTATCATTGATGATTGAGAGTCGCTATGAACTTATTTTTAGATGAAAGTGGTTTTTTCTGAGGCTATCTTAAGCATGATCATCCTTACTTATGTGTTTGTTCTGTTTCATTTTGTTTTTGTATACTTGCTCGAGGGCGAGCAAGGATTAAGTGTGGGGGTATTTGATGAGCATGTTTGTGTTGCATATTTTATTATCATTTTATTGTCGTTTTTGCGTGCATTCATTTGTTTTAATTAAGTTTTTTTTTTTTTTCATACATCGTGTCTACATTACACTCTCCCATGTTTATTGTATAGGACGTAGCGTTTTGTCGAGGAAAAGATGGAAAAGCTATTGCGCGAGAATGAATTATGGAGCAGCAATGATCAGAAAATCATATTTAATTTTATATAAGTCCAAATCCGATCTCCGCCATCCAAAATAAAGTTCAAGATGTTTTAAAGCATTTGTCCAAATTTCAGCTCAATCCGACGGCTAGATCTCCGTATATGAATTTTACAAAATTGCTGCTTGCTGGGAGAAAAGTTGCTCGCTCGATCCGCAACATGTTGCGGATCGAGCGGCCAAAAAAATTTGAAAACAGTAGGTTCAGAAAAGTTGCTCGCTCAATCCGCAACATCTTGCCGATCGAGCGAGACATGCTGTTCGGGAAAAAATCTGTAATTTAGGAATTTTTATTATTAAGGACTCTAGCCTTAATTAAAAGATAGATCTCGAATTTTAGAGTCAGATATTGATTGGGAAGAGAGAGGAGACGGAGAGGAGGCTCAAGAACCATCTTGGTGGCTAGGTTTTATCTTTTTTGTTCTTAGATTTTAATTCTTCTTGTTTTTATTCTTGGTTGAGGAAGACGAACTCTTAAATTTATTTATCTTGTGAGATTCAGATTTTCATTGTTTGATTTTTATCAAGTATCAAGACTTATTCTGAATTGATTGATATGCTTGTGTATGAGATTTTTAGATTGACCATCTTAGGATTTCATTATACAGTCGAATGCTAAATTAAAATTCAAATCCGTAATTGTTTGAAACCTCTGATTTGCGAAGCAACTATGATTAATATTTTTTGCTGTTGAATTTGTTAAATCATAGGAATAATAATTGACTAGGCTAAATTCATCCGCTTGTGTATGGGTTGTCTAGCTTTATCAGTTTTACTAGTTTGAATGCTACCGTGGATTTAAATCTGATCGCTGTTATTGGGGTAGCTTATGGGGTAAGGGTTAACTTAGACTGCTGTTGTCTAGTTAACTAAAATTAAGGTGAAACAGAAATTAAATTTCCAATGATGAATATTCGATGTGAATTAATTATTTTTAGAGAATCGATGATCGAGTGAATGATTTCAAGGGTGTAGTCGACCGATACCAAGTCTCGTTATTTTATTGATTTTCTTATTTTAATTTTTTCATAGTAGTTAATTCTAAAATTCCCAAATCCCCTTTTATTTATTTCAAGTATTTTTAAGAACACAAATAAATTTCACTTTCCTCGTGCGAACGATCCCTACTCTCGCTACTGCATGTTATTTAGTTAATCTGAGTTGGGTTAATTTGGGCACGACACGACTAAGAGTTACCAAATTTTGCACCTTTGGAAATTTAATTCCTGTTTCACCTTAATTTTAGTTAACTAGACAACAGCAGTCTAAGTTAACCCTTACCCCATAAACTAACCCAATACCAGCGATCAGATTTAAATCCACGGTAGCATTCAAACTAGTAAAACTGATAAAGCTAGACAACCCATACACAAGCGGATGAATTTAGCCTAGTCAATTATTATTCCTACGATTTAACAAATTCAACAGCAGAAAATATTAATCATAGTTGCTTCGCAAATTAGAGGTTTCAAACAATTACGAATTTGAATTCTAATTTAGCATTCGTTTGTATAATGAAATCCTAAGATGGCCAATCTAAAAATCTCATACACAAGCATATCAATCAATTCAGAATAATTCTTGATACTTGATAAAAATCAAACATTGTAAATCAAAATCTCATGAATAAGTAAAATCAAGGATTTTGTCTTTCTCAACCAAGTACTAAAAACAAGAAGAATTAAAATCTAAGAACAAGAAAGATAAAACCTAGCCGCCAAGATGGTTCTTGAGCCTCCTCTCCGTCTCCTCCCTCTTCCCAATCAATATCTGACTCTAAAATTCGAGATATATCTTTTAATTAAGGCTAGAGTCCTTAATAATAAAAATTCCTAAATTACAGATTTTTTTCCGAACAGCACGTCTCGCTCGATCGGCAAGATGTTGCGGATCAAGCGAGCAACTTTTCCGAACCTACTGTTTTCATATTTTTTTTGGCCGCTCGATCCGCAAGATGTTGCGGATCGAGCGAGCAACTTTTCTCCCAGCAAGCAGCGATTTTGTAAAATTCATATCCGGAGATCTAACCGTTGGATTGAGCTGAAATTTGGACAGCTGCTTTAAAACATCTTGAACTTTATTCTGGACAGTGGAGATCGGATTTGGACTTCTATAAAATTAAATATGAGTTTCTAATCATTACTGCTCCGTAATTCATTCTCGCGCAATAGCTTTTCCATCTTTTCCTCGACAAAACGCTACGTCCTATACAATAAACATGGGAGAGTGTAATGTACACACGATGTATGAAAAAATCAACAAAAACTTAATTAAAACAAATGAATGCACGCACAAACGACAATAAAATGATAATAAAATATGCAACACAAACATGCCCATCATGTATGTTCATACCTTTCAATCTCGATTCAAACATCTGAACTCTGGTGATTCTTGATCAACTACCAGCTGTCCAAATCCTTAAAATTCTACTTATCTCAATCTTGCTCATTTCCATCTTATTCATTCAAGCATCAAGTCCAAGCTATTCTTGCTTCAATTTGATCAACTCATCAAGCGACTCGAACTCGTCTCTTTGAACTCGGTAACCTTTAATTCACATCTGAAATGAAGTTAAACATAGATAAACATTAATGTCCAATCTGAATCGATATTTCTTTAAGGCTCAATCCGTTCAAATCTGAATAATACAATCGGAATTCAAACCGACGTCGCAACGATTCGAATCCGATAAATCTATCGACCCGAACAACATCATATCTATATTCATATTCTACCCCAATCTCTTGTTCTATTCAACAATAACCATTTGAATTTTATCTATAACCATTCAAACTTTAAACAATACAAAATTTCGGATCGGCGGCGTAACGGACGGAAACCTAAAATTCTAAAAGTACCAACATCATCTTGACAATGATCTAAACCCATTCACATCACCAATTTCAGAACATATTCACGTCCCAAACAAGCCAAAATTTCCAGAATTTCAATAAATCTTTTCAAAAATCGAAAACATGTTCAAACGACGATCTTTTCTCGATCCATCTTAGATATGCTATCGTCGTATAATCTAGAACACGTTTATACAATCAAATTTTAATTCTCACAATATCTTCAAAAATAAAACATCGTATAATTTAGCCAAACTTACGTCAAAGTGTAGCACTCGAAGCCGGAATTGCAAATATACGATCAAACAGAAATTCTACCGGACGGATCGAATTTAATCGGAATTTAAAAGAATGGAATTTGCCTCAGAAGCTTTTCTCTTCCATTCTCTCGATTTTATGCTGAAACAATCTGAATGAATCTGAATTGTGCAAGTATAAATATAAGGCTCACACGTGTGATCCACTTGCAAGGAAGAATTGCACTTTGGTCCTTGACTTGGTTGCATACTTGCGACTTGGTCTTTGGCCAATCATTTAATTAAATTTAAATCCTAAATAATTTAAGAATATTAGAATTTAATTCTAAACTCTAAAAATACTCAAATTAAATATTCTTGAATTCAAATTAAATCATTTCGGACCTTATTGCATTTTAGCCCCTGAACGTCTCAATATTTTCAAATGGGTCCTTTATCGGATTTCATCCTCAAATTAAATTCTTTTCATATCTAATTCAACATTTAAAATGTTAAATCCCAAAAATATTCAATTCGAATATTTTAATCTTTTAATTTAAGAATCCCGGAATTTAATTCTCAAAATCCGTAAATTCTCAAATTAAATATTTTAGGCTCGGAAATTAAATCTTTAATTTTCATAAACTCTTCAATTCATATTTTCTCATAATCGGAATTTAAATCTTAATCCCATAATTAAACTTAATATTTCCGGGCCTTACACTGTGACAACACCTTTTCATGCATGTGCATTTTTAGGATTCTTTAGGCATATTGCATTCATGCATTCATTCTGTTTTGTGATGTGTTGGATACTTTGTAACCATCTACTGGTTTTCACTCAGTATTCTTTGTAAATTGTTTTACAGTTTAATATGGATTAATTGAAGAAGAATTCTAACTAAGTCACGAAGTAGTGGAGGGACGTTCGTGTATTCCATGATGTTGTCCCAAATGAAAAGTAACTTTGCAATATCAGAATTTCAAATGAACAAAAGGATTAAACTTGAATCGATTCAATCATCAAATTTGATTGAAAATCAGAAGCAAATGGCAAAACCTACCTAAAAGGGTCCATTGAAGATCGTTTCCTTAAGTGTGCAGGCTACCACTTCTGTAATAATGAATTGGATACCAAATATTTTTCTGAATCCTGAAGTGTTGTTGGAAGATGTTGCCAACATCGTTGAAAACACCTCATTTGTCAACATATAATTTTGCATGTGATCGCATTTTATTTTTATGTCACACTTTGTTTAGGCATAATTAGGACATGCATATTTTAATTTGTGAATATCTTGGGCCAAAAGTTTATAAATTTTGATCAAACAAAAATTTTGATTTTTGCCCTATCCTTTGATTTTTTGAATTGGAATGGGATTGAATTTTGTTTCAGTGGTGTTATATTCTGATGAGGAGTTTAGTTTGATTTTTTGGTGAAATATTTGGACCGAGATTTTTGCTAAAAATCGGAAAGATTTATTTTCTAATTTAAATAGGATTGTTACCGTTGGAGATCTTTTGACCGTTAGGGGCTATAAATTCGAGTAAGAATAGGAATGGTTGAGTGTTTTAGAATATATTTGGGCTTTTATCTGTTTTTGGAAATACATTATTTCCGTGTTTAACTTCCGTGCACCTATTTATTCTAATCACTTCCTGTTTTCTCAATTGCCCTAAAGTTTTCTTCGAATTTTCACTCTTGGAAAAATTCAAATGGCAGGAAAAGGTTTTGACTCACATGATATTCGATCGGAGATGGGCCACACGGAAGATGCTGCTGAAGATGTGACAACACCTCTGTCACCACACCCTCTGTCCGAGCAAGCCTTGATTCAAATAGCTGAGGAACTAGTACCCTTGGACTCCATCGCTCCAGGAGAGCCAGACAATGAGATCTTTGTGGAAAATTTTCCAGATATGAGCATGCTAAACAAGCTGTTTCCTTCGAAACCCTTGACTAGTAGATCCAAGAGACAAGCAGGTTACAATCCTGATTACACTGCATCGAAGCGATTCCGTGGGAAGGGTCAACCATCAAGGTCCTCTATGATGGATTCTGAGTATTCTTTGGGTGATGCAAGTAATGATGAATATTACATGCTAATACATCAAAAAAGAGGAAAAGCTAGTGCTATGGAACCCCAAGTTCCAACCATCCCAGTTCCATTTGATACTGTCGAAGAATTTGAGGCTGAGTCCAACACTGATGATGAGTCTTCTGCCTCAGAGACTCAAACTTCTGTTCCTATTGTCAAGGAAGATGCATCTGCATCTGTTGCTATTGAGGAGACTTCCACACCTGCTCCTTCCGTGTTCTCTGATGATAAGGAAATTTCAATAGCTCAGTTCATGGCTAAGATTAAGAAGTCCAAAAGCAAGAAGCCTACAGTTGCTGCTCCTCCTCAAAACTCCTATGATGAACCAGATGAGGAGATGCTTCAAGAGTATGATGATAACCTCCCACATCCCTCAGATAGTTCTAGAACTGACTCAAGTGAAGACTCAGATGCTGAGAAAGAATTGGATGAAGAGTCAGATTCTGATGACTATGAGGAAGAAGAATAAGATGCTGAGGAAGGTGTTGCCGACACCCTGGACAACACCTTAGGAGAAGACTACCGAGTAAATTCTTCCTATTCCTCAACTTTTTATTCCAAGAAAATTGCTGACTGCTGGGATAAGTATGCTGATAGAGAGTTCCTTGAGGAACACAATATTGATGTGGAAAGCAATCAAGCTCAGAACATGGTGAAGTTTTTTGAGGTAAGGAACATGTTGTCCACTGTTACCACTGCTGGTCCATATTGCAGGGGAATTGTTTGAGAATTCTACTGTAATTTGACTGAAGCTGTGAAGGATCCACGATATGTCAAGTATGGTAAAGTGTATGTGCGAGGATAGATTTTCTCTTTCAGTCCTGCTGTGATAAATGGTTTTCTTCAAACACTGACTGTTGATGATGTGGCTCTGCCTTCTATGGATGAAATGACCTCTGTCATAACAGGTGGTCAAGTCACTATTTTTCCCTTACACCCTAAGAAGTTGCAGGCTTCCAAGCTCACTTCTCTGTATTCTGTTATAAACAAAATGGCTGTGAAGACCTGGGCTCCTTCCGGGAATTATAATGTGGTTACCAAGCATCAGGCTCCAGTCCTATATGCTATTGGAACAGGAGCGAACTTCAATTATGGCCGACTGGTGTTTGATACAGTCATGGCCTTTGCTGACTGTGCACAACCAACTCTGAAGCTGCCATATCCTTCTCTGATCTATTCGATTATGCTATCTCAAGAAATTGAGAAGGATGATGATGAGATGCTCACTGAGCCTGGAGAAGTATTGAAGATTTCACCTACATTGCTGCGAGAAAACAGGAAGATAGACCTTCCTTGGTCTGAATCAGATGTCACTGCAGGTATTGTGGCAGGTGTTGCCAACACTCCCTCTGCCACTGAAATTTTTGTACCTCCCTCCGCTGCTCAGAACAATGATCCTACATTTGTTCAAGCTCAATTATTGCATGCTGAGCATAATATTGCACAAGCTAAAACTGATCTTGCCTATTATGAAGGGTTGAAGGCTCACTACGAGACACTACTAAGCGGAGCTGACCCTTCTGAACAAAAAGGGGGAGAAGAAAGTGAAGCTGGAGAAGAAGCTGAAGCAGATGGCTCATCTGAGAGAAATAAATTCTAGATTTGCTTTAGTTGTTTTAGTTTTTTTATTATTTATTTTTTTTCCTAAGTTTTTTTTGTTTTATTTTGCTCTGCTCCTAATCAAAACTTTTTTGGTGTTTGCTCTGAATTTTTTGTCTGATATGTTCTTTTTGTTTCTCCTTTCACATATGTTTTATGATCTGGAGTATCGTAGCTAGATGTTGCCCAATATCTCGTGACAACACCTCTTCTTACACTTAGGGGGAGAATCTGTTGTAGTATTCAGGGGGAGTTTTGATCAAGGGGGATTTAAGTTGTTATGTTTAAAATATGTTTTGTCCAAAAATGCAAAAATGAGGAGATTGAAAGGAATATTTTATTCCTTAAAATTCTCAAGTTTTTGAAAAGATTTTATTTAATATCTTTTGCATTTCTTGGACATGAAGTAACTTTTATATATAAGTTACTTATTTCCTTGAATAAGTTGATTTGAGTATATTAGAATATTAATGATATCATGTCTAATGTATATCTTTCTTTATTTGTGTAGATTTGATTTGATCAATTCTAGAGAATCCTATGCATATAAGGAAACCAAGAAGAGAAGGATTCTTGCTTATATATTGAGATAGACATGCACAAAGAAGAGAGAGAGATACCGATTGAGAGTTACCAGCTTCATAATACGTACGTTGAGAAAGAACCGAAGATCTTCTGAAGTTCGTATAGGTCGTGATTGCTTGATGCCTTGAAGAACACTTGAAGATCATTGATCGAAGAGTTTGCTGTTCACTCGGTTTTTGCATCAAGATTTTTCTCCTTATTCATTTTCTTTATTCTATTTCATATAGAATTTTTAGGAGAACTTTTAATCTTTATTTTCTCACTTATTTTGAGAAAATTAATTTTTACAATAATCACTAGTTTTAGAGTTTTGTAAACTCTTTAAATTGTTTTCTAATGAAAGTTTTGCCATGAGGCGCTGCAAGAGTATTTTATACTCTTTCTTAAACATTTGAGTTTATTTATTTGGTTGCTTGTTTATTTTATTCACGCTTAAATGTTATTCTGCTGCAAATTACATAAGGTGTTATTGTAGGTGTTGTCAACACCTTGTGACAACACCTCAAACTGTTTATGTGCAACCTCTATTCCCTTACAACTTCGTTAGCCTCTCTTCTAACAAAACTATATTAGCTCCTATATTGAATTACTATCACAAAGTACCACATAATAAAAATAATAATTTACTTACACTACGAAATTTCAAGGTCATAAATCAATAAAAAAATATAATAAACATGGATCAACTTTGTGAAGGTCATACAAAAAAGTTCAATTTTTTAGTTCAAAAGTATTATTGTTTTGGTATTTATATAATGAAGAAACGTTATAAAATATATACTGATTTGAGTGAAAAATATTCGACCCATGAAAAATAATTTTTTTATGTCCAAATTTTTCACTAGAAAAATATCATTGTTTGTTATTTAATGAAAAATATTGTATAATATATGGATTTGAGTTAAAAGTATTATATCAAAAGTATATTTTGTAATATATTGTAACGCCCGAAAAATTTCTTACGTAAACCCGCATTCATAATTATAGGATTTACTGATTTAAAAATAAGTTAAAAAGGGGTTAAATGATTTTATGTGTTATTATGTGATTTATGTGCATGATTTAAAATTTATTTGAGAAATGTATTTTTCGATTGTGTAGACGTGACCGTGGGCGAACGAGATAGAGATTTTTCACCCAAAATATTTTATTGAGATTTCATGAGCCATAAATTATTATTTTAATATTTTATTTTCAGAGAATAGAAGTCTTAATATATATATATATATATATATATATATATATAAGCTTGTTTTTCACTAGAATAAGCTATTTTAAAGACTTTTAATAGGCTTTAAAAAGCCCACATCCCTTTACTACAAAAATTATATATTAAATATCAGATTTTTATGGTGGGCTTTCATGTTTCAACTTAGTGATTTAATTGATTAAATCCGGCCCATGATTTACACAAACATATACAACGTTTTGACCCTCTTTCACCCTAACTCACGTTTTAACGTTAGATTTCTCACCTCCTAGCCGACACACACACACACACACACACACACACACACACACACACACACACCAAGAACACACACTCACGTTGTTTGAATGAAGTTTGAAGGTTCCAAGTTTCGTTCGTCCCGAAAAACTGAATACGCGACGTTTTTTTTGTGGTTTCGAGTGTAAAAATGAAAAGGCACGTTTGATTCCTTACTTGCCACCTGTTAGATCAATATTATCATTGTTTTGAAGATTTAGATCACGTGTTTAGTATTTTTGATTGTAACATCAGATTTCTCTTGTTCTTGCATGGACCTTGAGTTTTATTGACATGGTGATGAACATGGCTGGTTTTTCTGACATGGGCTTGTTCCAGAGGCTGACCAAGGTATTGAGGCTTGAGGTTGGGTCCTTAGGGTCATGTTTTGGTGATGATTTAATGTCCTTAATCGTCGATTTGATCTAGGAGTACGCTGGATGCAGGTTAGACGCAGTTTGAGCGGTCTGCGTATAATGGCTCGTTCTTAGTACACAAGGTGTGTTAAGGCCTGGTTCTAGTTGTGTTAGAACCAAAAGACAGAGAGGAAGGTATTCCAAGTGGTGCTCTAGCCGATGGTTTTCGGTTATGGGCGGCCTATTGGCCTCAAGTCAGTGCATGCATTCTGCGCACGAGCAGAAACTAGGGCTAGATTGTTTTGGTTCGTTCTCCTTCTACAGGGCTTGGTTTAAGGTCAAATATGTTGGGTTAGAACCGTCTAGATGTGGTCTAGGTCTGGGGGTGGTTCTTCGGCTGGTGGTGGCCAGATTCCGGCGGCCACAACTGCTTTAAAGGGCTGGTCATGTGCAGATTTCTGCACAAGTTAGTTCTGAATTTTGAGGGTTTGGACGGGCCGGGCTTGGGTTCTTGGGTCCGGGTCGGGTCTAAAATATTTTGGGTCAAGTTAGTTGGGTCCGAGTATGGGTTATGTTAGTTGAGCTTGGATATTTTTAATTTAAGTTAATTAAATGTTTAAGTTATAAATAATGGGCTTGAGTTAGATTTAAGTTGTTATTTGGGCTATTAAATTTTTATATTTTGGGCTTAAATAATTATTCATGTGAGCCCATTAATTTTCATGGGCCTGGGGTCCATTGAAATTATTGAGACAATTCATGATAAATTAAGCTTAGTGGGCCAGAATAAGTTATTATTGGGCTTGGGTCATCTAATGGGCCAAGTTAAGGACTAATGGGCTTAGTTAAGATATTTGTGCTAAAATTTAAGTTAATGAGCCTAAGTTCAATAATTGGGCTAGACTAGGAATAAATGGGCCAGATTAGGAATAAATGGGCACTGAAAATTTATGGGCTAAGTTTAGTAGTTGGGCAAATTTTAAGTAATTGGGCTTAAGTTTAAGCGGTCAGCAGCTCGAATGAATCCATGACAAATTAAATGGTCCGTGAATATATATTTAATTTATGCATGTATTTTAAGTATAAGTATAAAGTTTATGAAAAATAATTAAATATATATTTACGGACAAAGTTTTAATGAAAAAAAATGAAAAAATGAATATTTTTATGCTTATTGTTATTTTAAGTTCATGCATCATGAAATTTTATGAAATGTATGATTAAGGACAGTTAAGAAAAAAATATTTTTTTATAGAAGTTGAAGTGTTGTGGCAGCACAATTATGATTAAGTATCACGAATCCCACCTGCTTGCGGGTTGGTACAGTGGCGGCACAGAGATGGTTTTATCACAGGCACAGAGATAGTTATTATACCAATCGCTCATGTTTAAGAGTCACATTCATGGATACAACCTGCACAGAAATATTTATGATGAAAAAAAGCTCTCAAGTCAAATAGTGAAAAAAAAAATGCCAAAAATCGCCTAAAAAATCGCCCCTCCATGGCCGGCCGTCCGGCGCCGGTTTCCGACAAGCCCATAGGTCCACCGGAATCTCCTCTTAAAGGCGACCAACATATCCAAAATTCAGCAAATTCGGAGCTCGTTTGCCCGTTCAAATCGTCGTTTGAAAGTCATGATTTTCCGGCCATTTCGCCGCCGACCACCGCCGCGCCTTCTGTGCAGTTGTGCGACCTACCGTTGGATTTGTCTTCTCAGGACGAGTCTACTATCCAAATTTCATCAAATTTGGAGTTCGTTTGCCCGTCCAATTCGGCCGATGAAGTTTCGACGGCACTGTTCACGCGAACACCGGAATTTCTTTCTCCGATTCCGGGCCGTCCGACGTCTCCTCAAAGCCTGGGACCCCGCTCTGGAATCCTCTCTTCAAGGCGCTTCCGATGCACCAACCCTTTTCGGTTACAAATCTTTCAAGAGACGGCAATTTCAGATCTAGTGTGCGTCTACCGGAGTTAGGGTATCAGTCGGATTCGCCGTTCAATTACTCCGGCGTCCACCGTCCGATTGCCCCAATTTTTGGTGAGGTTTCTCCTGTGTGTATGGGCTTTCCATTGGTGTCTTCAATTTCCCGATCGGAGCTCCCGTTCGGAAACGCCCAATTTTCGATTGGGTTAGTGAGTTCGCCGTCCGAGTTGCCCCGATTCAAACCTGTATTGACCGAGTCTATCACGATGGCCACCGGTTCCGTGCTCCCCTCGTCGTCGCCGGTAGTTGGTGGTGCTCCGGTGGGTGACTCGCGGGTTGACTCGGCCGAGTCACTGAGTCAGCCCACTGTGGTTGACTCGGCAGTCAACCCTTCGTGTTCGCCGTGTTTGATTGATCCAGTTGCTGGTTTGGCTCCTCCTGTGGTTCCTAAGGTATCTTTTAGGAATATTGTGGCGCCCTCGTCTCCTAGTTCGCACAATTTGAGCTTTGATGGTGTTGCGGACCCGACGATTGAGGCCCTGTCTCCGACTTTACGTGATGGAATACCCGAGATTTTTTTCCCGGATCAGGTTATTTCCTCTTTATCTGAGCCTTTTAAATTTGCTCTGGTTGGGAGGATTTCTGGGAACAGGGGTGTGACTCCGAATTGTGATGTAATTGCTGCTATTTCTCGTATGGGTTTGAAGGGTTTCCATACTGTGAAATTTCTTCCTCGTGGTTTTCTATTTATTAATTTTTCTGCTGAGGAGGATTATCTGTTATTTTGGGGTCGTCCTGAGATTGCTATCCGATCTGTCAAGATTCGATTTTCTAAATGGACTCCGGAGTTTAGATTTGAGGAGGATTCTTCAGTGGTGCCTATTTGGGTCAGGTTTTCGAATTTGCCCCTTCACCTTTATGATAAGAAAAGTTTGTTTCCGTTAGCAAAGATCCTTGGTAAACCGGTAAAGATTGATGATATCACTTTTGACGGTTCACGGGGTTCGTTCGCTAGAGTCTGTATTGAGATGGATGTGCTACTGGATCGTATTGAGCAGATTTGGGTTGGATAGGGGGATTTCTGTCAGACAGTGGATGTGGTGTATGAGAATGTACCACATTTCTGCTCGCACTGCAAGTTGTTGGGTCATTCCCTAGAGGTTTGCTCTCGGAATGGCCCATCTCGCCGTAGGAGACGGCCTAGAGGCAAGGGTAAGTCTTCTCAGGTTCCACAGGTTTCTGCCCCGCCTCCTGGGGGTCAGACTCAGGGTAGTCAGCAGTACTTGGTTCCTCCCTCCAGTGCTGGCATTTCGACTGATGCGGATGGGTGGTCTTTGCAGCAGGGTAGACAGCGGCGTCCTCAGGTACAGGGCCGTGTGCTGCCCCAGTCTTTGAAGAATTCATTTGAGGCCCTCCGGGATTTCAATGAGGATTTGGGTCAGATTTCTTCTGCTATGGGTACTAGCTCTGCTTCCGACTCGCAGTTGATTATAGAAGGTGAGTTTGGGCAGGTTGAGGTGGTGGACTTGGCTACACCACAACCTGATGTTCCTGCTGCTGTTCAGGATTCGGATTTTGTTACTCCAGCTCCTGTTCGATCTCCCATGATTGATGTTGTTATTGATAAGGGAAAGAAGGTGAAGACTATGGCAGCTTCTCATGTCCCTGCGTCTCACTCTCCTTTCCTATCTGTTCGTACGCGCTCTCAGAAGCGCTATGGTTTGTTGACTCAGCAGCGCAGATGGAGTGCTTCTTCTGGACGGCCTCCTTGAGTTGCTGTTTGATGGGAGGTATCGTAGGTGGGCGTTCTCTGCAGGCTTCTCCTTGCTCACCGTTGTTTTGATTTGTTTTTTCAGGGATCTTGTAGTTTGTTTGTTTTATGATTTGATATGTATTTTGGACTCCTGTAGTCTTTTTCGTTTTATGTTTTGATGTACTTTTGCAGCCTTTGGAGAGGTCTTGGTCTAGTCCCCTCTCTATCTGGTGTTCTGCTAGTTTGTGTTTATAAAATAAGTGGCTATGCCACCTTTCTTCCAAAAAAAAAAAAATAAAAATATTTATGATTATGTGATGCCTTTTGATGATTTAAGATTTATGTTATGCTTATGATTAAGAATAAGATCATGATTATGATTAAGTGTTTACGAATATGTTTTTATGAGCATGCATGCATACATATATTATGATATTAATACGATAAGCGCATGTGACTTCATATTGATATGTACGAATAGAACGTGTTGGACCTCTAGGCTCACTAGATCTAATGAGTGCAGGTGAGCATAATATTGATGATGAGCATATTGCCCCGACTGACGGTGAGGACGTCTGAGCGCCCACGCAGCTAGTCCGCCCGTGACCTTCTGCTCAGCTGATGTTTAGCAGTTTTAAGATATTTAAACATTATGTTACTTTCCTACTTTCCGCATATGATAAAAATTTTATTCAGTTGCATGGTTTGAGGATTTTCTAATTATGTATGCATGATTTTTTAATTATTGGATTTACGTCTAAGTTGCTTGGATTTTTATGCATGTTTAATTATTTAGTTAAATTGCATGCAAATATATATTATATATTATATTTTATGAAAAAATATTTTAAGTATAAATATTGTAAAGTTATTATGAATTATATTTTATGAAGAATTATTTTAAGTATAAATACATATATGTAAGGGTGTATATGTATCATCAATATTTTAAAGTAAAATATTTTTTTAAAAAAAACTCTCTAGAGAGTTAGGGTCGTTTCATACATGTTGGTTTGAAAAATATTATTTTTTTATGTTAAATACATTATTTTTAAATACATTTATGAATCAGAAAAACCCGTCTCACGGATATAAATCTGTGAGCCATTGGATATGAGATCTACTGAAAATTCTATATGCATAAATTCTAGCCTTTATATATGTAAATAATGTCTATAAGTTTTATAAGCAACATGTAGTAACTCGGACACCGCTTTAAGTCAATTAAATGTTAAAAACGACTAAGGATTACTATTGACATAAATCAAGTGTTAAAGTTGAGAAATTTAATTCCAATCTTTGGACCCATCGAAGGATTCGGAAGGTCCGAAGACAGTTCGGAAGCACCGAACTATTCCTTGTAAAGATCGGATGCAAAGAAGAGTTTGGAAGGTCCTATCAGTGTTAGGCCACACAGTGTGTGAGGTGGCAATCATGCATAAACACGTGGGAGTTCGGAAGCACCAAAATGGGGTTCGGAAGGTTAGAACTCAGTCGTTCCCTTAGGTGTCACACTTCAATACATCAGGAGATTTGAAGGTGATAAGTGCAATGTATGCACTTAATTGCATATGGTCTGAATTGGCTTTTGTGATGTATCGAGTGATATTGTGCATATTTTGTTGTTGTTTTTGTTGTTTGCAGGGGATGAAACAAGTACGAGGTTTTATGTTGCGTATGGAGTGTAAATGAACATAAAATGGTGGTGGAAAGTAAAATGGAAGAAAGGAAGTTCAAGAAAAAAGAGGCAGCATTACCAGTACACCAGAGCCTTATTTACAGCGCCCCCGTGCCTACTTATAGTCGAAGCACAAAAATAAACCAGAGCGACCAATGTACCCTCACAGAACAAGAGTGCACTTGCACCCAGCTTGCAGGGCCCCAACTCTACAACTGTGCAAAAAAAAATAAGACTAGCGTCAAGGCGCTGATCTGCGGCGCCTAGGAGCTGCCTGCTCGAGAAAAGAGTTTTAAAGTTTTTAAAATTAAAAAAACGCGACTTTTCGGGCTTTATTTTTTGGACTTCAAGGACATATAAAAGACTCATCAGACCTAGAAGAGAGAGACAACAGAGAGCACACGAGAGAGAGTTTGAGAGAGAACGAGGCCTGTGCACAAGAAGAATTCGGAAGCAAGGAGAAAATACGAAGACGAAGGACGTGAAATCTGGGGACAGAGACGCTACTTTGGCTTCGTTCTTCTTTATATTTTCTTATTAATTTCTACAAATTGATGTCGAAACTCATAAAAATGATTAGTTTTTGTTTTATTTGCATCATGAACTAATTTTTGATTCTATAGGGATGATGTAGCTTAGTTAGACAACTTCTATGACTTTTTAATTTATTTGATTGAATTCCTCAAGTTTGATTGTGTTTTCTAGATTTGGTTGCATTCAATTACTTGATCACTAGTTGAATTATTATATTTATTTGAAATCTGGCATCCGAGAGAAGAGATTTTGAATGTAATCATTGAAAAATACATTGTTGAATGTTTATATAGATCGGGAGGCGTATAACGTTGACAAAGCTTGAATAAAAACATCATTTTCACATATCATTAAGTCTATATTTTTAATAAGGATATTGAAATCAAAACTTAATTGATACATTCTATTTGTTATTTGGGAAAGGGAAATGTAAATAAATAAGTGTTCTTGTCTATTAAACAAGTGGAATGCATGAACGTAAATTAATTAGAAGTAGTTGTTTTCGAAACTAAGTGAAATCAAATCTCTAGATATTTTCTCTCATTGATATTCTCTCAATTGTGTTAATTGCTTATTAGTTTTTCAAGTTAATTTATTTGAAATTGAAAAGATCTCATATTTTATTTTTTAAATAAAGTTTAGCCTATTTTAATTATAAGCATTAATATAAGTTTCAACACATACTCCTTGTAGGAACGATACTCTACTCATTCTATATTAAAATTTGACACTGTGCACTCGCGAGCAAGATATTACCCAACAAGTTTTTGGTGTCGTTACTGGGGAGTATTTTGTTTGACTTTATATTAATATTTTTACCAATTAGTCTAGATTTTAATTTATATTTCTTCTTCTTATTTTAGTTACTGAATTATTTTTGTTCTTCTGATTTGTAGTTTATGTGAAGAACTCTTAGCCTTGACTCCTTGCCTTTTGATCCTGAGATTAAAAGAACTGCAAGAGCTTTAAGGAGGAAAAGAAGAGAGGAACTTAAAGCAATGGCTGAGAATAACAATGATAATGAACAACCGACTCCATTGGTGCCAATCAGAGACCACTTCATACCATGGATCCATACTCATTATTTTGACATAGCTCGTGGGATTATCAATGCCAACAATTTCGAGCTTAAGCCCGCACTTATCAATATGGTACAATAGAACCAGTTCAATGGAGGAGCCACGGTCAATCCTCATCTGCATCTGAGGTCATTCTTGGAGATAACAGATACAGTAAAAATTAATGGTGTTATTGAAGATACTATTCGATTGCGTTTGTTTCCGTTTTCTTTCAGGGATCAAGCAAGGTGTTGGCTTCAATCACTACCACTGTGAGCATAACTACTTGGGAGGATATGAAAGTGAAATTTTTGAAAAAATAATTTCCTCTTGCTAAATCCACTCAATATAAGATTGAGATTAGAACATCTGGCAGCACGACTCTGAACAGTTGTATGAGGCTTGAGAGCGTTACAAGGCTTTCTCTGGAGATGCCCAAATTATTAATTTTCAGATTAGGAGAAGATTGAATTATTCTATAATAGACTGAATGCGCCCACAAATTTTTTTGTAGATTCAGCTACTGGATGCACAATTTTTTGCAAAGTAACCTGCTCAGGCGTATGAGATGCTGGAACAAATTAGTATCAACAGCTTTCAGTGGCCGACTGAACGAGTTGGCATCAATAAATCAGTCGTAGTTTATGCGGTGGATCTATCAAGTCGTCCTCTCAAGTATCGGCACTAATTACACAAATAGCTGCTATGAACAAGGTGAGCACAAAAATTATGAAGGTGTGGCGATCACAATAGAAGAGTCACACACTCTTGACGAGGCCCAATACATCAATACCAGATGCTATGAAGGATATTGAGGTAACCCTAATCCAAATTCTTATCATCCTGGTTTACGTAATCACAAATTGGGCAACTAGAGAATGCACTAAAAATATCAAAATAGGGTAATATTGTGGTAATCCAATAGAGCATTTCAAAGCCATAGCATTGAGAAGCGAAAAAGAAGTTGGAGTCAATGAATCTAAGGTTGAAGTCAAGAAGGAGAATAAAGTTGAAGAGGCTGAAGTTGGAGATAGTGTGAATAGAGAAATCAAGCCTATGGAGTCTAAGGATGGATCTGAACAGAAATATGCACTGAAGCAGAAGCTTCCTTACCCGTAGAGATTCAAGAAAAAAGCGTTGGAAGAACAGTTTGCCAAGTTTCTTGATATTTTCAAGAAACTTCACATCATCATTCCATTCGTCGATGCTTTGCAGCAAATGCCAAATTATCCTAAATTCTTGAATGAGGTGATGTCTAGAAAGAAGAATTTGAAAGAATTTGAGACTGTGAATCTGACTGAATAGTGCAGCGCTATCCTTCAAAAGAAGATACCACAGAAATTAAAAGATCCAGGGAGTTTTGCGATTCCTTGCACTATTGGTTCTTATATTTTTAATAATGCACTTTGTGATTTAGAAGCTAATATTAATTTAATGTCTTTGTCTATTTTCAGGAGCTTAGGAATTTTGGAGGTGAATCCCACTACAATTGCATTGCAGCTAGGAAATAGATCTCTCACGTATCCGCGTGGAATCATTGATTATGTTCTTGTAAAAATTGACAAATTTATTTTCCTGCGGATTTTGTGGTGCTAGATATGGAGGATGATGAAAACATGTCGTTGATCTTAGGTAGATCATTCTTGGCTACTGCTGTAGCAGCACAGTTCTATTTTACAAGATTAAGTGATTTAAACATGTTTAAAATTGTTAAAACATGATTAAGGAAATTCAATTGTGTTAGTGGACTTTAAAATCGGATTAAGGACGTTCGAAAATGGTCCGGAAGGGTCCAATTATTCGGGTGGATCAGATGATCCTAACCCAAGTTCGGATGTTCCGAACTTCAGTAGTTCGGAAGCTAACTTAGGGTTTGGAAGGTAGGTGAGATCGGATGATCCTATCCCAAGATTGGAGCGTCTGAACTCAACCAGTTAGGTGTCTGATGTGTTGTCAGCTTGAGATCAACACGTGGTAGAGATCGGACCGTCCGAAGTGCTGGCAAGACATATGGCTTAGATCTTGACACCTGGTATTGCATGTGTGAGATCGGACGATCAGAAGTCCAGTTTGGACCGTCCGATCATAGCAATCAGACACGCGGTGAAGCATACAAGATCGGATCGTCCGATCTCCGCCTATAAATAGGGGGTCCGAGATTCAGATTTGTACACCAAAATCACTTGATCTCTCTCATGTTCTAAGTAGTCTTGAGGGTTTCCAACCTTATTTATCAAGGTACGGGCCTTTGCGAAGCATTTCCAGAGTCGTAGTGGAGTTGTTCCCATGTTTTGGGCTATCGACATCAACGGACTGACGACGGACGAAGATATATTCGAGTTTCTATAAATATTTTGGGAGTATCTATTAGCTTAGTTAAGACTTTTAGATGATGTTTAGTGATGTATTATTATCTTGGAATGTAGAGATGGACTGCAGATGCTTGCACATCTAGGACTTTTATTGAGGCATGAAAGTACTGTTCGAAATACCCTGACTGAGTATGCATGTATTATGTGATGCATTATTTATATGACATGATCTTATCTTCATACATTATGTCACATTATTATGCTTCATGCATGATCATCTTGAGCTTGTATCCTTGTGATATCCGGTAGTACGGTGCTCACCCTATCTTGTTAGTGGATGGTTGGACACGTAGTCACGTGATCAGGTCACCTATATCCATAGTTGGGTATGTGAAACGACTCCAAACGCACTAGTCTAATATAATTAATAGAGAAAAAAAATACGGGATTTTTCGAAAAAAATTTCCATGACCCGTTTGAAAATTATTATAAAGTCAACCTGTCACAAGCAGCAGTTCAAACAAATAAAATAAACACCGGATAAAATCCAAATCAGAATACCACAAAATAAAAGTAAGTTAACCCCGCTCGATGCAGTACAACATGTGGATAAGTTTACATGCCAAAAGATCAAAAGCAGGGAAGACTCATCCTGCAAATAACTGTAAATGTTTGAAATACTAAGATTCATTATTACAAATCATCAGAGTTTGCGGAACTAAAAGAAAAATAGCTACGGTCAAGGGCCTGCACCACCAGTGGCATCACTCTGGGATCCTGCTCCTCAGTACCTAGGGAAATGTACTCACCTAAAAACAAATAAGTGGAGTGAGTCTAAAAGACCCAGCAAGAATATGGGAGAGGGGGGGATAACGAGTACTACATAAATACAAGCACACGCAAATTTAAAGTAACTAATACTAAAAGTACTATTGTTTTGTGCCCCTAATTTTAAGCAAAGGTAAACTTCAAAACATATAAAAGATCATGAATGAAACATATGCATGGCTAAGTCTAGCATAATCACTGAATCTGCAGAAACTGAACGGAAACATAATCATGTAATATTTTGGTAAACTTAGATCCGTGAATTGTGACTCTGTGGTTTCGATCATGATCATGGCTGCAATGCACTGTGCCGCAAGGGAGTCGGGTATTTCCCAACCCATCTTGCCTATACTTGGTAAGGGAGGACAAGATTTCTCTCGACCCCACACATACACGTCTATATTTGGTAAGGTAGGCCAAGATGTCTCTCAACCCCACACATACACATCCTTTGGTAAGGTAGGTCAGAACGTCTCCCAACCCCACACATACACGTCATTTCTATAGTCACAATCATTTTACTTCGTTCATAAATGTTATTTTCCTTTTGTTCTTGATTCTGGGACTTATCATGCATATGTAAATGTTGTGCATTTGAAAATATTACTCAATGATCATGCGAGAGACTCAATTGTGAATGACCGGGATGGTGAATTAGGAGACAACCAAAAGATGGGAATCTAAGGCCTTATACCCGTACTTAGGATAATTCGAGCGATTCGACCATAGAACCTATAACCCCCTCCGTTCTCATTCAAAATGGGTTTCGCTTGAAATTGTAACTTCCACCCACTTACAACTAAGCGTAGGAGTGATCCCCGATGTATAATTCCCATTACAACCATTCTATAAGAACCTAATTCCGGACAGCACCCTATAACTTCCAAAATTCTGCTCACCTTCATTCAAGGGCCTAGAAACTTGACCAAACCCTAATCGAATTACTTCCCGCTTTCGCCAACAAGTTCTTAACATCTAATACTAAATCCCAACCCAAGCCCTTAACCATAAACCAGAGTTTAACCTTGAATCCAAGCAAATTTTTCGGACAGCCCATGCATATTCTAAAACTCTACTCAAACCCACTCTTGCACCTAGTTGAGAACTTGACAAATTTCCAGCCACTAGAATATGATTAAGATCAACCCTTAGCCTCATGTCAGACACCCACAACTCAGCTCTCACTTAACCATTCTCAGCTCGATGACAGCCTCCCAGCCACCCTCATATCCGAGCCCCTACTCCCTTAAACACTTCGAAATTCCTACAATTCCCAACTCACATTCTTCTACACTCATCCTAATACTACCATGTGAACTACACAAATCACCCATGGTAGTTCCTAACCACCATCAAAATCAACACACCATTAAACAATATTTTGAACCATAGGTAAAAGCCATGATTCTGCAATTTTCGAAAATCATAAGCACAACATTTATGAAAGTTTCGGATACATATTAGCATTATTGAAATCACCCTATTTGAATTTTTACACAATAACCTCATCACAAATAAACATCATAATGCCATAAACCCGAGCATGAAAATAGAAAAGCTCTCGGCTAAGCAACAGGCTCGAACAGGGCACATCTCATACGCATACATATTTTGAAAACCCCTTAAAAAATGCAACACACACAATGCAATAATCTTCAAGGTGAAGAGAAAGAATCACATTCTTGCCTATACTAGAGAAGGGACAAAATGGACAAGAGCTCGAATGAGCTCAATCTCGGCCAAGGGTGTTGCTGGATACGACGAAAAATCGAGCTCAATAGAGATGAGCTAGCTCGACTAGCTGCTAAGGAGTGAACTCTGAAGAAGAAATGGCGAAATGGAAGCTTAAGAGGGGGAGTGAAGCCGTGGATCGAAGGGTGAAGGAGAAGGGAGTTCTCTCCTGTTATCGACTGGGTGTGTGTGCATGAGAGTGTGTGTGTGTGTGGGTGTGTTTTAGGATTAAATCTTTGAACTCAAGTGTATACTAGGCAAACCCTAGAAAAATGAGTGTTATGAAATTTAGGGAAAGAAAAAAAATGTTATACACTAAAAAAAATGCCAAACCAATAAAGAAAATTAGGACTACAATTAAAATTGCACTAAATAAAAATGCAAGCTTAGAATCCTAATTTAAAATATTAAATTTGATTTTACTAGTCCGAAAATAAAAATACTCATATTCGCAAAAGTTAAAAATAGTGGATTCTAATGCGCCGGAGAAATATACTATTTAGCCAATTAATCACAGAAAATTAGTAAAATTAAAATTATAAATATTAAAGACTAATTTAGGCATTTAAATACCGAAAATTAAAATTATGAATATTAAAAAAAGATTTAGGCATGAAACTCTAATTAAAGAAATTTTAGGCGTCACAATTCCTCCCTCCTTAATATGGAATTTCGTCCTCGAAATTCAGGAATTACCAAAGAGCTCTGGGTAACGAGTCCTGATATCCGCCTCTACTTCCCAAGTGGCATCTTCATCCGAATGGTTCTGCCATCTCACTTTGATCATCGGAATCGACTTGTTACGGAGTCTCCTCTCCTGTCTATCCAAAATCCGAATGAGCCTCTCCTCATAAGTCATGTGAGGAGATTACTGGAGTGGTTCCAAACTGAGCACATGAGACGGATTCGAGACGTAGTTCCTCAACATTGACACATGGAATACGTTATGGACTCCATCAAGATTAGGCGGCAGGGCCACCCTATAGGCCAATGCCCCTACCCTGTCCAATATCTCAAAGGGTCTAATGAACCTCGGTGCTAACTTTCCTTTCTTCCCAAATCTCATTACACCCTTCATAGGAGCTACTCGGACAAACACATGATCTCCCACCGAGAACTCCAAGTCTCTCCTCCTATGATCGGCATAACTCTTTTGCCTGCTCTGTGCAGTCCTCATCCTATCACGGATCTTGGCTACAACCTCGGTAATCTGCTGAACAATCTCGGGTTCCAACTCTGACCTCTCACCAACCTCGGTCCATAATACCGGCGACCTAAACGGTCTCCCATAGAGTGCCTCGTAAGGCGCCATACCAATGGTGGCCTGATAGATGTTGTTATATGAAAATTCCACCAATGGTAACCTAGACTCCCAAATATCATGAAAGTCAATGACGCAGGCTCTCAAAAGGTCCTCTAGAATTTGGATCACACTCTCGGACTGTCCATCCATTTGCGGGTGAAAGGCGGTACTAAAAAAAAGCTCCGTACCTAAAGCTGCATGAAGACTCTTCCAAAAATTCGATGTAAACCGTGGATCTCTATCAGAAACTATGGAAACAGGGATACGATGTAGTCTGACTATCTCCCGGATATACAGCTATGCATACTGAGTCATAATGAAGTTCGTCTTCACTGGCAAGAAATGTGCCGACTTAGTGAGACGGTCAACAATAACCCAAATAGCATTCGAAACTCTCACTGTCCTTGGAAAGCCAACAACGAAAACCATGGTAACATTCTCCCATTTCCACTCAGGAATAGGGAGTGGCTTAAGCAATCCTGCAGGTCTCTGATGTTCTGCTTTGACCTGCTGGCATGTCAAACACTGTGATACAAAGCGGGCTATATCATGCTTCATACCTGGCCACCAATACAACTGTTAAAGGTCCCGATACATCTTCGTACTGCCTGGGTGAATAGAGTACGGCGATGTATGTGCCTCTGCCATGATATTAGCTCGTAGAGAATTGCCTGCGGGCACCCAAAGTTGGCCTATAAATCTCACGATCCCATCTACTACTGAATACAGACCACTGACTCTCTCGTCGGCTCTCTGTCTCCACATACTCAACTGCTCGTCAAATGCATGAGCAACTCTGATACGGTCAAATAATGTAGTCTGCACTGTCAAAGCTGAAAATCTGGGAGCTCTGCCCTCGGCATAGAACTCTAGTCCAAATCTCTGAATCTCATCCTGCAACGGTCTAGACACCATCAAAGAAGCAATCACTGCTGTCTTCCGGCTCAAAGCATCTGCAACTACGTTAGCTTTACCTGGATGATAGCTAATATCGCAGTCATAATCCTTCACCAACTCTAACCATCTCCGCTGCCTCATATTCAACTCCTTCTGGGTGAAGAAGTATTTGAGGCTTTTATGGTCGGTGAATACCTTAAACTTCTCTCCATAGAGATAGTGCCTCAAAATATTGAGTGCAAAAACCACAGCTGCCAACTCCAAATCACGAGTAGGGTAGTTCTTCTCATGATCCTTCAAATGCCTAGAAGCATAAGCGATGACTCTATCCCGCTGCATAAGGACTGCTCCCAATCCCAACTTGGAAGCATCAGTGTAAACTACGAAATCACCTTGCCCTGATGGAATGGCTAACACTGGTGCCGTCGTAAGCACCTCCTTCAACACGTCAAAGCTCTCTTGGAATTTCGGGCTCCATACAAACTTAGCATTCTTCTTAGACAATGTTGTCAAGGGCGCCGCAATGGATGAAAAGCCCTTGATAAACTTCCTGTAATAACCGGCCAATCCGAGAAAACTGCGAATCTCCGATGCGTTTCTAGGAACTTACCACTCCTTAACTGCTAGAACTTTGGAGGGGTCTACCTCGACACCGCTCTCGGAAATGATATGACCCAAGAATGCTACTTTCTCCAACCAAAATTCACATTCGTCAAACTTAGCAAACAACTTCCACTTTCGGAGCACCTCTAGAACCGTCCTCAAATGTTGTGAATGCTCTACTCTATCTTTTGAGTAAATGAGGATATTATCAATGAAGACAATGACAAACTGGTCCAAGTATGGTTGAAACACGTGGTTCATAAGATCCATGAAGACCGCGGGCACGTTCGTCAACCCGAACGGCATCACAAAAAACTCGTAGTGGCCATAACGAGTCCTAAAGCTGTCTTGAACACATCTGACTCCTTAACCTTCAACTGATGATAACCGGAACGAAGGTCAATCTTCAAAAATACAGAGGCTCCTTGCAACTGATCAAAGAGATCCTAAATTATGGGAAGTGGGTACTTGTTCTTTATCGTCACTCCATTCAATTCTCGGTAGTCTATGCACAACCTTAAACTACCATCCTTCTTTTTCACAAAGAGGAATGATGCACCCCATGGAGAGAAACTAGGGCGTATAAAACCCTTATTAAGCAATTCTTGAATCTGCTCTTTCAACTCCTTCATTTCCATAGGAGCCAATCTGTACGGTGCTTTAGAAATTGGCACAGTACCGGGTACCAAGTCGATAGAGAACTCAACTTCTCTACTAGGCGGGATGCCTGCAACATCTCCTGGAAATACATCCTCAAAATCCCAGACAACGTCCACATCTGAAACGTCTGGACGTACTGGCAACTCCGTCAATGATAAGCTGGCTAAGAATGCCTCACATCCTTCATGCATCAACTTCTTAACTTGTGTGAAAGATATAATCCGAGTCCTCCTTGAACCCCTGGTAGCCTCAAACCAAAACGGTTCTTCTCCTTCGGGTCTGACCAACACTGATCTCTGCTGAAAGTCAATCACCACTGCGTTCTTCGTTGTCCAATCCATCCCAAGTATCAAATTGAACTCCGGCATGGGCAACACTATCAAATCGGCACTCACCGATTGCCCTTGCAATAGACGTTCAAGATTCTTCATCATTCTCCTAGTAGATAGTTCTTCCCCTGATGGGATGGTCACTGAGAATCCTCCCAACAATTCTTCTCACGCAAAACCCCACTTTTGGGCAAAGGTCTCCGAAATAAAAGAATGAGTAGCCCACGAATCTAGCAAAGCTCTAGTGGTTACTCCGGCTACTAATATTCTACCTGCATTAATGCCGATTACTACCACAGAAAAATTGAAAATAGATACTGTAACGCCCCATTTTTTTATCTTAAATTAGTTTATTTGAGTTAATCGGAGATTACAGAGTTCAAGAGCCGATTTGATTTTGATCAGGGTCTATTTTGAAAAATTTTGGATTTTTCAGGGACTAAAATGCAAATAGTGGATTTTATATATTATCTACACTTGTTATTAAGTTGAAAAGTCTTCTCCTCCTTCCCCATTTCATTCCTCCTCCATTGAAGCCGGGTCCTTGAGCTTCCAAGCTTCCAGATTTCTGTCCGAGCTTGATCCGGCCGTTGGAATTTAATTCTGAAGGCAATTTAGCGATCACTGCAGCAAGAGCTCCATTCTATCGAAAGTTTTTCTACGATCGGATACATTCTATTTTTTGGATGTTGTTAAAATCGTTCGAGATTTGAGTATGTTGTTCTTGACAGAGTTTTGATCAATTATTATCTGTCGGTTTTGAAATAGAGCGATGTTCGGATTTGTTATGATTTTTGGAAGCCTATTTTCGAAAATCTATTTTTGAGATTTGATGGGTTTGCCTTGTTGTTGTTGTCTTAGCATTGTTATGAGTTAGTATCGTTGTTGAACTGCTGCCTGCATTTCCGGTTTGTTCAGTTATAGCCGTTATGCCGCCGGTTTGAGTTTTTTTGGGATATCGAACTGTTTTTGAGTTGTTGAACTTTGGCTTGTGAGTTTATCGTTGTTGTTGATCATCTCGTCTCCGTATAGATTCGTTGAAGTTTGTCGAGCCCTGTGTTGGCAGCTTTTAATCGTCAAGAGTTGGACGAAGAACAGTAAAGATATTTCCTTGAGCCGTTGTTGTTTAGGTTGTATAGTTTTTGATACAATCATTTGTTGTAGCTTATCCAGAGTTGGAACTATTGCATTGAAAGGTAAAAACAATCATCGTTAGCGGGATAGCATACTCGGGACAACTGGTTATTGAGTTTCCCTTAAAACACATATTGCATCAATACTTGTTCTAGCATGTGGAACTTGTATTTTGTTGATTGAATGAACTCTTATATGTGGCTTATGTTTTATGTTTTGTTATGCATTCATATTGATCCAACTTTGATTTCAGCGGGCAGAACAACCCTTTTTGTTTAGACGTTTTGGGAGCTATACTGTGAGTGGCCTGGGTGTAGAGGTTCACCTAATGTCAGCATACTCCTTATAGTTGCACCAAAGTCTAGGGGAGTGAGATGCGTGGCACTACCTCAATTGAGAGAGTCGGTGAGTCGTTAGGTGATCTTATCCTCGGGATCCCAAAAGTACAGCAGCAATCCCTTGTTTATCAAAATTGATATCCCTATTTTAAATATACGCATATCATTATATTTAACTGATTATGTTGTCCTGTAAGCATGTTTTTGAGATATTACATGTATTACTTATTATGTTGCTTTTACTGGGAATACCATTCTCACCGGTTTATCTGGATGTTGCTTTGTTTTGTATGTGTACTTGGCAACAGGTGGGGCAGGACCAAGTCAGAAGAGGCATGGTTAGCTTCAGGATCAAGGGAAAGAAGTGATACTTTGTTTAGAAGTCATGTCAGCATGTCTACCTAGTGATATTGGAACATGTTTAGATATCGATCTTCGTTATTATGTTGTATTGTTTATGCGAGCTTTTTGGATTGAATGTCTTGTTGCATGTTCTATACTTTGAGCAGTTGTTAAGCTCTAGAACTTCATGTATTAGTTGAAAGAACTGCTTTTGTAATGCATGATTATGATTTGATGTATTGGAATCAAGTTTTCAGAGTTTCTGCTCTGTTTTGGTTGTGCAGTAGGGGGCGCACGGTCTGATGTTTTTAGCAAACCAAGCGCCACCCCCCTTCTGAGCAAGACAGCAGGCTGCTGTCTTGGCCTCGCTCGGTCTTCTGTTTTTAGCAGACCGAGCGCATCCCCTGTTGAGCAGAACAGTGGGATGCATGGACTGGAGGTGCACGGTCTACTGTTTTTAGCAGACCGAGCGCACCCCCTTAAAAAAAAAAATTTCTTGCGTTGCTTTATGTCTTGGATCTTGTATGCTTAATTGTTGTTTAGTCCGGGATTAGTTGTTTAGAACCGAGGTCTCACATTAAGTGGTATCAGAGCATTAAGATTCTTGGTTGAACTAGAGCGAGCGGGGTAGTTCGAGTCCGCAGGTATTGGCTCCTCGCATGTGTTTGAGTTATTTAATTGTTTATTTAATTCCATGCGAGCATGCTTTATTATTTGAGAATTAATTGAATTACTTGATTTTGTGATTTGATTTATAAAGCATGAACTACTTGAGATATAACTGCTTCTGTTATCGACTGGTATCCGGTATTCCAAGCGGTTGTAGGGGCACCAAATTGTAGCGATTGAGATATCTTATATCCTAACCTTTGGTTATCAGATGGGTCCTCGTTGAGTTATAAACAGAAACCCATCGCCAGTTATTCCTACAACTGAGAAAGCTAGTACTGAAGTTGATCAGTTGGATGCTACAGCGACGCCTATGGAAACCTTGCTGAAGAGGTTCCAGTCGTTTAATCCATCGTTGTTGTTGGGTACAGAAAATTCAGTTGATTGTGAGAGTTGGTTGGACGACATTGATCAGTTGTTCGATTCCATTGATTACACAGATGACCGCCGAACCAGGTTAGTCATTCATCAGCTTTATGGTGTTGCTAAGAACTGGTGGATCATGACCAAGAGATCCATGGAGAACCGAGGTACAGTTGTTAATTGGACTCTTTTCAAAACTGAGTTTTATAAGCGGTTTCCCTGTTTCGTACCGAAAGGACAAGGGAGCAGAGTTTGCCAATCTGAAGTAAGGGAATCTGAACATTGAGGAGTACATAGCAAGTTTGACAGCTTGTTGCATTTTGCACCACACATTGCCGATAGTGAAGAAGCCAAAGCCGATCAGTTCATTAACGGCTTGAATCTCGACATCTTCACGTTGGTAAACACTGCTAGACCTGATAACTTTGCGGATGCCATGAATCACGCAAAGGGAGCTGAAGCGGGTTTATGGAGACAGAGAGGGAATCGATGGTACCTCAACAACAGAGATAGTCTCAAAACCAACCGTCTCAGTATCAGAATCAGCCACCTCAGTATCAAAACCAACAGCAGAGGTATGAAGGTGGAAGCAGTGGGGGAAACACAAAGGATCAGTACAAAGCAAGAGGGAAACAGTTCAAGAGGCAGGGAAACAATTCTTCTAGTTTCAGTGGTTCCAAGCAGTTCGGTTCAGGACAGAGTTCTGGATCATCATCCTTGTATTGCAACAAGTGTGGAGGCAGACACTCACCAGATCAGTGTGTAGGAGTCTTTGGGAACTGCAACACCTATCAGCAACTGGAACACTTTTCTAATGTGTGCCCTCAGCGTAGTAGAGATCGAGCTCAGAGTGGGAGTTCATCTAGACCTACAGCTCAGCCTAAGAGACAGTCTTCTGCAGTTCACTCCTTCCAGTCTCAGCAGCAGAACAGATAGGGATGTAACCCTAGTGCGAACCAGCCTCCGAGACAGCAGGCACGAGTCTTTGCCTTGACAGAGGATCAGGATCAGGAAGCACCTGACGATGTTATAGCAGGTAACTGTTCGATTTTCGGTTATTCTGCTCATTTTTTGATAGATACAGGTGCTTCCCATTCCTTTATCTCTGAGAAATTTGTGTTATTGCATGCTTTGCCTACTAAGTTGTTGCCTACTGTAGTAGCTGTTACTTAACCTTTGGGTGGAGGAATTGTTTCTGTCCGATTAGTCAGGAACTGTGAACTCTGTTTTGAGGGAAATTTTTTATAGTTCGACTGTATTGTACTTGGGCTGTCAGATTTTGACTGTATTTTTGGTATAGATGCTTTAACCAAGTACAGGGCAATAGTCGATTGTTTTCTGAAGGTGGTCAGGTTCAGACCTGAAATGGCAGACGAGTGGAAGTTCTTCGGTAAGGGTCTCGCTCTAGAATTCCTTTGATTTCAGTGTTATCTATGACTCGTTTGTTAAAGAGAGGTGCAGAGGGATTTTTGGTGTATGCAGTTGATGTACTAAAATCTAGCCCAGTATTGGTTGATATACCGGTGGTTAGAGATTTTGCGGATATGTTTTCGGAAGATGTTCCTGGATTGCCGCCTATTTGAGAGATCGAATTCAGCATCGATTTTGTGTCAGGTACTCAACCTATTTCCAAAGCTCCTTATCGTATGGCACCTATTGAACTGAAAGAGTTGAAGGAGCAGCTTGAGGATTTGATTGCCAAGGGATACATCAGGCCTAGTGTATCTCCTTGGGGTGCTCCTGTTCTATTTCTTCGGAATAAGGATGGTTCTATGCGGCTCTATATTGATTACCGTCAATTGAATCAGACTACAGTCAAGAACAGGTATCCTTTACCCCGAATAGATAACCTTTTTGATCAGCTACAAGGTTCTTCTGTCTATTCAATGATTGATCTGAGGTCAGGTTATCATCAGCTGAGAGTGCGAGAGGAAGATGTTCCTAAGACCGCATTCAGAATGAGGTATGGTCATTTTGAGTTTATAGTCATGTCGTTCGGTTTGACTAATGCTCCAGCAGTTTTTATGGGTTTGATGAACCGTATCTTTCAGCGTTATTTAGATGAGTTCGTCATTATCTTCATCGACAATATTCTTATCTACTCGAAGAATCGTACTGACCATGCAGAGCACTTGAGGATCGTCTTGCAGATTTTGCGAGTTGAACAGTTGTTTTCCAAGCTATCTAAGTGTGAATTCTGGTTAGATCGAGTTGTCTTTCTCGGTCACATTATTTCTGGAGATGGGATTTCTGTCGATCCCATCAAGATTGAAGCGGTTATGAATTGGCCTAGACCGACATCAGTACCTGAGATCCGAAGCTTTATGGGATTATCTGGTTATTATCGTCGATTCATCAAGGGTTTCTCTTCTATTGCCAAGCCAATTACCCAGTTGACTCAGAAGAATGCGCCTTTTTTTCTGGACTGCAGATTGTGAGGCTAGCTTTTTGATCTGAAGAGGAGACTGACCAGTGCTCCGATTCTTTTTATTCCAAAAGGTACTGGAGGTTTCACAGTCTATTGTGATGCTTCTAACCAAGGATTGGGTTGTGTTCTTATGCAGCATAAGCATGTGATAGCGTATGCATCAAGCCAGCTGAAGCCGCACGAGACTCGTTATCCGGTTCATGATCTTGAACTAGCTGCAATCGTTTTTTCTCTGAAGATCTGGCGTCACTATATTTATGGTGAGTCTTTCGAGATCTTTTCTGATCATAAGAGTCTTAAGTACTTGTTTTCTCAGGAATAGCTGAATATGAGACAGAGAAGATGGTTAGATCTGTTGAAGGTTTTTGACTGTGAAATCAATTATTATCCGAGAAAGTCGAATGCAGTTGCAGATGCCTTGAGCCAAAAGCTATGTTCTTTATCTCTTTCTACTATTGGTGTTTCTCAGTTGATCGATGATTGTTGCACTTCTGGTTTAGAGTTTGAAAAATATAGGGATACTATCAGAGTGTTTGATATTCAAGCCGAGCCGGAGTTGTTTATTGCGATCAAAGAAGCACAGAAGTCTGATCCGAGCATTCAGGTTTCAGTAGAGAAAGTCAGATCTGGGCATCAGTCTGAATTCCAGGTTAGAGATGACTTTTTGTTTGTGAATAACCGTATTGTTGTGCCTGATATTTCGGAGTTGAGTCAGTGTATTCTCCGAGAGGCTCATTGCAGTCGGTTCAGTGTTCACCCTGGAGGACGTAAGATGTATAACGATCTGAAGAACCAATGGAAGAGAATGAAGAGCGATGTTGCGAGGTTTGTATCTTGATGTTTGAACTATCAGCAAGTGAAATCAGAGCGGAAGCGACCCGATGGTCTATTGCACAGTCTATCTATTCCTGAATGGAAATGAAATCACATTTCTATAGATTTCGACACAAAGCTACCACGATCCGTTTGAGGATGCGATGCTATTTGGGTAGTGATCGATCGATTGACGAAGTCTACTTGTTTCATTCCATACAGGATGACGTATCTTCACGATCAGATGGCTGAGTTGTATGTTAGCAATGTTGTGAGATTTCATGGGGTGCCGAAGTCGATGGTTTCAGACCGAGACCCTAGATTCACTTCGCAATTTTGGCATAGTCTGCAGGAGGAACTTGTTACTCGATTGCATCTGAGTACAGCTTATCATCCTCAGACCGACGGACAGTCAGAGCGGACTATCCAGACGTTAGAGGATATGCTGCGAGCGATAGTGCTAGACTTTGGCACTAGTTGGCAAGATTCTTTGCCTCTTGTCGAGTTTTCTTACAACAACAGCTTCTAAGCGAGTATCGGTATGGCGCCTTTTGAGGCTTTGTACGGTAAAAAGTTCCGATCTCCGTTGTTTTGGGATGATTTGTCCGAGTCACCTGATATGGGACCGGATATGCTTAGAGTTATGGCAGAGCAAGTTAAGATCATTCAGTCGAGAATGAAGTCAGCTCAGGATAGACAGGCGAAATATGCGAATGTCAGACGTAGACCTCTGAGTTTTGAGCAGGGAGACCGTGTATTCCTTAAGATTTCTCATTTCAGAGGTACTGTCAGATTTGGTAAGAGAGGGAAGTTATCTCCGAGATTCATCGGTCAGTACTTGCACTTCCTCCGTATTTATCTGGTACTCACGACGTTTTTCACGTCTCTATGCTGCGGAAGTATCATCCAGATCCTTCTCATATCCTTCAGCCTGACGAAGCTGAGTTAGATGAGACTCTTAGCTATTTTGAGAGACCGATTCAGATCCTTGATCGGAAGGAGAAGCAACTCAGAACAAAGTTAATTCCATTGGTGAAAGTGCAGTGGAGCCGTCACGGCGTCGAGTAAGCAACTTGGGAGACAGAATCCGACATGAGACAATGCTTTCCTGAGTTATTCGGATGACGTGAGTTCTTCTTACTGTCTTTAGTTCTTTATTCTATCTTCTTAGTGGGGGAGAATTGTAACGCCCCATTTTTTTTTATCTTAAATGAGTTTATTTGAGTTAATCGGAGATTACAGAGTTCAAGAGCCGACTTGATTTTGATCATGGTCTATTTTGCAAAATTTGGATTTTTCAGGACTAAAACGCAAATAGTTGATTTTATATATTATCTACACTTGTTATTTAGTTGAAAAGTCTTCTCCTCCTTCCCCATTTCATTCCTCCTCCATTGAAGCCGATTCCTTGAGCTTCCAAGCTTCCAGATTTCTGTCCGAGCTCGATCCGATCGTTGCAATTTAATTCTGAAGGCAATTTAGCAATCACTGCAGCGAGAGCTCCATTCTATCGTAAGTTTTTCTACGATCGGATACATTCTATTTTTTGGATGTTGTTAGAATCGTTCGAGATTCGAGTATGTTTTTCTTGACAAAGTTCTGATCGTTTATTATCTGTCGGTTTTGAAATAGAACGACGTTCGGATTTGTTATGATTTTTGGAAGCATATTTTCAAAAATCTAGTTTTGAGATTTGATGGGTTTGCCTTGTTGTTGTTGTCTTAGCATTTTTATGAGTTAGTATCATTGTTGAACTACTGCCTGCATTTCCGATTTGTTCAGTTATAGCCGTTATGCCGCCGGTTTGAGTTTTTTTGGGATGTCGAACTGTTTTTTAGTTGTTGAACTTTGGCTTGGGAGTTGACCGTTGTTGTTGATCATCTCTTGTCTCCGTATAGATTCGTTGAAGTTTGTCGAGCCCTGTGTTGGCAGCTTTTAATCGTAAAGAGTTGGACGAAGAACGGTAAAGAGATTTCCTTGAGCCGTTGTTGTTGTTTAGGTTGCATAGTTTTTGATACAATCTTTTGTTGTAGCTTATCCAGAGTTGGAACTATTGCATTGAAAGTTAAAAGCAGTCATCGTTAGCGGGATAGCATATTGGGGACAGCTGGTTCTCGAGTTTCCCTTAAAATCACATATTGCATCAATACTTGTTCTAGCATGTGGAACTTGTATTTTGTTGATTGAATGAACTCTTATTATGTGGCTTATGTTTTATGTTTTGTTATGCATTCATCTTGAGCCAACTTTGATTTCAGCGGGCAGAACAACCCTTTTTGTTTAGACATTTTGGGAGCTATACTATGAGTGGCCTGGGTGTAGAGGTTCACCTAGTGTCAGCATACTCCTTATAGTTGCACCAAAGTCTAGGGGAGTGAGATGCGTGGCACCACCTCGATTGGAAAAGTCGGTGAGTCGTTAGGTGATCTTATCCTCGGGATCCCAAAAGTACAGCAGCAATCCCTTATTTATCAGAATTGATATCCCTATTTTAAAGACATGCATATCATTATCTTGAACTGATTATGTTTTCTTGTAAGCATGTTGTTGAGATATTACATGTATTACTTGTTATGTTGCTTTTACTGGGAATACCATTCTCACCGATTTATCCGGCTGTTACTTTGTTTTGTATGTGTACTTGGCAACAGGTGGGGCAGGACCAAGTCAGAAGAGGCATGGTTAGCTTCAGGATCAAGGGATAGAAGTGAGACTCGGTTTAGAAGTCGTGTCTGCATGTCTACCTAGTGATGTTGGAACATGTTTAGATATTAAACTTCGTTATTATGTTGAATTGTTTAAGCGAGCTTTTTGGATTGAATGTGTTGTTGCATGTTCTATACTTTGAGCAGTTTTTAAGCTTTAGAACTTTATGTATTAGTTGAAAAAACTGCTTTTGTAATGTATGATTATGATTTGATGTATTGGAATCAAGTTTTCTGAGTTTCTGATTTTTTTTGCTGTCTAGCAGGGGGTGCACAGTCTGCTGTTTTTTGCAGACCAAGCGCCACCCCCCCCCCCCCTCCAAGCAAGACAGCAGGCTGCTATCTTGGCCTCGCTCGGTCTGCTGTTTTTAGCAGATCGAGCACATCCCATGTTGAGCAGAATAGTGGGATGCATGGACTGGAGGCTCACGGTCTGCTGTTTTTAGCAGACCGAGCGCACCTCCTTTTAAAAAAAATATTTTCTTGCGTTGCTTTCTGTCTTGGATATTGTATGCTTAATTGTTGTTTAGTCCGAGATTAGTTGTTTAGAACCGAGATCTCACAGATACAACAATTCCTACTTAGATTCATCCTAAATCATCAATTCTCCAAAATCAAAACTACACATGCTGACACAATCAATATTCACCAAGCAAGTCACCTAATAAGTTCACATTCCCAAAAGAATAGCTCAAAGCAAAAAATTGCATCCATGAATCAATTAAATAACCCTTAATACAATGCTCTAAATATTAGTGATGAGTGTGGTATCAGGATCGGCCTCCTTGGCCTGCATCACGTAGACTCTCCCCTGAATCGGCGTCTCACGCCATGGACAAGCTGAGATCACGTGCCCCGGCTTCTTGCACCGATAACAAACTCCAGCACCTGCCAAACACTTCCCATAATGGGAATGATTGCACTTCAGGCAATATGGATTCTCCCCATCCTTAGGAGGAGCGGTTCTCGGTGCCTGCTGTCCCTGGGGTCACTGAACATGATGTCCCTGGGGCCTATGGGCCAGATTCCCTTGAGGTCTAAAGGTTCCCTGCTGATGCTGCGGCCCAGTGAACGGCCTCTTCCTGTGTTGCTGCTGTGGACCATGAGATGGGAGCGGCCTCTTACTCTGCGCCTCAGCGCTGATGTCCCTCAATGTCTGCTTAGACCTCAAAGCTCGTCTGAGCGCCGAAGCATAATCAGCTAGCTCTGCCATTAGCACATCTCGTCGGATAGTGGGTCGCAGCACAACAATAAAGTGCTGGAGCTTCTCATCCTCTTCGTCTCCAATCAAAGGCACAAAGTGGCAACCTCGCTCAAACTTCACAACGAACTCAGCCACTGATAGGTCCTCCTGTCTCAGGCTCAGGAACTCCGTCTTCAAACGGGCTCTCACATCCACGGTGAATTACTTTTCAAAGAAATGTCTCCTGAACTCAGTCCAAGGCAGGGTAGTCGTGTCCACTGTCTTCTCTACTCCCTCCCACCAAAGGGCAACATCATCCTGGAGGTGGAAGACAGCACAAAGGACTCGATCCGGATCTCCCAACTGCATAAACAGAAGATCACCTCAAGCGAACGGATCCACCCCTCTGCTACTAGTGGATCAGTGGTGCCAGCAAAGTCCTTTGGATTCATCTTCCTAAACTGCTCATAAACAGTCCCAAGCCCAGCCCTCAGAGCATCCACATGTTGCTCTAGGATAGGGCTAAACCAGCTAGCACCTGCGTCCCAACATCCGCAGCTGGTGGAGGTGGCGGCGATGGAGGAGGTGGCGGCGGTGGAGGAGGTGGCGGTTGTAGAGCACGTCCACGAGGAGTGGCCATCTGAACGCAAGTTAAAATTCCCACATTCAAATTTCATTCCTTAAGGAAAAGATTTTCTTTAAACTTCTACCAGCTCGAAAATTTTAAGAATTAGCGGAAATAAACTTAAACAATTAGCAATAAATGCAACTTAGATCTTACAAAATTTGAAGCAAGATCCCTTCGAGTTTCGGCAACGGGCAGTAGGCACAGCCCAAACCAAGACCGCGCTCTGATACCAACTGAAATGACTCCAACCGCACTAGTCTAATATAATTAATAGAGAAAAAAATACGGGATTTTTCAAAAAATTTTGCCATGACCCGTTTGAAAATTATTAAAAATCCAACCTGTCACAAGCAGCAGTTCAAACAAATAAAATAAACACCGGATAAAATCCGAATCAGAATACCACAAAATAAAAGTAAATTAACCCCGCTCGATGCGGTACGACAGGTGGATAAGTTTACATGCCAAAAGATCAAAAGCTGGGAAGACTCATCCTGCAAATAACTGTAAATGTTTGAAATACTAAGATTCATTATTACAAATCATCAGATGTTTGTGGAACAAAAAGAAAAACAGCGACGGTCAAGGGCCTGCACCACCAGTGGCCTCACTCTGGGATCCTGCTCCTCAGTACCTAGGGAAATGTACTCACCTGAAAACAAATAAGTGGAGTGAGTCTAAAAGACCCAGCAAGAATATGGGGGGGGGGGGGGGATAACGAGTATTACATAAATACAAGCACACGAAAATTTAAAATAACTGATACTAAAAGTACTATTGTTTTGTGCTCCTAATTTTAAGCAAAGGTAAACTTCAAAACAGATAAAAGATCATGAATGAAACATATGCATGGCTAAGTCTAGCATAATCACCGAATCTGCAGAAACTGAACTGAAACATAATCATGTAATATTTTGGTGAACTTAGATCCGTGAATTGTGACCCTGTGGTTTCGATCATGATCATGGCTGCAGTGCACTATGCCGCAAGGGAGTCAGGTATTTTCCAACCCATCTTGCCTATACTTGGTAAGAGAGGCCAAAATTTCTCTCGATCCCCACACATACACGTCTATATTTGGTAAGGTAGTCCAAGACGTCTCTCAACCCCACACATACACATCCTTTGGTAAGGTAGGTCAGAACGTCTCCCAACCCCACATATACACGTCATTTCTATAGTCACAATCATTTCACATCGTTCATAAAAGTTATTTTCCTTTTGTTCTTGATTCTGGGACTTAGCATGCATATGTAAATGTTGTGCATTTGAAAATATTACTCAATGATCATGCGAGAGACTCAATTGTGAATGACCGGGATGGTGAATTAGGAGACAACCAAAAGATGGGAATCTAAGGCCTTATACCCGTACTTACGATAATTCGAGTGATTCGAACCTATAACCCCCTCCGTTCTCATTCAAAATGGGTTTCGCTTGAAATCGTAACTTCCACCTACTTACAACTAAACGTAGGAGTGATCCCCGATGTATAATTCCCATTACAACCATTCTATAAGATCCTAATTCCGGACAGCACCCTCTAACTTCCAAAATTCTGCTCACCTTCATTCAAGGGCCTAGAAACTTGACCAAATCCTAATCGAATTACTTCCCGCTTTCGCCAACAAGTTCTTAACATCTAATACTAAATCCCAACCCGAGCCCTTAACCATAAACCAGTGTTTAACCTTGAATCCAAGCAAATTTTTCGGACAACCCATGCATATTCTAAAATTCTACTCAAACCCACTCTTGCACCTAGTTGAGTCATTGACAAATTTCCAGCCACTAGAATATGATTAAGATCAACCCTTAGCCTCATGTCAAGCACCCACAACTCACCTCTCACTTAACCATTCTCAGCTCGATGACAGCCTCCCAGCCACCCTCATATCTGAGCCCCTACTCCCTTAAACACTTCGAAATTCCTACAATTCCCAACTTTCATTCTTCTACACTCATCCTAATACTACCATGTGAACTACACAAATCACCCATGGTATTTCCTAACCCACCATCCAAATCAACACAACATACAACAATATTTCGAACCATAGGTAAAAGCCATGATTCTGCAATTTTTGAAAATCATAAGCACAACATTTCTGAAACTTTTGGATACATATTAGCATTATTGAAATCACCCTATTTGAATTTTTACTCAATAACCTCATCACAAATAAAAATCATAATGCCATAAACTCGAGCAAGAAAATAAAAAAGCTCTCGGCTAAGCAACAGGCTCAAACATGGCACATCTCATACACATACATATTTCAAAAACCCCTTAAAAAAATGCAACACACACAATGCAATAATCTTCAAGGTGAAGAGAAAGAATCATATTCTTGCCTATACTAGAGAAGGGATGAAATGGACAAGAGCTCGAATGAGCTCAATCTCGGCCAAGGGTGTTGCTGGATGGCGACAAATAGAGCTCAATAGAGATGAGCTAGCTCGACCAGCTGCTAGGGAGTGAACTCTGAAGAAGAAATGGCAAAATGGAAGCTTGAGAGAGGGAGTGAAGCCGTGGATCGAAGGGTAAAGGAGAAGGGAGTTCTCTCCTAATATCGGCTGGGTATGTGTGCATGAGAGTGTGTGTGTGTGTGTGGGTGTGTTTTAGAATTAAATCTTTGAACTCAAGTATATACTAGGCAAACCCTAGAAAAATGAGAGTGTTATGAAATTTAGAGAAATAAAAAAAAATTTTATACACTATAAAAAATGCCAAACCAATAAAGAAAATTAGGACTACAATTAAAATTGCACTAAATAAAAATGCAAGCTTAGAATCCTAATTTAAAATATTAAATTTGATTTTACTAGTCCGAAAATAATGTTACGCCTTAAACGCATACAAATCTCATGTTATGAGATTAATGTTTTTAATGCATTAACAAGTCTCATACTATTATGTTTTGATGATTACAAAACTCGGTTAATTGTTACTAACCATTTAAAATGAGATTTTGCAGATTAGATTTATTTACAAATAAATTATTGGAAGTTATTTTGAATCTATTAATGTATTTATGAAGTCTCATATTGCTCATATAATGGACATAATGTTATGTGGATGTCATGAAACATTGTTATGAGAATATGAAGAAAAGGACAAGAAGAAGCCAAAGTATGAAGCAGCAACTTCCGAAAATTACTGGAAATTTTCTGTGACTCCAAATCTGATCTCCATCAGTCATAATTTAGATGAGGTTGTTTTATAACTGTTGTCCAAATTTGAGAGTAATCCAACGACGACATTGAGATAGATGATTTTTTAAAATATGCTGCACAGTACCTACTCCTACAAGGAACGAAACCATGACGATTCAATTTCAGAAAATCACTGGGAATGATTCAGATATTGAAATCAAATCTCCACAAATTAGATTCAAGTTTAGGATGTTATACAACTTCTGTCCAAATTTCAGATCTATCCAACGGATGGATTGGGAGATATGAATTTTTTAATTGTGTCGCGCAGAACAAGATTCAAAAACATGATGAAGCGACTTCCAAAAATTATTGGAAATGTTTGACTCGTTCAAATCCAATCCAACACATGCTCCATGCACTCAAATCAGATTCAAATCCATACCAACTATAAATAGAGGCTTTCCAAGGTCATTTGGAGACATCCTAACTCATTTCTTCTCTTCTTTGGAAGCAATCTTCTCTCTATCAAAGTGTTTGTGTGATATATTCAAATATTTGAGAGTGTTTGTAAAAATAGTTTGTGAGTTGGTTGTGCTATTGTTGTAAACACTTGAGTGTGAAGCCAAGTGTGTTGTGCTATAGTTGTAAACACTTGAGTGTGAAGCCAAGTATGTTGTGTTGAGGCTATCCTTGGAGCCCTTAAGGCCAAGTGTTTTGAGTTGTAGCGGCGCGGTGATCGTGTTGTGTTGAGGCTATCCTTGGAGCCCTTAAGGCCAAGTGTTCGAGTTGTATCGGCACGGTGATCATGTTGAGTTGTACGGCTATCCTTGGAGCCATCAAGGCCAAGACGTTGAAGTGCTAGTGGATCCTTGGTTAATCGATCTTAACCAAGAAGGGGAGACGTAGACGATTTATCGTCGAACTTCCATAAACATATCATATCTCATTTATCGCTTTATTTATTTTACGCATTTATTTACCGCATTTATTTTTGATTGCTTTAAGTCTTCCGCTTGCATACTTTCATAATCGGTTTAAATTGCTAAAGTTGCCAATAGAACCTAAATCCCCCCCCCCCCATTAGGTTCTAACAAGTGGTATCAGAGCCACCTTTTTACAAAATATTTTCAAAAGAGGCTCTATGACAAATCTGGCTAGAGATTATGCTCAAGGGCAATCAACAAATCGTCCTCCTCTTTTCAACGGCATAAACTACGGATATTGAAAAAATCAAATGTCCCTATATATCCAATCCGTAGACTATGACCTTTGGAAAGTAACTGTGAAAGGTCTCTACATACCTACGAAAGAGGTTGAGGGAGTCAAAATTCCTAAGGGAATGGATGAGTTTTCAAAGAAGGACATGAAATTAATATCTCAAAATTCTAAAGCTATGAATATTTTGCATTGTTCCCTAGATATGAACGAGTACAACCGGATATCGATGTGCTGATCCGCAAAAGAGATTTGGGACAAATTGGAGATTTGCCACGAGGGAAACAATCAAGTCAAAGAGACAAAGATCGATCTACTACAACTCAAATATGAGACCTTTGAGATGGAATCCAATAAAGACGTAGATACAATGTTCCGAAGGCTTTCTCAAATCATCAATGAGCTAGCCCAACTTGGAGAAAAATATTCAACCAAGCAAGTGTGGAGGAGAGCTCTATGCGCCCTACCCAAGGAGTGGGATTCCAAGAGAACGAACATCATTGAATCCAACAAAGACGACACCGCATCCTATGATCTTGATCAACTTCATGGGACCTTTAAAACCCATGACTTAGAAGTATCTACAAGGAAAGAATCAAAGAGGGAGGGTGAAAATACCAAGGCAAAGGGGATTGCCTTATACACCCAAGTCGAAGGAGAAGATGATGATGATATGGCACTCTTCGCAAAAAATTTCAAAAGATTTATGCAAGGAAACAACTTCAAAAAGAAGACGGACAAGGAAGTAACATGCTACAACTGTCAACAACAAGACCACTATGCAAATGAGTGTCCTCTCAAGAAGAAGATTGACAAGGGAAAGAAGAAAGCACTCATAGCCACTTGGAGCGATAGCGATGATAACGAGGAGAAAGCTAACATATGCCTCATGGCTAAGAGTGATGACATCTTTTCTGACGACGATGACGAGGTACTTTCCTATGATGAATTACTACATGCATATAAACATATGTTTGATATGGCTAAATCACTTAGAAAGGAAAATAGAAACCTCAAAAATGAATTAGAAATTAAGGAGCATGAAAACCTAAGATTAAAGGATGACATAGCTCACTTAGAAAAATCATTTGATAAATTCAATGTTAGTAGTAATAAATTGAATAATTTACTAAGCATGAAAAAATGTAGCCTTGATAAAGGTGGAATATGGTATGGTAAGAAATCTATAGACTTTGCTAGCCTTATTGCTAAAGCAAAAATGAGATCACCCCCTACATGCTCTTATTGTTTTAAAATAGGTCATGCTAGACATAAATGTAGATCTTTGAAATATCAATATGATCAAAAGAGTTATATGAAATGGAGGCCTAAGAGTACTTAACAACTCATCAGTCAGCATTATGAGATCATGATCTAAGGGAATTCAACATAAACCGGTTTAAACTGCCTTGACTTGCGACTGGTCTTCCTGATGAACGCTACTCTGTCCAAGAAAATAGGTTTTTAAAGAGGCCGTAGCCCTACCTACTATTGGGAGCACCCTTGAAAAGTGGCGATGATTTCGCTATAAGAGACTGAACTCTTAGAAATCTACTTTGTATTTCTCTTTTCTAACATTGTGGACCCAAAAGAACTAAAGGGTACCAAAATAAATTCTTGCACGGAAATAGGAAAACTATTCTCCCTAGCATATGGTATCTAGACAGTGGATGTTCTAGACATATGACGGGGAACAAGGAGCTACTCCAATCGGTCAAACCAAAGGGGAAGGGAACTGTCACCTTTGGAGACAACAGCAAAGGAGTTATTGAAGGAATCGCTAACACTGTGTAACAAGACACGAGGTCAAGAATATCTGATCAAGAACAAACTTGGGTCCTGGATGTGCCACACTGAGCCGTCGCTACAGGAGGTGACCAACATACTTAGAAGCCCTGATGGTGACCTAACACAAGTACATGTGTCCAACCAAATATCAGTGACCTAACACGAGATCCGTGTCCAACTGATATTGGTGACCTAACACATGTCTCAGTGTCCAACCATCTACTGACAGGATAAATATCCCAATACCGGATATCGCAAGGATATAGGCTCAATATGCTCATGTATGCAACATACAGTCGTGACATGCTGTATATATTAAGGCATATAAAACATGCAATCACATAATCCATGCAAACACATAATACATGCATACTCAATCTGGATATCTCGAATAATACTTCCGTACCTTACAAAGGCAGATCCTAGAAGCTCTCATCTAGGTCCAAGCCTACCATGCAACACTACAACATAAATAACCATGCATTACCAAGCATGCCAAACATCACCTACTAGGCTCTAAAAGCCTTAATTAAACTATAGTCTACTCCCTATTCACTATAGGGAACCAAAGCCATACCTTCGTCCGTCGTCAGCCCGCTGATGACGCATGCCCCAGAGTCTGGGCATAGCCTAGCTACGACCCTTGGACGCCTCGCCAGAGCTCCGCCTCCTGGCTGCTACTGCGGACAGTGTCCGCTATAAAAATACTATTTCCTACCCCAACTCTTAAAAAAAGAGTCCCGAAGCCCTTAAATAGAGCGATTACCGGGAGAGGAGAGGAATTTGATTTTCCAAATGAGAGCCTCGGACCCCTTTTATAGGCTTGGGTTCGGAGGCTCCGAACCGGGCATGATTTCCACGTTTAGAGTGCATTTTTGACACCTCAATCTGGCGGGAGTTCGGACGGTCCGAACTGGGTTCGGAGGGTCCGAACTGCCACTTGTCCGAGCCACTTTTGACACATGGACTGTGCGGAGTTCGGATGGTCCAAACTCGGGTTCGGAGGGCCCGAACTGGTACGTGTGCTCCGAACTGTTTTGGTCCTTCTGAACTCATTTTTGGACCCCCGGGACCTACCCTACCATTTTTGGACGTTCCGGATCTGATTTTCTACTTATTTTAACCAAATAATGACTCCTTAAACATGTTTTGAAACTTTTAAAATTATATGTCATTTTATAACATGTTTAAAATCACTTAATCTTGTAAAATGGAACTGGGCTACTATATTCTCCCCCTACTTAAGATATTTCGTCCTCGAACAATCTTAAGTACTGAATGCAGTAAAATACTGAATAAACATATTTTATTCAAACTGATTCATTTTACAAGTTACAATCTGAAAATACAACAATTCAAAATAGTTCTGGATAATCTGGACACATACGACTCTCAAGTTCCCAAGTGGCCTCCTCAGTGCCAATATATATTGATATCTATCTCATAACATGAGATAACACCTGTAGTGACCCGTATCCAGAATTAACGATTAATGAATAATTAATCATGTAATCATATTTAGATTAAGTAAAACATGATTAAGGAAATTCCAAATGGGTTAACGGAGTCCAGAAATGGATTCAGGACACTCGAAAATGGTCGGGAAGGTTCCGAGGGTTCGGATGGGTCGGAGGATCCGAACCAAAGATCGAAGGATCCGAACGGGTTTGGAGGATCCGAACTCGGATCGGAGGCTCCGATCGAGATCGGAAGCTCCGTCGGTGAGATCGGACGTTCCGATCGGGACCAGGGCACGTTTCATCGCTGACGTCAGCAAGGTGACGTCATGGCTGACGTAATATTGGGTGATCGGACGCTCCAAAGATGGGATCGGAGGTTCCGATCGTGTTCGAACATTCCGAACCGGGTTCTGAGGCTCCGAACTTCGCCTATAAATAGAGGTCCGAAATTTCATTTTCAACTCGCACCTCTCCTTTTTCTCTCTCAATTCCTAGGCCTTATAACTCAAATCTAGGGAGTTCTAGGCATCCTATTGGGAATCCGGAAGTGGCATAGCGATCCCAACGTCGAGGCGAAGATGTGCCTAAGTTTTGAGGCAATTGTCATCAGCGGGCTGACGACGGACGCAGGTATAGCTATGGTCTCCTTAAATTATTTAGGAGTATGCAATAGCTTAGTTAAGGCTTTTAGAGCTTAAATAATGATGCATGGATATTTGCATTGTAGAGTTGATGATAAGCTGGGAACCTAGAGTGGGACTACTAGGACTGCCTGTAGTAAGGTACATAAGTACAGACTGAGATAGCCAATGGGTTTTTCATGCTTATATGTTGCATTTGTGTGTCATATTATTATGCAGCATGTGCATATCATATTGTGTCTGTCCATCTTGTAAGATGAGCCATGTAGGGCCGCTCAGCCCTGTCTGGACGGGTGATGTCTAGTGCCCAGTGACTGACGGGTCATGGGTAGTTAGCATCTGGGGACACAGTCCACGTCCTGTAGAAATGAGAAATGTACGCAGGGTTTGCTCCCCGGGTTATACCACTCATGTCCTAGGCGCCATTACTGAGCAGTTATATACAGTTATCCCAGATATGGATACCCTATCATTTGCATGCATCATATTTGTATGTTTTACCCAGTGCTTTCGTATTGAGCTTAGAGCTCACGTCCAGTCTTTTCTGTGTATCTGGACACCCCATTCGACGGGGCAGGTGTAGGTGCAGGGTGGAGCACCAGGAGCTTGGAGTAGCCAGTGACCAATGAAGACAGCAGGATTAGCTGTAGGTTTTGCCTTTAGGCTATTTATTTGATTTGGTTGTATAAATCAAATTGGTTTAACCGGTTGTATTCTGCCGGTTTGTTTTTATTTAAGTCTTCCGCAGCGATTTATTTAATGCATGTTTAATTATGCTCTTAACTCTGATTAGATAGCGGATCCGGGTAGGGTCGCTACATTTATTGGTATCAGAGCATATGCATGCAAGAGACTTGGGATATAGTAATGGACTTTGGGTTATCCTTATAGGATTGATGAGACCTTGGAAGAGGTGATGTTGCGGCAATTAGTTTGCCCAGAGAGTATCATCATCGGCAGAATTTCTAAAGATTTGGCTTATGGGATTCCAGCAAGTGCGGACAGGAGTGATGGATCGTGTTTGAGTTTTCAAGACTTCTACTCATGTGGATCCTAGCTTTGGATCGAGTACCGGATGCCAGAGGAAGTGGCAGAGGATTGGTGGGGACTTACTTGATGCTTGCATCTGTACAGTCATTACCATGATGACACTACTCTGAAGATTCTTCAGTCGAAGTTGGAGAGATTTTCATGCGGAACATAGTTTTGTCGATATGCTTGTATCGACGCGTTCGGTAGGCACACGGGAAACTTCATGTTCAAAAGCATGATTTGGTTACTGAAAGAGTGGGTGCCCGGTGAGCCAACTTGTGGCTAAGGGCTTTGATGACTCTTTGTATAAACAATCTTTTGTTTAATATAATTTACACTTTTATTAAAGGCAATGACTTTATCTTTCTTCATATTGTTATATTGTGATATACTATTGTTGTTTTGATAAAGACCTTGAATATACTATAGTGTATGTAAGATGTGGTAGAACATGGGGATGTCTATCATGAAACACATCTTATAGTCACTGTATATTCTAAACTGTTCCTAGTCGATTGAGCCGTCCGATAATAAGGATAAGGATCGCTCGAGTTTGAGACTAGCATTTGCGATGCAGAGTACCACGTTTCATTGGTAAGGAACATAGAGATGTTCGAAGCATGCAAATAGATATTCATATGATGAATGATCGAACTACCCTATCCGGACTTTCCAAGTGGTTATCACTTATCGAGTGGATATAGTCCGCGGTTTTGGTTGTACACCATTAGTCCTTACTACTTGAAACATCATTGAGACTCTATATGCTAGTACTGTGCTTTGACTCATTTACCGACTCTATTGGGGTCATCAGGTGTCGGGATTGGGTACAGTTACAACACATATAGGAGTCGATGCTTTGTTGTCAAGGATTCACCACATACTTGCGAGTGTGGATATCCTATGCGATCTGAGGAGATATTAGTGTGACGAATCTCTGGCCAGAGTACATGATGTGGTTTAAGAAATGGTTTCTTAGTAGCACATGCGATGTCACTATTTGATCTTCAAGATGTATTGCATAGTTATCGAATCTCGAACGACTCTCGATATACCAATGGTTGTTGATTCGATCGGGACATATGGATGAAGGGACCGTACTGTACGCTAACCAAAATCTATTGGTTCTTGTAGGCACTATCAGTGATACCTAGGGAATCATGGGGCGATGTTGCTAGGCGCTCATACCATGATTCGATGGGCAAGTCGGAAATTGTTGTTCCGAGTCACAAGGAGTTGTGAGCCCACGGCTAGCTGTATCCCTGAACCATTGAGGGTCACACAGTATAATGGATTTTTAATCCCCGTTGAGATAGTTAAATTTAAAGAGTTAAATTTAATGAACAAAGAAGTTGGACTTCTTAATTATGAGTAGAGGAGTAAGATTTCCTAAAATGACATAGGGATGGACATTTTTGGAAACCACTGAATTCGGATTCAGAAAAATTTATCTTGACTTTAAAAGGTGCAGAAATGGTTTCTGTGCACATTGGTGAAATCGGTTTATCAATCGGAGTCACGATGAATTTTATATTAATTTCTGAACATGCGGGCTTTGCTTGTCGGGCTTGAACTTATGACTAATAGGCCCTAAGCTGTTAGTGGCCTACATTATAAATAAGTTATTGCAGTACAGAAATTAAACACAACATGCATAATTTTTGAAATTAACTAGGGTTTTGAAACCTAGTGGCCGCCGCCCCCCCTCTCCCCTCTCTGCTCGAAAAACCCAGCCTGTGAATTTTGAATTTGCAGTCTGGTTTAACGGATCAAATTCGTTAATCTCTTCGTAGAAACTTCTGATAGATTTTCAAGTGCAATCTATCAGAGGGATTAAATATCCGTTCGTGGACCTGATTGAAGAACAGTTCGTCCATCAGTTCCAGGGATATACAACAAGAGCAGAGCAATCTGATGGTGTCCAAAATCTCGATTCGAGATTGAGGTAAAAATTTATAATCGTTATTTAATTTTTACACACACACAATTTAATCGTAAGGTTGATACCTATTATGGAATCGTTCCATACAAAATTTTTAAACTTCCGCTGCACCGGGTATCAATCCTGATTGATCTGATCGCCGCGTTCTCCAACAGTGGTATCAGAGCCAGGTTGCTCAGATCAAGCGATTAAATTAATCGATTGTACAAAAAATTTTTAGGCCTCGGTTTTTGAAACAAAATAAATATTTTAAAAATAAAATTTTTTTTTTCGGGCAAAAACCCGGGCAGCGATTGGATCTCTGCCCCGGGCAGCGCACGGCGCTGCCCATGGGCAGCGATGTGATCGCTGCCCTAGGGGCAGCCGGGCTGCCCGGCCCGACCCCATTAGGGCGCGGGCAGCCCGGGAATGTCCTGGGCGGCCCGCGGGAAAAATTAATTTTTAATTTTTAAATTAAATTTTAATATGTTAAAATTATATTTTTGGTCCGATCGAAAATTGTTTTTGATTGGTCCACGAGGCGTCGGATCGAATTGTTCGAGTCCGAAAATTTTAAAATTGATTTTTGGATAAATTTGAATTTTTGGAAAATTTAAATATTTTATCCGTTAAATTGAATTTTGAAATTAATTATTTTTGGTACAATTGATGATAAGATATGATCTTATGGATATATTGAGTAAAATATGATTTTATGTATAAAATTGGATTTTATAGATAAAATATGATTTTATTTGATAAAAAGATAAAATATGATTTTGTATATAAAATAAGATTTTATGTATGAAATATGATTTTATCCTTTTAAATTTAAATTGCCATTGCATGTTATCCAATAAATTAATTTTGAATTAAATGTTATTGGATAAGGATGATCGATTGCCATGACCAATTTTGTAGGTGTATGTTAGGAATTTACATTTGTTTTTATTGTTGTTGGTTTTATTAATGGGCCTGGTTTATGGCCCAATATGAATTGTCATATGTAATAAAAGTGGGCTTGGTTTATGGCCCGTTCCCACCCCTTAAAAATGTATCCCCTACTTGTCATTGTTATTTATTGTAAATACATTAGATTTAGTGGGAGATCAAGATTTGAAGACGGTGGTGGGCCCAGCAGACAATAAAGACAAAAGAAATGTAAATTGGAAGTTCAATGTAATAGGATTGCATTGCATACTACATATTACCTAGGATTGGACTAAGACTCGTGATTGGCAACCACGGGTCGATTAGAAATGGAATCGATCATCCTATATAATATGTGATATTATAGTTGTATGCATGTTTTAGACAAAATTGTGTGAATCTGACAAGCATACAAAATTTTAAAAATGATGAGACAAATTTTTATAATTAAAATCCCTCATTTTAAATATGATTTAAAATTGATATCAAGATAAATAAAGGAAATTTAAATTTGTTTAAATGTTCCTACCTTCCATCAACGATCAATGTATGAGATGCTACCCGCGGATACGGTCCGGCTCATATTATTGGGGGGCCCGTTCGTCGGAAAGTTGTACATTGGATCGACACATGTTGTAAGTTGGGTGGAACTCCCATGGGATCGGCTCATATTATTGGGGGATCCACATGGCGACCGTCCATCACAACTTAATATTGATGGGTCATCTTGACATGTCACAATAAACGGCGTCATATTATTGGGCCCTTATTGGACATGAGGTAAAAACATGGAGGTTGCTTTGGAAGCAATTGGGCTCTACCTTTTGAAAATTATGGTTGGCTGATATTATTCGGGACCATAGTTTGTCAATTGGACTCCATGTTCTCACTAAGAAAAACAGTTTTCCGTTTTCACTAGAGGGTAGTGAAATCGTTAAAATAGTGGGAGTGAGATTCATAAAATAAATTTCGCCTATTTTATGTCTTAGTAAATTGCTTAAACAATCACTGATATTTGTCTGTTTCTTTTCAGTATTTCATAAGATGAATTCGCGTAATCCACTTTTCTCGATCCTCGAACAAAATAAGTTGACTGGCGCAAACTATACGGAATGGTTCCGTAAGTTGAAGATTGTCTTGACTTCGGAGAAGATGCTCTACGTGTTAGAAAAATCTCCTCCGAAGGAAGCACCAGCTGATGTAAGTCCGGAAGAGTTAGCCAAACTTGATACATGGTCGGACCATGATATCAAGACCAAATGCTATATACAAGCCTCGATGTCTGATGAACTCCAGAGGTGATTTGAGGACACCGTGAATGCTGCTGACATTCACGTACAACTCAAGGAACTTTTTGGGGCTCAATCGAGGGCTGAAAGATTCGCTACTGTAAAGGAGCTAATGACGTGTCGCATGCGTGAAGGGACTTCGGTCCGTGATCATGGGGTACGAGTGATTTGGCTCATACAGAAGTTGGTAACCCTTGATTTGGTGTTGGAGCATGAACTCAACGTGGACTTACTACTTCTATCTCTTCCTTCTTCGTTTGACGGATTTGTGGTGAATTTCAATATGAACAAGATAGAGGCCTCCCTTGAAGAGATGGTCAATATGCTTGTGACATATGAATCCACATTAAAGAAGGATAAACCGGCTTTCTTGGTGGGCTCCTCTTCTTCTGCTAAGAAGGGGCCAAGTACAAAGGGTAAGAAACGTTCTGCCCCATCCAAGAAAACCGGACCCGAGAAGAAGAACAAGACAAAGGCTTCAAACATGGAAAAGTCCAAGGATGTTTGCCATCACTGCAAGAAACCCGGTCATTGGAAACGTAACTGCAAGGAATATCTAGAGCAGTTGCGAACTGCGAAGGGTATGTTTTATATTGAAATAAATGTTTCACTTAATACTACTTCTTGGGTATTGGATACCGGATGTGGATCTCACATTTGCAATGATTTGCAGGTGATGACAAGAAGTCGCAGGCTTAGAATAGGTGAGATCCAGCTGAGGCTCGGAAATGGTTCCAGAGTTGAAGCTAAAGCCGTGGGAGATGTTTATTTAATTTTGCAGAACGGTTTTAAGTTACTTTTAAGAGATGTTTTATTTGTTCCGGATTTGATTAAAAACATTATTTCTGTTTCTATGCTTGATAGAGATGGTTATTCTTGCAATTTTGTGAATGGGATTTGCAATATTTACAAGAATGAATGTTTAATTGGAAATGGACAACTTGAAAACGATCTATACAACTTAAAACTAAAAGACGTTCCAATAAATTATGTTGATAAACCGGCAACAACAAACAAAAGGAAAATCGATAGCCAAAACCCGGCAAACCTTTGGCACGCTAGGCTAGGTCATATTTCCTCAAGGAGGATGAACAAGCTAGTGGGAGAGGGCATGTTTGATATGTCTGATATTAACTCTCTACCTACTTGTGAATCCTGCCTGAAAGGAAAAATGACTAAATCTCCTTTTAAGGGGAAACCTGAGCGTAGTCAAAATCTGTTGGATTTGATCCATACAGATGTTTGTGGTCCATTTAGAGTTGGTACTCAATATGGCCACACCTACTTCATTACCTTTACTGATGATTATTCGAGGTATGGGTATTTATATTTAATGAAATATAAGTCTGAAGCATTTGAAAAGTTCAAAGAATTCAAGGCTGAAGTAGAAAACAAGCTAGGTAAAAGTATTAAAGCACTTCGATCGGATCGAGGTGGAGAATACTTAAGTACCGAGTTTTTGGACTATCTAAAAGAGAATGAGATTCTCTCTCAGTGGACTCCTCCTATGACACCACAGCTTAATGGTGTATCGGAGCGTCGTAATCGAACTTTGTTGGACATGGTTCGGTCCATGATGAGCTTCACTGAGCTTCCACCTTCGTTTTGGGGCTATGCGCTTGAAACGGCGGTATTGTTGTTGAACAACGTTCACACTAAAGCAGTGGACAAAACACCATACGAGTTATGGAATGGCAAAGCTCCTAAGTATTCGTACTTGAGGATTTGGGGATGTCCTGCTTACGTGAAGTGGACAGTGGGAGATAAGTTGGATAGTCGATCCAGCTTATGTTATTTTGTAGGGTATCCGAAGAATTCAATCGGATATTATTTCTATTATCCTGCTAAAACAAAGGTGTTTGTTTCAAGGAATGCCACCTTCTTGGAGAAGGAGTTCTTATTGGATAAGAAAGGCGAGATGATGGAACTCGAAGAAATTCGAGAAGAACCCGAAATACAAAATAACGATCCTACACCTCAGGAACCATTGATAGACACGCCTGTACCTAGAAGATCCGAGAGGACTTCTAGACCTCCTATTCGATATGGTCTTCTTCTTGAAGGGGATCAAGATGAACCCGTGGATGTGATCCAAGAAACTTCAAGGAAGCAATTTCTGATGCGGATTCAAATTTATGGCTTGAAGCTATGCAGTCGGAAATAGATTCGATGCATACAAACCAAGTTTGGTCTTTAGTAGATCCTCCCGATGGAATTGTTCCAATAGGGTGTAAATGGATCTACAAGAGAAAGCTTGGGCCTGATGGTAAGGTATTGACCTACAAGGCGCGATTGGTGGCAAAAGGTTATACTCAAAGACAAGGAGTTGACTATGATGAAACCTTTTCACCAGTTGCAATGTTCAAGTCCATAAGAATCCTTATTGCCATAGCTGCATGGTATGACTATGAGATATGGCAAATGGATGTGAAGACTGCTTTTCTTAATGGAGACATTAAGGAAGAAATCTATATGAAGCAGCCTGAGGGGTACACATCCATGGGAAGCGAGCATAAGGTATGCAAGCTTCAGAGATCAATTTATGGTCTAAAACAAGCATCAAGAAGTTGGAACCAGAAATTTGATGAAACAATAAAAGATTTTGGTTTCATCAAGAATCCGGAGGAACCATGCGTGTACAAGAAAGTAGTTAAGGATGCTGTGACATTCTTAGTACTTTATGTTGATGAAATCCTACTCATTGGGAATGATGTATGGATGTTGCAGTCAACAAAGATATGGTTATCAGGTAGATTTTCGATGAAGGATTTGGGTGAGGCATCCTATATTCTTGGGATACAGATCTATAAAGATAGATCTAAGAGAATGATAGGACTCACTCAATCAACCTACATCGACACCATATTGAAACGGTTTTCAATGGATGGGTCCAAGAGAGGACATCTAACCATGTGTCATGGAGTTTCTCTATCCAAGTCTATGTGTCCCAAGACTGATGAAGAGATAGAGAAAATGACAAATGTACCATATGCGTCAGCCATAGGTAGTATCATGTATGGGATGATATCTACCAGACCGGATGTAGCATTTGCTCTGAGTGTCACGAGCAGATATCAAGATAATCCCGGTCAACTGCATTGGAAAGCCGTGAAGGACATTCTTAAGTACTTACGAAGGACTAAGAATATGTTCATGGTATATGGAGGAAGAGAACTAAAATTGGAAGGCTATACCGACTCTAGCTTCCAAAGTGACGTGGATGACTCGAAGTCAACCTCTGGATTTGTGTTCATGCTCAATGGCGGTGCTGTCTCTTGGAAGAGTTCCAAGCAGGACACCACAGCGGATTCCACCACTGAAGCAGAATACATTGCAGCATCAGCTGCTGCTAAAGAGGTCGTTTGGATGAGGAATTTCGTCCAAGAGTTGGGCGTCATTCTTGAAGATGTTGGTCCAGTCCTGGTGTACTGTGACAACACGGGTGTCGTTGCTCAGGCAAAGGAACCAAGGTCTCATCAAAGATCCAAACACGTACTGAGGAAATACCACATCATCCGGGAGATTGTGGAAAGAGGAGACATCACTGTCGAAAGAGTGGCCTCTGCAGACAATATCGCTGATCCACTTACTAAGCCCTTGCCAGGACCATTATTTGACAAACATCGCGAAGCAATGGGTCTACGTAGTATGACTAGTTGGCTTTAGGGCAAGTGGGAGATTGAAAGAGTGGGTGCCCGGTGAGCCAATTTGTGGCTAAGGGCTTTGATGACTCTTTGTATAAACAATCTTTTGTTTAATATAATTTACACTTTTATTAAAGGCAATGACTTTATCTTTCTTCATATTGTTATATTGTGATATACTATTGTTGTTTTGATAAAGACCTTGAATATAATATAGTGTATGTAAGATGTGGTAGAACATGGGGATGTCTATCATGAAACACATCTTATAGTCACTGTATATTCTAAACTGTTCCTAGTCGATTGAGCCGTCCGATAATAAGGATAAGGATCGCTCGAGTTTGAGACTAGCATTTGCGATGCAGAGTACCACGTTTCATTGATAAGGAACATAGAGATGTTCGAAGCATACAAATGGATATTCATATGATGAATGATCGAACTACCCTATCCGGACTTTCCAAGTGGTTATCACTTATCGAGTGGATATAGTCCGCGGTTTTGGTTGTACACCATTAGTCCTTACTACTTGAAACATCATTGAGACTCTATATGCTAGTACTATTCTTTGACTCGTTTACCGACTCTATTGGGGTCATCAGGTGTCGGGATTGGGTACAGTTACAACAAATATAGGAGTCGATGCTTTGTTGTCAAGGATTCACCGCATACTTGCGAGTGTGGATATCCTATGCGATCTGAGGAGATATTAGTGTGACGAATCTCTGGCCAGAGTACATGATGTGGTTTAAGAAATGGTTTCTTAGTAGCACATGCGATGTCACTATTTGATCTTCAAGATGTATTGCATAGTTATCGAATCTCGAACGACTCTCGATATACCAATGGTTGTTGATTCGATCGGGATATATGGATGAAGGGACCGTACTGTACGCTAACCAAAATCTATTGGTTCTTGTAGGCACTATCAGTGATACCTAGGAAATCATGGGGCGATGTTGCTAGGCGCTCATACCATGATTCGATGGGCAAGTCGGAAATTGTTGTTCCGAGTCACAAGGAGTTGTGAGCCCACGGCTAGCTGTATCCCTGAACCATTGAGGGTCACACAGTGTAATGGATTTTTAATCCCCGTTGAGATAGTTAAATTTAAAGAGTTAAATTTAATGAACAAAGAAGTTGGACTTCTTAATTATGAGTAGAGGAGTAAGATTTCCTAAAATGACATAGGGATGGACATTTTTGGAAACCACTGAATTCGGATTCAGAAAAATTTATCTTGACTTTAAAAGGTGCAGAAATGGTTTCTGTGCACATTGGTGAAATCGGTTTATCAATCGGAGTCACGATGAATTTTATATTAATTTCTGAACATGCGGGCTTTGCTTGTCGGGCTTGAACTTATGACTAATGGGCCCTAAGCTGTTAGTGGCCTACATTATAAATAAGTTATTGCAGTACAGAAATTAAACACAACAGGCATAATTTTTGAAATTAACTAGGGTTTTGAAACCTAGTGGCCGCCGCCCCCCCTCTCCCCTCTCTGCTCGAAAAACCCAGCCTGTGAATTTTGAATTTGCAGTCTGGTTTAACGGATCAAATTCGTTAATCTCTTCGTAGAAACTTCTGATAGATTTTCTAGTGCAATCTATCAGAGGGATTAAATATCCGTTCGTGGACCTGATTGAAGAACAGTTCGTCCATCAGTTCCAGGGATATACAACAAGAGCAGAGCAATCTGATGGTGTCCAAAATCTCGATTCGAGATTGAGGTAAAAATTTATAATCGTTATTTAATTTTTACACACACACAATTTAATCGTAAGGTTGATACCTATTATGGAATCGTTCCATACAAAATTTTTAAACTTCCGCTGCACCGGGTATCAATCCTGATTGATCTGATCGCCGCGTTCTCCAACAGTTACAAGAAGAACGCTGATGGTAGATCGTGAGCAGAAAGGTGTCGAGTGACATGCACTGACACAGAGCATAGCTGGTTAGCTATCACGAGCCATTTCCCCGGAGTTCTTCGTAGGGGGAAATCTAGAGAGACTTGGTCGGGAGTATGCTTGTATCGATGCGTGTGTCGATTAGAAGCTTCATGCTCAAGAAACGAAGACTAGTGCGATGATTTAAATACTGTATTGATGTAGTTGTAAACAGTATTTCAGTTGTAATGAATCATCATACTTTGGTTGTATCATTTCAAGTTCGATTTTACATTTCATTGTATTTTGAATACTGTATGTATTACATGAGATTGTAATAAAGAGAATTATACATAACTTGAAATAAGTGATATATGTTTTATTTATCCAGCAATTCATTGATGATTGCATGATTGTGCGGAAGTTTGGATTGGGTTTAGTTGATTAGCGTCCAACTATTGCAGCTCATGGGATTTGAGTGAGCCGACTGTGACTGTTTGACTTGCGGTTAGTCTAGGTGTTTTCCTAGGATTGACCTAGTTAGTCAGTGGACTATGTTAGTGCCAGCGATGAGTGGACCCATCTGGAGGCATTAAGGGTATTTTTCGGTTTAGAACGTTGGGCTTTGTTCTAGGTTGTTTCCTTGAGAACAGTGGATGTCTGATCTTTGTTAGGTTGAGGCTTGTGATGATGGGTTTTCATCGGGATACCAGGTCCAGTATATGCCGAGAGTTGTGGACTATGACCAGGACTAGACGTGATGGGGCGCGACCCTATGCCAGTGTTACTCTGGGAGTCCTTGTACTTCAGAGGTTATCTGGGAGCCTTCGTGCTTCAGGATTGGCGGTGGGAAGGCTACTCAGTCTAGGGATTTGGTAGCAGTCACGACAGGGTATGACCTTGGATTAAGATATCAGGTTTGATATCGAAGGTTTGATATCATCTAGTGTGCCAGAGATATAGTTTGAGTGTTCTGCTATGGAAACCAGTCATGGAGGGATTTTCTTGACAAGTGTGTACTCTGAGCAGGTAGGTTTTAACCTTTGGGTTACTGGTAGACGTGTGGATCTAGTAGGTGGACGGATTTCTACCAGCGATGACTAGGGGTTGTCATCAGAGTTGTGGTTAGAATTTCCTTGTGATAGGAATTATCCAAGAACTTGGATAGGATGTTGTTATAAGACTTCGACTCGAATACGAGGACTACACCATGATGATTGGGGATATCATCTGACTAGTATCATATTAGAAATATGATTGGATTCTCCTGATATGAGACTTATTCAGGAGGGGAGAGTGAAGACTATCTGAGACGTTGACTCGGAGGTGAGTATTTCCAGCGATGTTAGTCTTCCATCAGTAATGGGGTTGTATCAGACGCTAAGGATTGTATAAGACTAATTGAGGCATGAGGGAAGCGTGATGCCAGTATACACTTGGTGGTGATTCCAAGTGGGACATGGTGGTAGGCTACCTCGATCTTAATTTGTTGAACAATCTTAGCGAGGGATATAATCAAGATTGTGTCCAAAGATTGTGGAAATCTTTGGGATTCTTTAGTTATTCTTCTTGGACTTGACGAGCCGTGGTGTTCATTCTGAATGAACGAGGTAAGGATAGTGAGTCCAGTGGTTGTGCTAAGTACTGTCTGATAATTTCAGAGGTTGAGCGTAGGATTTTTCATGGGATGGAAATGGGCTTAGTTTATCTTGATGTTTGCCTTGGGTGAACAAGACAACGATTAGTAGTGCTAAGGTGGCACGGGATCTGTGCTAGTGACTACTAGTGGTTATTGGCTAACTCTATCAGAGTTAGGATGGTTAAGTTTAGAATACAAAGCAGCGGTAAGTAGTGCTGAAAAGGCGCAGGACTTGTTCCAAGTAAACTACTTATGTACTGTGATCTGACACCGTTTGGAAATGGTTCTTTGTGGCAGCTGAGTCATGTTTATTGATCGAGCCATGTAGGTTGGATGATCATTGGTGGTTTGATCTGATAAGTGCAAGCTTAAGTAGATCGATTCCGGGATTGCCTCCATTTCGAGAGGTAGACTTTAGTATAGAATTGATGTCAGGTAAACAACCGATATCGAAAGCACCTTACCGTATGGCACCAATTTAATTGAAAGAACTGAAAGAGTAGCTTGAAGATCTGTTAGCCAAAGTATATATCAGACCGAGTGTTTCTCCTTGGGGAGCTCCAATTTTGTTTGTTAGAAAGAAAGACGGATCGATGAGGCTATGTATTGACTACCGGCAATTAAATAAAGAAACGGTAAAGAACCGCTGTCCTTTACCTCGTATCGATGATTTATTTGATCAATTGCAGGGTTTGTCAGTATATTCGAAGATTGATTTACGATCTGGCTATCATCAACTGAGGATAAGAGATGAAGATATCCCTAAGACTGCATTTAGAACCAGGTATGACCATTACGAATTTATAGTCATGCATTTTGGTCTAACGAATGCACCAACAGTATTTATGGGACTGATGAATAGAGTGTTTCAAAAGTATCTAGATGACTTCGTGATCATATTTATCGATGATATTTTTATTTACTCTAAGAATTTATGTGATCATGCTGACCACTTGAGAACAGTTTTGAAGATGTTAAGAGAGGAGAAACTGTATGCTAAGCTATCCAAATATGAGTTTTGGTTGAAACAGATGGTATTTCTGGGTCATATTATATCAGGAGATGGTATTTCAGTTGATCCAAGTAAAGTTGAAGTGATCAGTTGGCAGAGACCGACATCTGTGCTAGAAATCAGAAGTTTTATGGGCCTGGCAGGATATTATCGTCGATTTATCCGAGACTTCTCATCTATTGCAAAGCCTATTACTCATCTTACACAGAAGAATGTACCGTTTGTGTGGTCTAAAGCGTGTGAAACAAGTTTTCTTGAGTTTAAGAAAAGATTGACTACAGCACCAGTCTTGACAATCCCTTCAGGTACTGGTGATTTTGTTGTTTATTGCGATGCTTCTCACCAAGGATTGGGATGTGTTTTGATGCAGAGAGGACATGTTGTTGCTTATGCTTCTCGACAACTGAAACCGCATGAAGTTAGATATCCAATTCATGATCTTGAATTGGCAGCTATTGTCTTTGCATTGAAAATCTGGCGACATTATTTGTATGGTGAGAAATTTGAAATATTTTCGGATCACAAAAGTTTGAAGTATTTGTTTTCACAGTTTGAACTAAACATGAGACAATGAAGATGGCTCGATTTATTGAAAGATTTCGACTGTGAAATCAAATATTATCCAGGGAAGTCTAATGCAGCAGCTGATGCCCTAAGTAGGAAGGTATGTGTCTTATCCTTGTCTACTATAGGTGTATCTAGTTTGATTGAAGATTGCTGTATTTCTGGCTATATATTTGAGACAGATAGAAGACCGATGAGAATTTGTGCTATCAGTGTTGAGCCTGAATTATTGATTCGAGTCAAAGAAGCACAGAAATCTGATTTGAATGTTCAGAAATCGATTGAAATGATCAGATCAGGACATCAGTCTGAGTACAAGGTTAGTGATGATGATATTCTGTATGTGAATAACCGAATTGTTGTTCTCGATCTTTCAGATTTGAGACAGAATATTTTGATAGAAGCCCATTGTAGTCGATTCAGTATTCACCCTGGAGGCAGAAAAATGTACAACGATTTGAAAAATCAGTACTGGTGAAAACAAATGAAGTCTGATGTGACTCAATTTGTATCAAAATGTCTGAATTGCCAACAGTTGAAGGCTGAGAGGAAGAAACCAGGTGGCTTATTACAGAGTTTTTCTATTCCTAAATGGAAATGGGATCACATTTCCATGGATTTTGTGACGAAGTTACCACGATCATCCCGAGGATGCGATGCTATTTGGGTGATCATTGACATATTGATGAAATCTGCGTGTTTTATTCCCTACCGAATGACTTATCGTCATGATCAGATGGCATATTTATATGTTCGAGAAGTGGTACGATTGCATGGTGTGCCAAAATCGATTGTATCTGATCAAGATCCGAGATTCACTTCGCACTTTTGGCATAGTCTACAGCAAGCTCTAGGTACGCGCTTACATTTGATTACTGCTTATCATCCTCAAACTGACGGACAATCTGAACGAACTATTCAGAATTTTGAGGATATTCTTAGAGCTGTAGTACTTGATTTTGGTACTACATGGCAAGATTCTATACTACTTGTGGAATTCTCTTATAACAACTGTTATCAGACAAGTATAGAGATGGCTCCATTTGAAGCATTGTATGGGAAGAATTGTCGATCGTCATTGTACTAGGATGATGTGTCAAAGGTGCCTGAATTGGGACCAGATATGATCAGACAGATGACTGAGAAGGTGAAGTTGATTCAGCAGAGAATGAGAACAGCGCAGCATAGACAAGCAAGATATGCGAAAGTTCGACGTCGGCCGTTATCTTTTGAACAGGGAGTTAGAGTATTCTTGAATATTTCACCTTTCAAGGGTACTGTCCGATTTGGCAAGCGAGGAAAGTTATCTCCACGTTTTATTGGTCCGTATGAGATACTTGAGAAGATAGGAAATCTTGCTTATCTACTCGCTCTTCCTACATCTTTATCTGGTATTCATGATGTCTTTCATGTCTCAATGCTTCGAAAGTATCAACCTGACGAGTCTCATATCTTGCAACCTGATGAAGCTGAGTTGGATGAAACTCTTAGCTATTTTGAACAGCCGATTCAGATACTTGATCGAAAGGAAAAGCAACTCCGAACGAAGACCATTCCATTGGTGAAGATTCAATAGAGTCGACACGGAGTTGAAGAAGCAACGTGGGAAACTGAAGATGATGACATGAGACAGAAATTTCCTTATATGTTCCACGGATGTGAGTTCTTATTTAGTTTTCTGTTATTCTTTCTTCTTATGAGTATACCAACTGCATATCTATATTGTTCATGAATTCGAGGACGAACTCATATCTTAGTGGGGGAGAAATGTAAGGCCCGAGATTATTTAATTTGATCCAGAATTATTTAATTTAATCCGATATTATTTAATTTTAATCTGAGTATATTTAATTTGGGAATATTTAGAGTTTTGATTTAAATTCTAATATTCTTAAGTTATTTAGGATTGAAATTGAATTAAAATAAGGGTCGAGGACCAAATTGTAAATACTGAAGAATTGAGGGGATAAACTGCAATTATAATGAAAGTTATCCGATTTCTAATTATATTATTCAGCATATACGTGTAAGTTAGTTAAGAAATTCAGAAAGTTGAGAGAAACTCTGAACAAAGCCGAAACCTTCTTCGTTTTTATTGAAATTCCGATTTTCAAATTGTCGTAACATTTGATCCGGTTATCCGATTTCGATTCCGAAAATTGTTCTGGAATCCTTGTAACAAGATCTAGTGTAAGTGTTTATTTATTTAGGCATGTTTTGAGGGTTGAAAGTTGGCAGAGATCAGCTGTTTACATCTTGAGCATGTTCTTGAGTTTTTATGCGATTTGATATCGACACCGAATCGAAGATTGAGTATTGAATGAACTTATTATGATTTCCAACATGTATATAGATGAGTATAGCTGCTGATATGATGATTTGAATGATGTATTATTGGTTTAGATATGAGTATGAATGGTATTGAGGTTGATATTGATTTCGATATTTTGTCGGTTACCGATTTTCAATCGCTACGCTGTTGATTCGTGTTTTGAATTTGTTTCGATAACCTATGACTGAGCTGAAATCTTTGTCTAGCTGTCGATGATGTTATAGCAATTTTCTTATTCAGTTTCAGATTAGTTTCAAGCTCGATCAACTCAAGAAGTCCGACTTTGAACCGAAGAAGTTTGCTCGAGGTTTGAAGTCATTTGATTGACGATCTATTGATGATTTTGACTCGATTCTGAAATGATAGACTTGAACACAGTTTGATATGTATGTTTTGATATTGTGTTTCAGATTTGAAGTATTCAGAACCGAGATATACGAAGGTATAAGACGACATCGCAAGTCAGGGATATGTAACTCGAGAATGAATCTTCTTGAGTTGTCCCGCCAAAATCACATACTTGTTTATTTTAGGCGACCTTATTCTTTAGTCCGAAGGGACGACGATAGATGGATATCCATGTCAAGATTGTATACGAATCTTGATGGCAAAGAGTGTGATAGGAATAAATTCTTTATATATATGCGTTTACTCTATTCTCAAGTTGAAATGTTTAGAGTCGTTATGTTTCTATTCAACGCGTATATATGTTGATTATACTGAGATTGTATTCTCACCGGACGTTTTCGGCTGTTGTCTTGTTTTGTATGTGTACATGACGACAGATGGGGCAGGAGCTAGCCAAAGTCGACGAGGGTAGCTCATGAGAGAGTCTAGAGATGTGGACTCGGGTTGTTGTAGTTGAAAAGATGTATATTAAGCTTAGAACGCATGTTAGAAACACTTATGAATGTGTTCTTGAGAGGTTGATGAACACCTTGTCTAGTTTCATGCTTTTGTTGGATTCCAAATGGTTGGTTTGATGTATCAACTTGTTATAAACATGTTTAGATCTTGTTCTATGTATGTTTACATGTTTTGGGACATCATTATGTTGGATTGGAAGGGTTTAAAGGATCAAATTTTGCTGTAAAAAACCAGAGCAAAAGGCTGCCCAGTGTTGTGCTCGGTCTGCTCTTTTTAGCGGACCGAGCGCTGCCTATTTTGTTCCCAACCCGAGAGTTGGGTTAGGGGGGCGAACGGTCTGCTCTTTTGGACCGACCCCGCGCACCCCCCTTTGAAAAAATAAAAATAAAAAAAAATTATTTGTTCTTATTCCTTCCTTTTTTAATTAATGATGTTTAATTACTAATTACCCTAAGAATGAGATTAGCAACCCGAGGCTCAATAGTTCATCACAAACAAGTGATGCCATATGGTACGGTGAAAATTTTTAGTCCTGCCACAGGAGCATTCAAAGTTAACGGGCAAAGGATAAAATTTTATCGAGATGGTGAAATGGATCAAACACAGACCACTGTCACATTGCATGACCCGACAAATTAAAAAGGGAGGTACAGTCGGGCTATAAACTATAAATTTAGCGCTGACTGGGAGGCAACCCAGTGTTCTTTTTCCTAGTCTATTTTGTTTTGGTTATGTTTATTGCTCAGTTAATTTTTGAAGTTTTTGGTGTTCTCTTCGAAAATTGTTGAAAAATCAAAATAATAAAAAAAATATTTTCTCGTTCTCGCTCGAGCGAGAGGTTCTGTGGGGACCTCGGGTTGCTAACCTCATTTTAGGACAGCTAATGATTAATTAAACAATTAATCAAACAATTAAAGAATAATAAATCAAGAGCAGAAAAAAAAAATTTTAAAATTTCAGAGCCTCGCTTGATCGGGAAAAATCAGCCGATCGAGCGAGCTATAACATCAAGCTCTCGGTTCCAGCTTTTCAAGGCCCCTCTCGATCGGTAACTTTCACCCGATCGAGCGGGCTGCATCCCAGAAACATGATAGAACAGATTTTGTTGCTGTCAATTCTGATCATTCAATTCCAATCACCAAAGATCAACATGAATCATGGTTTATAAAATCTCAAACATGCATATCAACATGTATAAAGGTTCAAGCATCAAATCATACGATTATTACATTAAACGAATCATTCAATAAACGTTAAAGTTGGAACTACACAAGATCTCACAAGTGTGTTTCAATTCATACTAGTTCTCACATGTTGATGCTTTACATCTATCATAGTTCATCTTAAACCCGAGTCCTCACTTGCTAAGTCTCGCTCCCGAGCTATCAATGTCCTCTCAGACTAGCTCCTGCCCCACCTGTTGTCATGCACACATACAAAACAAAACAACAGCCGGATAAACTCCGGTGAGAAATCATTCTCAGTATAATCGACATATAAATGCATTAAATAAATTCATATCAACTCTAAACATATCAACTCAAGAATAGAGTAAAAATAACGCATATATCGACTCAACTTCAAATCAAGACTTCAATTTATATAGCGCGCTAACTCAAGAATTGATTCTTATCACTTCGTTGCCATCAAGATTCGTAACCGATCTTGACATGGATATCCATCTATCGTCGTCTCATCAGACTCGAAAATAAGGTCCATCTGACCTTGGCATTAGAATCAATTCAATATCATCATATCATATCAAAAGCAATAAAGATCCACTACCTGTGATGGATCGACAAGAACAATAACAAGTTCATAATCAAAATAAACATAACTAGTATGTGATTTGGCGGACTACTCAAGATTCATCAATCTTGAGTATCATAGTCCTGAATCTCGATATCGTCTTATACCTTTCATTCTCGAGTTTGTCATGTTCCCCGTCGGGATAGGAAGTACCACAACTCCTATATGAATCTGATCATTCAATCATAATCAATCTTCAATCACATTCACTTCAATCTTGATCACTTCTTCTTTGGTTTCAAGTTGAGGTTCTTGAGTCAATAGTCTCCTATTAAACTCTGAAACATATCATCAAAACATGCATATCAAACCTCATTCTATTCAATCATTTCAGAATTGAATCAAAATCATTCATATAGATTCAATCAACATCATTTCAAACTTTAACTTCTTCTTATTCGGTATAACTTGGAGTCTTGCATCGTTCGTCTTTCAAACATGACTGAAACTGAGAAATAAAAATGCTATATCATTGCTAACATTTCACTAACATCTCAATTCAATCTTTGGTTATCAAAACTGATCCTAAAACATCAACCGGTGTTGTAGCGATTGAAAATCGGGAACCGACTCGGTATCGAATTCTTTATGAACTTCTTATCAACTTATAATCACTTCATATCATTCATACTTCACATATCAGCAGCTATAATCACATGTTAACAAGTCAAAAACATGCTGAAACCATGACAAGTTTGTTTCTTAATTCATTTCCAATCCGACTGCGATATCGAACGGCATACGAACTCAAAAACACAACTTAGTTTCATAATATGATCTCTGCCATATTTCGTTCTTCAAAACATGCCGAAAGAATTAAATACTTACATCAATACAAAGGCTTCGTCTCAAGGATTCCAGAACATCTTTCGGAATCGAAATCGGACAACCGACGCAAAAGTTACGGCGATTTGAACAACTCGTATTTCAAAGGAAAAAGGAAGGGTCGAGCTCCTATGTTCAACTTTTCTGAATTCTGAACTTTACACAATATTTACACGTTTCAAGGCTGAGTAAGCTTCAGAAAATCTGATATATATTGCATAATTGCAACTTAGTCCCTCAAATCCTCATTAATTGCAATTCAATCCTCGGCCTTCGTTTTAATTCAATTTCAATCCAAAATAATTTAAGAATATTAGAAATAAAATCAAAACTCTAAATATTCCAAAATTAAATATACTTGGATTAAAATAAATTAAATTCGGATTAATTAAATAATCACGGCCGTTTGCACTTTAGCCCTTGCAACTTCGATATTTGCAAATCAATCTCTGATCGGGTTGTATTTTCAAAATTAATCGTCTTTAATTCCCGAAACATGGAATTTAATCTTAAATCCCATAAATATTCAAATCGAGTATTTATTCTTTTAATTTAAGAATTCTCGGAATTTACTTCTCAAAATCCGTAAATTCTCAAATTAAATATTTTTAGCTCGGAAATTAAATCTATCATTTCCATAACTTCTCAAATCAATATTAGCCCATAATATGGAATTTAATTCTCAAATCTCATAATTAATATATTCAATATTTTCGGGCCTTACAATTCCTTCCCTCTAAGAAATAATTTCGTCCTCGAAATCACATTCAATCGAACTATTCAATCTGATAGACTGAATGATTATCTGAAGTGATTCTCACTTCAATCATCCAACTCTAATCTTCGTATCTTATCTCTTCATCTCCTATCAGATTTTTTTTTCTTCGAATCTGCTTCTAATCTCTTATACTTTAATTCACTGAAAAGAATTCTTTTTGAGTTAATTTTCTCCTTACTCAAGGATCTGTTGAATATTCAACTTAACTCATAATCTCCTAGCTATCTATTTCATTTGATTAAAGTACATAGAAAAAATTAAACTGATACTTCCTTAACTTGGATATGTGGAACAAATCAGATCCATCATATCAAGCTGAAAGGAATTAAGCTTTCAATCAAATCATCAATTCTGTCTAACCTCTCAGTCAATGAAATTCAGCTTCAGTGATGACTTGTTTCATTCTCTTTATCATTCTATGCTATGCATAGAAAACATATCAAGTCTACACTGTCATTCAGTTCATCGTTTCAAGGTCAGTATTCAACTTCATATTTTGAATCTGTAAATTCAACTCTGCTCTTTCTCTATTCTGAATTGAATGATGTTTCAAGAATAACTTTTCCGCTTAACTAATCAGTTTCAGCTTCAACAGTTATATCTATCATTCAATTACTAATTCTAATTCTTTTTCATTGTTCTCGCTTCATACAGATTCATATTTATCATCTTTGTGTTCCTCAAATCACATCTGATCTAATATCGACAAATCATGTCTGATCTGATGTCATATACTTCAGTAGTATCATTTCAACACAAAGAAATCGGATTTTTTTTTATCATATCATCATAGCATTATCTCAAAATTGATTCATTAGCGATCCCAAGAATTATAATCATCAAGTGGCGACACATCAAGACAAGTAATACTGAATCAGGTATTAAAGTTCTGAGAATAGTCTCAATATCTGGAAAATCAACTCAGATAATCCATCAATCGACAATGGAAAATCAACTCAGATAATCACATATAACCAACTCTCAGAACATCAGTCACTCAATCGATGCCACATTATGTCGAATAAATCTAAAGTCTTAATCCTGACAATAGATTTTTATCATTCTTGTAATTTCATCATATCTCTTTCTTCGTCACAGATCTGAATAGACAGCTGTTATTCACATCTCATACAGTGTATTCTACAAAGCTGATTAGTCTATTCGGACTATCTATTAATCAGAGTACAATACGCTGCATTCACAGATTTCAAAGTATTCAGATATGTTGATAATCGGTATCATGACAGATAAAGTTCATTCTCGCACTTCGATTCAACTTCTCTGACTATTCTTCCAATTCAACAATAATATTTTGTACCTTTACCTCAAAAATTACTCAAAGTCTTCTGATCATCTGTATTACAATTTAATAGTAAACCCAATGTTTCAATCTGAAACATTATTTCGTAGCTTACTGTTCTTATTGCAATGAACCTAATCACAATTCAGTGATTTGATCATACAGACAGATCATCGTATACAGTAATTGAAAGAGTGGGTGCCCGGTGAGCCAACTTGTGGCTAAGGGCTGTTATGACTCTATGTATAAACAATCTTTTGTTTAATATAATTTACACTTTTATAATGGCATTTACTTTTTCTTTTATCATATTATTATGTTGTGACATACTATAAGATGTTTAGATGAAGACCTTGAATATACTATAGTGTATATAAGATGTGGTGGCACATGGGGATGGCTATTATGAAACACATCTTATAGTCACTGTATATTCTAAACAATTCCTAGTCGATTGAGCCGTCCGTTAATAAGGATAAGGATCGCTCGAGATTGAGACTAGCATTTGCGATGCCGAGTACCACGTTTCATTGGTATGGAACATAGAGATGTTCAAAGCATGCAAATGGATATTCATACGATGAATGATCGAACTACCCTATCCGGACTTTCCAAGTGGTTATCACTTATCGAGTGGATAAAGTCCGCGGTTTTGGTTGTACGCCATTAGTCCTTACTACTTGAAACATCATTGAGACTCTATATGCTAGTACTATACTTTGACTCGTTTACCGACTCTATTGGGGTCATCAGGTGTCGGGATTGGGTATAGTTACGACACATATAGGAGTCGATGCTTTGTTGTCAAGGATTCACCACATACTTGCTAGTATGGATATCCTATGCAATCTGAGGAGATATTAGTGTGACAAATCTCTGGCCAGAGTACATGATGTGTTTTAAGAAATGGTTTCTTAGTAGCACATGCGATGTCACTATTTGATCTTCAAGATGCATTGCATAGTTATCGAATCTCGAACGACTCTCGATTTACCAATGGTTGTTGATTCGATCGGGATATATGGATGAAGGGACCGTACTGTACGCTAACCAAAATCTATTGGTTCTTGCAGGCACTATCAGTGATACCTAGGGAATCATGGGGCGATGTAGCTAGGCGCTCTTACCATGATTCGATGGGCAAGTCGGAAATTGTTGTTTCGAGTCACAAGGAGTTGTGAGCTCACGGCTAGCTGTATCCCTGAACCATTGAGGGTCACACAAGTAATGGATTTTTAATCCCCGTTGAGATAGTTAAATTTAAAGAGTTAAATTTAGTGAATAAAGAAGTGGGACTTCTTATATCAGAATAGAAGAGTAAGATTTCCTAAAATGACATAGGGATGGGCATTTTTGGAAATCACTGAATTCGGATTCAGAAAATTTATCTTGACTTTAAAAGTTGCAGAAATGGTTTCTGTGCACATTGGTGAAATTGGTTTATCAATCTGAGTCACGATGAATTTTATATTAATTTCTGAACATGCGGGCTTTGCTTGTCAGGCTTGAACTTATGACTAATGGGCCCTAAGCTGTTAGCAGCCCACATTATAAATAAGTTATTGCAGTACAGAAATTGAAGAGAATAAGGCATAATTTTCGAAAACACTAGGTTTTTCTCTCTAGTGGCCGCCGCCCCCTCTCCTCTCTCTGTCGAAAATTCCAGCCTGTGAATTTCGAATTTTCAGTCTGGTTTAATGGATCAAATTCGTTAATTCTCTTCGTAGAAACTTCTGATAGATTTTCTAGTGCAATCTATCAGAGGGATTAAACTTCTGTTCGTGGACCTGATTGAAGAATTGTTCGTCCATCAGTTCCTGGGATATACAACAAGAGCAGAGTTATCTGTTGGTGTCCATAATCTCGTTTCGAGATTCAAGGTAAAAATTTAATTGTTATTTAATTTTTACACGCACAATTTAATCGTAAAGTTTTGATACCCATGATATGGAATCGTTCCATATAAAATTTTAAACTTCCGCTGCACCGGGTATCAATTCTGATTGATCTGAACACCGTTTTTCCAACAGTGGTATCAGAGCCAGGTTGCTCAGATCAAGCGATTAAATTAATCGATTGTACAAAAAATTTTAAGCCTTGGTTTTTTGAAACAAAAAGGATTTTAAAAATTTAAAATAAACGGGCAAAACACGGGCAGCGATTGGATCGCTGCCCAGGTCAGCGACGGGCTGCCCGGCCCGAGCCCCTTTTAGGGCGCAGGCTGCCAAAAGGGCGCGGGCTGCGCGGGATCGTCCCGGGCGGCCCGGGAAAATTAATTTTTATTTTTTAATCAAAATTTTAATATGTTAAAATTCTATTTTTGGTCCGATCAAAAATTGTTTTTGATTGGTCCACGAGGCGTCGGATCGAATTGTTCGAGTCCGAAAATTTTAAAATTGATTTTTGGATAAATTTGAATTTTTGGAAAATTTATAGATTTTATCCGTTAAATCGGATTTTATGAAATTAATTATTTTTGGTACAATTGATGATAAGATATGATCTTATGGAAATATTGAGTAAAATATGATTTTATGTATAAAATTGGATTTTATATGTAAAATATGATTTTATTTGATAAAAAGATAAAATATGATTTTGTATGTAAAATAAGATTTTATATATGGAATATGATTTTATCCTTTTTAATTTAATTGACATTGCATGTTATCCAATAAATTAATTTTGAATTAAATATTATTGGATAAGGATGATCGATTGCCATGACCAATTTTGTAGGTGTATCTTAGGGAATTTACATTTGTTTTTATTGTTGTTGGATTTATTAATGGGTCTGGTTTATGACCCAATATGAATTGTCATATGTAATAAAAGTGGGCCTGGTTTATGGCCCGTTCCCACCCCTTAAAATGTATCCCATACTTGTCATAGTTATTTATTGTAAATACATTATACTTAGTGGGAGATGAAAATTTGAAGACGGAGGTGGGCCCAGCAGACAATAAAGACTGAAGAAATGTAAATTGAAAGCACAATGTAATATGATTGCATTGCATACTTGCATATCACCTAGGATTGGACTTAGACTCGTGATTGGCAACCACGGGTCGATTAGTAATGGAATCGATCATCCTAAAATATAATATATGATATTATCGTTGTATGCATGTTTAGACTAAATTGTATGAATCCCGCAAGCATACAAATTTTAAATGATGAGACAAATTTTCAAAATTAAAATCACTCATTTTAAATATGATTTAAAATTGATATCAAGATAAATAAAGGGAATTTAAATATTGTTTAAATGTTCCTACCTTCCATCAACGATCAATGTATGAGATGCTACCCGCGGATACGATCCGGCTCATATTATTGGGGGGGGGGGGGGGGGGGGGGGGGGGGGGGGGCGTTCGTCGGAAAGCTGTACATTGGATCGACACATGTTGTAAGTTGGGTGGAACTCCCATGGGATTTGCTCATATTATTGGGGATCCACATGGCGACCGTCCATCACAACTTAATATTGATGGGTCATCTTGACGTGTCACAATAAACGGCGTCATATTATTGGGCCCTTATTGGACATGAGGTAAAAATGTGGAGGTTGCTTTGGAAGCAATTGGGCTCTACCTTTTGAAAATTATGGTTGGCTGATATTATTCGGGACCATAGTTTGTCAATTGAACTCCATGTTCCCACTAAGAAAAACAGTTTCCCGTTTTCACTAGAGGGTAGTGAAATCGTTAAAATAGTGGGAGTGAGATTCATAAAATAAATTTTGCCTATTTTATGTCTTAGTAAATTAATTAAACAATCACTGATTATTGTCTGTTTTTTTTCAGTATTTCATTAAGATGAATTCGCGCAATCCACTATTCTCTATTCTCGAACAAAATAAACTGACTGGCGCAAACTATACGAAATGGTTCCGTAAGTTGAAGATTGTCTTGACCTCGGAGAAGATGCTCTACGTGTTAGAAAAATCTCCTCCGAAGGAAGCACCAGCTGATATAAGTCCGGAAGAGTTGGCCAAACTTGATAAATGGTGGGACCATGATATCAAGGCCAAATGCTATATGCAAGCTTCGATGTCTGATGAACTCCAGAGGCGATTTGAGGATACCGTGAATGCTGCTGACATTCACGTACAACTCAAGGAACTTTTTGGGGCTCAATCGAGAGCTGAAAGGTTCGCTACTGTAAAAGAGTTAATGACGTGTCGCATGCGTGAAGCGACTTCGGTCCGTGATCATGGGGTACGCGTGATTTGGCTCATTCAAAAGTTGGTAACGCTTGATTTGGTATTGGAGCATGAACTCAATGTGGACTTATTACTTCTCTCTCTTCCTTCATCGTTTGACGGTTTTGTGGTGAATTTCAATATGAACAAGATAGAGGCCTCCCTTGAAGAGATGGTCAATATGCTTGTAACTTATGAAGCCACTTTAAAGAAGGATAAACCGGTTCTCTTGGTGGGCTCCTCTTCTTCTGCTAAGAAGGGGCCAAGTACAAAGGGTAAGAAACGTTCTGCCCCATCCAAGAAAACCGGACCCGAGAAGAAGAACAAGACAAAGGCTTCAAACATGGAAAAGTCCAAGGATGTTTGCCATCACTGCAAGAAACCCGGTCATTGGAAACGTAACTGCAAGGAATATCTAGAGCAGTTGCGAACTGCGAAGGGTATGTTTTATATTGAAATAAATGTTTCACTTAATACAACTTCTTGGGTATTGGATACCGGATGTGGATCTCACATTTGCAATGATTTGCAGGTGATGACAAGAAGTCGCAAGCTTAGAATGGGTGAGACCCAGCTGAGGCTCGGAAATGGTTCTAGAGTTGAAGCCAAAGCTGTGGGAAACGTTTATTTAATTTTGCAGAACGATTTTAAGTTACTTTTGAGAGATTTTTTATTTGTTCGAGACTTGATTAAAAACATTATTTCTGTTTCTATGCTTGATAGAGATGGTTTTTCTTGCAATTTTGTGAATGGGATTTGCAATATTTGCAAGAATGAATGTTTGATTGGAAATGGACAACTTGAAAACGATCTATATAACTTAAAATTATAAGACGTTCCAATAAATTATGTTGATAAACCGGTAACAACGAACAAAAGGAAAATCGATAGTCAAAACCCGGCAAATCTTTGGCATGCTAGGCTAGGTCATATTTCCTCAAGGAGGATGAACAAGCTAGTGGGAGAGGGCATGTTTGATATGTCTGATATTAACTCTCTACCTACTTGTGAATCCTGCCTGAAAGGAAAAATGACTAAGTCTCCATTCAAGGGGAAACCTGAGCGTAGTCAAAATCTGTTGGATTTGATCCATACAGATGTTTGTGGTCCATTTAGAATTGGTACTCAATTTGGCCACACCTAATTCATTACCTTTACTGATTATTATTCAAGGTATGGGTATTTATATTTAATGAAATATAAGTCTGAAGCATTTGAAAAGTTCAAAGAATTCAAGGCTGAAGTAGAAAACAAGCTAGGTAAAAGTATTAAAGCACTTCGATCGGATCGAGGTGGAGAATACTTGAATACCGAGTTTTTGAGCTATCTAAAAGAGAATGGGATTCTCTCTCAGTGGACTCCTCCTATGACACCTCAGCTGAATGGTGTATCGGAGCGTCGTAATCGAACTTTGTTGGACATGGTTTGATCCATGATGAGCTTCACTGAGCTTCCACCTTCGTTTTGGGGCTACGCGCTTGAAACGGCGGTGTTGTTGTTGAACAACGTCCACACTAAAGCAGTGAACAAAACACCATACGAGTTATGGAATAGCAAAGCTCCTAAGTATTCATACTTGAGGATTTGGGGATGTCCAGCTTACGTGAAGCAGACAGCGGGAGATAAGTTGGATAGTCGATCCACCTTATGTTATTTTGTAGGGTATCCGAAGAATTCAATTGGGTATTATTTTTATCATCCTACTGAAACAAAAGTGTTTGTTTCAAGGAATGCCACCTTCTTGGAGAAGGAGTTCTTATTGGATAAGAAAGGCGAGATGATGGAACTCGAAGAAATTCGAAAAGAACCCGAAATACAAAATAATGATCCCATACCTCAAGAATCTTCAGAGGACACGCCTATACCTAGAAGATCCGAGAGGAATTCTAGACCTCCTATTCGATATGGTCTTCTTCTTGAAGGGGATCAAGATGAACCCGATGTTGGATGTGATCCAAGAAACTTCAAGGAAGCAATTTCTGATGCGGATTCAAATTTATGGCTTGAAGCTATGCAGTCGGAAATAGATTCGATGCATACAAACCAGGTTTGGTCTTTAGTAGATCCTCCCGATGGAATTGTTCCAATAGGGTATAAATGGATCTACAAGAGAAAGCTTGGGCTTGATGATAAGGTATTGACCTACAAGGCACGATTGGTGGCGAAAGGTTATACTCAAAGACAAGGAGTTGACTATGATGAAACCTTTTCACCAGTTGCAATGTTCAAGTCCATAAGAATCCTTATTGCCATAGCTGCTTGGTATGACTATGAGATATGGCAAATGGATGTGAAGACTGCATTTCTTAATGGAAACATTAAGGAAGAGATCTATATGACGCAGCCTGAGGGATACACTCCATGGGAAGCGAGCATAAGGTATGCAAGCTTCAGAGATCAATCTATGGTCTCAAACAAGCATCAAGAAGTTGGAACCAGAAATTTGATGAAACAATAAAGGATTTTGGTTTCATCAAGAACCCGGAGGAACCGTGCGTGTACAAGAAAGTAGTTAAGGATGCTGTGACATTCTTAGTACTTTATGTTGATGACATCTTACTCATTGGGAATGATGTAGGGATGTTGCAGTCAACAAAGATATGGTTATCAGGTAGATTCTCGATGAAGGATTTAGGTGAGGCATCCTATATTCTAGGAATTCAGATCTATAGAGATAGATCTAAAAGAATGATAGGACTCACTCAATCAACTTACATAAAAACCATATTGAAAAGGTTTTCAATGGATGGGTCCAAGAGAGGACATCTACCTATGTGTCATGGAGTTTCTCTATCCAAGTCCATGTGTCCCAAGACTGATGAAGATATAGAGAAAATGACACATGTACCATATGCGTCAGCCATAGGTAGTATCATGTATGGGATGATATCTACCAGACCGGATGTAGCATTTGCTCTGAGTGTCACGAGCAGATATCAAGCCAATCCCGGTCAAATGCATTGGAAAGCCGTGAAGGACATTCTTAAGTACTTACGAAGGACTAAGAATATGTTCATGGTATATGGAGGAAGAGAATTGAGATTGGAAGGCTACACCGACTCTAGCTTCCAAAGTGACGTGGATGACTCGAAGTCAACCTCTAGATTTGTGTTCATGCTCAATGGCGGTGCTGTCTCTTGGAAGAGTTCCAACCAGGACACCACAGCGGATTCCACCACTGAGGCAGAATACATTGCGGCATCAGCTGCTGCTAAAGAGGCCGTTTGGATGAGGAATTTCGTCCAAGAGTTGGGCGTCATTTCTGAAGCTGTTGGTCCAGTCCCGGTGTACTGTGACAATACGGGTGTCGTTGCTCAGGCAAAGGAACCAAGGTCTCATCAAAGATCCAAACACGTACTGAGGAAATACCACATCATCCGGGAGATCGTGGAAAGAGGAGACATCACTGTCAAGAGAGTGGCCTCTGCAGACAATATCGTTGATCCACTTACTAAGCCCTTGCCAGGACCATTATTTTACAAACATCGCGAAGCAATGGGACTGCGTAGTATGACTAATTGGCTTTAGGGCAAGTGGGAGATTGAAAGAGTGGGTGCCCGGTGAGCCAACTTGTGGCTAAGGGCTTTTATGTCTCTATGTATAAACAATCTTTTGTTTAATATAATTTACACTTTTATAATGGTATTTACTTTATCTTTTATCATATTATTATGTTGTGACATACTATAAGATTTTTAGATGAAGACCTTGAATATACTATAGTGTATGTAAGATGTGGTGGCACATGGGGATGGCTATCATGAAACACATCTTATAGTCACTGTATATTCTAAACAGTTCCTAGTCGATTGAGCCGTCCGTTAATAAGGATAAGGATCGCTCGAGATTGAGACTAGCATTTGCGATGCCGAGTACCACGTTTCATTGGTATAGAACATAGAGATGTTCAAAGCATGCAAATGGATATTCATACGATGAATGATCGAACTACCCTATCCGGACTTTCCAAGTGGTTATCACTTATCGAGTGGATAAAGTCGGCGGTTTTGGTTGTACACCATTAGTCCTTACTACTTGAAACATCATTGAGACTCTATATGCTAGTACTGTACTTTGACTCGTTTACCGACTCTATTGGGGTCATCAGGTGTCGGGATTGGGTACAGTTACGACACATATAGGAGTCGATGCTTTGTTGTCAAGGATTCACCACATACTTGCTAGTATGGATATCCTATGCAATCTGAGGAGATATTAGTGTGACGAATCTCTGGCCAGAGTACATGATGTGTTTTAAGAAATGGTTTCTTAGTAGCACATGCGATGTCACTATTTGATCTTCAAGATGCATTGCATAGTTATCGAATCTCGAACGACTCTCGATTTACCAATGGTTGTTGATTCGATCGGGATATATGGATGAAGGGATCATACTGTACGCTAACCAAAATCTATTGGTTCTTGCAGGCACTATCAGTGATACCTAGGGAATCATGGGGCGATGTTGCTAGGCGCTCTTACCATGATTCGATGGGCAAGTCGGAAATTGTTGTTCCGAGTCACAAGGAGTTGTGAGCTCACGGCTAGTTGTATCCCTGAACCATTGAGGGTCACACAAGTAATGGATTTTTAATCCCCGTTGAGATAGTTAAATTTAAAGAGTTAAATTTAGTGAATAAAGAAGTGGGATTTCTTATATCAGAGTAGAAGAGTAAGATTTCCTAAAATGACATAGGGATGGGCATTTTTGGAAATCACTGAATTCGGATTCAGAAAATTTATCTTGACTTTAAAAGTTTCAGAAATGGTTTCTGTGCACATTGGTGAAATTGGTTTATCAATCTGAGTCACGATGAATTTTATATTAATTTCTGAACATGCGGGCTTTGCTTGTCAGGCTTGAACTTATGACTAATGGGCCCTAAGCTGTTAGCAGCCCACATTATAAATAAGTTATTGCAGTACAGAAATTGAAGAGAATAAGGCATAATTTTCGAAAACACTAGGTTTTTCTCTCTAGTGGCCGCCGCCCCCTCTCCTCTCTCTGTCGAAAATTCTAGCCTGTGAATTTCGAATTTTCAGTCTGGTTTAATGGATCAAATTCGTTAATTCTCTTCGTAGAAACTTCTGATAGATTTTCTAGTGCAATCTATCAGAGGGATTAAACTTCTGTTCGTGGACCTGATTGAAGAATTGTTCGTCCATCAGTTCCTGGGATATACAACAAGAGCAGAGTTATCTGTTGGTGTCCATAATCTCGTTTCGAGATTCAAGGTAAAAATTTAATTGTTATTTAATTTTTACACGCACAATTTAATCGTAAAGTTTTGATACCCATGATATGGAATCGTTCCATATAAAATTTTAAAACTTCCGCTGCACCGGGTATCAATTCTGATTGATCTGAACACCGTTTTTCCAACAGTAATTTCAATAAATCTGTTCATAACTACCACCTGTTTACCTCATCTGTACTGCTTCATCAACATATATTTCAATATGACCAACATCATATTCAGTTTCAGTTCATCGAAGCAATAGTTTCATTCTTCAGTTCAATTCACACAGTCTCTTTCTGATACAGAGGTGATCATATAATAAGATTTCACTTATCATGTATCTATTGCACCAATAATGAACAAGTCAAAACAAAATAAATGTGTTACCTGTAATTTCATTCTTAAGTGCAATTTCATTATGATCCTCTGTATACTTCTGAAACTGTTTTTCATTTCGAATCTTCTTAGAATCTATGTTTCTTCGAACATATTCTAGCACATTTGCCTAAAATGTTTTTACACTGATTGTTCGGATATCTCCTCTCACAATGAGTGTAAAAATCATTAGCATATTCTGCATTCAGACTTAGATAAATTTGTTTCGGTCTGCTAGAGTTAAAGAAACTACTTTCATATCGTTGACTTCATATCTACTCTAGAGTAGAAATTGCAACCAAAGTACTGATTATCTCACATACTACAACATATCTACAATTTCATTCATTCTGCCTCGTCATTCAACTTCAGGTCTTTTAGACAAAGCTATGTCTTTCATAACATATTTCAATCGTCAGCATTTATTCAGACATATTCTTCAATACTCAAATTACTCCGCTTCTGATTGGTATATTCTTCTTTTTCTCATCATTTCTATCTGTTGTGGCAAATAATTGTTAATTAAAACCTTATTCTAAGCACTTACCAACAAATAAAGATACCTCAATTCTGTCAAAATTTATTCATCAAAATCTATCAGCTGATTGCTAGGTCTTGAAGTTGGTAGACAGTCAATCTGATACGTCATTCATCTGTATCTTTTAGGTATCTGAACATCTCTTCAAAACAACTTCTACCTGCAATACATCTATTCATTCGCTGATATTTTGTTCTGTTCAATCAGAGATATTTCTTTCAGCTGAGCAATAATATAGTTCTGTTCAATCTGACCATACCATTCTATTCAGTTTGGTCATACAACTCTGTCAGTCTGGGGTGCTTACATCACCCAAAGAACAATTTTCTCTTCGATTCTGGGTGCTTACATCACCCGGAGAAATTCTTATAATAACCTCGATAAGAATTCAAAAATTTACAAATCAGTAAATTAATCACTTCAATTTCAAAAGTAGATCAAGAGCACATGCAATTTAGTAAATCATCGAATCAAATACTGCATAATCATGCAATACTATAAATGCATATGACTCACTCTACCCCGCTCAGCTTCTATCTCAGTCCAGAACCTACGCTTTGATACCACCTGTTGTGGGGACCTCGGGTTGCTAATCTCGTTTTAGGGCAGCTAATGATTAATTAAACAATTAATCAAACAATTAAATAATAATAAATCAAGATTGAGAAAATCCCTCAATCAAGGTCATCCAAAAATCAAATCTTCTGGATAACAAACTCTGCAATAAACGTTAAAGTTGGAACTACACAAGATCTCACAAGTGTGTTTCAATTCATACTAGTTCTCACATGTTGATGCTTTACATCTATCATAGTTCATCTTAAACCCGAGTCCTCACTTGCTAAGTCTCGCTCCCGAGCTATCAATGTCCTCTCAGACTAGCTCCTGCCCCACCTATTGTCATGCACACATACAAAACAAAACAACAGCCGGATAAACTCCGGTGAGAAATCATTCTCAGTATAATCGATATATAAATGCGTTAAATAAATTCATATCAACTCTAAACATATCAACTCAAGAATAGAGTAAAAATAACGCATATATCGACTCAACTTCAAATCAAGACTTCAATTTATATAGCGCGCTAACTCAAGAATTGATTCTTATCACTTCGTTGCCATCAAGATTCGTAACCGATCTTGACATGGATATCCATCTATCGTCGTCTCATCAGACTCGAAAATAAGGTCCATCTGACCTTGGCATTAGAATCAATTCAATATCATCATATCATATCAAAAGCAATAAAGATCCACTACCTGTGATGGATCGACAAGAACAATAACAAGTTCATAATCAAAATAAACATAACTAGTATGTGATTTGGCGGACTACTCAAGATTCATCAATCTTGAGTATTATAGTCCTGAATCTCGATATCGTCTTATACCTTTCATTCTCGAGTTTGTCATGTTCCCCATCGGGATAGGAAGTACCACAACTCCTATATGAATCTGATCATTCAATCATAATCAATCTTCAATCACATTCACTTCAATCTTGATCACTTCTTCTTTGGTTTCAAGTTGAGGTTCTTGAGTCAATAGTCTCCTATTAAACTCTGAAACATATCATCAAAACATGCATATCAAACCTCATTCTATTCAATCATTTCAGAATTGAATCAAAATCATTCATATAGATTCAATCAACATCATTTCAAACTTTAACTTCTTCTTATTCGGTATAACTTGGAGTCTTGCATCGTTCGTCTTTCAAACATGACTGAAACTGAGAAATAAAAATGCTATATCATTGCTAACATTTCACTAACATCTCAATTCAATCTTTGGTTATCAAAACTGATCCTAAAACATCAACCGGTGTTGTAGCGATTGAAAATCGGGAACCGACTCGGTATCGAATTCTTTATGAACTTCTTATCAACTTATAATCACTTCATATCATTCATACTTCACATATCAGCAGCTATAATCACATGTTAACAAGTCAAAAACATGCTGAAACCATGACAAGTTTGTTTCTTAATTCATTTCCAATCCGACTGCGATATCGAACGGCATACGAACTCAAAAACACAACTTAGTTTCATAATATGATCTCTGCCATATTTCGTTCTTCAAAACATGCCGAAAGAATTAAATACTTACATCAATACAAAGGCTTCGTCTCAAGGATTCCAGAACATCTTTCGGAATCGAAATCGGACAACCGACGCAAAAGTTACGGCGATTTGAACAACTCGTATTTCAAAGGAAAAAGGAAGGGTCGAGCTCCTATGTTCAACTTTTCTGAATTCTGAACTTTACACAATATTTACACGTTTCAAGGCTGAGTAAGCTTCAGAAAATCTGATATATATTGCATAATTGCAACTTAGTCCCTCAAATCCTCATTAATTGCAATTCAATCCTCGGCCTTCGTTTTAATTCAATTTCAATCCAAAATAATTTAAGAATATTAGAAATAAAATCAAAACTCTAAATATTCCCAAATTAAATATATTTGGATTAAAATAAATTAAATTCAAATTAATTAAATAATCCCGGCCGTTCGCACTTTAGCCCTTGCAACTTCGATATTTGCAAATCAATCTCTGATCGGGTTGTATTTTCAAAATTAATCGTCTTTAATTCCCGAAACATGGAATTTAATCTTAAATCCCATAAATATTCAAATCGAGTATTTATTCTTTTAATTTAAGAATTCTCGAAATTTACTTCTCAAAATCCGTAAATTCTCAAATTAAATATTTTTAGCTCGGAAATTAAATCTATCATTTCCATAACTTCTCAAATCAATATTAGCCCATAATATGGAATTTAATTATCAAATCTCATAATTAATATATTCAATATTTTCGGGCCTTACAGGTTCTCTGTTTTCATTGTTTTTGGGAATTCAGGAGCTCGCTCGAGCGAACGCCGTATGCGCTTGAGCGAGCGCCCCTCGGTTTTTTTTTTTTTAGAAATTTGTTTTCGCTCGAGCGCGACATTCCCTGACCCCGATAAAATCTTGGGCTCGCTCGAGCGAGTGAGTTTTTACCAGACTAAATCGGGAGCCCCCCCCTTCTATTCTCCCTCACTTTCTCTCCTCTTTCTTATCTAAATCCATAATTCCCAAATTTCTATCTCTTATTCCTCTCTAATTCCGCCCTTTCTTTGCAGAAAAAAATTCTTGAATCATCACCTCCGCACCAGCGCCGAGCCTCCATCTGTTAGAGGTACGACCCGTCTTCTCCGGCCGCCATTCTTGTTGTTGCACCTCGCCGAAGACCGCCGTCCTCCACCTGCTGCACTACCAAACCATCTTCATCACCAATTCAGCACCACGTCAGTCGTCCCTCCACATCCGGCCATCTATTTGCCGCACGCCCATGACTCTTCTTCACTACAGCCACCGAACCTGCAGTTCTCTTTCCAGTTTTCCATTCCGTCGCCGTTCTCCTTCAGACCTAGTCTCTCGCTTCCGATCTCTAAAATTCAGATCATATTTTCCACCCGACCTCCATCGCACCATTTGTTATCATTCCAGATTCCGTTCGCCGCCTTTCACTAAGTTTTGTCGAAATTTGCTTGTCCAATTTAAATTCAATGGGGCCAAAGCGAGCACGATTGGATGGAGCCTCTTCCTCCCAAAGAGCTCCGGCATCTTCATCTTCATCGGGCATCGCCGAAAAATTTGTCAATGTTATCGCCAAAGAAAGGTACGACAAGGCTAAACTCAATCGCACCCCTATTCCTGAAAGGGGTGTGGAATTAACGCATAGGGACAGTGGTGTAGCGATAGAAATTGGCTATAGACATTGGGATGTTTTTTGTCAACAACCAAAGGCCGCAGTTGTACCTTTAGTGCGAGAGTTTTATGCAAATGCTGCTGAGAGAGAGGATGGTAAAGCGTATGTTCGGGGTAAAATTGTTTATTTTGATGAACACACTTTGAATGCCTTACTTCAGACTCCCGCTGTTGATGATATGTTATATCAGAGTTTGAAGGTCGACCCCGATTATAACAAGATTTTGGAACAATTGTGTTTTGACGGGGCAGCGTGGCATGACCCGAACACGTATCTGCATTTTCCTGAAAGATTTTTGTTGGTCGTTGCTTCGACTTGGTTCGTCTTCACTGCCAAGCGTTTGATGCCTATCTCTCATACGAGCAGTGTTAACATGGCCAGTGCTATTCTTTTCTATGCTTTGAGTCTGGGGTGGCCGCTCAATGTCGGCCGAATTATTCACAGTGAGATCCGGCGCTCTATCTACTCATCCTCCTTGGGCCTTTTCTTTCCCAACATCATTTCAGAGTTATGCATTCAGGATGGGGTCCAAGTTCAACCCGACAAAGAATGGCATCAGCCGCGATTGCCTGTTGATGCGTCATTGGTTCAGAAGAAAAATGAGAAGAAGATGAAAGACTTTCCTGTGGGCGATCGAGCGGAGTCTAGTTCCGTTCCTGCGCCACCACCACCGCAGCCCCACCGTCGTCCATTGATAGAGGCCATTCATGAGCTTACTTCTTTTTTTCATGTTCAGAATGAATTTATGGCTTCTACTACTGCAAATTTTAATAGGATGGATGCTCTACTCAGTGGTATTACTACTCATTTGCGGCTCAAAACTTCGTCCATTCATGTTGTTGTGCCATATCCACCTCCTTTCCACTTCCAGTATGCCGCTCCAGCACCCTCATATCAAGTGCCACCTTTCCAGTTCGAACCAGTTGAACGAGAGATGCCGCCTCCGGAGTACTATGAGGAGGATCCCGACGCTCACGCACCGCAGTAGACCAGGGGAGTCCCTTTTATGTTTCGTTCTTTCTAATTCTGTTTTGCATTTCATTTGTTCGTTGTTCGTTGTTCGTTGTTCTTTGTTGGGTTTGTGTTGGTTTGTGTCTATGAAGCATTGAGGGCAATGGTTTAGATAAGTATGGGGGGTGTTTAGTTATTTGTGGTGTTTATTGTGTTGTTTGTATTTTTGTTCTTCATTATGTTTGCATTCATTTGGTTTAGTTCGTTGCATTTAGTTCGTAATCCTGCATATCATTATGTTGTTGTTTGTTTTGTCGTGCATGAGTATGATGAGTCAGAATAGCCAATGATGATGAAGTTTATTTGAAAATTTGGATTTTTGAAAAAAAATTTCTCTTGACTTGACATGAGAAACTGTAGGTAGAACCGTGAATATTTATAAGCACTTGTGTTAGACCAGTGGACTGTAACGAAAGATTTGATGAAGTTTCTGTCTGTTTGACCATTGCATAGCAATAGGTGGTTTGTGGATCTTGATCGTGTTCTATGAATTTTGATGAGGCTCTAGTTTAGACTTATGATCTTGGGCGCACCTAGAAAAAAAAATTTACAACTCCATCCGGGCCTTGAAAGGATTGAAGTCCTAAAAGATTAAATTCATGGCTAAGTATGAGGATTATATGGGGTTGATGCTCCATCCGGGCTATAGACGAGGGGATTAGAAAAGAAAAAAAAAATTGAATCCTAGCCAGTTATAGTTAAGTCAGCGGGTAATTATTGGGGCTAAAGCAATACCGGGTGCAAAATCCGGAGGTGTGTAATTTATTATCTCAAGGGAGGTGGGTTTAGTCTAGAGGTCGTTGGAAGGAATGGACACTTGAAGAGTGAAACTTGCACTGATTTTACATAGGTCGCTAAGCAGTTTTGAAACGATTTCGGTCTAAGTTGTATGAAACTGCAATGATAGTTCACACACACACGTTCACGTTAAACCGAAGGTTTATTATGAAAAGTTGAGAGCGTGTGTGATTTTGTTTTGTGATTGAACTTCTCGGAGGTTGTGCACCCTCATGAATCGCCCTTACTTATGTCATTGTTTGCATTTTGTTTTTGCATGTCTTGCTCGAGGGCGAGCAAGGCTTAAGTATGAGGGAGTTGATAACTATGTTTTATATGCATATTTTTTTGTTTGTTTTTCGTGCATTCATCTGTTTTTGTTATTGTTTAATTTAGCTTTAGCATGTTTAATTCATTTATCTGTATGATGCTCTTCCTAGTCCATTTTGTAGGAAAACTCGGGAAAAAACAAAAATTTGAACAGAATAGGACTCGCTCGAGCGAAGGTCTATGCTCACTCGAGCGAGCCAGAGAGGGCAAATATAATTTCCAGAAGATCGCTCGCTCGAGCGAGACTTGAGCTCGCTCGAGCGAGCTAGACGTGCCACAAAATCTTGTGAGACAGAAGATTGCTCGCTCGAGCGAGCGATGCGTGCAGAGTTTTTTAAAAAGGAAATTCTTGCTCGGAAAAGATACTATCTTTTGAAAACCCTTGAGCATATAAATATCAATCTATTAATCAGAATAAGGGTTACAAAACTTTGTTGAAGGTAAGAGGCGGCCAACATCATCTTCAATTCTACCTTTCTTCTTTTCTTTTTATTTTTTATTTTTGATTGATGTTTTGGAGTAAAAACTTTTGCTTTTGAATTATGTTGAACTTGGAGTAGTTTTCTTTCTTCGATCAAGGCCACGTGATTGAGTCAGACAATTTATGTAGAAAACTTGATGGTTTATTCAAGAATTTTCAGACTTGATTTGATTTTATTGATTATCGAATTTATATTTGTCTTGTGAATTATTTGGCCAGTTATTTGCTTGCATGTTAATTGATTCCAATTCAACAGAGGAGTTTCGATTTCGATCACTTTGATAATTAACATGTTTTAAAACCAACTAGAAATAGAATTTGATTTCAATATGAGGTTTGAGTGTAAACTGAATTCTCACAGTTATACATGCATTCACATTTGATTAGAATTACGAAAGATTAATCCGTCAATATTTGAATAGGTTTGATTGTTCTAGAAATAATCCTTTGAACAAATTAGGAGAATTTCCGTGAATTAAGATTAAGTCTGAGTCTTAAATTGACTTCTTGTTACATGAATTGTCTGGTACCTACGTGAGTCCTTGATCGAGCTTTTTTTCAATATTGAATTTAATCCAAATATCTTTGTTGCGTTCTCATTGAGTTGAAGTTGAATTTTAATTGCAATTTAAGTTTTAAGTTTAAAACTTGAATTTTCATCACCCTTTTTAATTAGTCTAGATTAAGTAGAAATAATCATATTCTGGTATTCATAATTATACAGTCCCTGTGGGTACGATATCTGATTTTATTCACTTTTCTATTACTTGACCTGGTACGCTTGCCAGTAGAATTTATTCACACCGATTTAGCCGGTCACGATGCAGTATAAAAAAACACGTAATTAATACAGTCACTATATCATGATCATCATCACAAGGGGAGTGTTGAAAATTATTTAAAGTTGAATTTTAAAAATTGAGTTGTAAAATTTTGAAAATTAGTGTGTGATGATGTAGATGATTATGTATTAATTGTTGGAATTATCTCCAAATGAGATCTATAAATAACTCTCTCCATTTGTGTAAAATATCACAATTTAAGAGAAATTTTTTTTTATAAAATATAGAGTTTGATATATTTTGAGTTTTAAAATTTTTACTTTTTGTTATAAATTTTTATTTTTTTATAACAATTATTATATTTTCATCATTGTACGAGTTGCCTCCCTCATCTCACCTTTCAACCAACCGTCAACTCTCTTTCGACAGCTAAGACCTCTCACATTTTTAGGTCAACTAACGATTTTCTTTTTACCGTTCAAATTTCAAAAATAATTTTAGTCCAATTCGGTTCAAACTCAAACCGAAATCAGAATCAAAACCGTTGATTTTAAAATCATAGTCAAGTTTAATTACTAAGAAAATATTTTCAACGTCTAAATACAAAAGATTATAAATTTTTTTTCTTCATATTAACTTATTTTTAAAAGACACAAATATTATATAATTATATAGCTGATAATAATAATAATATAAAACCAATTCTTTTTCAAATCCAAGTGGCAACATTCTATCCACTATCTTATAGTTTTTTAGTGTAATAAAGTTTTAAGTGGAAACAACTATTGTTTCTAAGATAGTAATAAAAATTCTTATGATCATATCTTCTTGTATTTTATTGCAATCGAATATGTAATCATGATTATAATATTTACTGGGGATTTGAATATTTAATACTTTATTTACTATAAATTAAAGTTAGTAAAATCTTTTTTAATAACTTTTTTTGTGAAACGCTCTATATATTTTTTATAGGACTGGACAACTCAGTTTTATATTTATAATGAATAATAATGTTTTATGTATAAAAATTCAAATTGAAGATCGCCCTAAAAAAAATTAATTTGTGACAATATCTCACATAAGTTTTTGTGTGTTTTGAATTGAATAAATTTCGATCAAATTTTCACGACCAACCAATTGTATATTTTTGCAAAAAAAATTAAATATGATTTTTATTTTTTAAAATATGTTTAGCCTTGATATAAAAATAAGATTTTATCATTTATATATTTAATTAATGTTTTTATTTGAAAAAATAATATAATGAAACATTATCATAATAAAAAAAATAAAATTTGTGATGATTGTATGATTCTTGAGTGAATGGTAGAGTTGAGCTGGGGGTGCTGAGATTCGAAGTCAACTGTGCAGTTTCACTCACCGCTTCCACAACCACCCAACTGCCACCGGAAGGCCGCCGCCGTTTTCTGTCGCGCTTATCACCATGGCAAGCGCCTCCTTTTCTCGGCCCGCAACCCAAATCATCGTTTCTCCGACCCCAAGTAGCAGAAATCACCGCCACTGGCCTGCGTGTTCCATCACCTATCCGTTATTGGCTACCTCTACTTTTTCATTAAAACTCGAATCCCGTCTTACTCCACGTCGCCCTTCGTTCGTCTCCTTCTCTGGTGGAGACGGAGGAGGAAATGTAGGCGGAGGCGGAAGCGGAGGCTCTGGTGGTGGCGGAGGAGGAGACAGCGATGGAGATGCAGGAGAGAGAAACAGGGCGGAGGCGATCATGGCCTTGGCTGAAGTGGGCAGGTCACTGGATAGCATTCCCAAGGACTTGGCAGCCGCCATTGAAGCAGGGAAAGTTCCGGGTTCCATAGTGTATCGGTTTTTCGAGCTCGAGAAATCTCCTTTTCTAGGCTGGTTGCTCAGGTTTGGAGGGTTTAAGGAGAGATTGCTTGCAGATGATCTTTTCTTGACTAAAGTAGCTATTGAATGTGGTGTTGGGATCTTTACTAAGGTTGCTGATTTTCCTTAAACTTATTGAAACAATATATGGTGTTTCATTCGTTGATTTGTATATTTGGTATGAGGCTTGGCTACAAAACGTTTCACGTTTATCCTTGATTGGTCTAGAAAATAGCTGTTACTTTAGTACTAGAGGATCTATTATGTAATCCAAATGTTGAAATTAATTGGAAGTTTGCTATTTAGCCTTGGCATATATGTGCCAAGTTATTGTGTTCAACCTTTTCTTTTAGTCTGTTACATTGCCTTTTTAGCCATTATTTCTGTGTTGGATTCAGTTATAACCCCTCAAAGCTTCTCATGTTGAATCTTTTGTTAGATCTTGTGTCATCATGCAATTAGAGCATATGATCATATTTGCTGCTGTTCTCCAGACTGCTGCAGAGCTGGAAAGGCGTCGAGAAAAGTTTTCCAAGGAGCTGGATTTCGTCTTTGCTGATGTGGTATGCTTGCTATCACATGATTTTATTCTGACTGGTTCTGGAAAATGTGCTACTTTAATTTCAAAATTTCTTACTAAATCGTTCTGTTACCTCGAACGGGCACAATGATGTACCAGGTTTACCACCTAAAATTTTATGAGGCAAACGATACTTGAATCTTTTATTGTGGAATAGGATGGGTGTATAAACTCCTATTATTTGTGAAGTAGGCAATCAATCGACGTTTATAATGGTCTCCCTGTGCATTAAATGAATGCTTATTAGTTCTAGATCCTGATCCATGGAATTGAGCATTACTATGAACTGTTCATCTTGAAGTTAGTTGTGCATCTTCTGTGTGGATTTCTAAACTGAAGGAATTAAGAGTGAAAAAAACTATTTGTTGGTGTCGCTTCTTTCATCAACTGGTATAACCATTATTTTGTTATATAGCAATCACCCTAGGCACCGTAGGGTTGGGGGTGGGGGTGTATATACTGTTTGTTTACAGTTAATTTTGGATTCTGGGAAGATCCTATCAAAAAAAAAAAAATTTGGATTCAGGGAAGAATACAGATATTCATTGAATTTGATGAAAATCAGCGTACAAGAAATATACTTCTCCAGATTATTTCTAAATGTTCATGTGTTTTCTGATATGCAACATGGAAACTGGAAAGATAAGGCGCAGCTGCGCTTTTCAGTTGGATACATTGCTCTGTGCGGTATCCTAATAATATGTGCTGAATAAATGGCCAAATGATTGAACTTTCCCATCTTCATATGTTGTCAACTTTCTGTGATATTGCTTAATTTTTAGTGTTAATTTGTTTTTGTCATATGGTTTTAATTCATTCCCTGTTTTGTCAATATTGTCTGATAATCTGTGTTCAGGTAATGGCAATTATTGCAGATTTCATGCTTGTTTGGCTACCTGCTCCCACTGTTTCTCTCCGACCACCTCTAGCCATAACTGCAGGAGGTCTCAATAAATTCTTTTACGGGTGCCCAGATAATGCATTTCAGGTCATGTTTTGTTATGCCATTAATTCTTCTTGCATATATATTGGACATATAAAATTTTGTTTCCAAGGTGAAAAAGCCCTAAAATACAGTTGTTAAATGAAATTTTGGTGCTGCTGCAGGTTGCCTTGGCAGGAACATCTTATTCATTTTTACAAAGAATAGGAGCAATAGTGGTAAGTAATTACTTATTCAACAATTTTCAATCACAGTTATATTCAATGAGTTTTGAGTGTTTGTTCTCAACTGTTGTTCAGAGAAATGGAGGGAAGCTTTTTGTTGTCGGAACTAGCGCATCTCTGGTACGTCAACTCTTCGAGTAGTGCATAAGTTGTAGATCATGAAGCTTGCAGTTGGACAAGTAGATTTAAGTGAAGGGATTTGATTTGACAATCAATTTTAAGTAAAACTTGTTTTGGGTAAATTTGAAGTCCATTGTTAATAAATATACCTGAATTAAATAAGAGTGAATTTGATATTCATCCGAACAAGTCAAATGTATTTAAAATCATGAATTTGAAATCCATGCTTCCAATACCCCTGTCGAAACACATTCTAACTTCGGCATGTTTTGCCCTCAATCATTAAATACCAAAAAAGAACGGCTTTCAATTATGTAATGGTAAGGATGTAAATGAGTCGAGCCGAACAGTATCAGGCTTGAGCTCAGCTCGTTTAATATATGTTGAAATATTGTCCCACATCGGTAGGATAGAGTTCCTGGGAGCCCTTAATATAGACAAGGGCAACCCTCACCTCTCGAGCTAGCTTTTGAGGTGAGTTAGGTCCAAGTCTCATTTCTTAACATGGTATCAGAGCTCGGGTTCCATCGATATGTGTTGGACGACCCATAGTTGGCCTCACCCGTCCCATAGCTGGCCACCCGTTAATATCTCCACGCTCCAGTCGTTTTATTCCTGGGCGTGAGAGGGGTGTGTTGGTGTCTTAGTTTGTGTCCCACATCGGTTGGCTAAATAACCTGAGAGCCATTTATATAGACAAGGGCAACCCTCACTTCTTGAGCTAGCTTTTGAGGTGAGTTAGGTCCAAGCCTCATTTCTTTACAATATATATATAAAGCCTCGAGCTCGGTTCGAGTTTTTGTCATGAGGCTCGAGCTCAGCTCGTTTAATATATACAAAGGCTCGAGCTCGGTTCATTAATAGCTCGTTTGTCATATTTAACAAGTTTGGATCTAGCTCGTCTCGTTAAGCGAGCTCGTTTTCAGGCTCGTTAAGCAAGCACCAAAACTCATTAAACAGGCTCATTAATCGAGCTCGTTTTCAAGCTCGTCAAGCATGCAATTGAGCTCAAGTTTGAGTCTTATTCGATGTCGTTAAAGATAGAATTGAGTTCGAACATACAATAGAATGCATCTGTATCAATTAATTCTAAACTCAACAAAAAAGAGTAATTTTTTTCCATAAATAACCGAAACGACAAACCTAACAAGTAAAAAAACATAAACTCAACACATCATTAAACATTCCAAAATGCTACATCCAAATTTCAAATACCAAATAAAAATAACCATAAAATCCATTACGAAATATCTCACAACACAAATAGGAGCGAACCTATGAGCCACCTAAACGAGCAGAGCTCGCGAGCTTATTAACGAACATGTTCGCGATCTCAAGAGCTAAATCCTTAAGCTCAAGCTTGACTCGATAAAATTGTCGAACTCGAAATCAAGCTCGGGCTCAGTTTGATAGGCTTAACGAATGAACTCGATCAAGCTTTTTACCGAGCCGAATTTCGAATAGCTTACAAACAGTTCGGTTCGTTTACATCCATATAGAATGATATTCATCTTTCAATTGTGTTTAAGATAACCATATTTCATACAACACTCGATTAAATGAGGTAAACCTGATCTCCAATAGGCCTGATGTGATAAATGGAATCAAAGTAGGTCCTCGAGTTTTGATTAGACATGTGTTGTTAAGGGATCAGAGTAATATTGGCTCAAAGTTTATTTTGGATGCGCAATAAGGATGGTACTAGGGAGTTGCACATAAAATGAGATTGTCATGTATTGAAGAAATGTTGATTGACATCTAATGTTGAATGGGCCTACAAATTGCATTAGTGTGACTGTTTCTAGCGGTGGAATTCCTAATGTTCCTCCGTGGATTTGAGAATTGAATTTGACATCGACATGAACCATCTCTTTGGACAAGTACAATTTGTAGTCGTGGCTTATCAAAATATCTTTTCTACATAAACTGCCCCATGTGATAATCATATCATTCAACTGAATCATCGTTAATTTATCGTGCCAGTAAAAGCTATCCATCTTTCACAAACAGTTGTGAAGCTTTTTTTGTGACTTTCAATATTTGATTTTTCCTTTTCTTGAATAGTGTTGGGTTCCAATCTACACTGAGCTAATGGAGTTAACCGCCCCAACATTTAGACCAAAGGAATGAGTATGGGGTGAGTGTAGATATCCTATATGGAGCGAGGGAGCTATGGAGTTGCGACTTATGAGTTAACTACCTTAATGGGATCTTTATGAGCTTCCTAGGCTTAATGGTGTCTCATAACAGGCTAAAAACAGTAGAAAAATTGAGAAAAAAATTCAAGTTGATGAGTTTAATTGCAGGATTAGTTTTATATAAGGGCTGGAGAGAAAAAAAATATAAAAATGTCTAACTGGAGAACCACAGTGAAACATAAACAGCTCTATTTGAGGATCCATCCTTGAACAGATTTTACCGACTATCTTATTGCCTATTTTTGTGAGTGAAATGTCTTTATGTATAAACTTAACTAGCAACTATTACTTCTAGAATCATGTAACAGGTTTCCTGAAATCGTTCTGTGAACCAATGCCTCTATTATTTCATGATTCTTGCTTCCACATAATTTCTCATGATGTTTGCGTCCATGATTCTTATCTCTGACTTGTCCTGCATGATTGGGGTCTGGCATATACCCGTTGGAGGAGAATATTGATTGGAATGCCTGCATGATGTCCGTTTTACAGGTGGGAACAGGCATAACAAATCTGTTGATTGCTACACGGAAGGTTATTGATAAATCTTATGCCGGTGAATCCGAGGAAGTGCCTATACTATCAACAAGTGTTGCTTATGGTGTCTATATGGCAGTATCAAGCAACCTGAGGTATACACTAATACATTATTATTGTTGCATGTCTGCCTTTCCTGAAGATGTTTCTGTTCTCAATAATTTCCACTCTACATTTTTTTCTTGCATTAGAAATAGTTCATTCTCCTTTTTTTTTACAAGCATTAAATGTTTCGCAAGGAGCAGATTTAGCTTTTGTTTGGCTAGCTATAGGGAGCATGAGTACGGATGCAATTTTTGTCCTGATTCAGTCTATTCTAATCCATTAATATATCTTCATTGCAAAAAAAACATTATAGATTACACGCTTTCCTTAAAGTCATCAATTGAAAACTTCATTGAACGGATGGGTACAAATTAGCACGCTAGTGACTCTTGCCATTCCTTTGTACCTCTGCGATAGGCTACTTTTCTTTTATCACTTGTATTCTGCTTGTAGACAATGTAGCATTTACATCATCGCTGCACTACTGAAATTTTATCCAATTATTAATCCACTTGATTTTCTGTACAGGTACCAAATACTTGCTGGGGTAATTGAACAACGTATTTTAGAACCTTTACTGCACCAACAGAAGCTCATTCTTGGTGCAACATGTTTTGTTGTTCGAACTGGAAATACCTTTTTAGGATCATTGATGTAAGATTCTTGTACTAGAAAGCGTCTACATATCTCTCTGTATTTACTCTCTTTTATCAAATTTTTCACACTCTAAATGGCAGGTGGGTGGATTATGCACGTTGGATTGGAATACAACCCCGTGAATAGAATCATATTGGATAATCATGGTCGGTGGTCGTTTTATCAATGGTCAACCATTCTTTGTATATTTGATCTTTTCATGTTCCTTACACTATTTACCAGTAACTTTGCTGTGGAAGAAGGAATTGAAGCTTTATATCTTCCAGTTTGCTAAGGTTTATAAAGTTCAGCCTGCAGCTTAAAGCAACAGTTTGCTTTCTTTGTATATGTAATAAGCTTTCTCAATGTTGTGTACATTTCATAAGTTAATGTTAATATATTTTTTAGTGAATCTCATGAACTTGAATATCTTATTTGTTTAATGCTTTTGAAAACATACACTCCTTGATGCTGGTCAATTTTGGGATGGTGGTTGGCAAATCTCTATATATACTATGTAAATGTGAGAGTGAGAGGTTTTGATATGTTGAAATGACATCTTTTTTTCTTTTTCTTTTTTTTTTTTCTTTTTCTACCATTTTTTTTTGTCTCCCCCCAAATTTTGTCCCACTTTCTTCCTCAAATTTCTGCATGACTATATATCCTTTTGTATTTTTTTCATTTTACCATTCTCTTTTTTTTTGTGGTTTTTCTTTACGAAAAAAAGACTCTACAAGCTCGCAATTCGAACTTTGAAGGTGTAATCCTTATATCATCTGTTCTTCCCATTGGAAGGTATCCCCTAATAATCTCGAACATCATTGATCACCATGACCTAAGTTTGAAGCTCGACTTGAAGTCAGACATTGAGCAGGGGAATCAACAAGACCTCATTTCTATCATCTAAACCTTATCTGGAAAAGTTACTGTACTCAACCACTAGTACTAGCAGTTAAGACATTGGCTCTCCTCTATTACATCTAAGACTACAACTCTTCTACAATTATACGCATAAAGACAACCACTCTCTGGGTATTATATTGAAGTTCTTTCTACCATTCACACCGTTTGTCCTGCATAGGTTATTCCTCAACATTTGTAGATTGATAGATTTCAAATTCATGTATTTCGATTATAGTTTTATTGGTTACAATGAAACAATAGATTAAATTTTAAATCCCACATTACTTATTTACATGTCATGCTATGAAGTAGAATGAATTTCAAATGACACCATTATTGGGTGAATTTGAATTCATTATAATTAACATGAAATATTACATAAACATATAGGGGTGAATTTGAAGTTTATGGTATTACTTCTCTTAAAAAACAAAAATACATTTGAAATACATCAATCCAAAAGCAATCTAAGGTTGTGTTTGGATTGATGGATTTCAAATTCTTTGACTTGATTAAATGGACAAAATTGAAGTGAATTTGATATCAAGTTAATGTAATTTGAACAGCAATTGTAGTGGATTTCAAATATACTCAAGAATCAAAATAAGTGTCATTTGAAATCCACCCCAAATAATTTCAGTCAAGTACCTCCCTCCGGATCAAATCCATCCATTCAAGTGCAAAAAGTGTTGCTCAACTAATCTAATATGTTCATACATCATATATTAGTGATTGACTCTTCAGGTAATTTAAACTGAAGCTTTGAAGAAGCTTCTTGAGTCTGGATTTCGTAGTAGATTTATCGGCCATTTTGTTTTCCATCCTCCAACCTATGTATTCTTCTCATCTTCTGATAAATTCTCTGCACCCATCAGCTCTTTTGCTTTGGGTCATAAATAATATGTAACTAGTTTTATAATGAAACTAGCCATCAGAATAAGCCAAATAAACTACTCATTAGAAACGGTATCTTGCCTCTTCTGGATTTCTTGTTTGTTGGACAGCGTCTCAACTGATTGGCAGCTCTGTTGATCAAACATTTCTGTTCCAGAAGGTACCCATTCTGCTAGATCTCCGTTCAGTTGCCTAATTAAATCTAGCAGTTCAATTATTCCTAATTGAATTTAATTAGATTCAATCGCATTAAGTAGTTTCATATAGACCTTATGTTGATTGATGTAGCGAAACAAAAAACTTGATGTTGGTCTAATGTTTCTGACAATAGAAGGTTGCTTCATTCTGCAAGATCTCCATCCAGCTTCTTACTAATATACATGTTGATTTGGATGACTCAAGATGCTGATAAGATTTTATCTATTATTATTTTAATGGGAAACTAGTCATATTAGAATTAGGATTTTCTTGTCATATAGGATTTGAAAAACAAAAAAAAATATAGGAGTTCTCCAATAAATTCTCCACGTTTCATATGAATTTTTTGTGTTCTCAAATTGTTTCTCTCGTTATTCTTTTATTTTACTTCCCAAATATCCGACACATATATCCATGCAGCATCTTTACCAGATGTCTTCTTCTTGGTTCTTCTATATTGGTTGGTAAAAAGCAAACTGCAACCAAGTATTTGTATACTTAATCAAACATGTTGGCGATACACAAATAAATTTTATTTTAATCAACACTAATATTTACCGATTACAATCATACTTTATTCATGTTAAGAAAGTTTAAGCAGCTTTTTACAATGTCAACGATTGATTTCTTTTGTTCAATAAAATTTACAAATGTCAACAATGACTTGTAGCCCTTCTACTTTAAGCTAAATGTCTCACCAAGCGGTGAGAGAGTTGGGATAGTAGGAACGACTGTATCGAACATCTTATGAATTTATTCATTTATTTAGAGGGCTATTTTAACTAAGTTAGCATGAGGTTAGATATTTACTATCACAACAAAAAAGAACAAAAGAACAGAGTCGGAGTGTTGCTTGTGGCGACGACAACAGGAGAGGAAGGTACATTGCACGGCGGCAGAGTGTAAGGATACTTGGCCACTTCAGGACCTCGTGTCTTTTGTCTCTTTGCTGGCGGAAGCTTAGGGGCACGTCTTCTTTTGCGGTCCTGTGCACAGATTGGGGATGCAACCCGCTTCTCAATGCAGTTGAGAACTTGTTGAAGCATCTTCTCCAGCTCTACAAGCTTCCTTTCCATGCGACTTTGTTGTTCTGTAATCTTCCCCAAGGCGAACATTCTTGGCTCTATATTCAACTCCACTGATGTTTTCAGGCCTTCCCCTTTATGTAGGGGAGAGGATTCTTCTTTATGAATGTGCTCATGCATTTGGGTAGGAGTTTTCTCCTCATAAAGTTCGCTGCAATACTCTGCCCTACTCTGTAACATCCATGCTGCAATCCGGGATGCTGACGGGTCGACCAAGTAATAGATTAACCCATCGTGGTTCTCCTTAGTTGATGTCGAAGGACCGGTAATATCCTTAACAGTTTGGATCAAACAGGTAAATTGACTAATGTTGTACACCAAATGACAAAAGATTAACGCATTGACTTGCATAATATACTAACCCCCACTGACTTGTTCCTAGTTCTTGGGTCTTTCTTGTGTTTCAGGGGATGCTTCTTCTTCCACTTGATCGATTTCCTCGGGTACAACTTGCTTGGACGATACTGTTTCTTCCACTTACTTGATTTCCCCCGGTGCATACGAGGAAGTTGTATGTTATCTTCTTCTTGTTTTCCATACGTACTTGCAATGCTAGGAAGACATTCATATGCAAGTATCTACATAGATACAAACAAAAACCAGAATCACGTGAAATATCGATTCATAGATAGTTAACAAATGCAGAAGTGATATAGTTTTACTTACCTGCTGCTGATGAACAAAATCAATTAAGTTGAAGCTATCTCTCTGTAAACTACTTGTTTCTCTGTCACTTCGCGCGAGTTTCTATAGATACTGGCCACATACTATGCGTATAAGGTTATTCGATCTTACAACTATAAATATTATTTCCTTAGAGCTAGCTAGGAACGAAAGCTAAGTGGTCAAGAATATCTGTTTCAGATCACTAAATTGTGACCCTCTTTCCTACAAGTCATTCTAGTTTATCATGTCAACAATAGCAAACACCAATAGCGGGCATGATCTTATCGATATTAATGGTTATGAGTCAAATTGAGAAGTACCTTTCTCGTAGTTTCCTTGAGATCCTCCGACCCCGGAAAGAAAGCCATCTCATCCAACAGATCAGTCACCTCACAAGCCAAATCTATGGCGCTGCGAAGCCACTGCTTCTCCCCAGCGTCCTCTTTGATCTGTGCCTGAATAGACGACGACCTTTGGCTCCAATTCTTGAGCTTCATGTGAATCCTATCCCAATGGGCTAACACTAACATCAAACCTAAGACCAATTTATCAAAGAACACCTGAAAAAATGCGGAAAGAAGAAGTTCTTTCACCGGCATTTTCTTGGTATCGGAGGACGAAGAATAAGGAAAACCAAGTCTCTTCATATAATAGCGTAAACAGCAATATTTGCTGAAGGAAGAAAGGATGTCAGCAGGAGGTTTGCATGGTGTGGTCAGGGGGCAATTGGGTATATCCATTTTATCCCCAAAAGTCACCCACTAATTTCCATTTCTGAATATGTGTATGCATATTCAGATCTTTCTGAAATTTGCTGAAACTTTCGTGGCTGTTTCGTATTGGTTTCTGGACGGCACAACTGATGTAAACATTGGATTTTGACTGAGTATTCTAAACATAAACAATGACTCGGCTTGCGTCTCCTCAGAAATATTGGACATAAACATTATAATAATATTGAGTTATCAGATCCAGCTTGGAGATGACAGAAGTGATAGAACTACAATCACGAGAAAATCAGTACCTGTGACGTCTTTTCTCAACTTCTTAGCTCCACGCGACGGTATGTACGTGCAAATTACATACTACGCGTCTCCAATGTCGAGTTGGTGGAGTAGGTGAGTTTTTAATCAATTGTTAGGAGTTCGATTCATTTTAATAGAATAAAATAATTGTACAAGTGTTTAACAATATTAATTTAATAGAGATAAATTGATAAAAAAGTAGAAAATATAAAAATAAATATGAAAATTGAACTATTGACAGAGAAGCAGTAAAAATATTGGACTTTTATGATATTTAATAGAATAAAATAATTGTACAAGTGTTTAACAATATTAATTTAATAGAGATAAATTGGTAAAAGATTAGGAAATATAAAATTAAATATGAAAATTGGACTATTGACAGAGAGGCAGTAAAAATATTTGACGTTTATGATATTTAATAACTTCAGGTTGCGTTTGGATTGATATATTTGAATTTTTTTTTTGTTCAGAGAAGTAATAACAATAAAAATTTATCTCTTACATGTTTATTTAATGTTTTATGTTAATTATGTTGGATTTCAAATTCATTCAATAATTATGTCACGTAAAATTCATTCTAATTTGTTTTATTATTAACAAAGGCGGAGCCACCCCAAAAGACGGGGTGGGCTCCATCCATGCTAATATATATATTTTTAATTATTAGTTAGAATATGTATGTAATTAATTTAACCCTATGTTAGATTTTTAAATTAGCACAAGACTTGCATTTCCTGAAATACATTTGTAGGATTTGTTTTTTTTTTTTATTTGTAAAATTATTTTTCAACTTGCTTCAATATTTTAATATTTATATGGATTTTTGTGTTTTTATATTTTAAATTAGATTTTGTTGTATTTGAACAATTGTAAAGTGAACTTTTTAAATTAATTTCATTTAGTTTTTTTATAATTTTCTATGTCATTTTGAATTTTATTCATTGAAAAAAATAAATTAAATGACGTGTGTTTTCAAGTTGTTCACTTGGATGATTTACTAAATTTGTTGGTTTCATTTACCAAATGGAAATGGAAATGGAAATGGAATTGGAATTGGAATTGGAAATGGAAATGCATTTTAAAGTTTCTTCCTTTTTTAAAATTAAAAATAAAATGTTTTTTGAGTGATTCATGTATGAATTCTTTCGCATTGTATTCTATTGCTTGACACATCATTTTTTTATTTTTTTAGTATATTTTAAAGATATCAACTGAAGCGGAAAATTTAATAAAATATATATACGAAATTTAAATTTTTTGCAATTTTCAATTTTTTTTTTTTTAATCAGGTCACTTGAAGCGTCAATTTCTAGTAGTTTATATTGTTAAGTTATTTAGTTTTGGTGGTGACAACTAGTAGAGGAAATTATTTTCAATAAACAATAATTAGTAATAATAGAAAGCACACGAAAATAAGTAATAGTAGGTTAAATTTGTAAAAACTAGGGGTGAACATTCGGTTAATTCTGTCAAAAATCGAACCAAATTAATCGAATTATATTTAGGCTAACCGAACCGAATCAAATTAAATTTGGATTTTTTTTTTACAAAATAAAATTAAAAAATACAAAAATTTATAAAATTAGTGATTTAAATATGATATTTTTACCATAATAAAATACATTAAGCTTAAAATACAAAATAACAAAAATTAAGTACAATATTAAGTATAAAAATATTTAAATAATATTATAAATTATATGTAATGTCTAATAAAAAAATTCAAAATTTAACTATTTATAATTTGGTTAACCAAATTTTTTTAAACGAAAACCAAAATCGAACTGAATTAACCGATTTAACCGAAATTTCCTAACACTAAAATCAAAATTTTGAATTAACCGAATCGAATTTCCGAATTCATTCGATTTAACCAAAATAAAGTTCACCCCTAATAATAACTAGCAATATCAGGAACCAGTAGACTTAGTCCGTAAAATTGACTTAAATCAGAAGGCAGTTTCAGTAGGCTTAAAACCAAATAAATCACTCTAAGTATTCACATCATTTATTACTCGTTATGTATTCTTAGTACATCTCATTTAATGCCTCATACCAACATTTATGGCGCATTTATTGTGTATACCTTTTTGAGTATGAAAGATGTGACACACTAAAAAAAAATATCTTTTGTTACGGGTACAATAAATGAGAGAAGTTAATAGAGCCGTTTTCTTAACATTGCATCAATAACTATAAAAAGCTCAATGTCTCATTCGAGTAAGAGAAACAAAGAAAACACGCGATCAAGTTTAAATAAGTTATAAATAGCATATCTTCAAATCACACTTGTGCCTTTGATTTGTTGTAAAAATCCTCTCAGAGTATAATCATTGTAAGCTTTTGAAAGAAGAGTCTTCTTTCAGAAGTGTGTCGAGTTGTAAAATATTTATGAGTACTAGGAGTTTCAGTAGGCAGTAGATAAGTCCTACTGAAGTGAGTACTGTATCAGCGTGTGTGTACTTATATAATCTTCTAGTGATATCTTATGGAAACAGAAGAAGGGGAGACGTTGAAGGTTTTATCCTTTGAACTTCCAGAAACAAGTATGTTGTTATTATTGTACTTGCTCTACTATTTAGAATGAGATTCTCGTGTATATCTGCTAGTACCAGATCCAGGCTTTGAAAAAAAGAAAATTTGGGAGTGTTCATTCACCCCCTCTAAACACTCCTCACCGATCCTAACATATATTTTTTTCGTGCCAATATATTATATTTGTAGTTACAATTAAATGTTTTGTGAGTGCTCTAATTAAAATTAGTCTTTTATTCTATTTTAATTTTTAAAATTTAATTATTATATTTTATTTTTGTCGAATCGATTGACCCAGGAAGAATTTTTATTTTTGACTTCGCCCCCTGATTATTAATGTGAATAAGTATTGTGTGAATTTAAGAGTTGATCGATTGTTAATGATAAACAATAAAATTATATTCGAAAGGGTTTCAAATCAATCTCCCCAAATGCACTCTTATTGTTTCAATACGAAATAAATGACTCCAATTTCTTAAATTTGGTTCTCGCTTGGGGTCATTTATCACCACTTAATTTCTGATTTACCCAAAATTGCTTTCCAGAAAAGGAAAGCGATAAGTGACCTTTTCTAGTTGATATAATCACATGCATTAAATTAAATAAATATTATGATTATTATTTTTAAATTTAACCGGTTTAAAATTTTTTATCAGAATTATTCGTTAATATAGTAATAATTATTTATTCAAATGATTTTCATCATATTATTATTTAAATAATGCTTTTAATCGTTTAAGTTTAATTGTCAAAATGATTTTTTTATTGTGCAACTTAATTGTTTTAAATATTTTAAAGGTTTAAGCTTGCATATTTAAATGATTGTTAGTTTTTAATTGTTTAATTTTATTCTTTTAAGTGATTTTAACTGTTTAGTTTAGTTATTTAAAATATTTTTGAGTGTCCAACTTGCTATTTTAAATAACTTAAATTTAGCGGTTAGTTATTTTAAATTATTTTAAATGTCTAGCTTATTTATTTAAATCTTTTTTTTATTTTAATTGCTCAATTTATTTTAAAGGTTTTTATTTTTAAACTTGGGTATTTATTTAATTTGCTTTTAAATGTTTGTCGAGTTTATTTAAAATTATTTTTAATCGCTCTGCTTGATACTTAAATATTTTACTCGTTGTCGTGACATCAAGATATTTAAAGTATTGATTTTTAATTCTTGGATTCAGTAGCTTCCAGTTCCGCATTCTAAAGCTTATTTTTAAATTCTTGCGAAAATTAGCATTTTAATTCCCGGACTAGCGAAATCCAATCTTATATTTTAAATCAGGATTTGTAACTTGTGTTTTATTTTGTTCAATTCAAATTATGGCCTTAAGTTTCTATTTTGTGAATATCACTTTTTAAAAAGTGCGTAGCACTTTTTTTCCTACACTCTTAAACCTAAATTAAACCCTAGCCTCCAATCCACACACAACACACGCCTAAACACACACACCCACCCACCCACTCACGCGATTCCTTCATTTCTCTCCATAGAAATCCATTGGCTCCTTCTTCACCAAACTCACGCCAATCTCCCTCATTTCTCTCATTCACCATCGGCACCTTCATCTTCTCTAGCTCCAGCCGTTACCGACTGCCACCAGCACCTCCGGCCGGCCACCAGGCCTACGCAGCGCCATCCTAGGCTAGCAGTTTGAGCTGCCCTGCAGCTTCCTTTGGCTCGATTTCAGCCACATTTCGAGTTTCTTTCTTTGGTTTCTGTAGTCTAGGCAAGATTATGGTTTATTGTTCTAACCTAGTATTTTATTATGTTGTGTGATGCATTTCTTGTTATATTTGAAAATTCACAAGCATGAATGTTTTGCCCTGTTCAAAGACACTTCACGCCCTGCTCTTCGATTTTATTTCCACAAAATTTCTGCTATTTTACTTGGCTCTGTTTGCTGCTACGATTTATGGATTTATGATTTGCATTTGATTGGTGGTTGTCCATAAGCATGAGTACGAGTGTCCAGAAGTTTTTATAGCATGTGTTCGAGCAAATTCCAGGATTTTTCATAAGCTTATGGTTTGAATATTCCTCAGATTCTCTTCATGCTTTGTGTTCTTCGAAAACTCATAAATGGGCTTGGCTTGTGTTCGAACACCTCTCAGATTTTATTACATATCTTGTGTTTTAATTTTCCATCTTTCCTTACCTAACATGGTGGTTCGAAATTTCAGAGTTTTGTAGCACGATGTTCGAACTTGTTTTTTGTTTTTTTTTTTTCAGATTATTCCTTGGCTTGGTGTTCAAATTTTCAGATTTTAGTTGGCTTATGATTTGACTTATTTTCCAGATTTTTATACATGGTTTGGTTCGAGCATATGGTGTTTTGTTGTATTGATTTGGATGGTGATTTAGGTACTACCATGGTTGAATTGTAGTCACATGGTAGTGCTTAGCATGGCTTGGAATTAGTTTGTGGATTGGAGTTGAGGCATTTTGAATTTGAGGATGATGAGCTCGGTTTTGGTTGTGTGTAAGGGCTGCCTTCGAGCTGAGTTCAGGTAGGTTCGAGGGGCTGGTTTAGTGTTGGAAATGAGTCTAATGCATTGGTCTTTGTCCTAGTCTAGTAGCTTGGAACATGAGAGTTTTCATAGCTATGTTTTTGGTTAAATACAAGAAGGGGTCTTGTGCAGATTTTTATTCGTGATCCGGAAATGTATAACTAAGGCAGGGTTAAAAATTAAATTTTGTTATGGGCTCGGGTCTAGAATTAGCCTATGATGTTGGGAATATGTCGGTTCAAACGGAAATCAATTCGGATAAGTTTCGGTCGAGTTCTAGATTTTTTATTGATTAGGTGCAGAATTTTGAAGCCAAAAAGGCTTGCTGCCCGGAATTTGATTTTTCATAAAATGAATGCTTAGGAAATAAAATCCTAGGATGATTTCCTGGCTTAGTTCTAAGTGTCATGGAGTCGTGGTTTCAAGCGGAATCCTTTTTGAGTAGTAATCGAGCAAGTTACAAATTTTACTGGTAAACTGCTCGAATTGTATTAAGCGCTACATTATGGTTTAGTTTTCCCATTCTTTGGTTTGTCTCCTAAATCACCATCACGATCATCAATGTGTGATTCATATGCATGATTATTGATTAACATTTACATGTACGTCATATTTACATATGCATGCTAAGTCCCATATTCAAGAAGGAAAGAAAATATTTCGAACGAAGTGAGATGATTGTGACTACATTTATTCATGTGTAATGTGTGGGGCTGGAGACGTTTGGCTTTCCTTACCAAATATTCATGTGTAATGTGTGGGGCTGGAGACGTTTGGCTTCCCTTAACAAATATTCATGTGTAATGTGTGGGGCTGGGAGAAATCCTGGCCTCTCTTACCACCCATAGGGCAAGACGGGTTGGGAGATATCCTGACTTCCTTGCGGCATAGTGCACTGCAGCCATGATCATGATCGAAATCCCAGAGTCACAATTCAAGGATCTAAGTTCACCAAAAACTTATATGTTTATGTTTTAGTACATCTATTCATTTACATTGATTATATTCGACTTAGCCATGCATATGTTATGTCATGATCTCAATATTTTCAGAAATCTTCCATTAAAAGTTAAGGGCACAAAATTACTTTTAATATCCTATATTTTTAAGTCTGCATGTGCTTATATTTATGTAGTACTCGTTATCCCCCCATATTCTTGCTGAGTCTTTTAGACTCACTACACTTATTGTTTTCAGGTGAGGAGTATTTCTTAGAGATTGGGGGGCAAGACTATCGAGCGGACTGCGATGCGGGCACGACACATCTTTCCGACCTATGCTAGTCTTCCGCAAAAGTTTATTTTAACATTTCATAGTCTTTTATTCTGTTACTTGGATTAATGTAAACGTAAAGATTCATTGATCGTTTTTGGGCATGTAAATATCAAAGTGTTAATTATTTTGATGGTTGAATTGTCAGATATTCTTCTCAAGTCTTCGTTCTTTTCTCGGTCTGAATTATTTAGTGTTGTTGGTCGTTTTAATTTTGATTGTTGTCTGTGACAGGTGGGTTGTAATATAAACAGAGAGGTCATGCCGAAATTTTGAAGAATTTTTTTGAAAATCCGTATTTATTTAGTTTAATTTAAAATCAGAGTTAGGGTCGTTTCAGTTGATATCAAAGCATGGTTCTAGTTTGGGTTGTGCCTACTGCCGGTTGCAAGAAACTCGAGAAACCTCGCCTCAAAGTCTGTAAGTTTTAAAGAATTTTATATGTTAGTCATACTCGAATTAATACTTTGAATGTTTTGATGTCATCCTTTTAAAATATTTTCAAAACTAGATGTTTAATTTATTTAAGTTTGTAACTCGGTGTTTATTTTCGTTTAAAAATTTCTTTTAGTAGTTTAAAGTGTACTATCTGACTGTTTATTTTTATAGCATGCGAATTCAAGTTAAACAAAGTTGATGTACCAATATTCCTTCCAGTTTTGGACAGTACGTGGATGTTGTTTGAGTTATTAAGTAGTGCTAATAATTTTATGAGATAATAGGAGTTTGTTGGAAATATTAAATTTGTGCATCAGGAGATATTAGTCGTTGTGTCCTTGTTATAATTTATTCTCTTATGGATGGAATTTAGTCGGATAAAACTAAGTGAATAGTTTTCTAAGAAATTGATAGATGTGTGTTTGTCAGTTAAGTTAATGAATCGAACTCGTGCGAAGACTTGGGATATGAACTTGGTTTTATATTATTATGGATAGTTTGAGTTCTTCTTTTGTTATTTGGGCAAATATGATTTTTGGGAATAGTGAGTCGGTAACTGTGAGCCTTTCAATTATGTGAACTACTATTCCGATCGTTATTTCCTTTTTCCTTCTTTTGTGCTCAAATCCGTTGTTCATATACTTTTGAGTATCCGAAATTTCTTTGCACTTCCTTTGAGCATTCATGGATTCGTATGATATTAATCAGCGTTGAATTCTGCCACCTTGGCATTAGTTGAACTTCTTAATAAAATCTTGTTTATATTTCACACTTCTTGAAGTTTTTCTTCTGTTCTAAAGCCACATGTTGATGTGAGTAATATTCACTGTCTTTCTTGTTGGTGATCTACTTATGTTGTGGCTGACATTTGATTTTACTTTGAGACCGTTGTTTTCCCTAATTATTGATTTGTGTGGACTTCTCTCGACTGAAGTCACACCGATTGCTCTTAATTGTGCTTTGATTGTTTGAGCATGATTTCATTACCTATGGATGAAAGATCACGAGATTTGTATTCTGTTGACTCATATCCATTATTCATGGAGCCTCCATTATTATTCATTCACCCCTAGAATTGAATTATGAGTGAGTTGTTTTCACATAACTATATTTTATTTTCAGCTCGTTTGTTTGTAATGCTTGCATTATTTCATTTCATATTAAGCATCATTACTTATATGTCTATTTCCTTTCATGATCCATCATGATGAGGATTTGGGTGGATCATAATTTCAATTACTATTTCAAATTCTTGTGTAAATAATGGGCTTGTAGCCGCATAATAAGCGTTTAAACTGTTGAAATTTAGTATTAGTATTAGTATTAGATAAAATCCTAAGTTATTATTGTGATTCGAGGAATGACAACTACTAATTATAACTAGTTCTAGCGAGAAGACCACTAGTTAGTAAATTATTTGAATGAGTTGTTTCAATTTTAAATAGGATAGTTAAGAGTAAACAGGTAACAGTTACGAAATCGGAAATGGAGTTGTCCCTAGAGACTTTTGGGGTACTTTATATTAGCAATATAAGATTTTGTGAATGTCAATCGATAAGGCTATTGCACCAACTATGGGTACAGAGGGATGAATAGAACATTTAGGAAGTTTCTGGATAAGTTATAGGTTTATTTACCAGTGAAATGCTAAGGTATTGGAGGAACAATGAGGAAGCATTTACGATCGAGTTACAAACTCTTCGAGGTGTCTAATTGTATGCTAAGTTCCTGAAATATGAATTCAGGTTGTACATATAATGATTTGGGAATTTTTGGATTTTCATATTTGCTGTCAAGTTGAACTAGAGACTTGAGATATGTCTTCAGGCGATATGTAAGAATTATTTGGTACTTAGAGACAATCTAATTTCATAAATGGGTAATAGCTCACGTTATATTTTGGCTTCAAGAGTAAATATGGATTCTTAGTCGTTGCGTCTGGGATAGAAAAAAGTGGATAAATCTGTTGGGAAATTTTAATTAAGAATTGAACTTTCGGTAGAATCAATGATGCTAGAGATGAACGTATAAATTGGTGAATGGACAATTGAGATCTGTTTAGTCACCTATGTGGATTCTATATGTTATTGGTTAACACATTGAGATTGAACAGCAGTGGATTTTAAGGTTTTATTAATTTTTTATCAAGTATTGGATTAGATTTATTTATAAAATTAGGTCGATCAATTCTAAGTTGAGAAGAACCATTCGTCCCACTTGAAGGTTAGCTGAGCTATAGTCGTTGTTTAAGAAAATTATAAACATCCTTAGAAGCGTTGCGAGTTATAGTAACTAATAAGGGATTGAGCATAGTCCAAGAGCATTAAGCAAATCATTGCTAATAAGTGGCGTAGACCTTTAGAATTTCAAAATGTATATTAAGTTGTGATTAGGGGTTTAAAGCTATCAAATTAAGGAAAATATCAAGTATTTTATAACTTTAGGTGGCGAATTAAAACTCTTGAAGTTACAAGGGAACAATTAAATTGGAACTTATTATAGGCTACAATCACTTGGGAACGAATAAGAACTGTGGCTGTTTTGGGCAGTATGAGTTAGACTAATCCTTAGTAGAATGTAGGCCAATAAGCATCAGAGTGTGCAGCGAGAGCTAACTAGTGTTAACTCATGTGGGTGCAAGGTAAGAAAATTTAGTGTCATTATGGTCTAAGTTATCTGAACCTAGTGAGTAAGTCTCGAATTTCGAGGACGAAATTCCATTTAAGGGGAAAATGAATTGTAGAACCTAAAATTCAATCTATTAAATCGCATGCATTAAATTAAATAAATATTATGATTATTATTCTTAAGTTTAATCGGTTTAAAATTCTATATCTGAATTATTTTTTAATAAAGTATTAATTATTTATTCAAATGATTTTCATCATATTATTATTTAAATAATGCTTTTAATCGTTTAAGTTTAATTGTCAAAATGATTTTTTTATTGTGCAACTTAATTGTTTTAAATATTTTAAAGGTTTAATCTTGCATATTTAAATTATTGTTAATTTTTAATTGTTAATTTTATTCTTTTAAGTGATTTTAACTGTTTAGTTTAGTTATTTAAAATATTTTTGAGTGTCCAACTCGCTATTTTAAATAACTTAAATTTAGAGGTTAGTTATTTTAAATTATTTTAAATTATTTTAAATGTCTAGCTTATTTATTTAAATATTTTTTTTATTTTAATTGCTCAATTTATTTTAAAGGTTTTTAATTTTCCGCTTGGGTATTTATTTAATTTGCTTTTAAAAGTTTGTCGAGTTTAATTAAAATTATTTTTAATCTCTCTGCTTGATACTTAAATATTTTACTCGTTGCCTTGACATCAGGATATTTAAAGTATTGATTTTTAATTCTTGGATTCGGTAGCTTCCAGTTCCGCATTCTAGAGCTTATTTTTAAATTCTTGCGAAAATTAGCATTTTTATTTCCGGACTAGGGAAATCCAATCTTATATTTAAATCAGGATTTTTAACTTGTGTTTTATTTTGTGCAATTCAAGTTATGGCCTTAAATTGCTATTTTGTAAATATCACTTTTTAAAAAGTGTGTAGCACTTTTTTTCGTACACACTTAAACCTAAATTAAACCCTAGCCTCCAATCCACACAGAACACACGCCTAAACAACACACCCACTCACGCGATTCCTTCATTTCTCTCCATAGAAATCCATCGGCTCCTTCTTCACCAAACTCATGCCAATCTCCCTCATTTCTCTAATTCACCATCGGCACCTTCATCTTCCCTAGCTCCAGCCGTTGCCGACTGCCACCAGCACCTCCGGCCGGCCACCAGGACTACGCAGCACCATCCTAGGCTAGCTGTTTGAGCTGCCCTGCAGCTTCCTTTGGCTCGGTTTCAGCCACATTTCGAGTTTCTTTCTTTGGTTTCTCTAGCCTAGGCAAGATTATGGTTTATTGTTCTCACCTAGTATTTTATTATGTTGTGTGATGCATTTCTTGTTATATTTGAAAATTCACAAGCATGAATGTTTTGCCCTGTTCGAAGACACTTCACGCCCTTCTCTTCGATTTTATTTCCATAAAATTTCTGCTATTTTACTTGGCTCGGTTTGCTGCTACGATTTATGGATTAATGATTTGCATTTGATTGGTGGTTGTCCATAAGCATGAGTTCGAGTGTCCAAAAGTTTTTATAGCATGTGTTCGAGCAAATTCCAGGATTTTTCATAAGCTTATGGTTCGAATATTCCACGGATTCTCTTCATGCTTTGTGTTCTTCGAAGATTCAGAAATGGGCTTGGCCTGTGTTCGAACACCTCTCAGATTTTATTACAAATCTTGTGTTCGAATTTCCATCTTTCCTTGCCTAACATGGTGGTTCGAATTTCAGAGTTTTGTAGCACGATGTTCGAACTTGTTTTTTTTTTTTTTTTTTTTTTTTCAGATTATTCCTTGGCTTGGTGTTCAAATTTTCAAATTTTAGTTGGCTTATGATTTGACTTATTTTCCAGATTTTTATACATGGTTTGGTTCGAGCATATGGTGTTTTGTTGTGTTGATTTGGATGGTGATTTAGGGACTACCATGGTTGAATTGTAGTCACATGGTAGTGCTTAGGATGGCTTGGAATTAGTTTGTGGATTGGAGTTGAGGCATTTTGAATTTGAGGATGATGAGCTCGGTTTTGGTTGTGTGTAAGGGCTGCCTTCGAGCTGAGTTCAGGTAGGTTCGAGGGGCTGGTTTAGTGTTGGAAATGACTCTAATGCATTGGTTTTTGTCCTAGTCTAGTAGCTTGGAACATGAGAGATTTCATAGCTATGTTTTTGGTTAAATACAAGAAGGGATCTTGTGCAGATTTTTATTAGTGATCCGGAAATGTATAACTAAGGCAGGGTTAAAAATTAAATTTTGTTATGGGCTCGGGTCTAGAATTAGCCTATGATGTTGGGAATATGTCGGTTCAAGCGGAAATCAATTCGGATAAGTTTCGGTCGAGTTCTAGATTTTTTATTGATTAGGTGCAAAATTTTAAAGCCAAAAAGGCTTGCTGCCCGGAATTTGATTTTTCATAAAATGAATGCTTAGGAAATAAAATCCTAGGATGATTTCCTGGCTTAGTTCTAAGTGTCAAGGAGTCGTGGTTTCAAACGGAATCCTTTTTGAGTAATAATCGAGCAAGTTACAAATTTTACTGGTAAACTGCTCGAATTGTATTAAGCGCTACATTATGGTTTAGTTTTTCCATCCTTTGGTTTGTCTCCTAAATCACCATCCCGATCATCCATGTGTGATTCATATGCATGATTATTGATTAACATTTACATGTACATCATATTTACATATGCATGCTAACTCCCATATTCAAGAAGGAAGAAAATATTTCGAACGAAGTGAGATGATTGTGACTATATTTATTCATGTGAAATGTGTGGGGCTGGAGACGTTTGGCTTCCCTTATCAAATATTCATGTGTATGTGTGGGGCTGGAGACGTTTGGCTTCCCTTAACAAATATTCATGTGTAATGTGTGGGGCTGGAAGAAATCCTGACCTCTCTTACCACCCATAGGGCAAGACGGGTTGGGAGATATCCTGACTTCCTTGCGGCATAGTGCACTGCAGTCATGATCATGATCGAAATCCCAGAGTCACAATTCAAGGATCTAAGTTCACTAAAAACTTATATGTTTATGTTTCAGTACAGCTATTCATTTACATTGATTATATTCGACTTATCCATGCATACGTTATGTCATGATATCAATATTTTCAGAAATCTTTCATTTAAAGTTAAGGGCACAAAAGTACTTTTAGTATCCGATATTTTTAAGTCTGCATGTGCTTGTATTTAAGGCCCGAAATTATTTAATTTAATCCATGATTATTTAATTTAATCTGAAATTATTTAATTTTAATTCGAGTATATTTAATTTGGAAATATTTAGAGTTTCGATTTAAATTCTAATATTCTTAAATTATTTAGGATTGAAATTGAATTAAAATAAGAGCCGAGGACTGAATTGTATTTTTTGAAGAATGGAGGGACTAAACGGCAATTATGCTTGAATTTATCAGATTTTAATTGATGTCTCAGCATGTAAACGTGTACTTTCCTTAGAAAATTCAGAATTTCGGAACAGAGAAGTCGAGACCCTCTCTTTTCATTTGATTTTTGATTTTCAAATCGCCGTATCTTTTAATCCGATCGTCCAATTTCGATTCCGAAAGGTGTTCTAGAATCCTTACGACGAGGGCTTCGATCTAGTGTAAGTTTTTACTTCTTTTGGCATGGTTTGAAGTTCGAAAGTTGGTAGATATCAGATACTGATGATATGTATATGTTCTTCGACGTTTATGTATTCCGATATCGAAACTGGGTTGAAGAATTCATGTTGCTTGTACTTAATCCTGATTTTCAGCTTGCGTTCGATGGTTATAGCTGCTGTTATATGGTTTTATGAGTGGTTATTGCTGTTGTGATATACGTATGAATTGTATTCGAAGTCGGAAATGGTTTCGATATTTCGTCGGTTACCAATTCTCAATCGCTACGCCGCCGGTTTAGGTTTTGAGATTGTTTTGATAGCCTAAGATTGAGCTGAAGATCTTGTGATTGTATACTAATGTTTCTTGACCATAATCGTTACATTTCATATTAGTTCCAAGCTCGATCAATTCAAGAAGTCTGACTTTGAACCGAAGAAGTTTGTTTGAGGTTGAAATGAGTTTGATTGAAGTTATATTGATGATCTTGAATCGAATTTGATATGATAGACTTGAACGAAGTTTGATATGAGTATTTTGATTGTTATATTTCAGATTGAAGAATTCAGAACTGAGATATACGAAGGTATAATGACGACATCGCGAGTAAGGGATTTTGAAACTAGAGAATGACGTTTCTTGAGTTCTCCTGCCAAAACCACATACATGTTTATGTTTTGATTTGTCTTTGATGTTGTCGATCCATCCCAGGTAGTGGATCTTTGATTTGAGTCGTTATGATTATAATATGAGATGATATTGAATTGATTCTATGCCGAGGTCGGAGGGTGACCTTATTTTTGAATCCGGAATGATTTCGATAGATGGATATCCATGTCAAGATCGTTTACAAATCTTGATGGCAAACGACGTTATATGAATCAATTCTTAATCGATATATGCGTTATTTGCTCTATTGTTGAGTCAATTATGAATAGAGTCGATATGATTTATTTAACGCTTTATATATGTCGATTATACTGGGAATGATTTCTCACCAAAGTTTATCCGGCTGTTGCTTTGTTTTGTATTTGTGCATGGCAACAGAGGGGGCAGGAGCTAGTCAACGACGACATTGATAGCTTGGGAGCGAGATTTAGCAAGTGAGGACTCGGGTTTTAGATGATGTATGATAGTTGGACTAGCATCAAATTTGTAGAAGAATTATGACTTGAAGTACACTTTGTGTAGCTTATGGTTTTGATGCCTTTGTTACTACCCGTTTGATGTAATAATCACATGAATTGATGCTTGAGACTTCATATATGTATATATGCATGTTCCAGAATTGATAAACCATGTTTGAGTTGGTTTTGGATTAATTTTCCAAGTCTTGACAGCATAAGTGTTTCTGCAGATTTTTCTGGGCAGAGAGGCCGCTCGATCGGTAGGATTTAACCGATCGAGCGAGGCCTTAAAAATGCAAAACAGAGAATTGAAGTTTTGAGCTCGCCCGATCGGTAGGATTTGACCGCTCGAGCGAGACCAAAATATGCTCAGACCCGAGAAATGAGATTTCCAGCTCGCTCGATCGGTAGGATTTAACCGATCGAGCGAGGTGCAATATTTTAAAAAAAAATTTATTTGGTTTGAGTATTCTTTTAAATACACGATTAATTGTTTATTAATCGTTAATTTCCCTTAGATGAGATTAGCAACCCGAGGTCCCCACAACAGGTGGTATCAGAGCCTAAGTTTCTCGGACTGAGAATAGATGAGCGGGGTAGATCGAGTCTCCTATTTTGATTTAATTATGTCTATATTCTTGAAGTATGTTTATTATCTGAATTGATTTACAGCTTTAAGACTTGCATGTTATCTGTTATCTGATATCAGTGGAAGCATGTTAGACTGCAATTGAATCAGAACTCGATCTCTTGAGAAGGCATTGTGTGCTTATAAGATGAGGGACTGAAACATAATTGTGTTATGATGTGATGATGAATTGTACACTAATCTGTTTGATTATCAGATATGCCTCCCCGACCAGCACCGACTACTAGACAGACTTTGGCAATGAATCAGCCAGAGCAGACTAATGCTGCACAGATACCAGTGACAGCACCTGAACATGGACAAAGTAGTACTTCTGCTGATGTGTTTGGTGATGCTAATCCGATGGAGAAAATTTTGAAATGATTCCATTCATTCAAACCACCAACGTTGCAAGGAACTTAAAATTCTGTTGATTGTGAGAATTGGCTTGAGGATATCGAGCAGTTATTTGAATCCCTCGACTATACAGATGATCGCTGTGTGAGACTGATGATTCATCAACTACATGGCCTTGCAAAGAGTTGGTGGATAGCGACGAAGAGAGCGTTTGAAAATCAAGGTACTGTTATTACCTGGTTAGTATTTTGAACTGCTTTCTATCAACGGTTCTTTCCTGTTTTTATCGAAAGGACAAAGGAGCAGAGTTTGCAAGTTTGCAATAGGGACAGTTAAATATCGAAGAATATGTTGCAAAGTTCACTAGCTTGTTGAAGTTTGATCCACATATTGCTGTTAGTGATGAAGCTCAAGCCGATCAATTCATCAATGGCTTGAATCCCGATGTATTCACTCTTGTTAATTTGGGAAGACCGAGTACCTTTGCCGATGCTCTGAATCGTGCAAAGGGGGCTGAAGCAGGAATAATGAGGCAACGAGGAGCACAGTTTGTACCACAGCCGATGAGACAACCGCAAGAGCAGCCACAAATTCCACCGCGACCTCGATTTGATGCTGGTGGTAAAAAAAATTTCTTTAAAGGCAAAAGCAAATAGTTTAAGCGTCCAGGTGGTAGCTCTTCGAGTTCAAGTGGATCTAGACAGTTCAGAGGTGGACAGAAATCCGGTACTTCTAATGTTTACTGTTCCAAATGTGGGGGACGTCATACCAATGAGCAATGCAAAGGAGTGTTTGGCAGTTGTCACATTTGTCAACAATCGGGTCATTTTGCGAGAGTATGCCCACAACGAGGTTCTGGAGGTGCACAGGGTGCAAGTGGATCTCGAACAGTGACACAACCAGAGAGGCAAGCATCCTCAGTGCATTCATTCCAACCTCAGCCATCGACACAGCCGTACTGGAGGGAATCAAGCTGGGAGTCAGCAACAGAGGCAACAAGCTCGAGTGTTTGCACTGACTGAAGAGCAAGCACAAGTTGCACCAGATAATGTGATTGCAGGTAACTATTCTCTTTATGGTTATCCTGCGTATGTGTTAGTCGATATAGGTGCATCACACACATTTATTTCTGAGCAATTTGTTGCATTATACGAGTTGCCTATTGAATCCTTAGCTACTGTAGTGTCTATTTCATCTCCTTTGGGAAGAGGTATAGTATCTGTAAAGTCTGTCAGAAATTGTGTGCTACAGTACGAAGGTAGTAAGATTGAGTTGGACTGTATTGTTCTTGGTTTGTCTGATTTTGATTGTATTATCGGTATCGATATGCTAACCAAGTACAGAGCTACAGTTGACTGTTTCCAGAAGATTATAAGATTTAGACCTGATATGGCTGACGAATGGAAATTTTATGGTAAGGGATCACGAGCCAGAATTCCTTTGATATATGTTCTTTCTATGACTGACTTATTACAGAAAGGGGCAGAAGGATTTCTTATTTATGCAGTTGATATACTGAAGACTAGCCCGAAATTGACTGACTTGCCAGTGGTTAGTGAATTCGCTGATGTTTTCCATGACGAGATTCCGGGATTGCCTCCGTTTTGAGAGGTAGACTTCAGCATAGAATTGATGCCAGGTACACAACCGATATCAAAAACACCTTATCATATGGCACCAATCGAATTGAAAGAGTTGAAAGAACAGCTTGAAGATCTGCTAGCCAAAGGTTATATCAGACCGAGTGTTTCTCCTTGGGGCGCTCCGATTTTGTTTGTTAGAAATAAAGACGGATCGATGAGACTATGTATTGACTACCGACAATTGAATAAAGCAATGGTAAAGAATCGCTATCCTTTACCTTGTATCGATGATTTATTTGATCAATTGCAGGGTTCGTCAGTATATTCGAAGATTGATTTACGTTCTGGCTATCATCAATTGAGGGTAAGAGATGAAGATATCCCTAAGACTGCATTTAGAACCAGGTATGGTCATTACGTATTTATAGTCATGCATTTTGGTCTAACGAATGCACCAGCAGTATTTATGGGATTGATGAATAGAGTGTTTCAAAGATATCTAGATGATTTCGTGATCATATTTATCGATGATATTTTGATATACTCTAAGAATTTGTGTGATCATGCTAATCACTTGAGAACAGTTTTGAAGACGTTGAGGGAAGAAAAACTGTATGCTAAGCTATCCAAATGTGAGTTTTGGTTGAAACAGGTGGTATTTCTGGGTCATATTATATCGGGAGATGGTATTTCAGTTGATCCAAGTAAAGTTGAAGCTGTGATGAGTTGGCAGAGACCGACATCTATGCCAGAAATCAAAAGTTTTATGGGTTTGGCAGGATATTATCGTCGATTTATCCAATCATCTATTGCGAACCCTATTACACAGCTTACACAGAAAAATGCACCGTTTGTGTGGTCTGAAGCGTGTGAAACCAGTTTTCTTGAGCTGAAGAAGAGATTGACTACATCACTAGTTTTGACAATCCCTTCAGGTACTGGTGATTTTGTTGTTTATTTTGATGCTTCTCACCGAGGTTTGGGATGTATTTTGATACAGAAAGGACATGTGGTCGCTTATGCCTCAATACAACTGAAACCACATGAAGTCAGATATCCAATTCATGATCTTGAATTGGCAGCTATCGTCTTTGCATTAAAAATCTAGCGACATTATGTGTATGGTGAAAAGTTTGAAATATTTTCTGATCACAAAAGTCTGAAGTATCTGATTTCACAATCTGAACTAAACATGAGACAACGAAGATGGCTCGATTTATTGAAAGATTTCGATTGTGAAATCAAATATTATCAAGGAAAGTCGAATGCAGCAGCAGATGCCTTAAGTAGGAAGGTATGTGCTTTGTCCTTGTCTACTATAGGTGTATCTAGTTTGATTGAAGATTGCTGTATTTATGGATATATATTTGAGACAGATAGAAGACCGATGAGAATATGTGCAATCAGTGTTGAGCCTGAATTGTTGATTCGAATCAAGGAAGCACAGAAATCTGATTTGAATGTTCAGAAATCGATTGAAATGATCAGATCAGGACATCAGTCTGAATACAAGGTTAGTGATGATGATATTCTGTATGTGAATAACCGAATTGTTGTTCCCGATATTTCAGATTTGAGACATAATATTTTGACAGAAGCCCATTGTAGTCGATTTAGTATTAATCCTGGAGGCAGAAAAATGTACAACGATTTGAAGAATCAGTACTGGTGAAAACAAATGAAGTCTGATGTGACTGAATTTGTATCAAAATGTCTGAATTTCCAACAGGTGAAGGCTGAGAGGAAGAAACCAGGTGGCTTATTACAAAGTCTCTCTATTCCTGAATGGAAATGGGACCATATTTCCATGGACTTTGTGGCGAAATTGCCACGATCATCCCGAGGTTGCGATGCTATTTGGGTGATCATTGACAAATTAACAAAATCTGCGTGCTTTATTCCTTATCGAATGACTTATCGTCATGATCAAATGGCAGATCTCTATATTCGAGAAGTGGTAAGACTACACGGTGTGCCAAAGTCGATTGTATCCGATCGAGATCCTAGATTTACTTTGCACTTTTAGCATTGCGTACAGGAAGATCTAGGTAGGCGCTTACATTTGAGTACTGCTTATCATCCTCAAAATGACGGACAATCTGAACGAACCATTCAGACTCTCGAGGATATGCTTAGAGCGGTGATACTTGATTTTGGTATTACATGGCAAGATTCTATACAACTTGTGGAATTCTCTTATAACAACAGTTATCAGACGAGTATAGAGATGGCTCCATTTGAAGCGTTGTATGGGAAGAAGTTTCGATCGCCATTATATTGGGATGATGTGTCAGAGGTGCCTGAGTTGGGACCGGATATGATCAAACAAATGACTGAGAAGGTGAAGTTGATTCAGCAGAGAATGAGAACAGTGCAGTACAGACAGACTAGATATGCGAATGTGCGACGACGACCGTTATCTTTTGAACAGGGAGATATAGTATTCTTGAAAATTTTACCTTTCAGGGGTACTATACGATTTGGCAAGCGAGGAAAGTTATCTCCGCGATTTATTGGGCCGTATGAGATTCTCGAGAAGATAGGCAATCTTGCTTATCGACTCGCTCTTCCTCCATCCTTGTCCGGTATTCATGATGTTTTTCATGTTTCGATGTTGAGGAAGTATCAGCCTGATGTATCGCATATTATCCACGTTGATGAAGCTGAACTCGATGACACTTTGAGTTATGTCGAGAAACCGAATCAGATTCTTGATAGAAAAGAAAAGCAACTCCGAACGAAGACCATTCCATTGGTGAAGATTCAATGGAGTCGGCACGGAGTTGAAGAAGCGACATGAGAAGTTGAAGAAGACATGAGACAGAGATTTCCTTACTTATTTCACTGATGTGAGTTCTTATTCAGTTTTCTGTAATTCTTTATTCTTATGAGTATACAGACTGCATATCTATATTTCTTATGAATTCGAGGACGAACTCATTTCTTAGTGGGGGAGAAATGTAAGGCCCGTGATTATTTAATTTAATCCATGATTATTTAATTTAATCTGAGATTATTTAATTTTAATCCGAGTATATTTAATTTGGGAATATTTAGAGTTTCGATTTAAATTATAATATTCTTAAATTATTTAGGATTGAAATTGAATTAAAATAAGAGCCGAGGACTGAATTATAATTTTTGAAGAATGGAGGGACTAAACGGCAATTATGCTTGAATTTATCAGATTTTAATTGATGTCTCAGCATGTAAACGTGTACTTTCCTTAGAAAATTCAGAATTTCGGAACAGAGAAGTCGAGACCCTCTCTTTTCATTTGATTTTTGATTTTCAAATCGCCGTATCTTTTGATCCGATCGTCCAATTTCGATTCCGAAAAGTGTTCTAGAATCCTTACGATGAGGGCTTCGATCTAGTGTAAGTTTTTACTTCTTTTGGCATGGTTTGAAGTTCGAAAGTTGGTAGATATCAGATACTGATGATATGTATATGTTCTTCGATGTTTATGTATTCCGATATCGAAACTGGGTTGAAGAATTCATGTTGCTTGTACTTAATCCTGATTTTTAGCTTGCGTTCGATGGTTATAGCTGCTGTTATATGGTTTTATGAGTGGTTATTGCTGTTGTGATATACGTATGAATTGTATTCGAAGTTGGAAATGGTTTCGATATTTCGTCGGTTACCAATTCTCAATCGCTACGCCGCCGGTTTAGGTTTTGAGATTGTTTTGATAGCCTAAGATTGAGCTGAAGATCTTGTGATTGTATACTAATGTTTCTTGACCATAATCGTTACATTTCATATTAGTTCCAAGCTCGATCAATTCAAGAAGTTTGACTTTGAACCAAAGAAGTTTGTTTGAGGTTGAAATGAGTTTGATTGAAGTTATATTGATGATCTTGAATCGAATTTGATATGATAGACTTGAACGAAGTTTGATATGAGTATTTTGATTGTTATATTTCAGATTGAAGAATTCAGAACTGAGATATACGAAGGTATAATGACGACATCGCGAGTAAGGGATTTTGAAACTAGAGAATGAAGTTTCTTGAGTTGTCCCGCCAAAACCACATACATGTTTATGTTTTGATTTTTCTTTGATGTTGTCGATCCATCCCAGGTAGTGGATCTTTGATTTGAGTCGTTATGATTATAATATGAGATGATATTGAATTGATTCTATGCCGAGGTCGGAGGGTGACCTTATTTTCGAATCCGGAATGATTTCGATAGATGGATATCCATGTCAAGATCGTTTACAAATCTTGATGGCAAACGACGTTATATGAATCAATTCTTAATCGATATATGCGTTATTTGCTCTATTGTTGAGTCGATTATGAATAGAGTCGATATGATTTATTTAACGCTTTATATATGTCAATTATACTGGGAATGATTTCTCACCAAAGTTTATCCGGCTGTTTCTTTGTTTTGTATGTGTGCATGGCAACAGAGGGGACAGGAGCTAGTCAACGACGACATTGATAGCTCAGGAGCGAGATTTAGCAAGTGAGGACTTGGGTTTTAGATGATGTATGATAGTTGGACTAGCATCAAATTTGTAGAAGAATTATGACTTGAAGTACACTTTGTGTAGCTTATGGTTTTGATGCCTTTGTAACTACTCGTTTGATGTAATAATCGCATGAATTGATGTTTGAGACTTCATATATGTATATATGTATGTTCCAGAATTGATAAACCATATTTGAGTTGGTTTTGGATTAATTTTCCAAGTCTTGACAGCATAAGTGTTTCTGCAGATTTTTCTGGGCAGAGAGGCTGCTCGATCGGTAGGATTCAACCGATCGAGCGAGGCCTTAAAAATTCAAAATAGAGAATTGAAGTTTTGAGCTCGCCCGATTTGTAGGATTTGACCGCTCGAGCGAGACCAAAATATGCTCAGAGAGGTGCAATATTTAAAATTTTTTTTTATTTGGTTTGAGTATTCTTTTAAATACATGATTAATTGTTTATTAATCGTTAATTGCTCTAAAATGAGATTAGCAACCCGAGGTCCCCACAGGCCAGGTCTGGTCGATTTTGACCGGGTGCTGATCAGGTCGGGTCGGGCTTGAGACCAGGTCGGGTCGGGCTTTGACCTAGTACAACTAGGGGTTGTCTTCTTCCAGCTTAGTTCAGACTTCGGTATTAAGTACGTACACATTGACTGTGATTGCCAACGAGTATACATGTTTATATGTTACATTTACTGACATTATTATGTGGAATGATATATGTTTTACCGCTTTCTATAGTCATATGACATGTGCACATACACGTTGAGCCTGTACCTTGTTATACCCTGATTATAGAGCCACTCAGCTCTATACTTGATAGTCTGTCATTGAGAGTACCGCGACGGTGGGTACATGTATGTCTGACTACTCTGGTGTTCTAGAAGAGTGTGGTTGTACCCAGAGGTTGATCCGTTAGGTTACAACACTCATTTGGCGCCTGTACTGAGTATGACTTATCAGATGACCTTTTTACCAGTCATCACGGTCGCATGCATTATATATATATATATATATATATATATATATATACTCATGTTTACCTACTGGGCGTTAGCGCTCACATCCTAGATGTTATTTTGAACACCCCATTCCATGGTGCAGGTCGCAGGATGGACGGAGCTGGTGGTTCGAGGCAGGACTAGGAGAGCCAGAGCTTTCAAGGGTTTTATTATACAGCAGGATTCCATATAGCTGTATAATATTTCAGACATTTTTTACTTAAGTTATTTCGATATGGTTGTATCACTACTGTAATAAGCTCGGAATTGTTGTACTAAGCTTTGATATTATGGATTATGTTTTCGCACGTTTTACTCGGAAAAATCACATACTTGCATGTTCATTGATTTACTTGAATTTATTGAATGAGTTATGATTTGCATTGCATTCATATTGAGCCAATGGATTTTATTTCATTTTGAGTTAGACGTTCTGAGAACTATAGTAGGGGACATTGGAAGGCAATTTACTGCAATGACCGACTTAACTCTATATAGTTGCTTCAGAGTCTAGAGGATTGAAATATGCACTATCCACCTCGAGGGGAGAGTCGGTGTGATTTGTGTGATATTTCGTCCTCGAGATCCCAATAGAGGAAAAAAGCAGAGAACCTTTACCTTGTGATTATCCATACTTGATAATCCCAGTTTTTAAAGACATGCATTGCAGTTTATGCATTTGAATTGAGTTTAGACATGTTTTTGTAATTGCTTGTTTTGTATATATATATATCATGTTTTGATATATTAATTGATATGCATGTTTTGTCTCTTTTATTGGGAATTATATTCTCATCGGATTATCCGGCTGTTGTCTTGTCTTTGTATGTGTGCTTGGAAACAGGTGGGGCAGGACCGAGTCAGAGATCGCATGGCTAGGTGGTCGAGTTGATAGAGTGAGGCCTTGGTGTTTTAGAAGTCGACTATGTAATCAAACTTAGATTTGATTCGTAATCGTTATGCTTTGTATTGAATAAGCTAGACTGAAGCATGTTCTACTAGTTTGAGATTGTATAACCCTAGAACTATCTTGTATTGAAGCTTGTATGATGTTTGGATGAATTATGTATTGGTTTATGCATGATTTGGATTGAGTTTGTACAGGTTTCATGCTGTATTTTTAGTTCAGAACTGTCACCGATCGATCGGTAAGATGTGACCGATCGAGCGGGTGAGTTTTAGCCAAGTTTCTATTTTTCTGAAAACTTGCCCGATTGATCGGTAAGATCTTATCGATCGAGCGGAGAACTATTCACGAAATTTTTTTTTTGCTTTATCTCTTGGATCTTTGGATGTTTATCGATATGATTAATTTTTGATTAGATGATTAGAATCGAGGTCTCACAGTATTTTTGAGATATCTCCTTTCCGGGGTACAGTCCTATTCGAAAAGAGAGACAAGTAGTCAACGAGGTACATTTGCTTTATGAGATTGTAAACAGAGTTGGAAACTTAGAATACATTTTTTAGTATAAGGATGTGCCCCCGGACGAGAGCAAGTCGTGGGACGCACCCAGTTCATTACAGAGTAACTCTCACTCCAGCTTTATCATGTATTTGTGATGTGTCCACGTGTCTATGTTGAGGAAGTATGAGCTAAATGCTTCCCATGTACTTCATCCAGATGAGACGAAACTGTATAAGACTTTGATCTAGTTAAAGTATAGTGGAATAGACACAGTGTTGAATAATCTACCTGAGATCTAGAATAGGATATGAGACAGAAATATCCGGAGCTCTTTGTTGAGGAGAGATTGTTTTGGTATATATCAATTCAGTCCACATTGAATTTATAATACGATTTCGAGGAAGAAATCTTTATTAGAGGGGAGGAGTTGTAATGCCCCAAAAATATTTAATTTGATGGAATTTTATATTTAAAATCCAAGTTTAAGAAATTTAAGTCTTGAATTGAAGTTTGAAATTTTAGCAGGGATTGAATTGCAATTTTGGGAAATTTCCAAGGACTAAATTGAAAAAGTCAAATAAGACCAACCCATTAAATGATTAATGAGATGGTTGGCTCCCATATTCTTCTCTTTCACGCGAAAGAAGAAGAAAGAAGAAGGAAGCCATAACCAAGCTTCACGTGCAGCTCAAATTCCGATCCGACACCATTCGGCCGGTAGATTTCAAAAATAATTACGATTTCGGAATCCTTACGACGAGAGCTACATTTATACGTAATTTTTTTTTAAATTCTTTCAAGTTAAAAATTTTTGATGTTGTTGGATTCGAGATTTGATTGTATAAACATATTCTTGAGTTATAGAGATGGTATATTTAAGAAGGTTTGCGAAAATTCCATCGTTTGAACATGTTTTTCATTTTTGGATGATTTTATGGAAATTATCGTTTTAGGGGCTATGAATTTCGAAAATTGGTGTTGGTTTGAGGATGATTTTGAGTTAATGTTGATGAATAATGGGTGTTGAGAATCCTTGGAAATGTCGGGTTTTAGTCGTTATGCCGTCGGTTCGAGTTTTGAATGAGTTTTTGAGTTCTATTAGAACCGATGAAATTGAGAATGATATTTATGAATTATGATATCCATTTCAGATTTGAATTGGAGCATATCGAATTCAAGTTGCAAGAATTCAAGTCATTGAGAATTTGATCGAGGTTCGAGTTGATTATTGCCTTGAAATATCGATACTCGATCGAATGAGAAGTGATATGAATTTTGTATTGTTGTAGCTTTGCGGACTTGAGCATTCCGAAATTATATTGAAGGTATGAATTGACGAGAAATGAATGGGATTGAGCTTCGAGATGAGTTTATTTCTCGAATCCCAAGAAAAATCACACACTTTACATATTTATGTGCTATTGATTGATTTATATGTTTTGATTCATGCATTTGACTGATGGCTTGAGTTTTATTGAATATTGCTCGGTGATTACCGATACTTGCTATTTTATTTGGCCATCATATGAATCGAATGAGTAGCATGCATATGAATTGAGATGATTTGAAATGAGCACGAGCTAGATGCATGAGTTAAGGCATCAATATTGGTATATTGCACCATCTCATTCATATTGAGCCTATGTTCCTTCGAATTGAAATGCCTTCAATGGCGAGTTATAAGATTGACGATGAATTGAATACCATCAACGGTGAGTTATAACATTGATGATCATCTATGGTGAGTTATAACATCGATGCGATGGTGAGCTATAACATTGCTGCCAAGGCCGGATACAAACCTTGATGTCGGGGTCGGATGCGAACCTCGATGATTTGATACCCGTCGTTGCAAGCTTGCATATCCTTGAACATGCATTTCACGAAAGCATAAAATGTTTTGAAATGTATCGATTGAGTTCTATCTATTTTTAAATGCATTTGAATTGTGAGATCTGATTGTTATATGCTTTCGTTGTTCATACTAAGTTTTATACTTACCGGTTTTCCGGTTGTTGCTTTGTCTTGTGTGTGTGCATTGCAACAGGTAATCCAGGGTCGAGCCATAGAGGGCCATGAGCAATTGGGATGAGTTTAGAAGTGGTACTCCGGGTAGTTTTAACTTGTTGTTTTGGACTTGTAATTTTGGACAATGTCGAGTATTTTTCATTGTCAAGAATTGTTGTATAATTATCTCGTTTCATGGTTTTTGACCCTTTTGAATTATACTATTTGACCATGTATCAAGATCGTACCATTTTTGGGTTTGAATTTTGAAAAAGAAAAAAAATAAGGTCGGAGCCGCCAGAGCGGCGCGGGCGTGCCAACCTAGGGGCGACCGCGCCACCCATTGTCGAGGCATCAGCATGGCCAAGCCACCTAAAGGGCGCGGGCGCGCCTAGCTCCCCCAATATAAAAAAAATATTGTTATGTTTTTTTTTCGGCTTAGTCGATTGTTTTGTCGTGTTGCGTTTTGAACCGGGGTCTCCACAGTATCGTTCCCACGAGGAGTAGTAGTGAAAATTATTTAGTTCTTATAATTAAAATAGGCTAAACTTTATTTAGAAAATTTAAATAAAAGTCTTTTTTTACTAAAACTTAAATAATTAAGAAACTTTAGCAATCCAATCACTCAAATTCAGAGAAATATCAATGAGAGAATAATGGTCTAGAGGATTTGATCTCACCTGATTTCGACAACAACTACTTCTAATTAAATTATTTTCATGAATTCTATTTAATTAATAGCTAAGAAAACTTAATTGTTTTATTTCCCTCTCTCGAACAAAAAATAGAGTGTATCAATTAAGATACGATTCAAATATCCCTATTAAAAGTATAGACCTAATGATATGTCAAAAATAATGTTCTTTCAAAAGCTCCGTTAAAGTTATACACTCTCTCAAACTATATAAACAATAACAATGTATTTTCTAATGTCCTATTCAAAATCTCCTCTCTGGAGCATCGATTTTAAATAAATATGACAATTCAATTAGTGATCAAATAATTGAAAAGACAATCAAATCTAGAAAACACAATTAATTTAGGAGAATTCAATCCAATAAAATCAAAATTCATAGAAGTCTACTACGCCAGGTTACATCATCCTCTAAACTAAGAAAATTTAGTTCATAATCAAAAATAGATAAAAATAATTCATGTTCAAAAATCTAGACATCAATTCAATAGTAAAAAGTTCAAATAAGAATAAAAAATCCAAAGTCGCTCTTCTGTGTCTGGTTGCACGATCTTCGTCTTTGTTCTTTGAAGTTCCTCTCAGTTATACTGATTTCCTTCCTTTGTCTCTTCTCTCAATCTCACGGTTTGCTCTGAATTTGATATGTGAAATAATGCGGCTGCTCCCTCCCCATGTGATCTTCAAAATCTCTTTTATATGTAGGTGAAAGTCCATCGATCAAGCCCAAAAATCCAGACTTTCAGATTTACTAAACTCTATTATTTTTCCAAAATTACATAGACGTGCAGAAGCGTGCTATTAAGCGTATAAGCGCTTTACTTCAATTCTCACCATCCGCAGAAGCGTTCTTTCTGCCGCAGAAGTGCGTTCCTTCTTTGATTTTCAAAACGCGCAGAAGCGTGACAATGACAGCAGAAGCGCAAGAACCATTCGCATTTTTCACGCTAAAGCGCATGATTATGTGCAGAAAGCGCTTTGTTTGTTATTTTCCAGATTTCTTCAATTTTGCTTTTAATTTCCAACTTTTTGCCAATTCTTATATTTTCTTTCATATACACAAACAACACCAAAAACGCATAATTCTTCTCAAAACTAAACAAAGATCAATTAAAATCATAAACCAATTTAAGTGCATAAAATTCACTTATCAAATGTGGATCTTGAGTTGCAGTTAAATAGAGTGGTGGCTGATTTGATAGTGCTACCAATGCAAGAATTTGATATTATATTAGGAATAGATTTGTTGACATAGTATGGGATGTCGATTGACTTCAGGCAGAGAATAGTGACTGTTAATCAACCCCAAGGAGGTCAGTTTACATTTGAGGCTGTGCAGAGTAACATTAAGATTCAGTTCATTTCAGCCTTGAAGACGCATAATTGTTTTAGGAAGGTAGGTCAGGGTTTCGTACTCAGTCTATCAGTTGTTTCAGAGGTTCAACGATCGTCTTTGGAAGAGGCTGAGGTGGTTGGTGATTTTTCGGAGGTATTTCCTGATGATATTTCGGGTCTTCCATCGGACAGGGAGCTAGAATTCTCTATTGGTTTGGTACCAATTGCAGCTCTTGTTTCCAAAGCACCATATTGATTGGCTCCAACTGAGATGAAAGAGCTCAAAGATCAGATTCAGGAGTTGATGGATAAAGGATTCATACGCCCTAGTTTTTCACCTTCGGGTGCACCAGTCTTGTTTGTGGAGAAAAAGGACGGCAGTATGACACTATGTATAGATTACATGGAGTTAAATAAATTGATGGTAAAGAACAAGTATCCTTAACCGAGAATTGGGGATTTTTTCAATCAACTTCAAGGAGCTGCAGTGTTCTCTAAAATAGATCTTCGATCAAGATACCACCAATTGAAGATAAAGGATTCGGATATTCATAAGATAGCATTCCGTACTCGTTATGAGCACTACGAGTTTTTGGTTATGTCATTCGGATTGAAGAATGAACCGTTAGTACTTATGGATTTGATGGACAGAGTATTTCAGCCATTAGTTCGTCATTGTATTCATTGATGACATCTTAATTTACTCCAAGAGTCTTGAGGAGCATGTCAGTCATTTGAGAATGGTGTTGCAAATCCTGAAGGATAAGCGACTATTTGCCAAGTTCAGTAAATGTGAGTTTTGGTTGGAAAAAGTAGCATTTTTGTGTCATGTGTTTTCGAAGGACGGGTGGAGGTAGACCCATCTAAGGTGGATGCAGTGAAAAATTGGCCAATGCCCAAGACTATTATTTAAATTCGTAGTTTCTTGGGATCAACAGGTTACTACAAACATTTTATCAAAGGATTCTCTAAGATGGCCTTGCCTTTGACATCTCTATCCAAGAAAGGAGACAAGTATGTGTCGAGCTCAGACTGCCAAAAGGGTCTTGATGGATTGAAGCAAGATCTAATAGAGGCTCCAGTCTTAGCGATACCATCAGGAAAAAGGGAATTATGTGTTGTACACCGATGCTTCTAAGCTGGGCATGGGAGCAGTCTTGATGTAAGATGGGATATAAATTGCCTATGCTTCAAGGCAATTAAATATTCAGGAGAAAAACTACCCTACCCATGATTTGGGATTAGCAGTAGTAGTTTTGCCCTCAAGATATGGAGGCATTAATTTTCTGGTGAAAAATGTGAGATCTTCACCGATCACAAGAGTCTTAAATACTTCTTCACCGAGAAGGAGTTAAATATGAGACAACGTCGCTGGATGGAGTTGGTGAAGGATTATGACCATGTAATTAATTACCATCCGGGTAAAGCCAATGTAGTCTCTAATTCTTTGAGTACAAAATCAAAAGGTATAGCTCAACTGACAGTTCAGCGACCCTTGTTGATCGAGATGCAAAGGTTTGAATTGGAAGTATTGACTCAAGAAGTCTCCGTTAAGTTAGCTTTGACTATACATCCTACATTGAGAGAGAGGATATAGGAAGGTCAGTTGTCTGATGCGCAATTAATTAAGTGGAAACAAAGGGATGCGAAAAAGAACATCAACTTGTATACTCTAAAGGATGGAATAGTTCGTTACCGAGGTAGAGTTTGGGTTCTAGCATATGGCACTATCAAACATGATGTTTTGGTTGAAGCACATAGGTCTCCGTATTCCTTTCACCCCGGGAGTACTAAGATGTACGAGGACTTGCAGAAATTGTATTGGTGGCTAGTTATGAAACGTGATATTTTAAAATTTGTCAGTGAATGCCTTAAGTGTCATCAGGTAAAAGCAGAGCATCAGAGACTAGTTTCCAGGTTAAAGCCACTTTCCATACCGGAGTGGAAATGGGAGAATGTTAGCATGGACTTCATAGTTGGGTTACCAAGGACGTTGAAGGGATTCAACTCCATTTGGGTAATTTTTTATCGTCTCACCAAGTTAGATAAATTTTTTCCTATAAATACGATCTATAATATGAATAAATATGCCGAGTTATACTTGAAGGAGATTGTTAGACCTCGTGGCATACCCCCCCCCCCCCCCATTTAATTAAGGATTTTGGAGGAGTTTACATCAGGCCTTTGGGAAGAAGTTGACTTTCAGTACAACTTTTCACCCTCAGACCGATGGACAGACGGAGAGAGTCATACGAACTTTGGAGGACTTACTGCGAGCCTATGTCATAGAGGACTTACTACGAGCCTATGTCGTAGATCTTCAAGGAAGTTGGGATTCCAAGTTTCCACTAATCGAATTCACCTACAACAATAGCTATCAGGTTCAATAAATATGGCTCCTTACGAGGCCTTATTTGGAAGAAAGTTTAGTACTCACTCCTAGAAATTGGGATGATATGGGAGAACGAGTGTAGGTACGTCCAGAAATTTTGAGACAAACAGCAGAACTGGTGGTTTAGATTCGTAATAGAAAGAAACTGCCAAGAGTCGCCAAAAGAGTTATGCAGATAAGAGGCGACGTGATTTGGAATTGTTAGTAGGAGATCACGTTTTCCTAAAATTAGCACCAATGAAGGGTGTGATGAGGTTTGGTATAAAGGGAAAATTGAGCCCAAGATACATTGGACCATTTTTGGAGCGAGTGGGGACCATAGCCTAAAAGTTGGATTTACCACCCACCTTTCCGCAGTACACAATGTGTTTCATGTGCCCATTCTTTGAAAGTATTTATCTAACTCAACACATGTGTTAGAGTTCGAACCACTTCAGCTATCACAGGACTTATCTTACGAGGTGAGACCGTGCGTAACCTTGAGAGACGAGAAAGGATATTGAGGAATAAAGTGGTACCCATGATTAAGGTACAATGGTCGAACCATTCAGAAGAAGAATCAATCTGTGAGTTGGAATCAGTTTTACAAGAAAGATACCCAGATATGTATGGTGAGTTGAATTTCGTCTTCGAAATTCAACTATTAAAGGGGTAGGATTGTAACGCCCAAAAATTTAATTGACCAGTTGAACCGCAAGAATTACATTTATTTTATTTTTACAAGTTAAAGTTTAAATTTTTATGTGTTAGATTTTAAATATTTTTAATTTCTAACGCTTATTTATGTTTGATGCATGATATTTTTAGTTTATGATCTCGAGATGGATTCATGAAAAGAGATACCCGAGCACAGTTAGAAGTTTAAAAATTATATTTTTATTTTATTTATGAAAGGATCGATTTGTGTGTAGAGGGGGTGAATACACTTAAAAATTGTTTAAAAGGTTTCGATTAGAATTCAATCGGATTAATGACTGATTTCTTAGCTTATCTTGGTGTCTATGCAAATTGACAAACAAATAAGATGTGCGAAAATATGTCAAAATGCAGATTATGAACACTGATTCGAGATTTATGCAAAACTGAAAAATTGAGGTAAACTGAAAGAAAGACACAGAGAGATTTTTATGGATGTTCGGAAATTTCAACGACTCCTGCGTCATCCCTTCTTCCTCATCGGAAGGATAGCACTAGAAGACTTTGAATTTTACAATCAACTTGCAAAACCCCACTCCAAGACTACGACTTATACACAATTGCCTATCTTAGAACTTCTAGTTACAACACAAAGTCAGTCCTCGACTGAGTGAAATATAAGTGTGTTAAAACTCAATTTCAAGTGCACAAATTGATCCTTAAATGATAAGGATAAAAACTATGAAAATGTTCTTCAAGTTTCTTGATCAGTTTAGCTTGTGCGGATTGTAATCTTACCTGCAGATAATGCGATACTATATTTAATTGTTGAGAGAGCTTCCTCAAGTGATTGAGATGCCTATTTATTGGCTTGGATCTTAACGGTAATAAATTTGAATATCATCATAGATTTCATAATTATTCCCGTTGTTTTGTTTGTTATGCCAACATTCTCTGCAAAACAATACACTCTAAAATCACAGCATTATGTAGCAGACTTTGTCAGTGTACGGAAAACATTATCCGTTCAGGTAAATATTCTCTGAGAGTTAAACTGATAAGTCTATGTGGAAAGTAGCAATTTATTGTAAACTGATACATTGTATAGAATGTTTAGACGAGCAGTTTACTTCCCAAGTAATCGGTCAGTATAGCTGTTTTGATGAACTGAACTTATATCGGCGAGATATAAAATGATTGAGCAATCGATTTAATTCCGACTATTATCTCATTTTCGCGATTAGTTTATTAATAGTTGAGTGATTAATTTAGAGATTCGGGATTTGAGTATCTCCGTTCAGTTTAGTTTGAAAACACCAAAATTAAAATTTACAACAATTTATATTTAAATATTGGTTTGGACCTTTAAATAATTAGTATATCAAGAATTATTAAAATTTAAGTTATAAAATATATATATATGGTGTGTATATATATGTGGGGTGTGTGTGTGTGTGTATATATATATATTATTTTTTGTGGTTGTAAAGGGAGAGAGTAGGGAACATATTATTAATGAGGAGAGAAGTGAGACTAAAAATGAAAGAAAGGGAAGAAAACGCAAGAATAAAATAAAGAAGAAGAAGGAGACGACTATACGTGTAGAGAGGAAATATTTTCACCCTTCATTTAGATCGGCTTCGTACGTGCTTCGGGTATACTCTAACCATAGAATTCTCTCCAAATCATCTCTTCTTTGGTTAAAGGCAAGTAAAATCCGTTTCTTTAATGTATCATTGAAGTTATAGTAGATTTAAAGGATTTATTAATGTTTTAAATGTTATAGATATGAATCAAGGAGTTTTGTGTATGATTATGATAATTTATGATTGTGAAAGAGATTGGGTTTTTTGTGTGTGCGTGTGTGTTGTGTGTGGGTGTTTGTTTTTGGTGTATGTGTGTAAGTGTATGTATTATGTATGTGATAAATTTTAAAGTTGTGAGTGTGAGTATTTTGTGTGTATATGCATGTGTTGTGTTAGTATTTTTGGTGTGAGTATAAGTTGAGGAAGAAAGAATTACAAAATTTTATGAGTTGATGAAGGAAAGAAATTTTAAGAATTTTTTGAGTTGAGGAAGAAATGAAATTTTCAGATTTATCTTGAGTTGAAGGGAAGGGAAATATTTAAATTTTAATGGCTTGTGGTGAAGTTGCGACTAACTGTACGGAAGTGTGCATGTTGGCTTTTGGGTCGGGGTGCCCCTCCAACCTATTCGGGAGTGTGGATGTCGGCCTTTGGGTCGGGATGCCCATACAAACTTGAATCCTTGTATTAACTTGATCAAGCACCCATATGAAAAGGAAAAAGGAAAAGGTAGGAGTTTTCGAATCATAAGTCGAAAAGGTTTGAAGTAAGGAACATATTTGAAAGGTTTTTCGGTGCTCCAGCTCCTGATTTCTGAAACACACACTTTGACATGTTTGTGTGTATTCTAGGGATTTTTGATATTTTTCTTATTTTTGAGTGTTTGAGATCCATTAGAAAACTATCTTCTCCATATTTAACATTATCTTACCTTTCGAATTTGTAAACAATATAAACAAAAGATTGATTTGTTAACATTATTCAGATTATTGATTTTATAAACCAAAAATTCTCTCTAGAATTTTATTGAATCTTTTGCTTTGCCAAAAATCAAACTTATCAAAGTTTAACAACTTTGTGACATTTGTTGATTGTTCTTCATCGTGGATTGTCAAAGACAAGTTCTTTTAAGGTTCTTTTGAATTCAATTGTTTCCATTGTGATTATTTGTTACTAGTTTTGCATAAACTAGGGGTGAATATCCAAACTTTTTCTTGTTTCAAAGATCGGGATAATTTCTTTAAATATTTTTATTATTGAATTGAGGGTGCAATATTATCTATAATCATGTTTTCTATTCATGCTATTAAAGATTCATATCCTTTGATATCATTTTGTACTTAATGTAGATGGTGGAAAGTTAAAATGATATGAGAATATAAATTTAAAAAGGAAAGGTTGAGGTTGTATGTTTGTCTATGTAGCGACTCAACCCGGATCCACTACTAATCAGAGAATAAAGCTTAATTAAGCATAAAATTTAACATAATCAGAGATATACTATGGGAACCCAAATAAATACTGGACCAGAAGAATACAACCGGTTTAAACAAATTCGATAAATACAACCCAATCGAATAAATCTTAATAACGATAAATCGTACAACTAATCCTGTTGTCTCTTCCTGGTCACTAACTACTCCAATTCCATGGGCACAGTACCTGCACCTGCAACTACCCCATCGAATGGGGTGTCCAAAAAACAAAAAACACTGGATGTGAGCTCTAAAGCCCAATACGCTAGTACGGGTAAATATACAGACATGATGCATGCATGATGAAATGTCTGGATATCCGTATCTGGGATAACTGTATCCAAACTGCTCAGACTGCCGCTTAGGTATTAACTTGTCACAACGGGGATTCAAACCACTGTGCATGACCACTCACTCCAAACTGTACATGGACCTGGGATCCCTCGATGTCAGTGTCGGCTAGACCCGTTGGTCTGCGGGGCCCTTGACATCAAATGTCCAAACAGGGCTGACAACCCTACTGGCTCATCTCGAAAGATGTACAGGCAAAATATGATATGAAAATGCCGCATATATAATTCATGCAATATCATGCCAAACATGGCACATAAAATGCAACATATAAGCATGCATACCCGCTGGCAATCTCAGTCAGTACTTACGTACCTTACTATGTAGTCCTCGAAGCATCCATCTAGGTTCCAAGCCTACCATCCAGTACCACAAGTCTACAATGCAAAGTACCTATGCATCACTAAACATGCTTCAAAAGCCATAACTAAACGAATGGATACTCCCTAATATTTTTATGGATCTCGGGCCATAACTGCTCCGTCGTCAGCCCGCTGATGTCGACTAACCCACGACTTGGGCACAACTCCGCAATATCTCCGCTCCTACTCCGGACACTGTCCTCCAAAACCTTCTCTTAAATAAAAGCCCCCAAATCCCCTAAAATGAGCTAGAATAGGAGAGTATGATCAAGGAAATGAGAGCCTCGAACTCATATTTATAGGCATGGGATCGGAGTTCGGAATGTCCGATCCCGATGTGTCCCGCCACGCGTCAATCCCATTACATGCAACCATACACCTGTCTCGGACACCGATCGGAACGTCCGATGTCCCCTCCACTGACGTCACTGCTTACGTCACCATGATGACATCATGATGACAGCTAGCCATGCACGTTCGGAACGTCCATTCCTTGATCGAACCATCCGATCTCACAACTCCTCGGGGCCGTTTCGAGTGTTCTGGATCCATATCTGGACATACCTTAATCATGTTTTACTTTAATCTAAACATGATTACATAATTAATTACCTCTTAATATTAAATTCTGGATACTGGTCACTACATTCTCCCCCTCCCTTAAAAGATTTCATCCTCGAAATCTAAGGAAATCCCGAGAACGTAACATAAACCCAACTCACCCATCTGCACTGGCAGATCTATTTCGAAACATCGGGTTGAATAACTCTCGACAATTCAGACCTCTCTAAAACCTACAATGGTCTAACCCTCACTGAATCACATTACGACTTCCAAATTCGACTTAGAACTCTGTTTCTTGTTATAACCTCACATGAATTGTCGATAATCCAGGCTAATGCTGATTCCTACCTTATGACAACTGTCTTACCCTCCGCAATTCTGTTGGAACATCGAAACACCACTAACTACCGTCAGCAATTCACCATCCATTGGAAATGATCCAATACCATCGACTGGTAATTACTTCAAAATCATGTGTCCGCCGACTCATGAAAGGATCTTCTTTGCTAATCAAGATATCAGTCTTCCTCTAACATGAGCTAACATGTCTAACGACTGATAATAAATCTTGACACATTTCCAACCACGATTCAGAAACGTCACTGATTGGGTATTAATAGCTACTAGTTGGCTATCATCGCAACCCCTCTGATATTTCACCCAAATATAACGAGATTACTGTAGTCTCCTGATTACTCTTCGAATAATAATTCTGACTGCATCGCTGACTGCAAATCTTAGCGATAACACTTCTACTAAGACCATAACTAGTCATCAACTATCTCTAGATACGCACTACTTATTTCGCTGCCAAACGAGAAGACAAGATACAAACACAGTGTATACCAACTGGTCTAATACTGACATCGCATCCTCGATATTATCGCAAATGTTAACCAACTGTCTAACAACTCTAATTTTTGCATAAATTACTAGAGATCCCTTATCAGAGTACTCACCCGAGTTACTCCCCTTCACTAAGGATAAAGTACTTACTTCCAAATAGGAATAGTCCTTGCAAAAAGAAATGGCCAATACCCTGCCACTTACGAGCAAAGTGCCAACATTGCTGCATACCACTCTCTGTATCCGACAACCTCAGATACATCTCTAGTGGAATGATCACAACTTTTGAAACACCCGACTGATCACAATCCATCGTGATCTGAATATCGTTACCGGAGAGAGCATTCCAAGCGTTTTACCACTGGTCATCCTATCCTAAATAACAAACAGTTATGAAAATCCCTGCATTAGAATACGTACCTTTCGTACTTATCCCGCTCGATGATGACTAATAATTCTCAGAAGAATAATACCATGAAAACCAATGGCAAAACTACACCCTTGACACTGATAATCTAAATCAAATGACTGCATCTGTCTCGTCCCTCGAGATAACACTTGAACTCACAACCCCGATTATCCTATCATGGATAACAACAACCCTTGTCAACTTGACTCACTACTGGAATGAACAAACTGTTTCACCTCGATCCTATAAGAAATCCTCAATGCTTTTGGCAATCCAGCTAACTCCTAGATTGATCTAATTTGATTTCATTATCTCAATGGCACAGCACATCAGAAGACACTGGGAGATCAGTGACAAAAATCCCTCCAGACCCCAAAAACCAGATCTCAGCTGTTGTCTCAACCCACGACCAAAAAACTGATGTTAGTCTGCTAATGCTCATTGAAATCCACAACACTCGTCGGATCTCAATTCAATTGCATACTCTAAAACGATTGCTGGAAACACCTAAGCAAAGTATTCATCTAATAGTTCTCGAAAACTGTTGTCTACTCATCAACATGGATCAACTAATAAATCTTATTCCCATACCTTGGGTCATTCATTGCAAATACTACAATGCTCAGACCAAATTTGTTCCTTCCAAATCAAGGAAGTACTATCCTGAGACGTCACTAAATCCCAACGTATGTTCTTATCACTGATAACCTTAACCAAGCTATCAGACTAATCATGATCACATGAGTCAAACTGTAACCACTCCCTGTGATAAACAGAAACCCAAAAGTTTCTATTTTCGGCATTTCTGGAGATCCCCAAACGACTCGAGATTCCCAAATTCACCTGAATCTCTTACCGCTTTGAAGCATTACAAGGACCAAACTCCTAAGCACATCGTCTCATAGTACTGTCCCAATTACCTCTCGATTCACTACACCCAAGTCAACATTTAATGAAATAAACTTATAACGCTTAGCCTGACAGTATCAACAAATTTAGGCAATCGCTCGCCAATTTCTTGATTACTGACAAGTTGTATGGCTTGATCAACAACTCTGATCTCGTTACCATAAGTCTCCTAATCCCAACCACTTGGAATCACAAGATTAACATCGAATTATCATTCCTATCTCTAACAGAGTCAGACGATAGCTAAGGTAGTCTAATGGCAAAAACCCGCACCAGTCTGGTCATACTGCTAATTGCCTTGCCCATCCGAAATGAACACCAAGACTAGCTAAGCCCAAAACATCTTACAATCTAATAATCCAGAATCATCCTGACTCAAGGAATCCCAATCGTGTCTCTGATTAAATCAGACTATACTCATAGTAATCACTGGTATAAATCCTTCTAACTACTAAACCTAGCCGTCTAATGATATCCCAAATATCGAAGGTCAAAAATCCTATCTCCTCAGAAAGATCACTCGCCCAGGAAAATCCTTTCTAAGACTAACTCTGACAGCAGATATCCAAGTCTGTATCTCTGACAAAATTCAGACGATAACTAGTCCCACACGATACTAAACCCGGTATCTGTCCAATCCAAGATCATACCTCGATGTGGCTATTTACAACCCCTAGACTGAAGGAGCCTCCCCTATACAGTAGCTCCTGAAGCACGAAGGCTTCCAGGCAACATCTGAAGCACGTAATACTCTCAGAGTAACACTGGCATCAGGTCGTGCCTCCTCTTATCTAGTCCTGTCACAGTCCACAACTCTTGGTATTACTTAACCTGGTACCCTGATGAAAACCCATCAACATATGGAAATAACCCTAGAAGGTCAAACATCCAACTGTTTTAAGAAAAACAACATAGAACAATACCCATGACCCTGATAAATCACCTCATCCCAGGCACTAACCATAGTCAACCGACCAACTAAATAATCCTAGGAAAGCACCTAGATTCAAACAACTGTAAACATGAAATTTCCCAACAACCACTGTAACGCCCCGATTTTATCTTAATCGACTTTATTTGAGATAATCGGAGATTCCAGAGTTCAAGAGCCAACTTGATTTTGATCAGGGTCCTTTTTGCAAATTTCGGAATTTTGAGGAACTAAAATGCAAATATTGGATTTGTTAGATATTTATAGCTCCTTTGACTTTTCTCCTTCACTCATCCTTCCCCTCCAAGCCGTCTCCCTCCATTGAAGGCGACTCCAAAGCTTTCCAAGCTTTGTGATTTCATCCCGAGCTCGATCCGTCCGTTAGAAATTATTTCTGAAGGCAGATTAGCGATCACGACTGCGAGAGCTTCGTTCTATCATTGATTTGAGGCTAGTGGAGTTGCGGGATTGCAGCTTTGTGCAACTTGGAGATTGTAGCCGGTTTGGAGCATCGACGTTGTTGAAAGAGGTATAAGATGACTTAGACTGGAATGGAACGAATGACTCGAATCCGACTTGATTCGAGTGTTCCGAAGAATCACATACTTGCATGTTATTTGCTTTTACTTGAATTTAGTTGATTGAATTATGTTTGCATTGCATTCATCTTGAGCCAGAATCCTTGATTTGAGCAGCGGGCAGGACGGCCCTTTTGATGATAGACGTTTTGGGGATTATATTGTGAGTGGCCTGGGTGTATCCATTTCACCTAGTGCTAGCATACTCCTTATAGTTGCACCAAAGTCTAGAGAATGGAGATACGTAGCACCACCTCGATTGGGAGAGTCGGTGAGTTGTTTACGTGATCTCTTCCTCGGGATCCCAAAGAAAAAGCAGCAACTCTTTTGATTATCCGACTTGATAATCCCAGATTTTAAAGACATGCATTGCATTTATGCATATGAATTGAGTTTGAGACATGCTTGTGGAATTGAATGGTTGTTATTTGAATATTTGGAAGTTGATGTATTTCATTTGAAATGCTTATATAATATTGCATGTTTGTCTCTTTTACTGGAAATATTATTCTCACCGGATTATCCGACTGTTGTTTTGTCTTTGTATGTGTGTTTGGCAACAGGTGGGGCATGACCGAGTCAGAGATCGCATGGCTAGGGGGATGAGTTGATAGAGTGAGGCCTTGTTATTGTAGAAGTCGAATTTGTAATCGAACCTAGATTGTATTCGAACTCGATTTGTATTTAAATTTTGGAACTTAGAATTGATGCATGTTCTACTCTTTCTTGTAATTGAATACTTCGTTGTTGGAAAAGTGTTAGTTGAATCATGTCGGAGCCTTTCCGGGTGTTGGATTGCACTTTTGGAGCCTTATTTTGAGCTGAATCAGCAGGCCATGCGCGCCCGCGCCTGGTGTGGCGCGCCCGCGCGTCCTGCTCTATTTTTCGGAGGCCCGGACAGGGCGTCAGGCGCGCCCGCACCTCGGGTGGAGCGCCCGCGCGTCACCTATTTTTTTTTTTAAAAAAAATCCTTTGTTTTTAATCTTAGATCTTGTATGCTTAATTATTGTTTATTTCGAGATTAGATGATTAGAATCGAGGTCTCACATTAAGTGGTATCAGAGAGATAATATTCTTGGACTGAATTTAGAAGTGAGCGGGGTAGATCGAGTCCGCATGAATTGATTTCTCGCATGTGATTGAGTTATTTAAATTGATTTATTTAAATACCATGCGAGCATGCTTTATCGTTGAGAATTATTTGAGTTACATGATTTTGTGACTTGAATTATAAAGCATGAATTATTTGAGATATGAACTGTATTTCACCTGTATCCGGAATTCTGAGAGGTTGCAAGGGCACCGAATTGCAGCAATTGAGATATCCTGTAACCTAACCTTTGATTATCAGATGGGTCCTCGACGAGTTATTAACAGGAACCCACCGCCAGTTACTCATGCGACTGAGCAAGCTAGAACTGAGGTTGATCAGTTGGATGCTACAGCGACGCCTATGGAAATCTTGCTGAAGAGGTTTCAGTCGTTTAATCCGCCGTTGTTGATGGGTACCGAAAATCCAGTTGACTGTGAGGTTGGTTGGATGATGTTGATCAGTTGTTCGATTCCCTTGACTATTCTGATGACCGCAGAACCAGGTTAATCATTCATCAGCTTCGAGGTATGGCTAAGAACTGGTGGATCACGATGAAGAGGTCCATGGAGAACCGAGGTACAACTATTAACTGGAATCTGTTTAAGTCTGAGTTTTATAAGCGGTTTTTCCCAGTTTCGTACCGAAAGGACAAGGGAGCCGAATTTGCAAATCTGAGACAAGGGAACTTGAACATTGAGGAATACGTAGCCAAGTTTGATAGTCTGTTGCGATTCGCACCACACATTGCCGACAACGAAGAAGCAAAAGCGGATCAATTCATTAATGGTCTGAACCCTGACATCTTCACACTGGTAAACACTGCTAGGCCAGATAATTTTGCGGATGCCATGAATCATGCAAAAGGAGCTGAAGCAGGTTTGTGGAGACAGAGAGGAGGTCAGTTTGTGCCACAGCAGCAGCAAGGACAGTTTCAGGCACAACCTTCTCAATTCCAGAACCAACCATCGTATTACCAGAACCAGTCCTTTCAATTTCAGAACCAACCACCGAGTTCTGAAGGTGGTAGCAGTGGAGGTAATTTGAAGGACTACTATCATCCGAAAGGGAAGCAGTTTAAGAAGCACGGAACCAGTTCTTCGAGCTCTAGTGGCTCGAGGCAGTTTGGAGCGGGACAGAGTTCGGGTCAGTCAGGCATGTCTTGTGCCAATTGCGGAGGTCGTCACTCCAGTGATCAGTGTAGAGGTATTTTTGGAAGCTGTCATATTTGTAACCAGGCGGGGCACTTTGAAAGAACGTGTCCTCAGCGTGTCCCTGAGCAAGCTCAGAGTGGAGGTTTTTCGAGACAGACAGCTCAGCCTCAGCAGCAAGCACCTAATGTCCACTCTTTCCAACCTCAGCAGCAGAATATTCAGGAAGGTAATCAGTATGGAAGCCAACCTCCCAGACAGCAGGCACGAGTTTTTGCTCTGTCTGAGGATTAGCAGACTCAGGCTGCACCCGATCATGACAGATCAGGTATCGTTCGATATTGAGTTTCCTTTTTCTTATTGGGCTGTTAGATACTGGCGAGTCTCTTGCCTTCTTATTGAAGAATTTGTATATGTTTCAAGTGCCTCTATTAAATTGTTGAATCGTTCGAATTGATGAATACTCCAGTAGTGTTGTTAACTTCTGTTAACCGGATCTTTCAGAAGAATTAGTTGAGACTATGAATTCTTATCGTTGATTTCTTATCTTTTTGGAATGAGAATTGTGCTGATCTTTCAGAGTTTTTGAGAATCGAATAGCAGATATAGGTACCAAGCAGTTGTATGCTATTCTTTGATGTCTGAATTTTGTTTGGATCGAAATGTCTTCCTCGATTTTTATGAGCTGGTAATGGAATTTTTGTCGATCAACGATCTCTTCTTATCGAGATTTCTGGGATGTATTTTTATTCAGAGGAATCACACTCTAGTCTAGACCTCGAGACAGCTGAAGACTCTCGAGACTCAATGTCTGAATCTGGACTTTGAGCTCGCAACGATCTTATTGATTAGAAGATCTGTTTTCTATTGTCTTATGAGGAAATTCACGTGATCTGTTCTAATCTTAAGAGTTAGAGAAATTTTTTTATCAGACGGAATTGATTTGGAAACAGAGAAGAAGATCAGATCGTATGAGATTTCTGACTGCGAATCTTTATTTGAGGAATTGTATGCAGCAACCGATGTTTTGAGCTGTTCTTATTTTATCTACTATCTGATTTGATTGACCGATTGTTGGAATCTGCTATCGTATTCAGTACGGAATGACTTTCAGTCAAGACTAGAGGATTGAGATCTTGTCAGAGGTCGTCGGATGTCATGTTTTGCCGAAGTCTGTCAGTTTAGACAGAGATCCTTGATGCACTCGTTCTTTCGGCAAGGACTTTGATGAGATTTTGTTGTCTGATTTCAACTTATTTAGTTCGATATCCTCAGAACGACGGACAGCCAGATCAAACGAGTCGAACTTAGATGTTATGCCTTGAGTTGAAACCATAGACGATTGGATTGTGACTGAGCAGAGGAATATTATTCTGATGAGAATGAGTCGACTTTTGATTGACGGACTTGAAGGAGAATTTGAGAGACACAGTTCGTGTTGGAACCGTGTTTGATTTCGAGGACAAAATCTTTTCTTAGAGGGGGAGAATTGTAATGCCCCGATTTTATCTTAATCGACTTTATTTGAGATAATCGGATATTCCAGAGTTCAAGAGCCGACTTGATTTTGATCAGGGTCCTTTTTGCAAATTTCGGAATTTTGAGGGACTAAAATGCAAATATTGGATTTGTTAGATATTTATAGCTCCTTTGACTTTTCTCCTTCACTCATCCTTCCCCTCCAAGCCGTCTCCCTCCATTGAAGGCGACTCCAAAGCTTTCCAAGCTTTGTGATTTCATCCCGAGCTCGATCCGTCCGTTAGAAATTATTTCTGAAGGCAGATTAGCGATCACGACTGCGAGAGCTTCGTTCTATCATTGATTTGAGGCTAGTGGAGTTGCGGGATTGCAGCTTTGTGCAACTTGTAGATTGTAGCCGGTTTGGAGCATCGACGTTGTTGAAAGAGGTATAAGATGACTTAGACTGGAATGGAACGAATGACTCGAATCCGACTTGATTCGAGTGTTCCGAAGAATCACATACTTGCATGTTATTTGCTTTTACTTGAATTTAGTTGATTGAATTATGTTTGCATTGCATTCATCTTGAGCCAGAATCCTTGATTTGAGCAGCGGGCAGGACGACCCTTTTGATGATAGACGTTTTGGGGATTATATTGTGAGTGGCCTGGGTGTAGCCGTTTCACCTAGTGCTAGCATACTCCTTATAGTTGCACCAAAGTCTAGAGGATGGAGATACATAGCACCACCTCGATTGGGAGAGTCGGTGAGTTGTTTACGTGATCTCGTCCTCGGGATCCCAAAGCAAAAGCAGCAACTCTTTTGATTATCCGACTTGATAATCCCAGATTTTAAAGACATGCATTGCATTTATGCATATGAATTGAGTTTGAGACATGCTTGTGGAATTGCATGGTTGTTATTTGAATATTTGGAAGTTGATGTATTTCATTTGAAATTCTTATATAATATTGCATGTTTGTCTCTTTTACTGGGAATATTATTCTCACCGGATTATCTGGCTGTTATTTTGTCTTTGTATGTGTGCTTGGCAACAGGTGGGGCAGGACCGAGTCAGAGATCGCATGGCTAGGGGGAAGAGTTGATAGAGTGAGGCCTTATTATTGTAGAAGTCGAATTTGTAATCGAACCTAGATTGTATTCGAACTCGATTTGTATTTAAATTTTGGAACTTAGAATTGATGCATGTTCTACTCTTTCTTGTAATTGAATACTTCGTTGTTGAAAAAGTGTTAGTTGAATCATGTCGGAGCCTTTCCGGGTGTTGGATTGCACTTTTGGAGCCTTATTTTGATCTGAATCAGCAGGCCATGCGCGCCCGCGCTTGGTGTGGCACGCCCGCGCGTCCTGCTCTATTTTTCGGAGGCCCGGACAGGGCGTCAGGCGCGCCCGCGCGTCACCTGTTTTTTTTTTTAAAAAAATCCTTTGTTTTTAATATTAGATCTTGTATGCTTAATTATTGTTTATTTCGAGATTAGATGATTAGAATCGAGGTCTCACAACCACTATATATATTGAACACGGATCAACTACACACTAGACTAATCCAAAAGATCAAATATCACTGATCCAAGTTCCGTACAATCTTTATTACAGTCTCATGTAATTAAAAAAACCCAATTACATTGAAAAAGATACAATTTCACTGATACAACAATCATCTGGAATCATTAACATCAATGATTCAATGCTTACAACTGAAATACTGTTTAAAACCAATCTTAACATAGTATTCACACATATTTTAATCTTTGTATATCTTGATCTTGAGCATGAAGCTTCTCATCTGTCCAAGCATCAATACAAGCATACTGGCCAAAATCTTCCGCACGATCTCCTGCAATGACCTCCGGTAGATTCCTTCCGAGGAATGATCTGTGCTCACTTACTAACCTTCTGGCTATTCTCTGCATCAATGCATGTCAGCAGACTTCCTCCCCACAAGATCCAACCTACAAGATCTGCCTGCATCCATCCCATTACGAATGGACTGCTTCTCGGAGAGACCTTTATGACAATATCTCCAACTTCTTGTGGATAATCTTCAGAGGAGTGTTTATCATGGATGAACGAAACAGACGCAAGCGTCAAGTGCGTTCCAGCCAATCCTCTGTCACTACCTCCGACATCCGGTACTCGATCCTAATCTGAGATCTTCATAAGTCGAATAGCTGACAATAATCCTAGCAATGAAAATCTCGAGAATCCCTAAGTATCTCGCCATTCCGGAGTCAATCGCTGCTCTTTCATCATTCATAGTCATCTTCCTACAAGGACAACCCAAAGTCTCAGTTCTATGTCCCAAAATTCTCTTTGCATGCTCTGATACCAATAAATGTAGCGATCCAATCTGGATCTACTACTAATAGAAGAATAAAGTTTAATTAAGAATGAAATTTAACATAATCAGACATATACTACGGAAACCCAAATAAATAAAGGACTGGCATAATACAATCGATTTAAACAAATTCGATAAATAAAACCCAATCGAATAAATATTAATAACGATAAATCATACATCTAATTTTGTTGTGTCTTCCTGGTCACTAACTACTCCAAGTCCCTGGGCGCAGTACCTGCACCTGCAACTGCCCCGTCGAATGAGGTGTCCAGAAAACAGAAAACATAAAACACTGGACATGAGCTCTAAAGCCCAATACGCTAGTACGGGTAAACATACAGACATGATGCATGCATGATGAAATGTCCGTGTATCCGTATCTGGGATAACTGTATCCAAACTGCTCAGACTGGCGCCTAGGATATGAGCTTATCACAACGGGGAGTCAAACCACTGTGCGTGACCCCTCACTCCAAACTAGACGTGGGCTTGAGATCCCTTGATGTCAGTGCCAGCTAGACCTGTGGATCTATGGGGCCCTCGACATTAAACGACCAAACAGGGCTGAGCAACCCTTCTGGCTCATCTCAAAAGATGTACAGGCACAATATGTTATGCAAATGCCGCATATATAATCCATGAAATATCATGCATAACATGGCACATAAAATGCAACATATAAGCATGCATACCCGCTGTCAATCTCATTCAGTACTTACGTACCTTACTAAGGCAGTCCTAGAAGCATCCATCTAGGTTCCAAGCCTACCATCCAGTACTTCAAGCCTACAATGCAAAGTATCCATGCATCACTAAACATTCTATAAAAGTCTTAAATAAACTAATAGATACTCCCTAATATTTTTAGGGATCTCGGGCCATACCTGCATCCGTCGTTAGCCCGCTGATGGAGACTATCCCACAACTTGGTCACAACTCCGCAATGGCTCCGCTGCTGCTCCGGACACTGTCCGCCAACTCCTAATCTTAAATAAGAGCCTGCAAAGCCCCTAAAATTATCTAGAATGGGAGAGGAAGAAGTTGTAAATGAGTAAGGAAATGAGAGTCTCGAACTCATATTTAGTGGCATGGGATCGGAACGTCCATTCCGAGTTCGGAACTTCCGATCCCGACGTGTCTCGCCACGCATCAATCCCATTACATGCAACCATACACCTGTCTCGGACACCGATCGGAACGTTCGATCTATACATCAGAGCGTCCGATGTCCCCTCCACTGACGTCACTGCTTACATCACCTTGATCGGACGTTCCGATCGTGCATGGCCAGCTGTCAGCATGATGACATCATGCTGACAGCTTGCCATGCACGTTCGGAACGTCCATTCCTTGATCGGACCATCCGATCTCACAATTCCTTGGGTCATTTTGAGTGTTTGAATCCATTTCTGGACATAGCTTCAGATTCAGTAACAACTTCTAACTTTGAATCATGCGCCTTGCTCAACTCATTTTGAAATAACTAAAAGGTTTCATGCGTGTAAACACTCACGACATGCTTTAGGATTTCAACCAGAAAGGAGAGTATTGGTGTACTGTAGTATGTCTGCAAATGATCAGCTTTTAACTCTTTATAGCGACGATCATCAACCAATACTCAAAAATGTAAAAAATTGTTCTTATTATTTACATATTTTTTCAAAGCACTATTCATACTCTCGTTGCGCTAAATAGTAGTCATATCTTCCAAAAAATTTTGTCATCCATATACATGAGCCCATTTTTCTTTAATTTTAAACATTATTTCAAGCCATGGATTAGTTTGGAGATCATATTTATTCAGCAGTTCTTGCCATGATTTTAAAAAATCCCCTTCCTCCTCAAATTCATATATGCGAGAACTGAAATCTTTAGAAAACTCTTTAGATTTTGAGAAAACATAACTAAAATGTGTAGAAGCATTTTGATAGATGTTCCAAATGCACAAGCGATGGTATGTTTCAGGCCATTTTTCCAATAAAGTTTTTCCATAGTTGCATTTTGATCGGTGAAATAGTTACGAGAGTTTTTCTATTCATAGCTTTAGCAAATGTAGCAAAGAGCCACATTAAAGTTTCAGCAGTTTCATCATATAACAATACTGGACCAAAAATGACAGTTTTCTTATGAGGATTGACAACAACAAATAGTGCAAATGGTCTTCCTTATTTATTTTTCCTATATTTTGTATCAAAACAAACCACATCTCCAAAACACACATAGTCAGCCATCATTTGTCCATCTGTCTAGAAAATATTGGTTATAAGATCATTACTATCAACTTGAATCGCATAAAAAAAATTGAATCATCCAATTGCTTCTGCAGCAAATATTCAAGTTGATAAGTGTATTTTATACACTTAATTTATATATGATTTTAATTATTAATTGTTTGTTTCGAGCGGATTTATGTGGGTATTTTGTTGTATTTGTTTTTACAGTGAATTATGAAATTTTGTGGAGAAAAGAAGAATTATTGAATTTATTTGGAATTTAGAAGAGGAAAGAATAAAAGAAAGGAAAAAAGAAAAGAAGGAAAGAAACGTACAGAGAAGAGAAGAAAAGAAGAGGAATAGTGTTGGGCTTTGTTAATAGCGCGCCCGCCCCGTCGCTGTATATCTGTTTTAATTATTTTGGGCAATTATTTTCGTGGGCTTTTGAGTGTGCTTTTTCTTGAGCGATATAAAAGGGAATTCTTTGTCAGAGAAAAGGGGAGAGCCGCCACAATCACACACAAAACATCAGATATCGTTACTTTCTGTGTGATTTCTGAAGATTTCTGGAGGATTTTGTGCTTAATTGAAGAACGAAGACGGAGATCGATAGACCGGACACGGCGTCGACGACGGATTTGTTTTCTATCTTTTATTTTATTGTGAATATGTTTGGATTTATGAATTATTGTTTTATTCAGAATTTTATTATGAACTAATTTTTAGAGTCTAGAGGTCGGATGGAACCTCGTGTAGATACTTTCATGAATTTTTGATTTTATTGAATTGAATTTCTTCTAGATTAATTGTTTTTTCTAGAATTGATTGTCTTTTCAATTATCTGATCAACAATTGATTTGTTATATTTATTTGAAATCATTGCTCGGGAGAGGGGATTTTTAATAGGACATTAGAAAATACACTGTTAATTATTTATACAGCTCGGGAGAGTGTATAATTTTAACAGAGCTTTTAAAGAGAACATTGTTTTGTGATAGATCACTGCGATAAATTTTTAATAGGGATATTGGAATTTAATTGTAGTTGATAAAAATTATTTGTTGTTCGGGAGAGGGAAATAATAAACTTAAGTATTCTTGGCTATTAATTGACTGAAATTCATGAAGATTAATTAATTAGGATTGATTGTTGTTGAAACCAGGTGAAATCTATACCTCTAGACCATTATTCTCTGATTGATATTCATTTGAAAGTTGTGTGCGTGCTTTTAAATCATCTGATTATTTTATTTTTCTGCAAAATTTCTGAAAGTATGATTTTCTAGATAAAGTTTAGACTATTTTAATTACAAGAACTGATTATTTTTATTTTACTCCCTGTGGGGTCGATTGTTGGAGAACGCGGCGTTCAGATCAATTATGATTGATACCCGGTGCAGCGGAAGTTTAAAATTTTTGTATGGAACGATTCCATAATGGGTATCAACCTTACGATTAAATTGTGTGTGTAAAAATTAAATAACAATTATAAAATTTTTACCTTTAATCTCGAATCGAGATTTTGGACACCAACAGATTTCTCTGCTCTTGTTGTATATCCCTGGAACTGATGGACGAACTGTTCTTCAATCAGGTCCACGAATAGATATTTAATCCTTCTGATAGATTGCACTAGAAAAATCTATCAGAAGTTTCTACGAAGAGATTAACGAATTTGATCCGTTAAACCAGACTGTAATTCAAAATCACAGGCTGGATTTTTCTCGAGTAGACAGGGAGGGGGGCGGCCACACTTGTTAGAAAAATACTTAGGTTTTCGAAAATTGTGACCTTGTTGTGTGTAATTTCTGTACTGCAATAACTTATTTATAATGTAGGCCACTAACAGCTTAGGGCCCATTAGTCATAAGTTCAAGCCCGACAAGCAAAGCCCGCATGTTCAGAAATTAATATAAAATTCATCGTGACTCCGATTGATAAACCGATTTCACCAATGTGCACAGAAACCATTTCTGCACCTTTTAAAGTCAAGATAAATTTTTCTGAATCCGAATTCAGTGATTTCCAAAAATGGTCATCCCTATGTCATTTTAGGAAATCTTACTCCTCTACTCTTAAATAAGAAGTCCAACTTCTTCGTTCATTAAATTTAACTCTTTAAATTTAACTATCTCAACGGGGATTAAAAATCCATTACACTGTGTGACCCTCAATGGTTCAGGGATACAGCTAGCCGTGGGCTCACAACTCCTTGTGACTCGGAACAACAATTTCTGACTTGCCCATCGAATCATGGTATGAGCGCCTAGCAACATCGCCCCATGATTCCCTTGGTATCACTGATAGTGCCTACAAGAACCAGTAGATTTTGGTTAGCGTACAGTACGGTCCCTTCATCCATATATCCCGATCGAATCAACAACCATTGGTATATCGAGAGTCGCTCGAGATTCGATAACTATGCAATACATCTTGAAGATCAAATAGTGACATCGCATGTGCTACTAAGAAACCATTTCTTAAATCACATCATGTACTCTGGCCAGAGATTCATCACACTAATATCTCCTCAGATCGCATAGGATATCCACACTCGCAAGTATGTGGTGAATCCTTGACAACAAAGCATCGACTCCTATATGTGTTGTAACTGTACCCAATCCCGACACCTGATGACCCCAATAGAGTCGGTAAACGAGTCAAAGCACAGTACTAGCATATAGAGTCTCAATGATGTCTCAAGTAGTAAGGACTAATGGTACAACCAAAACCGCGGACTTTATCCACTCGATAAGTGATAACCACTTGGAAAGTCCGGATAGGGTAGTTCGATCATTCATCATATGAATATCCATTTGCATGCTTCGAACATCTCTATGTTCCTTACCAATGAAACGTGGTACTCTGCATCGCAAATGCTAGTCTCAAACTCGAGCGATCCTTATCCTTATTATCGGACGGCTCAATCGACTAGGAACAGTTTAGAATATACAGTGACTATAAGATGTGTTTCATGATAGACATCTCCATGTTCTACCACATCTTACATACATTATAGTATATTCAAGGTCTTTATCAAAACAACAATAGTATATCACAATATCACAATATGAAGAAAGACAAAGTCATTGCCATTAATAAAAGTGTAAATAATATTAAACAAAAGATTGTTTATACAAAGAGTCATCAAAGCCCTTAGCCACAAGTTGGCTCACCGGGCACCCACTCTTTCAATCTCCCACTTGCCCTATAGCCAACTAGTCATACTACGTAGACCCATTGCTTCGCGATGTTTGTCAAATAATGGTCCTGGCAAGGGCTTAGTAAGTGGATCAGCGATATTGTCTGCAGAGGCCACTCTTTCGACAGTGATGTCTCCTCTTTCCACGATCTCCCGGATGATGTGGTATTTCCTCAGTACGTGTTTGGATCTTTGATGAGACCTTGGTTCCTTTGCCTGAGCAACGGCACCCGTGTTGTCACAGTACACCGGGACTGGACCAACAACTTCAGGAATGACGCCCAACTCTTGGACGAAATTCCTCATCCAAATAGCCTCTTTAGCAGCAGCTGATGCTGCAATGTATTCTGCTTCAGTGGTGGAATCCGCTGTGGTGTCCTGCTTGGAACTCTTCCAAGAGACAGCACCGCCATTGAGCATGAACACAAATCCAGAGGTTGACTTCGAGTCATCCACGTCACTTTGGAAGCTAGAGTCGGTATAGCCTTCCAATTTTAGTTCTCTTCCTCCATATACCATGAACATATTCTTAGTCCTTCGTAAGTACTTAAGAATGTCCTTCACGGCTTTCCAATGCATTTGACCGGGATTAGCTTGATATCTGCTCGTGACACTCAGAGCAAATGCTACATCCGGTCTGGTAGATATCATCCCATACATGATACTACCTATGGCTGACGCATATGGTACATGTGTCATTTTCTCTATCTCTTCATCAGTCTTGGGACACATAGACTTGGATAGAGAAACTCCATGACACATGGGTAGATGTCCTCTCTTGGACCCATCCATTGAAAACCGTTTCAATATGGTGTCGATGTAGGTTGATTGAGTGAGTCCTATCATTCTCTTAGATCTATCTCTATAGATCTGTATCCCAAGAATATAGGATGCCTCACCCAAATCCTTCATCGAGAATCTACCTGATAACCATATCTTTGTTGACTGCAACATCCCTACATCATTCCCAATGAGTAAGATGTCATCAACATAAAGTACTAAGAATGTCACAGCATCCTTAACTACTTTCTTGTACACGCATGGTTTCTCCGGGTTCTTGATGAAACCAAAATCTTTTATTGTTTCATCAAATTTCTGGTTCCAACTTCTTGATGCTTGTTTTAGACCATAAATTGATCTCTGAAGCTTGCATACCTTATGCTCGCTTCCCATGGATGTGTACCCCTCAGGCTGCTTCATATAGATCTCTTCCTTAATGTCTCCATTAAGAAAAGAAGTCTTCACATCCATTTGCCATATCTCATAGTCATACCATGCAGCTATGGCAATAAGGATTCTTATGGACTTGAACATTGCAACTGTCGAAAAGGTTTCATCGTAGTCAACTCCTTGTCTTTGAGTATAACCTTTTGCCACCAATCGCGCCTTGTAGGTCAATACCTTACCATCAGGCCCAAGCTTTCTCTTGTAGATCCATTTACACCCTATTGGAACAATTCCATCGGGAGGATCTACTAGAGACCAAACTTGGTTTGTATGCATCGAATCTATTTCCGACTGCATAGCTTCAAGCCATAAATTTGAATCCGCATCAGAAATTGCTTCCTTGAAGTTTCTTGGATCACATCCAACATCGGGTTCATCTTGATCCCCTTCAAGAAGAAGACCATATCGAATAGGAGGTCTAGAAGTCCTCTCGGATCTTCTAGGTATAGGCGTGTCCAGCAATGGTTCCTGAGGTGTAGGATCGTTATTTTGTATTTCGGGTTCTTCTCGAATTTCTTCGAGTTCCATCATCTCGCCTTTCTTATCCAATAAGAACTCCTTCTCCAAGAAGGTGGCATTCCTTGAAACAAACACTTTTGTTTCAGCAGGATAATAGAAATAATATCCGATTGAATTCTTCGGATACCCTACAAAATAACATAAGCTGGATCGACTATCCAACTTATCTCCCACTGTCCGCTTCACGTAAGCAGGACATCCCCAAATCCTCAAGTACGAATACTTAGGAGCTTTGCCATTCCATAACTCGTATGGTGTTTTGTCCACTGCTTTAGTGTGGACGTTGTTCAACAACAATACCGCCGTTTCAAGCGCATAGCCCCAAAACGAAGGTGGAAGCTCAGTGAAGCTCATCATGGACCGAACCATGTCCAACAAAGTTCGATTACGACGCTCCGATACACCATTAAGCTGTGGTGTCATAGGAGGAGTCCACTGAGAGAGAATCCCATTCTCTTTTAGATAGTCCAAAAACTCGGTACTCAAGTATTCTCCACCTCGATCCGATCGAAGTGCTTTAATACTTTTACCTAGCTTGTTTTCTACTTCAGCCTTGAATTCTTTGAACTTTTCAAATGCTTCAGACTTATATTTCATTAAATATAAATACCCATACCTTGAATAATCATCAGTAAAGGTAATGAAGTAGGTGTGGCCATATTGAGTCCCAACTCTAAATGGACCACAAACATCTGTATGGATCAAATCCAACAGATTTTGACTACGTTCAGGTTTCCCCTTAAAAGGAGATTTAGTCATTTTTCCTTTTAGGCAGGATTCACAAGTAGGTAGAGAGTTAATATCAGACATATCAAACATGCCCTCTCCCACTAGCTTGTTCATCCTCCTTGAGGAAATATGACCTAGCCTAGCGTGCCAAAGGTTTGCCGGGTTTTGGCTATCGATTTTCCTTTTGTTTGTTGTTGCCGGTTTATCAACATAATTTATTGGAACGTCTTTTAGTTTTAAGTTGTATAGATCGTTTTCAAGTTGTCCATTTCCAATTAAACATTCATTCTTGTAAATATTGCAAATCCCATTCACAAAATTGCAAGAATAACCATCTCTATCAAGCATAGAAACAGAAATAATGTTTTTAATCAAATCCGGAACAAATAAAACATCTCTTAAAAGTAACTTAAAACCATTCTGCAAAATTAAATAAACATCTCCCACTGCTTTTGCTTCAACTCTGGAACCATTTCCGAGCCTCAGCTGGGTCTCACCCATCCTAAGCCTGCGACTTCTTGTCATCACCTGCAAATCATTGCAAATGTGAGATCCACATCCGGTATCCAATACCCAAGAAGTAGTATTAAGTGAAACATTTATTTCAATATAGAACATACCCTTCGCAGTTCGCAACTGCTCTAGATATTCCTTGCAGTTACGCTTCCAATGACCGGGCTTCTTGCAGTAATGGCAAACATCCTTGGATTTTTCCATGTTTGAAGCCTTTGTCTTGTACTTCTTCTCGGGTTCGATTTTCTTGGGTGGGGCAGAACGTTTCTTACCCTTTGTACTTGGCCCCTTCTTAGCAGAAGAAGAGGAGCCCACCAAGAAAGCCGGTTTATCCTTCTTTAATGTGGATTCATATGTCACAAGCATATTGACCATCTCTTCAAGGGAGGTCTCTATCTTGTTCATATTGAAATTTACCACAAATCCGTCAAACGAAGAAGGAAGAGACAGAAGTAGTAAGTCCACGTTGAGTTCATGCTCCAACACCAAATCAAGGGTTACCAACTTCTGTATGAGCCAAATCACTCGTACCCCATGATCACGGACCGAAGTCCCTTCACGCATGCGACACGTCATTAGCTCCTTTACAGTAGCGAACCTTTCAGCCCTCGATTGAGCCCCAAAAAGTTCCTTGAGTTGAACGTGAATGTCAGCAGCATTCACGGTGTCCTCAAATCGCCTCTGGAGTTCATCAGACATCGAGGCTTGCATATAGCATTTGGTCTTGATATCATGGTCCCACCATGTATCAAGCTTGGCTAACTCCTCCGGACTTACGTCAGCTGGTGCTTCCTTCGGAGGAGATTTTTCTAACACGTAGAGCATCTTCTCCGAAGTCAAGACAATCTTCAACTTACGGAACCATTCCGTATAGTTTGCGCCAGTCAACTTATTTTGTTCGAGGATCGAGAAAAGTGGATTACGCGAATTCATCGTATGAAATACTGAAAAGAAACGGACAAATATCAGTGATTGTTTAAGCAATTTACTAAGACATAAAATAGGCGAAATTTATTTTATGAATCTCACTCCCACTATTTTAACGATTTCACTACCCTCTAGTGAAAACGGGAAACTGTTTTCCTTAGTGAGAACATGGAGTCCAATTGACAAACTTATAGTCCCGAATAATATCAGCCAACCATAATTTTCAAAAGGTAGAGCCCAATTGCTTCCAAAGCAACCTCCACGTTTTTACCTCATGTCCAATAAGGGCCCAATAATATGACGCCGATTATTGTGACATGTCAAGATGACCCATCAATATTAAGTTGTGATGGACGGTCGTCATGTGGATCCCCCAATAATATGAGCCGATCCCATGGGAGTTCCACCCAACTTACAACATGTGTCGATCCAATGTACAACTTTTCGACGAACGGCCCCCCCCAATAATATGAGCCGGACCGTATCCGCGGGTAGCATCTCATACATTGATCGTTGATGGAAGGTAGGAACATTTAAACAAATTTAAATTTCCTTTATTTATCTTGATATCAATTTTAAATCATATTTAAAATGAGGGATTTTTAATTATAAAAATTTGTCTCATCATTTTTAAAATTTTTTGTATGCTTGTCGGATTCACACAATTATGTCTAAAACATGCATACAACTATAATATCACATATTATATAGGATGATCGATTCCATTTCTAATCGACCCGTGGTTGCCAATCACGAGTCTTAGTCCAATCCTAGGTAATATGCAGTATGCAATGCAATCCTATTACATTTGCTTCCAATTTACATTTCTTCTGTCTTTATTGTCTGTTGGGCCCACCTCCATCTTCAAATCTTGATCTCCCACTAAATCTAATGTATTTACAATAAATAACAATGACAAGTAGGGGATACATTTTTAAGGGGTGGGAACGGGCCATAAACCAAGCCCACTTTTATTACATATGACATTCATATTGGGCCATAAACCAGGCCCATTAATAAAACCAACAACAATAAAAACAAATGTAAATTCCTAACATACACCTACAAAATTGGTCATGACAATCGATCATCCTTATCCAATAACATTTAATTCAAAATTAATTTATTGGATAACATGCAATGGCAATTTAAATTTAAAAGGATAAAATCATATTTCATACATAAAATCTTATTTTACATACAAAATCATATTTTATCTTTTTATCAAATAAAATCATATTTTATCTATAAAATCCAATTTTATACATAAAATCATATTTTACTCAATATATCCATAAGATCATATCTTATCATCAATTGTACCAAAAATAATTAATTTCAAAATTCAATTAAAGGATAAAATATTAAAATTTTCCAAAAATTCAAATTTATCCAAAAATCAATTTTAAAATTTTCGGACTCGAACAATTCGATCCGACGCCTCGTGGACCAATCAAAACAATTTTCGATCGGACCAAAAATAGAATTTTAACATATTAAATTTAATTTAAAAAATTAAAAAATAATTTTTCCCGCGGGCCGCCCGTGACATTCCCGGGCTGCCCCTAGGGCAGCGCCGTGCGCCGCCCTGTGCAGCGTCCAGCGCTGCCCGGGGCAGCGCCGTGCGCTGCCTGGGGCAGCGCCGATCGCTGCCCCTGCCCCGGGCAGCGATCCAATCGCTGCCCGGGTTTTTGCCCGAAAAAAATATTTTTATTTTTAAAATATTTATTTTGTTTCAAAAACCGAGGCCTAAAAAAAATTTTTTGTACAATCGATTAATTTAATCGATTGATCTGAGCAACCTTGCTTTGATACCATTGTTGGAGAACGCGGCGTTCAGATCAATTATGATTGATACCCGGTGCAGCGGAAGTTTAAAATTTTTGTATGGAACGATTCCATAATGGGTATCAACCTTACGATTAAATTGTGTGTGTAAAAATTAAATAACAATTATAAAATTTTTACCTTTAATCTCGAATCGAGATTTTGGACACCAACAGATTTCTCTGCTCTTGTTGTATATCCCTGGAACTGATGGACGAACTGTTCTTCAATCAGGTCCACGAATAGATATTTAATCCCTCTGATAGATTGCACTAGAAAATCTATCAGAAGTTTCTACGAAGAGATTAACGAATTTGATCCGTTAAACCAGACTGTAATTCAAAATCACAGGCTGGATTTTTCTCGAGTAGACAGGGAGGGGGGCGGCCACACTTGTTAGAAAAATACTTAGGTTTTCGAAAATTGTGACCTTGTTGTGTGTAATTTCTGTACTGCAATAACTTATTTATAATGTAGGCCACTAACAGCTTAGGGCCCATTAGTCATAAGTTCAAGCCCGACAAGCAAAGCCCGCATGTTCAGAAATTAATATAAAATTCATCGTGACTCCGATTGATAAACCGATTTCACCAATGTGCACAGAAACCATTTCTCCACCTTTTAAAGTCAAGATAAATTTTTCTGAATCCGAATTCAGTGATTTCCAAAAATGGCCATCCCTATGTCATTTTAGGAAATCTTACTAGTCTACTCTTAAATAAGAAGTCCAACTTCTTCGTTCATTAAATTTAACTCTTTAAATTTAACTATCTCAACGGAGATTAAAAATCCATTACACTGTGTGACCCTCAATGGTTCAGGGATACAGCTAGCCGTGGGCTCACAACTCCTTGTGACTCGGAACAACAATTTCCGACTTGCCCATCGAATCATGGTATGAGCGCCTAGCAACATCGCCCCATGATTCCCTAGGTATCACTGATAGTGCCTACAAGAACCAGTAGATTTTGGTTAGCGTACAGTACGGTCCCTTCATCCATATATCCCGATCGAATCAACAACCATTGGTATATCGAGAGTCGCTCGAGATTCGATAACTATGCAATACATCTTGAAGATCAAATAGTGACATCGCATGTGCTACTAAGAAACCATTTCTTAAATCACATCATGTACTCTGGCCAGAGATTCATCACACTAATATCTCCTCAGATCGCATAGGATATCCACACTCGCAAGTATGTGGTGAATCCTTGACAACAAAGCATCGACTCCTATATGTGTTGTAACTGTACCCAATCCCGACACCTGATGACCCCAATAGAGTCGGTAAACGAGTCAAAGCACAGTACTAGCATATAGAGTCTCAATGATGTCTCAAGTAGTAAGGACTAATGGTGTACAACCAAAACCGCGGACTTTATCCACTCGATAAGTGATAACCACTTGGAAAGTCCGGATAGGGTAGTTCGATCATTCATCATATGAATATCCATTTGCATGCTTCGAACATCTCTATGTTCCTTACCAATGAAACGTGGTACTCTGCATCGCAAATGCTAGTCTCAAACTCGAGCAATCCTTATCCTTATTATCGGACGGCTCAATCGACTAGGAACAGTTTAGAATATACAGTGACTATAAGATGTGTTTCATGATAGACATCTCCATGTTCTACCACATCTTACATACATTATAGTATATTCAAGGTCTTTATCAAAACAACAATAGTATATCACAATATCACAATATGAAGAAAGACAAAGTCATTGCCATTAATAAAAGTGTAAATAATATTAAACAAAAGATTGTTTATACAAAGAGTCATCAAAGCCCTTAGCCACAAGTTGGCTCACCGGGCACCCACTCTTTCAATCTCCCACTTGCCCTATAGCCAACTAGTCATACTACGTAGACCCATTGCTTCGCGATGTTTGTCAAATAATGGTCCTGGCAAGGGCTTAGTAAGTGGATCAGCGATATTGTCTGCAGAGGCCACTCTTTCGACAGTGATGTCTCCTCTTTCCACGATCTCCCGGATGATGTGGTATTTCCTCAGTACGTGTTTGGATCTTTGATGAGACCTTGGTTCCTTTGCCTGAGCAACGGCACCCGTGTTGTCACAGTACACCGGGACTGGACCAACAACTTCAGGAATGACGCCCAACTCTTGGACGAAATTCCTCATCCAAATAGCCTCTTTAGCAGCAGCTGATGCTGCAATGTATTCTGCTTCAGTGGTGGAATCCGCTGTGGTGTCCTGCTTGGAACTTCCAAGAGACAGCACCGCCATTGAGCATGAACACAAATCCAGAGGTTGACTTCGAGTCATCCACGTCACTTTGGAAGCTAGAGTCGGTATAGCCTTCCAATTTTAGTTCTCTTCCTCCATATACCATGAACATATTCTTAGTCCTTCGTAAGTACTTAAGAATGTCCTTCACGGCTTTCCAATGCATTTGACTGGGATTAGCTTGATATCTGCTCGTGACACTCAGAGCAAATGCTACATCCGGTCTGGTAGATATCATCCCATACATGATACTACCTATGGCTGACGCATATGGTACATGTGTCATTTTCTCTATCTCTTCATCAGTCTTGGGACACATAGACTTGGATAGAGAAACTCCATGACACATGGGTAGATGTCCTCTCTTGGACCCATCCATTGAAAACCGTTTCAATATGGTGTCGATGTAGGTTGATTGAGTGAGTCCTATCATTCTCTTAGATCTATCTCTATAGATCTGTATCCCAAGAATATAGGATGCCTCACCCAAATCCTTCATCGAGAATCTACCTGATAACCATATCTTTGTTGACTGCAACATCCCTACATCATTCCCAATGAGTAAGATGTCATCAACATAAAGTACTAAGAATGTCACAGCATCCTTAACTACTTTCTTGTACACGCATGGTTCCTTCGGGTTCTTGATGAAACCAAAATCTTTTATTGTTTCATCAAATTTCTGGTTCCAACTTCTTGATGCTTGTTTTAGACCATAAATTGATCTCTGAAGCTTGCATACCTTATGCTCGCTTCCCATGGATGTGTACCCCTCAAGCTGCTTCATATAGATCTCTTCCTTAATGTCTCCATTAAGAAAAGCAGTCTTCACATCCATTTGCCATATCTCATAGTCATACCATGCAGCTATGGCAATAAGGATTCTTATGGACTTGAACATTGCAACTGTCGAAAAGGTTTCATCGTAGTCAACTCCTTGTCTTTGAGTATAACCTTTTGCCACCAATCGCGCCTTGTAGGTCAATACCTTACCATCAGGCCCAAGCTTTCTCTTGTAGATCCATTTACACCCTATTGGAACAATTCCATCGGGAGGATCTACTAGAGACCAAACTTGGTTTGTATGCATCGAATCTATTTCTGACTGCATAGCTTCAAGCCATAAATTTGAATCCGCATAAGAAATTGCTTCCTTGAAGTTTCTTGGATCACATCCAACATCGGGTTCATCTTGATCCCCTTCAAGAAGAAGACCATATCGAATAGGAGGTCTAGAAGTCCTCTCGGATCTTCTAGGTATAGGCGTGTCCAGCAATGGTTCCTGAGGTGTAGGATCGTTATTTTGTATTTCGGGTTCTTCTCGAATTTCTTCGAGTTCCATCATCTCGCCTTTCTTATCCAATAAGAACTCCTTCTCCAAGAAGGTGGCATTCCTTGAAACAAACACTTTTGTTTCAGCAGGATAATAGAAATAATATCCGATTGAATTCTTCGGATACCCTACAAAATAACATAAGCTGGATCGACTATCCAACTTATCTCCCACTGTCCGCTTCACGTAAGCAGGACATCCCCAAATCCTCAAGTACGAATACTTAGGAGCTTTGCCATTCCATAACTCGTATGGTGTTTTGTCCACTGCTTTAGTGTGGACGTTGTTCAACAACAATACCGCCGTTTCAAGCGCATAGCCCCAAAACGAAGGTGGAAGCTCAGTGAAGCTCATCATGGACCGAACCATGTCCAACAAAGTTCGATTACGACGCTCCGATACACCATTAAGCTGTGGTGTCATAGGAGGAGTCCACTGAGAGAGAATCCCATTCTCTTTTAGATAGTCCAAAAACTCGGTACTCAAGTATTCTCCACCTCGATCCGATCGAAGTGCTTTAATACTTTTACCTAGCTTGTTTTCTACTTCAGCCTTGAATTCTTTGAACTTTTCAAATGCTTCAGACTTATATTTCATTAAATATAAATACCCATACCTTGAATAATCATCAGTAAAGGTAATGAAGTAGGTGTGGCCATATTGAGTCCCAACTCTAAATGGACCACAAACATCTGTATGGATCAAATCCAACAGATTTTGACTACGTTCAGGTTTCCCCTTAAAAGGAGATTTAGTCATTTTTCCTTTTAGGCAGGATTCACAAGTAGGTAGAGAGTTAATATCAGACATATCAAACATGCCCTCTCCCACTAGCTTGTTCATCCTCCTTGAGGAAATATGACCTAGCCTAGCGTGCCAAAGGTTTGCCGGGTTTTGGCTATCGATTTTCCTTTTGTTTGTTGTTGCCGGTTTATCAACATAATTTATTGGAACGTCTTTTAGTTTTAAGTTGTATAGATCGTTTTCAAGTTGTCCATTTCCAATTAAACATTCATTCTTGTAAATATTGCAAATCCCATTCACAAAATTGCAAGAATAACCATCTCTATCAAGCATAGAAACAGAAATAATGTTTTTAATCAAATCCGGAACAAATAAAACATCTCTTAAAAGTAACTTAAAACCATTCTGCAAAATTAAATAAAAATCTCCCACTGATTTTGCTTCAACTCTGGAACCATTTCCGAGCCTCAGCTGGGTCTCACCCATCCTAAGCCTGCGACTTCTTGTCATCACCTGCAAATCATTGCAAATGTGAGATCCACATCCGGTATCCAATACCCAAGAAGTAGTATTAAGTGAAACATTTATTTCAATATAGAACATACCCTTCGCAGTTCGCAACTGCTCTAGATATTCCTTGCAGTTACGCTTCCAATGACCGGGCTTCTTGCAGTAATGGCAAACATCCTTGGATTTTTCCATGTTTGAAGCCTTTGTCTTGTACTTCTTCTCGGGTTCGATTTTCTTGGGTGGGGCAGAACGTTTCTTACCCTTTGTACTTGGCCCCTTCTTAGCAGAAGAAGAGGAGCCCACCAAGAAAGCCGGTTTATCCTTCTTTAATGTGGATTCATATGTCACAAGCATATTGACCATCTCTTCAAGGGAGGTCTCTATCTTGTTCATATTGAAATTTACCACAAATCCGTCAAACGAAGAAGGAAGAGACAGAAGTAGTAAGTCCACGTTGAGTTCATGCTCCAACACCAAATCAAGGGTTACCAACTTCTGTATGAGCCAAATCACTCGTACCCCATGATCACGGACCGAAGTCCCTTCACGCATGCGACACGTCATTAGCTCCTTTACAGTAGCGAACCTTTCAGCCCTCGATTGAGCCCCAAAAAGTTCCTTGAGTTGAACGTGAATGTCAGCAGCATTCACGGTGTCCTCAAATCGCCTCTGGAGTTCATCAGACATCGAGGCTTGCATATAGCATTTGGTCTTGATATCATGGTCCCACCATGTATCAAGCTTGGCTAACTCCTCCGGACTTACGTCAGCTGGTGCTTCCTTCGGAGGAGATTTTTCTAACACGTAGAGCATCTTCTCCGAAGTCAAGACAATCTTCAACTTACGGAACCATTCCGTATAGTTTGCGCCAGTCAACTTATTTTGTTCGAGGATCGAGAAAAGTGGATTACGCGAATTCATCGTATGAAATACTGAAAAGAAACGGACAAATATCAGTGATTGTTTAAGCAATTTACTAAGACATAAAATAGGCGAAATTTATTTTATGAATCTCACTCCCACTATTTTAACGATTTCACTACCCTCTAGTGAAAACGGGAAACTGTTTTCCTTAGTGAGAACATGGAGTCCAATTGACAAACTTATAGTCCCGAATAATATCAGCCAACCATAATTTTCAAAAGGTAGAGCCCAATTGCTTCCAAAGCAACCTCCACGTTTTTACCTCATGTCCAATAAGGGCCCAATAATATGACGCCGATTATTGTGACATGTCAAGATGACCCATCAATATTAAGTTGTGATGGACGGTCGCCATGTGGATCCCCCAATAATATGAGCCGATCCCATGGGAGTTCCACCCAACTTACAACATGTGTCGATCCAATGTACAACTTTTCGACGAACGGCCCCCCCCAATAATATGAGCCGGACCGTATCCGCGGGTAGCATCTCATACATTGATCGTTGATGGAAGGTAGGAACATTTAAACAAATTTAAATTTCCTTTATTTATCTTGATATCAATTTTAAATCATATTTAAAATGAGGGATTTTTAATTATAAAAATTTGTCTCATCATTTTTAAAATTTTTTGTATGCTTGTCGGATTCACACAATTATGTCTAAAACATGCATACAACTATAATATCACATATTATATAGGATGATCGATTCCATTTCTAATCGACCCGTGGTTGCCAATCACGAGTCTTAGTCCAATCCTAGGTAATATGCAGTATGCAATGCAATCCTATTACATTTGCTTCCAATTTACATTTCTTCTGTCTTTATTGTCTGTTGGGCCCACCTCCATCTTCAAATCTTGATCTCCCACTAAATCTAATGTATTTACAATAAATAACAATGACAAGTAGGGGATACATTTTTAAGGGGTGGGAACGGGCCATAAACCAAGCCCACTTTTATTACATATGACATTCATATTGGGCCATAAACCAGGCCCATTAATAAAACCAACAACAATAAAAACAAATGTAAATTCCTAACATACACCTACAAAATTGGTCATGACAATCGATCATCCTTATCCAATAACATTTAATTCAAAATTAATTTATTGGATAACATGCAATGGCAATTTAAATTTAAAAGGATAAAATCATATTTCATACATAAAATCTTATTTTACATACAAAATCATATTTTATCTTTTTATCAAATAAAATCATATTTTATCTATAAAATCCAATTTTATACATAAAATCATATTTTACTCAATATATCCATAAGATCATATCTTATCATCAATTGTACCAAAAATAATTAATTTCAAAATTCAATTAAAGGATAAAATATTAAAATTTTCCAAAAATTCAAATTTATCCAAAAATCAATTTTAAAATTTTCGGACTCGAACAATTCGATCCGACGCCTCGTGGACCAATCAAAACAATTTTCGATCGGACCAAAAATAGAATTTTAACATATTAAAATTTAATTTAAAAAATTAAAAAATAATTTTTCCCGCGGGCCGCCCGGGACATTCCCGGGCTGCCCCTAGGGCAGCGCCGAGCGCTGCCCTGGGCAGCGCCGTGCGCCGCCCTGTGCAGCGTCCAGCGCTGCGCAGGGCAGCGCCGTGCGCTGCCCCTGCCCCGGGCAGCGATCCAATCGCTGCCCGGGTTTTTGCCCGAAAAAAATATTTTTATTTTTAAAATATTTATTTTGTTTCAAAAACCGAGGCCTAAAAATTTTTTTTTGTACAATCGATTAATTTAATCGATTGATCTGAGCAACCTTGCTTTGATACCATTGTTGGAGAACGCGGCGTTCAGATCAATTATGATTGATACCCGGTGCAGCGGAAGTTTAAAATTTTTGTATGGAACGATTCCATAATGGGTATCAACCTTACGATTAAATTGTGTGTGTGTAAAAATTAAATAACAATTATAAAATTTTTACCTTTAATCTCGAATCGAGATTTTGGACACCAACAGATTTCTCTGCTCTTGTTGTATATCCCTGGAACTGATGGACGAACTGTTCTTCAATCAGGTCCACGAATAGATATTTAATCCCTCTGATAGATTGCACTAGAAAATCTATCAGAAGTTTCTACGAAGAGATTAACGAATTTGATCCGTTAAACCAGACTGTAATTCAAAATCACAGGCTGGATTTTTCTCGAGTAGACAGGGAGGGGGGCGGCCACACTTGTTAGAAAAATACTTAGGTTTTCGAAAATTGTGACCTTGTTGTGTGTAATTTTTGTACTGCAATAACTTATTTATAATGTAGGCCACTAACAGCTTAGGGCCCATTAGTCATAAGTTCAAGCCCGACAAGCAAAGCCCGCATGTTCAGAAATTAATATAAAATTCATCGTGACTCCGATTGATAAACCGATTTCACCAATGTGCACAGAAACCATTTCTGCACCTTTTAAAGTCAAGATAAATTTTTCTGAATCCGAATTCAGTGATTTCCAAAAATGGCCATCCCTATGTCATTTTAGGAAATCTTACTAGTCTACTCTTAAATAAGAAGTCCAACTTCTTCGTTCATTAAATTTAACTCTTTAAATTTAACTATCTCAACGGAGATTAAAAATCCATTACACTGTGTGACCCTCAATGGTTCAGGGATACAGCTAGCCGTGGGCTCACAACTCCTTGTGACTCGGAACAACAATTTCCGACTTGCCCATCGAATCATGGTATGAGCGCCTAGCAACATTGCCCCATGATTCCCTAGGTATCACTGATAGTGCCTACAAGAACCAGTAGATTTTGGTTAGCGTACAGTACGGTCCCTTCATCCATATATCCCGATCGAATCAACAACCATTGGTATATCGAGAGTCGCTCGAGATTCGATAACTATGCAATACATCTTGAAGATCAAATAGTGACATCGCATGTGCTACTAAGAAACCATTTCTTAAATCACATCATGTACTCTGGCCAGAGATTCATCACACTAATATCTCCTCAGATCGCATAGGATATCCACACTCGCAAGTATGTGGTGAATCCTTGACAACAAAGCATCGACTCCTATATGTGTTGTAACTGTACCCAATCCCGACACCTGATGACCCCAATAGAGTCGGTAAACGAGTCAAAGCACAGTACTAGCATATAGAGTCTCAATGATGTCTCAAGTAGTAAGGACTAATGGTGTACAACCAAAACCGCGGACTTTATCCACTCGATAAGTGATAACCATTTGGAAAGTCCGGATAGGGTAGTTCGATCATTCATCATATGAATATCCATTTGCATGCTTCGAGCATCTCTATGTTCCTTACCAATGAAACGTGGTACTCTGCATCGCAAATGCTAGTCTCAAACTCGAGCGATCCTTATCCTTATTATCGGACGGCTCAATCAACTAGGAACAGTTTAGAATATACAGTGACTATAAGATGTGTTTCATGATAGACATCTCCATGTTCTACCACATCTTACGTACACTATAGTATATTCAAGGTCTTTATCAAAACAACAATAGTATATCACAATATCACAATATGAAGAAAGACAAAGTCATTGCCATTAATAAAAGTGTAAATAATATTAAACAAAAGATTGTTTATACAAAGAGTCATCAAAGCCCTTAGCCACAAGTTGGCTCACCGGACACCCACTCTTTCATCGATATCTGAATTATTCATTATATTAAAACTTGACACTCGTACGCTTGCGAAATATTTTCCAACTGCCAAATCCACCCAACTGAAGATAGAGATCAGCACATTCTGGCAGTTGGACACTGAACAGCTATACGAGGCGTGGGAAAGGTACAAAGAATTACTTAGACGTTGTCCTAACCATAATTTTGCAGATTGGCAACAGATCGAGTGGTTTTACAACGGACTGAATGCGCCTACAAGGATGAACGTGGATTCTGCTTCTGGAGGAACTATTTTTGCAAAGGACCCCGTACAGGCCTACGATATGCTGGAACAGATGACGGTTAATAGTTTTCAATGGCCATCTGAGCATATGGGAGTCAAGAAGCCAGCTGGAGTGTATGCACTGGATCCTCTCACATCCATCACCGCTCAATTATCTGCACTGACTACACAGGTAGCTTCTTTAAATAAGATTAATGTTGCAGATTCAACTGGAGTTGAAGGATCATACGCCCTAGAGAGAGTTAATTATATCACTCCTAATGGCTACCGAGGTTATGGAGCTTACAGAGGTAACCCTGTCCCTAATACTTACCATCCTAGCTTGCGAAATCATGAAAATTTTTCTTATGCTAACAATAATAATGTGTTGAATCCTTCGGGGTTCATGACAAATAAGAGTGAGGGTAAGCCGTCTTTGGAGGATGTGGTTAGTACTTTTGTGCAGAAATCAGGTAAGAGGATGGCCAGAACTGAGTCTCGCCTTGACAGCTTGGAGACGCACATGGCCAACATGGGCGCGGTGTTGCAATCCATGGAGACTAGCATTGGGCAGTTGGCAAACGCACTGGAAGACAACAACCGCGGCCAGTTCACTAGCAATACTGAGGTGAATCCTAAGGAACAGTGCAATGCCATAGAGTTGAGAAGTGGAAAAGAAGTTGGAGTCCAAGAACCTACTGTTGAAGAGGAGAAATCTGAGGAAAAATTCAAAGAGAAGGAGTCTAAACCTGAGCCAAAACCAATGTACAAGCCTCCACTGCCCTACCCGCAGAGGTTCAAGAAGAAAGCTTTAGATAAGCAGTTCTCCAAGTTTTTGGAGATTTTCAAGAAAATTCACATCAACATCCCCTTTGCTGATGCTTTGGAGCAAATGCCAAATTATGCAAAATTCATCAAGGAGATGATGTCCAAGAAAAGGAGACTGCTGAGAACGAGGTGGTGAATTTGAATGAAGAGTGCAGTGCGGTGCTTCAAAAGAAGATGCCACAAAAGCTTAAGGATCCAGGGAGTTTTACTATTCCTTGTTCTATTGGTGGTTCTCATTTTAATAATGCACTTTGTGATTTAGGGGCCAGTATTAACTTAATGTCATTATCTATTTACAGGGCCTTGGAGTTGGGAGACATGAAATCAACTAAGATTTCATTGCAATTGGCGGATCGGAGCATTACATATCCACTAGGAATTGTTGAAGATGTTCTAGTCAAGGTGGATAAATTCATCTTCCCAGCAAATTTTGTGATCTTGGATATTGAAGCGGATCATGGTGCTCCGTTGATTTTTGGATGCCCGTTTTTGGCTACTGCTGATGCCAAAATAGATGTTAAGAAGGGTGAATTATCGATGGGTGTGGAGTACGAACGAGTGTTCTTTAACATATTCATGAAGACACTTAATCCACCCATTGAAGAATTGTGCTTGATTAAGCCAGTTGTGAAACTAGAGGGCTGTCAAAGAGCTAATATTGCGGTTAAATCGTCAAAGAAGAAAGAGCCAATTTTATCAACGAAGAAGGCCACGAAGAACAAGAAAGTAAAATTTAAAAGGTGGTTCGTGGAATTTATTTGGCGAGTAAAAAAGAAAGGAAAAATCTAACACCGGTGAAAGTCGGGCTGACGACTCTAAACCAAGCGCTACCGGGAGGCAACCCGAGCATTTTATTTTCTTTTATTTGCTTTTATTTTCAGTTTATTTAATTTTTGTTATTTAATTGTTTTAAGTATTTTTTTTATTTTAAATTTTTGAGCTTAATTTTTCTTAATTTTCAAAAATTTGCAGGCTCCAAAAATCTCAAATTCGAGCAAGCGGCGCGCCCGCCCGTTTTATCGGAGCGCCCGCGCCTTACCTGGACGAAATTGGAGTTGTTTTGCGACTTAAAGGCGCGCCTGCGCCTCCCCTTCGTTGCACTGATACACGAACATCGCATGACACCTGCCTAACTTGCACCAACAAGATCACCAAGCGCGATAGCGCTTCCACCAGCGCAATCGCGCCCCTCCAGGTTTAATCAGCGCTGCATCCTAGCGCTAACGAGCTCTCCAACTGCGCTCCATACAGCGCTATCGCGCCATCACCATTAGTGCAACTCCAAGCGCTATCGCGCTCCCCTTTATAGCTAATGTGAATCTTATGTATGAAAGGCAACACGATTACAATGAATCGCACCTCAATTCGATAACAAAAGAAACAACGATTTTTCCCTATCTTTGAAACAAGTAAGTTTGCAAAATCCACCTCTAGTTGAACCTGTAACTAGCAATAGATAATTGCGGAATAAACAATCGATCACAACGGGACCTTCAAAGGAACCTGTCTTTGACAACCCACGAAGATAATCAACCGACAAACGCCACAAAGTTGTTAAACTTTGATAAGTTTGATTTTGACAAAGCAAAAGCTTCAATAAAATTCTAGAGAGAATTTTAGACTGATAAAAATCAATAATATGAACTATGTTAATTGTTCTTAAAATAATGAATGTTTGTTGTATTTATAATAGAACTACAAAATAATAAAAGATATCGCAAAATAATTCAAAATATAGCTAAAGATATCAAAGATATCTCCTAAAAGTTTCCTAGTAGGAATAAAACTCTCAAAAATAGGAATAATATCAAAAATACTCAAAATTCCATGCACACACACTACACGCCGAAGTGTGTGTGAGAGAACATCGGCGCGGCGCGCTAGTCATGCGCAGGAACGGCGCGGGCGCGCGGCTAACAGGCGTGGGCGCGCTGGCCTCTCGCAGATGATGGCGCGGGTGCGCGTTTACAGGAGCGCGGGCGCGCCTTGGCTTCTTTTTTGGCCTTCATTTTCTTTACTTTCTTGACCTCCGTTGCCCTCAATAAGGTTACAACATCCTCCAAATTGATCTTCAAATACTCCAACTTGATTCCCATGGATTCCAAACCCTTCAATTCGCAATGCAAAATTATGGACCAAATCTTGGAACAATATGAATCGTCGAGCACCTCCTAGATTCATATCAGACTCCCCTTCTTCAAAAAGATTTGTCCTCAAATCTTTCCTTTTATCTACAAAAACAAAGCCAAGATTAGAAACGTTAAAAATATTTTTCACAAGCAACAATGTACTTTGCTCACTCAAAACTATATCAAGAATCATGAAATATCTCATGTACAAAGTAAACACACCAACATCATTAGCATGCAAAAACATGATTAAAATTCCATTTAGCAAGACAAAGATCAAATTCCTCCCCTTCTTAGACCTAGTTAACCCCAACACAAAGTTCATAGTTAAATACAACCATTGCTTTCTAGGAATAAGAAACAATGCACTTGAAATATGCCACTCACAACTCCCCTCAACATATCTCTTCATATGCAACCACAACAAATATTCATGCAGTTTATTCATTAACTTTATACTACATGCTCCCACAACAAGTAACTTATTTAATGACGAAGATGGAATAAAAGTGCTACTCGTCTTAAACAAACACTTATTGCTCACATAGAATTTCTCAAGAGTTTCATGCAAACATAACTCAAACACATATTTCAAATCATTATCCAATGCATATAACTCATTAACATTCTCAAACCATAAGTACCTCGTAATCAAAAGAGATGAGAATTCATACCTTGGTGATAGTGTAGTAACTACCACATTTTCCTTACCTCATTGGTACTTAATCAACTCTTCACCAACAACCCTAAGTTCTTGAAAATTCTCACCATCCACAAGTAAAGCAAATTTTCTTGTACACAACACATTATCATTCAAACTTTCACACAAACTCTCATTTCCTTGTGTCGACACCACACGAATAAAATATTCGACATGCCCATTCAAAATTTTGATATATACTAAGATATAATCAAAGTATAACAAAATAAATTTACCTCTAGACGCATGCAAAATATATCCCATCAATCTCATTAAAGTACTACGCACATTAGCTAGCCCAAAAGTCATCACTAACCAATCAAGAAAATAGGACTTACCACATATGCTACTCATGCACAGTTGACTCACATCGACACAAAGTAACTCATCAAATCTTTTAGTATACATAAACTCAAGAGAATTAATATCAAGATTTGAAATCAATGCAGAATTCATAGCTAATGCCTTCTCAAATCCTTCAACAAAGTAATAGAATCCATGTTGATAAGTGCATTTTGTATGCATTATTTCATGTTATTTTTATGTTTATTTTGTGTGCATTCATATTATTTTTATGTGTTTTTATGTGTTTTAGTGCATGTGTGTGTATTTCACTCCTTGGGTTAATTTTGTTGGAAAATATATTTTTGAAGAATGAATTCCAAAGCAGCCTTGATAGAAAAACCATATTTAATTTTAGAGAAATAAAAATCCGATCTTCACCATTCATAATGAAGATCAAGATGTTTTGAAGCTGCTGTCCAAATTTCAGGTCAATCCGACGGCTAGAACGTAAGATATGAATTTTTCAAATTTGTCGCTTGGAGCAGGTTGAAAGTGGCGCTGTTGGTGAATGTCTAGCGCGATTGCTCTAGTTTGTTGCGCGATTGCTCAAGTTTTTAGCGCTTCATGATAGCGCTATTGCCAAGGTCAGAAAGGGGTTAGCGCATGTAGTTGGCGCATGGGTGTAGAGCAATCGCGCAAGGCTTTTGCATTTCAAAAAATAAACAGCGCGCGCGCGAAGGCATTATCTCGCACGCGCGCAAGAGGAAATTCCAGAGAATTGTGAGAACGCGCGCGAGCGAGCGCCTACGTCGCGCGAGCGTGAGAGAGGAAGTCTGGGCCACTGTTTTATATAATTGCGCGCGCGCGAGGAATCCATGGCGCATGCGCGCGTGTCGCAAAGAGCAAAATTTCCAAGAAAAAAAATATTATTTTGCAAGGAATTTAATTATTACGGGATTCGGGCACTATAAATAGAAAATCTTAATTAATTTTAAGGGTTCCAGAATTTCAACGGAGAAGAGGAGGCGGTTACGGCTACAAGGCTTGGGAGAGAAGATTTCTTCTTTCTTTTCTTCTTTATATTTTTATTTTTGAATTATTGTTTTTAATTATTGAGTAGTTTATTTTCAACCAAGACGGCGTGATTGGGCCGAACAAATTCATGTAGAAAACTTGGATGTTTGTTTGGGATTTTTCAGAGTTGATTTTATTTTATTGATTGTTAGATTTATATTTATCTTGTGAATAGTCTGATCAACTGTTTGCTTGCATGTTAATCGATTCCAAGTCGACAGAGGAGGTATTGATTTTGATCACTCTGATAATTAACATATTGTAAAATCGACTAGAAATAGAATTTGGTTTCAGTGTGCGGTTTGGGTGTAAACTGAATTTTCACAAATATTTAATGCATTCAAATTTGATTAGAATTACGAAAGATTAGTTCATCAATATTTGAATAGGTTTGATTGTTCTAGAAATAGTCCTTTGAACAAATTAGGAGAATTCCCGTGAATTAAGATTAAATCTGAGTCCTGAATCGACTACATGTTACAAAATTTGTTCGGTACCTACGTGTATCTTGGTTGTTTTTATTTAATTATTTTAGTTATTTTTATTCGTATTTCTTAAACAGTTTTTATTTTATATTCTTATTTTATTTAATTCAAAATATTTTCTATTATTTTGTCTAGATTAAGTAAAATAATTAAATCTTGAGAATTGACAACAGTTCCTGTGGGATCGATACTTGGACTCTCAGTCCACTTTACTATTACTTGACCTGGTGCGCTTGCCAGTAGATTTTATCAAACCGATTTAGCCGGTCAAGTTTCTGATACCAAATGATGTGAATCTTATGTATGAAAGGCAACACGATTACAATGAATCGCACCTCAATTTGATAACAAAAGAAACAACGATTTTTCCCTATCTTTGAAACAAGTAAGTTTGCAAAATCCGCCTCTAGTTGAACCTGTAACTAGCAACAGATAATTGCGAAATAAACAATCGATCACAACGGGACCTTCAAAGAAACCTGTCTTTGACAACTCACGAAGATAATCAACCGACAAACGCCACAAAGTTGTTAAACTTTGATAAGTTTGATTTTGACAAAGCAAAAGCTTCAATAAAATTCTAGAGAGAATTTTAGACTGATAAAAATCAATAATATGAACTATGTTAATTGTTCTTAAAATAATGAATGTTTGTTGTATTTATAATAGAACTACAAAATAATAAAAGATATCGCAAAATAATTCAAAATATAGCTAAAGATATCAAAGATATCTCCTAAAAGTTTCCTAGTAGGAATAAAACTCTCAAAAATATGAATAATATCAAAAATACTCAAAATTCCACGCACACACACTACACGCCAAAGTGTGTGAGAGAGAACATCGGCGCGGCGCGCTAGTCGTGCGCAGGAACGGCGCGGGCGCACGTCTAACAGGCACGGGCGCGCTGGCCTCTCGCAGATGATGGCGCGGGCGCGCGTCTACAGGAGCACGGTCGCGCCTTGGCTTCGTTTTTGGCCTTCATTTTCTTTACTTTCTTGACCTCCTTTGCCCTCAATAAGGTTACAACATCCTCCAAATTGATCTTCAAGTACTCCAACTTGATTCTCATGGATTCCAAACCCTTCAATTCGCAATGCAAAATTATGGACCAAATCTTGGAACAATATGAATCGTCGAGCACCTCCTAGATTCATATCAGACTCCCCTTCTTCAAAAGGATTTGTCCTCAAATCTTGCCATTTATCTACAAAAACAAAGCAAAGATTAGAAACGTTAAAAATATTTTTCACAAGCAACAATGTACTTTGCTCACTCAAAACTATATCAAGAATCATGAAATATCTCATGTACAAAGTAAACACACCAACATCATTAGCATGCAAAAACATGATTAAAATTCCATTTAGCAAGACGAAGATCAAATTCTTCCCCTTCTTAGACCTAGTTAACCCCAACACAAAGTTCATAGTTAAATACAACCATTGCTTTCTAGGAATAAGAAACAATGCACTTGAAATATGCCACTCACAACTCCCCTCAACATATCTCTTCATATGCAACCACAACAAATATTCATGCAACTTATTCATTAACTTTATACTACATGCTCCCACAACAAGTAACTTATTCAATGACGAAGATGGAATAAAAGTGCTACTCGTCTTAAACAAACACTTATTGCTCACATAGAATTTCTCAAGAGTTTCATGCAAACATAACTCAAACACATATTTCAAATCATTATCCAATGCATATAACTCATTAACATTCTCAAACCATAAGTACCTCGTAATCAAAAGAGATAAGAATTCATACCTTGGTGATAGTGTAGTAACTACCACATTTTCCTTACCTCGTTGGTACTTAATCAACTCTTCACCAACAACCCTAAGTTCTTGAAAATTCTCACCATCCACAAGTAAAGAAAATTTTCTTGTACACAACACATTATCATTCAAACTTTCACACAAACTCTCATTTCCTTGTGTCGACACCACACGAATAAAATATTCGACATGCCCATTCAAAATTTTGATATATACTAAGATATAATCAAAGTATAACAAAATAAATTTACCTCTAGACGCATGCAAAATATATCTCATCAATCTCATTAAAGTACTACGCACATTAGCTAGCCCAAAAGTCATCACTAACCAATCAAGAAAATAGGACTTACCACATATGCTACTCATGCACAATTGACTCACATCGACACAAACTAACTCATCAAATCTTTTAGAATACATAAACTCAAGAGAATTAATATCAAGATTTGAAATCAATGCAGAATTCATAGCTAATGCCTTCTCAAATCCTTCAACAAAGTAATAGAATCCATCCAACATTGAAATTAGATCATACCTTTGAAAGTGTACATTTGGTTGGTATTCAACATTTAAAGTTAAATCATACCTCTCGAATGAAACAACTCTCAAATCCTTAACCTCTCCGTGAACAACCTCATATGGAACCAACATGTGAAGACTTTTAATATGACTTCTACTTTGCTTCTTCATCAATGCATCACCAAAATCCTGCAAAAAAGAACAAACAATGCTCGGGATTGAACCGGCTAAATCATGACAATGAGATAAAACCTCTTTGTACAAAAGTACTTTAGGGATTTTATTCATTTGAATAAAATTTTCAACCTCACAATTTTGGACCATAATATTTTCTTTTTTTCTTGGTCTCTTTCCTCTCTTTTCTTTCCTCTCTTTTTTTCACTCAAAGGTCATCTCACTTTTTTGAACACTCATTTTTTCGGCCTCTTTTTTTTCTTTTTCTTTTTCTTTTTCTATGGCTATCTTACTTTTTTCATCACTCTTTTTTTCAGCCATATCACTCAAATTTTCAAATTCCAATTGATCCTCAAGAAGTTCTTTTGGACTCAATTGAGTAGAAAGATTACAAGACTCATCCAACAAAAAATTACTAGTCCCACTATGAACATCAATATGACTCTCTTCTACCACAAAAATATTAGATGACTCTTCAACACCTACAATGCTATCAACCACATCATGTACAATAGAAGGTTTTTATCAAGCCACTCTCCTTCCACCGCACAAATTTCGACACTCTCATCATCAACCAATGAAGTTTCATCCTCAATTATCGACTCAACTTCAACTTTTGATTCATCATCAACTTCAACATTGGATTCATCAACTACTTTAGAATCCACCACCTTCTTCATAGCCTCATTAAAACATTGGCTCATATCATGCTTATCTTTTCTATGACACCATAAACATGCAATATCAAAGGTACTAGAATTTGAAAGTTTAGATGTACCTTGATGTTCACGTTTGAACACTTCACTTTTACTCTCATAGTGATTAGGAGCAAAGAATTTCCTCAACACTCTTTTCAACTCATCCCACGTAGATATAGGACGTATTCCATGCCTTGTCCTGTTCACCACCTCTTTATCCCATCAAGTGCAAGCATAGTCGGTAAACTATTGTAAAACAAGTTTAAACTTCCTAGCTTCAGAAAAATCACGACCTTCAAATAAAAATTCTACCATTTTCTCCCACTTCAAATACGATTCCGAATCCATATCTCCATGGAACGACGGAATTTTATTTTTTTTAATCATATCCAAATAATATTCAAAATCTTTTTCTCCACGACAACCATCATCATCTCTATACACATCAATTTTTCTCTCTCTCCTACTCCCATAATCAAATCTCCTTTCACTCTCCCTATACCCATCAAATTTTCTTTCAAACATTGTACCTGCAAGAAAAATGTTAGTAATAAAATATCCTCATACAAATTCTCACTAGTCACTCCAAAGAAAATCACTCAACCACTCCTTTTTTTCACTCAAAAAAAATATGGAATAGCTTATGCTTTGTGATTTTAAATATCAAACTCTAAAGTTCAAAAACTTGTAACAATTGTCAATCGACTCACGTAGATTGCACAAAAACAAGTCAAAAGACTTATGAAGATTGAAATAAACTTGGCACCTAAAAACTCACAAGACACAAGAAATTTTGACCACAAGTTATTTTGCTTCCCCCTTTTTTTTTTAAGCTTTTTCGGTCTCTACTTTTTTTTTTTGACCGATTTCAAATCACTTCTTGTTTTTTTTTATTTCGAATTTTCTATTTTTTTTTGAATTTATAACTTGTAGCACAAGACACGAGACTTGGATAACAAGTTTGAAAGAATGACACATAAATTTGAGATGAGAGAGATGAAGAACGAAGAACGACGAACGATGAACGAAGAAATAATATAGATTAAAGAAGGATACGAGTTATTTAAGTCAAAACCTTAAGCTCTGATACCAAATGATGTGAATCTTATGTATGAAAGGCAACACGATTACAATGAATTGCACCTCAATTCGATAACAAAAGAAACAACGATTTTTCCCTATCTTTGAAACAAGTAAGTTTGCAAAATCCACCTCTAGTTGAACCTGTAACTAGCAACAGATAATTGCGGAATAAACAATCGATCACAACGGGACCTTCAAAGGAACCTGTCTTTGACAACCTACGAAGATAATCAACCGACAAACGCCACAAAGTTGTTAAACTTTGATAAGTTTGATTTTGACAAAGCAAAAGCTTCAATAAAATTCTAGAGAGAATTTTAGACTGATAAAAATCAATAATATGAACTATGTTAATTGTTCTTAAAATAATGAATGTTTGTTTCATTTATAATACAACTACAAAATAATAAAAGATATCGCAAAACAATTCAAAATATAGCTAAAGATATCAAAGATATCTCCTAAAAGTTTCCTAGTAGGAATAAAACTCTCAAAAATAGGAATAATATCAAAAATACTCAAAATTCCATGCACACACACTACACGCCGAAATGTGTGTGAGAGAACGTCGGCGCGGCGCGCTAGTCGTGCGCAGGAACGGCGCGGGCGCGCTGGCCTCTCGCAGATGATGGCGCGGGCGCGCGTTTACAGGAGCGCGGGCGCGCCTTGGCTTCATTTTTGACCTTCATTTTCTTTACTTTCTTGACCTCCTTTGCCCTCAATAAGGTTACAACATCCTCCAAATTGATCTTCAAGTACTCCAACTTGATTCCCATGGATTCCAAACCCTTCAATTCGCAATGCAAAATTATGGACCAAATCTTGGAACAATATGAATCGTCGAGCACCTCCTAGATTCATATCAATAGTGCATCCTGTTGCGCTATCGCGCCTCCTTCAGGCGCCATCCAGCCTTGCGCAACTTCTTCCGCAAACGCGCATATCCACTCGGAACCAGTACAATCCTAGAGCTCTCGATTATCAGATGTTGCACAGGGTGCTAATCTTAGTACTCTCGTGCGTTTCCAGCTGCAACACTCAATGCGCAATCGCACCTCCATTTGTTATCTGTGCTTCATCCTTGCGCGAACAAGCAGCCTACAGCTCGTACTCCTGTGCATTTGAAAGTTACAACATCAGCACCTAAGGAACAATCACCAAAGAACCTCCATACATGCAACGTGTTTATGAGCACCATGATCGCATGATGTAGTGCTGAAGTTATTCCTTCGATGGCGATCATGATGAGTAGGAGATGATGATGATGACGCCGAGTCCTGATCCTCGGTGTTGAAGGTATGAGTCTTGTTCTTTTTATTGTTTTTAATCATTAGGGACAATGATTACATTAAGTTTGGGGGGATGAATTAGTTTTTGATTTTGTTGATAAGGTTGAAAGTTGTTTAGTTGATTATTGTGTGCTTTATAGATAAATTTTTTGTTTGAGTTTAATTGTGTAGTGAGTTGAGTTGAAAAGAAGTCAAGAAATAAATGGATGCATGGCTGATAAAAAATTTTTGTGCTATAACTGAAATCCATGATTGTCTACCTATCTGACAATTATTTTTGAAAAAAAAAATGGAACCAATTAGATGAACAATTTCCTATATACTCTGTGATTAATACTTGAATCTGAGTTTTGAGACATACAGACATAGATATGATTGAGGCATTGTTTGGATTTTTTGGGCCTAATTTTCATTGAAATAATTTATCCTTAGTTGCCTATTTGAGCTTACAAGTATATTAGTACAATGAGTTACGAAAAATCTGAAATTTGTTTGAAAATCATCATTTACTGCTGATGATTAGTTTTTCTGCACTGGTTGATATTTGTATGATTTAATTGTGAATTGAGACTTGTCTAGAACTAGTTTGAACACTCTTCAAGGCAAAATACGAGCAATACTGTGATTAGGGATGATTTAGGCGATTTTTCTGAATTTGTTTGAGCCTTTCAAGCTACCTAATTATTTGTTATCCCTAGTACCTTGTTTGGGCTTTATTGAAAATCGAATGGCATGCGTATAGATGTGTGATAAACCCCCATTCGTTATTTTTTCAAGGTCCTACATTGACTACCTAAATAGCTTATACACTAATTCCTACCTTTAAGGGAGTAATTTGAATGCTAAAATGTTATATTCTCCTAGTTTTATTTGTGAAAAATGTAATGGTGTGGTGGATGAATTGAAAATGATGAAAAGAGGTAGTAGAAAAAAAAAGTTGAAAAATGTGGTTGAAAAAAGTTGTGAAAGAAGTTGTGAAAAAGTTGAAAAATCAATGAAGTAAAAAAGAATGTGAAGTTGTGAAAGAAAAGGAGTCGAAATTAGAATTGAGTTTAAGCAATAAATTAATCCTTATTTGAATTCTTATCCTTTATTTGTAGCAATAAGCCAGGCCTTACACTATAAGCTAATTAAGTCCTATTGACCGAGTCTCAGTTGTCCAATATACTAGTGGAGAATAGTTGCAAGAATTTAGCCTATGGACTTTTGATTGATATTTTTAATGATTATGAATTTTGATCGAAACACGCACACACGCTTATTCTTTGCATTTACCTAATTGTGAGTGTTTTTGATTTTATATTCCTATAATTTGATCCTATGCTACCTTGAAAAGTCTTCATGATCTATGAATGTTTGAATTGAATTTGGACAATGGTGTTTTGAACATGAGTTGCAGAGATTGTGAGTTTATGCGGTTATTTTGTTATTGGCTAAAACTTTCAAGTGTTAGTAGGTGTGATAAAAATTGGATTTGAAAATTCTTTGAAATTATTGCTGATGCCATTGCTCCATAATATTTCTTGACTATTCGTATGGGTTTGATAGAATGAGTTTTTAGAATTTATTGTTTTGAATAGTTTTGCTCGGGACTAGCAAAAGTCTAAGTTTGAGGGTATTTGATAAGTGTATTTTATATACTTAATTTATATATGATTTTAATTATTAATTGTTTGTTTCAAGCGGATTTATGTGGGTATTTTTGTGAGACCTCGATTCTAAACCACTAATCTCGGATTAAACAACAATTAAGCGAACAAGAATCCAAGAGTAAAACAAGTCAAAGTTTTTTTTTTTTTTTTTTTTTTTTTTAAAAAAAAACGCCGCGCGCCCGCGCGAGGAACCAAGCTCGCGCGCGCGCGGGCAAACGATCCCGAGGCCCAACGGAGGCCTCGTGCGCGCGCGAGGAACGCCTCGCCCGCGCGCGGAAGGCCTTGGCAGAAAAATGCTCAGGCTGCAGAAAAAAAAAGAAAGGATTCCGCGCTTGGTCCGACATGCCTTCAAATACAAATGCAATAACAGGGTGTAGGGAAACATGCCATAACAAGTCATGCTTTCAGAAGGCTTAAAAACAACCAGAAGTCTAAATTGATACAACAACAACATACTTCGATTTCAGATTACAATCCGAATACAAACTAATTCGAATAACAAAACATATCAAGTTCGAGTTCTAACATGCTTTAATCTTAAACTAGATAAACATGCTAATTCGACTTCTAAACCGAGTCTCACTTCTACTACTTGCCCTCGAAGCTAACCATGCCTCTTCTGACTTGTTCCTGCCCCACCTATTGCCAAGTACACATACAAAACAAAGCAACAGCCGGATAACCGGTGAGAATGATAATCCCAGTAAAAGCAACATATCAAGTAATGAATACACAACATGCTATCAAACCACATATTCAAGTCGAAGTTAATGATATGCATGTCTTTAAAACCAGGATATCGATTCTGATAAACACGGGAGTATTTCTCTGCTTTTGGGATCCCGAGGATGAGATCACGTAACGACTCACCGACTCTCCCAATCGAGGTGGTGCCACGTATCCCACTCCTCTAGACTTTGAGCAACCATAATGAGTATGCTAGCACTAGGCGAAATACTACAACCTAGGCCACTCAATCATAGTTCCCAAACGTCTAACAAAAAGGGCGGTTCTGCCCGCTGAAATCAAAGTAGGCTCAAGATGAATGCATAACAGAAACATAAACATAAGCCACATAACAAAAACTCAATCAATCAACAATTACAAGTTCCACGTGCTAGAACAAGTATCAATGCAATATGTGATTTAAAAAGGGAAACTCGAGAACCAACAGTCCCGAGTATGCTATCCCGCTACGATGACTGTTTTTACCTTGCAATGCAGTAGCTCCAACTCTGGATAAGCTACAAAAGAGATTGTATAAACAACTACACAATCTAACAACAACAAGGCAACGGTTCAAGGAAAACTCTTTATACCGTTCTTCGTCCAATTCTCTGAAACGATCAAACAGATGCTAACTCTGGGCTTGACAATTCCGAACGAATCTGTTCAGATACAAGAGATGATTGATCAATAACCACGATCAACTTACAAGCCAAGTTCAAACTCAAAAATGGTTCAAAATCTCCAAAAACTCAAACCGACGACATAACGGCTATAACTGAACAACCGGCAAATGCAGACAGCAGTTCAATACTGATAACAACTCAATTCAATGCTAATACAACAACAACAAGACAAACCCAACAAATCTCAAAACCATGATTTTCGAAAATGGCTTCCAAAAATCATAATAAATCCGAACGTCTCTCTAATTCAAAACCGACAGATAATAAACGATCAGAACTCTGTAGAGAACAACATACTCGAATCTCAAACGATTCTAACAACATCCAAAAACTAGAATGTATCGGATCGAAGAAGAACTTACGATATAACAGAGCTCTCACTGCAGTGATCACTAATCTGCCTTCAGAAATAAATTCCAACGGCCGGATCGAGCTCGGACTGAAATCAGAAAGCTTGAAAGCTCAATGAATCGGCTTCAATGGAGGGAGGCGATGCAATGGAGGAGATGGAGAAGAGAATGGGCCCAAAAGCCTTATAAATATCTATAAAAACCGATAATTGCGTTTTAGTCCCTGAAAAATCCAATTTTTGCAAAAAGGACCCTGATCAAAATCAAACCGGCTCGAGAACTCTGTAATCTCTGATTAACTCAAATAAATTCAATTAAGATAAAAACAGGGCGTTACAATTTTGTTGTATTTATGTTTACAGTGAATTATGGAATTTTGTGGAGAAAAGAAGAATTATTGAATTTATTTGGAATTTAGAAGAGGAAAGAATAAAAGAAAGGAAAAAAGAAAAGAAGGAAAGAAACGTACAGAGAAGAGAAGAAAAGAAGAGGAATATTGTTGGGCTTTGTTAATAGCGCGCCCGCCCCGTCGCTGTATATCTGTTTAATTATTTTGGGCAATTATTTTCGTGGGCTTTTGAGTGGGCTTTTTCTTGAGCGATATAAAAGGGAATTCTTTGTCAGAGAAAAGGGGAGAGCTGTTGGAAAACGTTTTCAGATCAGTGTGATATGATACCCGGAGCAGCGGAAGTTTAAAAATTTTTATTTTCTTATATGGAACAATTCCATATCATGGGTATCAAATCCTAACGATTAAAATCAACATGTAAAATAATAATAACAATTAATATTTTACCTCTTCAAGCTATGGCTTGATTATGGACACCAACAGATTAATCTGCTCTTGTTGTAAATTCCAGGAACTGATGACTCGCTCGATCAATCTCCTGAATTAGGTCCACGAACAGAAAACTAAAACCCTCTGATTGATTGCACTAGAAATCAATCAGATGTTTATCGAAGAGATTTACAGATTTGATCTGTCAATTTAGAATGTAATTTTCCAAAAATCACAGACTGAATTTTCTCTCAAAAAAGAGACAGAATTCGAAAATCTCCTTAGAACTGTTCTAGGATATTTCAAAAACTGTAGAAGTGTGTGTTGCAGTATTTTCGAAAATTGCAAGAAAATCAATTAGTGATTTTTTAAAACTGCACAATCTACTATATATAATTTCTGTACTGGATTAAGTTATATGTCTAATAGGACACTAACTCCTTAGGGCCCATTATCCATAACTTAAGCCCAACAAGCCAAGCCTATTATTATAAAAATTAATATACAATTCATCTTGAATCCGATTGATAAACCGATTTCACCAATGTGCACAGAAACCATTTCTGCACCTTTTAAAGTCAAGATAATTTTTCTGAATCCGAATTCAGTGATTTCCAAAAATGCCCATCCCTATGTCATTTTAAGAAATTTCACTCCCTTTAGTTAAGAAGTCCAACTTCTCTTTCGCTAAATTTAACTCTTTAAATTTAACTATCTCAATGGGGATTAGTAATCCATTACTTGTGTGACCCTCAATGGTTCAGGGATACAGCTAGCTGTTGGCTCACAACTCCTTATGACTCGGAACAACAATTTCCGACTTACCCATTGAATCATGGTAAGAGCGCCTAGCAACATCGCCCCATGATTCCCTAGGTATCACTGATAGTGCCTGCAAGAACCTGTAGGTTTTGGTTAGCGTACAGTATGGTCCCTTCATCCAAATATCCCGATCGAATCAATAACCATTGGTACATCGAGAGTCGTTCGATATTCCATAACTATGCAATGCATCTTGAAGATCAAATAGTGACATCGCATGTGCTACTAGGAAACCAAGTAACCTAAATCACATCGAGTACTCTGGCCAGAGATTTGTCACACTAATATCTCCTCAGATCGCATAGGATATCCACTCTCGCAAGCGTGTGGTGAATCCTTGACAACAAAGCATCGACTGTACCCAATCCCGACACCTGATGACCCTCATAGAGTCGGTAAATGAGTCAAAGTATAGTACTAGCATATAGAGTCTCCATGATGTTTCAAGTAGTAAGGACTAATGGTGTACAACAAAAACCGAGGACTTATCCACTCAATAAATGAAAACCACTTGGATAGTCCGAATAGGGTAGTTCAATCATCCATCATATGAATATCCATTTGCATGCTTCGAACATCTCTATGTTCCATACCAATGAAACGTAGTACTAGGCATCGCAAATGCTAGTCTCAATCTCTAGCGATCCTTATCCTTATTTGCAGACGGCTCAATAGACTAGGAACTGTTTAGAATATACAGTGACTATAAGTTGTGTTTCATGATAGTGATCTCTCTTTATTCACTATCTCATCTTACTTACACTTTAGTATATTCAAGATCTTTATCAAAACAACAGAAGTATATCATAATATAACAATATGAAGAAAGATAAAGAAAATGTCATTAATTAATGTAAATTATATTAAACAAAGATTGTTTATACATAGAGTCATAAAAGCCCTTAGCCACATGTTGGCTAACTGGGAACCCACTCTTTCAATCTCCCACTTACCCTAAAGCCAACTAGTCATACTACGTAGTCCCATTGCTTCGCGATGTTTGTCAAACAATGGTCCTGGTAAGGGCTTAGTAAGTGGATCAGCGATATTTTCTGCAGAGGCCACTCTCTCGACAGTTATGTCTCCTCTTTCCACGATCTTCCGGATGATGTGGTATTTCCTCAGTACGTGTTTGGATCTTTGATGAGACCGTGGTTCCTTTTCCTGAGCAATGGCACCAGTGTTGTCACAGTACACCGGGACTGGACCAACAGCTTCAGGAATTACACCCAACTCTTGGACAAAATTCCTCATCCAAACGGCCTCTTTAGCAGCAGCTGATGCTGCAATGTACTCTGCCTCAGTGGTGGAATCTGCTGTGGTGTCCTTCTTGGAACTCTTCCAAGAGACAGCACCGACATTGAGCATGAATACAAATCCAGAGGTTGATTTCGAGTCATCCACGTCGCTTTGGAAGCTAGAGTCGGTATAGCCTTCCAATTTCAATTTTCTTCCTCCATAAACCATGAATACATTCTTAGTCCTTCTTAAGTACTTAAGAATATCCTTCACGACTTTCCAATGCATTTGACCGGGGTTGGCCTGATATCTGCTCGTGACACTCAGAGCAAAGGCTACATCCGGTCTGATAGATATCATCCCATACATAATACTACCTATGGCTAATGCATATGGTACGTGTGTCATTTTCTCTATCTCTTCGTCGGTCTTGGGAGACATCGACTTGGATAGAGAAACTCCATGACACATAGGTAGATGTCCTCTCTTGGATTCATCCATAGAGAATCTTTTCAATATGGTGTCGATGTAGGTAGCTTGAGTGAGTCCTATAATTCTCTTAGATCTATCTCTATAGATCTGTATTCCTAGAATATAGTACGCCTCACCCAAGTCCTTCATCGAGAATCTACCTAACAACCATATCTTTGTTGATTGCAACATCCCTACATCACTCCCAATGAGTAGGATGTCATCAACATAAAGTACTAAGAACGTCACAGCATCCTTAACTACTTTCTTGTACACGCACGGTTCCTTCGGGTTCTTGATAAAACCAAAGTCCTTTATTGTTTCATCAAATTTCTGGTTCCAACTTCTTGATGCCTGTTTGAGACCATAAATTGATCTCTGAAGCTTGCATATGATTGTGAATCCTTCGGGCTGCATCATATAGATCTCTTCCTTAATATTTTCATTAAGAAATGCAGTCTTCACATCCATTTGCCATATCTCATAGTCATACCAAGGTGCTATGGCAATAAGGATTCTTATGGACTTGAATATTGCGACTGGTGAAAAGGTTTTATCATAATCAACACCTTGTCTTTGAGTATAACTTTTGCCACCAATCGTGCCTTGTAGGTCAATACCTTACCATCAGGCCCAAGTCTTCTCTTGTATATCCATTTACACCCTATTGGAACAATTCCATCGAGAGGATCTACTAAAGACCAAACTTGGTTTGTATGCATCGAGTCTATTTCTGACTGCATAGCTTCAAGCCATAAATTCGAATCCGCATCAGAAATTGCTTCCTTGAAGTTTCTTGGATCACATCCAATGTCGGGTTCACTTTGATCCCCTTCAAGAAGTAAACCATATCGAATAGGAGGTCTAGAAGTCCTCTCGGATCTTCTAGAAAGAGGCGTGTCGTTTAATGGTTTCTGAGGTGTGGGATCGTTATTTTGTGTCTCAGGTTCTTCTCAAATTTCTTCAAGTTCCATCATCTTGCCTTTCTTATCAAGTAAGAACTCCTTCTCAATGAAGGTGGCATTCCTCGAAACAAACACTTTTGTTTCAGTAGGATGATATAAATAATATCCGATTGAATTCTTTGGATACCCTACAAAATAACATAAGGTGGATCGACTATCCAACTTATCTCCCACTGTCTGCAACACATAAGCAGGACATCCTCAAATCCTTAAGTACGAATACTTAGGAGTTTTGCCAGTCCATAATTCATATGGAGTTTTGTTCACTGCTTTAGTGTGGACATTGTTCCACAACAATACCGCCGTTTCAAGCGCATAGCCCCAAAACGAAGGTGGAAGCTCAGTGAAGCTCATCATAGATCGAACCATGTCCAACAATGTTCGATTGCGACGCTCCGAAACACCATTTAGCTGAGGTGTCATAGGAGGAGTCCACTGAGAGAGAATCTCATTCTCTTTTAGATAGCCCAAAAACTCGGTACTTAAGTATTCTCCACCTCGATCCGATCGAAGTGCTTTAATACTTTTACCTAGTTTTTTTTCTACTTCAGCCTTGAATTCTTTCAACTTTTCAAATGATTCAGACTTATATTTCATCAAATATAAATACCCGTACCTAAAATAATCATCAGTAAAGGTAATGAAGTAGGTGTGACCAAATTTAGTACCAATACTAAATGGGCCACAAACATCTGTATGGATCAAATCCAACAGATTTTGACTACGCTCAGGTTTTCCTTTGAAAGGAGTTTTAGTCATTTTTTATTTTAGGCAGGACTCACAAGTTGGTAGAGAGTTAATATCAAACATATCAAACATGCCCTCTCCCACTAGCTTGTTCATCCTCCTTCAGGAAATATGACCTAGCCTAGCATGCCAAAGGTTTGTCGGGTTTTGACTATCGTTTTTCCTTTTATTTGTTGTTGCCGGTTTATCAACATAATTAATTGGTACGTCTTTTAATTTTAAGTTATATAGATCGTTTTCAAGTTGTTCACATCCAATCAAACATTCATTCTTGTAAATATTGCAAATCTCATTCACAAAATTGCAAGAAAAACCATCTCTATCAAGCATAGAAACAGAAATAATGTTTTTAACCAAATCTGGCACAAATAAAACATATCTCAAAAGTAACTTAAAATTGTTCTGCAAAACTAAATAAACGTCTCCCACAGCTTTGGCTTCAACTCTAGAACCATTTCCGAGCCTTAGCTGGGTCTCACCCATCCTAAGCTTACGACTTCTTGTCATCACCTGCAAATCATTGCAAATGTGAGATCCACATCCGGTATCCAATACCCAAGAAGTAGTATTAAGTGAAACATTTATTTCAATGTAAAACATACCCTTTGCAGTTCGCAACTGCTTGAGATATTCTTTGCAGTTACGTTTCCAATGACCAGATTTCTTGCAGTGATGGCAAACGTCTTCAGATCTGTTCACGTTTGAAGCCTTTGTTTTGTTCTTATTCTTTGGCACAGTTTTCTTGGGTAGGGCTGAACGTTTCTTACCCTTTCCACTTGGCCCCTTCTTAGAGTTAGAAGAGGAACCAACAAAAAATACCGGTTTATCCTTCTTTAATGTGGCCTCATATGTGACAAGCATATTGACCATCTCTTCAAGGGTGGCCTCTATCTTGTTTATATTGAAGTTCATCACAAAACCGTCAAATGACAAAGGAAGTAAAAGAAGTAAAAAGTCCGCATTCAGTTCGTGCTCCAATGTCAAATCGAGTGTTACCAACTTTTCAATGAGCCCAATCATGTGTACCCCATGCTCACGGACCGAAGTCCCATCTCGCATGCGGCATGTCATGAGCTCTTTGACGGTGACATACCTCTCCGATCTTGACTGAGCTCCAAAAAGTTCCTTGAGAGTATCGTGAATGTCAGCAGCATTCACTGCATTCTCAAATCGCCTCTGAAGTTCATCAGACATCGAAGCCTGCATGTAACATTTGGCCTTGACATCATTGTCCCACCATTTGTCATGTTTGGCCAATTCTTCCGGACTCACATCAGTCGGGGCTTCTTTCGGAGGAGGCTTTTCTAACACGTAGAAAACCTTTTCCGAACTTAGAACAATCTTTAACTTACGGAACCATTCCGTATAGTTTGCGTCAGTCAGTTTGTTTTGTTCGAGAATCGAGAATAGTGGATTGCGCGAATTCATTGTAATGAAATACTGAAAAGAAACAGACAATAATCAGTGATTGCTTAATTAATTTACTAAGACATAAAATATGGCGAGATTTATTTTATGAATTTCACTCCCACTATTTTAACGATTTCACTACCCTCTAGTGAAAACGAGAAACTGGTTTCCTTAGTGGAAACATGGAGTCCAATTGACAAATCATAGTCCCGAATAATATCAGTCAACCATAATTTTCAAAATGTAGAGCCCAATTGCTTCCAAAGCAACCCCCATGCTTTTACCTCATGTCCAATAAGGACCCAATAATATGACGCCATTTATTGTGACATGTCAAGATGACCCATCAATATTAAGTTATGATGGACGGTCGCCATGTGGATCCCCAATAATATGAGCCAATCCCATGGGAGTTCCATCCAACTTACAACATGTGTCGATCCAATGTACAGTTTTCCGACGAACGCCCCCCCTCCCCCCAATAATATGAACCGGACCGTGCTCGCGGGTAGCATCTCATACATTGATCGTTCATGGAAGGTAGAAACATTTAAGCAATATTTAAATTCCCTTTTGTTTATCTTGATATCAATTTTAAATCATATTTAAAATGAGGGATTTTAATTTTGAAAATTGTCTCATCTTTAAATAATTTGTATGCTTGCGGGATTCATGCAATTTAGTCTAAACATGCATACAACAATAATATCATATATTATATAAAGGATGATCGACCCCAATAACTAATCGACCCATGGTTACCAATCACGAGTCTAAGTCCAATTCTAGGTGATATGCAAGTATGCAATGCAATCCTATTACATTGAGCTTCCAATTTACATTTCTTCGGTCTTTATTGTCTGCTGGGCCCACCATTGTCTTCAAATCTTTATCTCCCACTAAGTCTAATAAATTTACAATAAATTTCGATGACAAGTAGGGGATACATATTTAAGGGTGGGAACGGGCCATAAACCAGGCCCACTTTTTATTACAAATGACAAATCAAATTGGGCTATAAACCAAGCAATTAATAAAACCCAACAACAATAATAAAAACCAAATGTAAACTTTCTAACATACACCTATAATATTGGTCATGGTAATCGATCATCCTTTTATCCAATAATTAATTCAATAATTAAATAAGGGCAATTTGCTCAAAAATCCCCAAATGCAAACATGTTTTTCTTTGGGGTCCCTAGTCATAAAATGTGGTACAAAACAATACAATATGTGGTACAAAACCATATAAGATGTGGTACAAATTAACAAAAAATGTGGTACAAAAAAGTGGCTAGGAAGTGCAGAGCAAAACATGTTTGCATTGGGGATTTTTGAGCAATTTGCACATTAAATAATTGGATAACATGCAATGGCAACATAATCAAAAAGATAAAATCAAATTTTATCCAATAAATTCATAAGATCATATCTTATCATCAAATGTACCAAAATAATTAATTTTATAAAATCTAATTTAACGGATAAAATTTATAAATTTTCCAAATATTCAAATTTATCCAAAAATCAATTTTAAAAATTTCGAACTCAAACAATTTGACCCGATGCCTCGTGGACCAATCAAAAACAATTTTCGATCGGACCAAAAATTAAAATTTCAAAAATTTAAAATTCTTAAAAATAATTTTTAATTTTTTGGGTTGCCCGGGAACGCCCCCACGTGGGGCCCGGGCATGGGCAGCCCGTCGCTGCCCCTGGGCAGCGATCAAGTTGCTGCCCATGGGCAGCGTCCAGCGTTGCCCTGGGGCAATCACATCGCTACCCTTGGGCAACGACGATCGCTGCCCGTATTGCCCTTCAAATTTATTTTTAAAAATTTTGTTTTTGTTTCTAAAAACCCGAGGCTTAAAAATTTTGTATAATCGATTAATTTTAATCGTTTGATCTGAGAGCAACCTGTCTCTGACACCACTGTTGGAACACGTTTTCAGATCAGTGTGATATGATACCCGGAGCAGCGGAAGTTTAAAAATTTTTATTTTCTTATATGGAACAATTCCATATCATGGGTATCAAATCCTAACGATTAAAATCAACATGTAAAATAATAATAACAATTAATATTTTACCTCTTCAAGCTATGGCTTGATTATGGACACCAACAGATTAATCTGCTCTTGTTGTAAATCCCAGGAACTGATGACTCGCTCGATCAATCTCCTGAATTAGGTCCACGAACAGAAAACTAAAACCCTCTGATTGATTGCACTAGAAATCAATCAGATGTTTATCGAAGAGATTTACAGATTTGATCTGTCAATTCATAATGTAATTTTCCAAAAATCACAGACTGAATTTTCTCTCAAAAAGGAGACATAATTCGAAAATCTCCTTAGAACTGTTCTAGGACATTTCGAAAACTGTAGATGTGTGTGTTGCAGTATTTTTGAAAATTGCAAGAAAATCAATTAGTAATTTTTGAAAACTGCACCATCTACTATATATAATTTCTGTACTGGATTAATTTATATGTCTAATAGGACACTAACTCCTTAGGGCCAATTATCAATAACTTAAGCCCAACAAGCCAAACCTGTTATTATAGAAATTAATATACAATTCATCTTGACTCCGATTGATAAACCGATTTCACCAATGTGCACAGAAACCATTTCTACACCTTTTAAAGTCAAGATAATTTTTTTGAATCCGAATTCAGTGATTTCCAAAAATGCCAATCTCTATGTCATTTTAGGAAATTCCACTCCCTTTAGTTAAGAAGTTCAACTTCTCTTTCGCTAAATTTAACTCTTTAAATTTAACTATCTCAACGGGGATTAGTAATCCATTACTTGTGTGACCCTCAATGGTTCAGGGATACAGCTAGCTGTGGGCTCACAACTCCTTGTGACTCGGAACAAAAATTTCCGACTTACCCATCGAATCATGGTAAGAGCGCCTAGCAACATCGCCCCATGATTCTCTAGATATCACTGATAGTGTCTGCAAGAACCTTTAGGTTTTAGTTAGCATACAGTACGGTCCCTTCATCCAAATATCCCGATCGAATCAACAACCATTGGTACATCGAGAATCGTTCGAGATTCGATAACTATGCAATGCATCTTGAAGATCAAATAGTGACATCGCATGTGCTACTAGGAAACCAAGTAACCTAATCACATCGAGTACTCTGGCCAAAGATTTGTCACACTAATATCTCCTCAGATCGCATAGGATATCCACACTCGCAAGCGTGTGGTGAATCCTTGACAACAAAGCATCGACTCCTATATGTGTCGTAACTGTACCCAATCCCGACACCTGATGACCCTCATAGAGTCGGTAAAAGAGTCAAAGTATAGTATTAGCATATGAGTCTCCATGATGTTTCAAGTAGTAAGGACTAATGGTGTACAACCAAAACCGCGGATTTATCCACTCAATAAATGAAAACCACTTGGATAGTCCGAATAGGGTAGTTCAATCATCCATCATATGAATATCCATTTGCATGTTTCGAACATCTCTATATTCCATACCAATGAAACGTGGTACTAGGCATCGCAAATGCTAGTCTCAATCTCGAGCGATCCTTATCCTTATTTGCAGACGGCTCAATTGACTAGGAACTGTTTAGAATATACAGTGACTATAAGATGTGTTTCATGATAGTGATCTCTCTTTATTCACTATCTCATCTTACTTACACTTTAGTATATTCAAGGTCTTTATCAAAACAACAGAAGTATATCATAATATAACAATATGAAGAAAGATAAAGAAAATGCCATTAATGAATGTAAATTATATTAAACAAAGATTGTTTATACATAGAGTCATAAAAGCCCTTAGCCACAAGTTGGCTAACCGGGCACCCACTCTTTCAAGAGCCGCCACAATCACACACAAAACATCAGAGATCGTTACTTTCTGTGTGATTTCTGAAGATTTCTGGAGGATTTTGTGCTTAATTGAAGAACGAAGACGGAGATCGATAGACCGGACACGGCGTCGACGATGGATTTGTTTTCTATCTTTTATTTTATTCTGAATATGTTTGGATTTATGAATTATTGTTTTATTCAGAATTTTATTATGAACTAATTTTTAGAGTCTAGAGGTCGGATGGAACCTGGTTTAGACACTTTCATGAATTTTTGATTTTATTGAATTGAATTTCTTCTAGATTAATTGTTTTTTCTAGAATTGATTGTCTTTTCAATTATCTGAACAATAATTGATTTGTTATATTTATTTGAAATCTTTGCTCGAGAGAGGGGATTTTGAATAGGACATTAGAAAATACACTGTTAATTATTTATACAGCTCGGGAGAGTGTATAATTTTAACAGAGCTTTTAAAGAGAACATTGTTTTGTGATAGATCACTGCGATAAATTCTTAATAGGGATATTGGAATTTAATTGTAGTTGATAAACATTATTTGTTGCTCGGGAGAGGGAAATAATAAAATTAAGTGTTCTTGGCTATTAATTGACTGAAATTCATAAAGATTAATTAATTAGGATTGATTGTTGTTGAAACCAGGTGAAATCTATGCCTCTAGACCATTATTTTCTGATTTATATTCATTTGAAAGTTGTGTGCGTGCTTTTAAATCATCTGATTATTTTATTTTTCTGCAAAATTTCTGAAAGTTTGATTTTCTAGATAAAGTTTAGACTATTTTAATTACAAGAACTGATTATTTTCATTTTACTCCCTGTGAAATCGATATCTAAATTATTCACTATATTAAAACTTGACACTCGTACGCTTGCGAGCAATTTTCACAACACAAGTACACCTCATGTATATCCTGTTTTAAAATCCATTGTTTTTTTGTGAGCGCAAATAATTCCTATAATCCTCAAGAATAAACCCGACATTTTCATGACCACCAACTTGACTTGCAATATAACTCAAACCTGCTTTTGGTGGTATTCTTGACTTGTCGATATTAGATATTTGTGATTCTTGTCCGGTACTTATCTTCTTTGAGATCTCAATATGTGTGATTTATTCGGACTAACCAAGTTATGTCCACTATGAGAAGCAATAAAACCAACAACCTTAAATTTACCCGTCTAACGAGCATTAATATTCATTTCGGCACAAAAACAAGTTCTTGTTTCAGGGCGATGAGATTTGACACACACATCTCGTTTATATTTTCTTCTTTGACCTTGACATGAGCAACAAAATTTCCTATAAATAATATTCCCATTGTTATCCTTGTGACATGTTTGTCCTCTAATGCTAGAACCAAGAGCCATTGCATAATTATTATAAAAGTTATATGTCGCTTCTTCATTTTCAAATTCCATGCCAACTCGTGAAATTATTATATTTGAAATATTGGTATGAAAATCATTAAGGACCTTGTCATAAACTTTTTCATGAATATTTTCATCTTCCTTATCATCATATATAGTGTCTATTATATTATTTTTTTGATCAAAGTCCAACCTAAGAGATGTAAGATTGTCTTTCAAGATAGTTTCTCTATTCATTACTCCTGCACAATTCAATATCTAATAAATATCATCTACTTATATGTTTAGTTCATAATTATAATAACTTTATTATTATAATTAAAAATAAAAATTAAAGATAAATAATAAATAAATAATATATAATAATAATAATTAAAAAATTAAAAAATTTATCAATAAACTTCTGACTTTCAGTAAAATATTCGGAACTTTTATTTCAATTATCAAGAGTACATCACATATATAATATTCAATCATTCAATATTGGTATACTATGAAAGAAAATTGCATATATATACAAGCAACTATTATATTCTCAATTAAATAAAAAATAGTTGGAAAAAACTTAACACGAGTATTTGAGATGAATTTCAAGAAAAAAAAAAAGAAAAAAAAAAGAGGTTAGATAAACAATGTACCTTAATGACAACAAGTAGTAGCAACAACTTGGGTTATTTTTCTTCAAAAAGAAAGACTTGCTTATTTTTTGTAAACCAAAAAATACAGATTATAATGTCTAATTTGTTTTGATTTATTATTGAATAACATATATATTTCAATAATTGCACAAGAGGTTTTATGGAAAAAGATTATTTAACGTTTAAATTGAAGAATAAAAATATTGATACCCATAATTAAATATTTTTTAGTATATTATAATTATTTTTCTATATTTGAATTTAAATATTAATGTTTTATTATTTTTTTAATCAATGTTTTTAATATTTTCATTATCAATAATACATATATACACATACATATAAACATATGTATATTAAAAAATGGATAATGATATGTGTACATAGAAGGTTACATAGAGGATTACACGCACTATTAAATTAGCACGTATCCCAAAATTCTTTTAAAAATTCTTTCTTTTCAACCTACAATTGTGTGTCTTGCTCGAAAAAACCTTTAATGAAAATATTATGTTTTATTTTAGTATTTTCTGTACAGTTCTAGGGGTGTCAAAATTTAACACGACCCGAGTTGACCAAAAAAAATGTCCGATTAGATTGAAATTTTTGGGTTCGGGTTAGATCGAGTTGGACCCAAAAAAATTAATCATGTAATAATTATTTTTTTAATAAAAAATGTTTTTTATTTTTTTTATTTTTAAAGAAATAATTAAATACACATAATAATAATAAATATATTTTGATTTAAATACATGATAACAAAATCTCGTTTATATATAATTTAAATGTGAAGTTTAATTATACGAAATTATACATATTACAAAAAATAAAAAAATATTTTTAAAAATCAATGTTTTCAAAAATAATTATTACATGATAAAATCTATGATACAGTATACAAAAAATTTCTTTTAAACATACAATATATAAAAATATATTAAATATTTCTTAATTCTATAAATAAGTATTAAAAAAATTTGGGTCATATCGGGTTGACCCAAATCTAACCCAACCCGATTAATTTTTTTGGGTCAAATTTCGGGTCCAAACCGATCTGACCCGAAGACAAAAACTTCAACTATAATCCGATATTTTTTGGTCAACTTAGGTCATGTTCAATTTTGACATCCTAAAACTACACAATAAATAAAAAATAAAAAAATAATATTTTCGTTAAAATTTTTTTGAGCTAGAAAAGTAATTCTAAGTTGAATAGGAAGAATTTTGAAATACTTTCCTATTTTAATAGAGTGTGTAACTCTCTATGTAGGACTCTATGTACACATAACATTATCCTTAAAAAATAGATATTATTACGATGTATTGAATATGGGTGATGCTACATGTACATGAAGGGTTACACGTCGCATTTGAAATTACATAAATATCTTTAATGTATTTTGAAAAGATTTTTTCCAAATATCAAGTGGAAGGATAATTTTGTAATTTCATGTGTAATGTGTAACTCAATGTGTACATGTAGCATTTTCCATTGAATATAATTTAATTAAAATAAAATTTATTTAAAGTAATTTTTTATATTATATTTAATATTTTCATAAATACTAGATATTCTTTTATTGTAATAAAGGTAATATTTGAAAGAGATATTAATTGATAAATTGAATAATAGATTGTATAGCATATTTATTTAACTAAATTAAAATTGTAGGAGGGATTGTAGGAGGGAGTGTGCCATTTATAAAAAGATCACCTAAAATAGATTGGATTTCAAAGATATATAAACCACCTATATATATATATATATGTAGAAATAAACTCTAAAAAATTGTCACCCTCAAACATGTCTCGTTCTTTGACAATTTTTCTTCTCTTCAACACTTTGAATGCAGTTGGCGACGTATCCGTTGCATGGTGCAATCGGACGGATCGTGCAGCAACCTGAAGAGCAGCCCACAAGGGTTAACCCGAATCATAGTAGACCGAGCATTAACTGTTTCTGAATCCAATATCGGAAAGATTTCTGCTCTCCTCGACAAAAGTAAGGGCACATACTATCGAATCTTGCACGATTGCTTAGACGGATACAATCAGGCTCATGTCCTTCTCAATGGCGCAGATTTATCCGTTCTCAATCGTCCAACATACCATAATGTGGCCGCTGCCGTCTCGTTTCCGTATCATAAAGCGGATGAATGTGAAAGAGAGTTCAAACAAGTGCTACCTGGCTCTCCTTCTCCATTGACTGAAGATAACAAGATACTGGAAGACGTTATTTATGTGGCCATGGAAATTATAAATCTCAAAGTGTGCAACAACACAGGAATTTGCGGCTAAGTTTGTGAAAATCTAATTAGTCATGTAACACATGCAGGAAATATATATTTCTGTTAATTGGTTCAAGAAGTTTATTGCATGCAAAATATGCCTATGATAGTACAATATTATTTAGCCATTTCTGGGCAATAAGCATTCATACTTGTGGCAATGAATTTAAAGAAATTAGCTGAAATTGAAAAGCTCCCGCGGAAGATTAATGTTCTAGAAACTCAGGAGATAGCATACTATTTCATTGACAAATAGAAGACCAACACACCCTATATTCGTTAAAGAAATTTAATAACTTTTTAAAATAATAGATTTACGTGGAGTTGATACATTTTTTTGTATTTTGTAAAATTTTATAGAGTTGAAAAAGATACCCATTGTAGAGTACTCTTGTGAATTTAGTTTCGATTATTTTTATCGATGTTTATAAAGATTTTTGAACAGATTTCAATGGAATTTGAATATTAATTAAAAACAAACATTGTGTGTTGGTGTACATTTAAAAATACACTAACGTCATAATTAAATTAATGCACAAGCACAACATATATATATGAATTTATATAATTTATGTTTAACAAGTGAATACAAATTAAATTAAATTATTCAAAATAATGTGTTATTACTTTCGATTCTATGACTGATTTTTTTATTAAAATTTATGTAGCATGATAATTTTATTAAGGAAAAATATTTTTTTTGGTCCATTAATTTTTCAAAATTTGGTTTTGGTACACTAACTTTTAATTTTTTAGTGATTTTGGTCCAACAACACACGTGTCAGCTAGACATTGGCACACGTGTGTTGTTGGACCAAAATCACTGAAAACTAAAGGTTGGTGTATCAAAATCAAATTTTGAAAATTTAATGGACTAAAACCAAAACATGGACAATTAATGGACCAAAAAAAATATTTTTCCTTTTATTAAAAAATTTCATAACTATATATTTGGACTTAATTGAATTTCAAGATTATAAATTACTATCTATATCATCATCTTCTTCTTCTTCATCATCATTAATTATAAAAGTATAAACCAATGTCAATATTTTTTCATTGTGTATTTTCAACTTTTTCTTTGGTTTGTACACATTTGATAAATTCTGTGAGGATGTGTTTGTAAAATCAATTATTATGTTAAGATCAAAATTGACAAAATGTCTGCATATATATTAGATAAGGATTCAGCTTCCAAAAAGATTGAAATATCAAATACTTTGGTTTTCATTTTCTTATAGATAAAGTGAATATATTTTTCACAAAATTTTTTTAAATCTTTTCCACAAAAAAATTTATTAATACTCATCCAGTTTCCTAAAAGATTGAAATACCAAAATACTTGGTTTATCTTACAATTAACTTGAGTTATCAGCTCGATTGCTAAAATTTTGTTTAACAAAATTTTCTTGTGAAAAATGATCTAGTCAGGCGAAAAGATTCTCAGGCACTCATTGAAATTGATAGATTTAAACACACTGAATTAAATTATGCAAAAAAATAAAAGCAAAGAACAAGAGATTTTTATGGAAGTTCGAAGCTAAAACTTCTACTCTCTCTTCTTCTGTTTTCAAAAGGATTTGAACTAGAAGAATTTGATTTATATAACGATTTGCACAAACTCATTCCAACCAACCCTTGAAAGTAACTCTTAGCAACACAATCTCAATTCAGATCACATTCTAATTGAGTTACAAAGTATAATGAAAATACACAAATACTTCTTCAAATCTTGACTGCTTGATCACTCTAATTGATATGATATAACAAACTGTATGTGATAGCAGTATGTCAAGTATTGATTTGATTCTTGCTTGAATTTTGTAGAACGTACACTTTTATGCTTGATGATCTTCGAATCTTTGAATGTGCAACAGAGAGAGTGCCTACCTATATCATCAAGTATTTATAGTGGTGATTAATCCAACATTCGAAAATTTATCCGGTGAGGATTTGATCCAAGAATAGCTGGGAATCAAGCATAACGTGCCACGTGTCTTTGTCTTCTTTCCAAAAATAATACTATAAATAGTGGAATAATTTGAATGTTGTTGAGTACGAATTACAACATATTTATCTCTACCAATTTGTTTTGTCTTCATCTTCAAAAACATTGACAGATTTAGCATGATGCTCAGACGAAGTTGATTTACTTGGTCTTGTTCTATCTGATCTGGTCTGAATCTATCTGATCTCTTCTGGTGATGCAATCTGGTCCGGTTGTGAGAATAGATCTAAAGATTGCTATGAATAGTGCAAAATAGTTCTTCAATCGCCAATCATTTTACTAATCTGATAAGAGATTCCTTTCATTTTATTTATATTTAAACATTAAATGTTTCCTTAGATTTAGATCGAGTTGTATTCTTGGTTTTTTTGAACTTGTTTAACTGATCTGCCCAGTGTTTGATTGTTTGCAACAGTATCATCATCAAAATTAAGATTTTGATTTCTCAGTTTCCCCCTTTTTGGTGATGTCAATCCAAGTAATAACGAATCTTGTGTGTACGATCGATTTGATAAGATATTTCATAGATAAACTAATCTGAACTGCGATATAAACAAATAAAAAAATTTTAGAAATAAGCTTGATCAGATAATAAAATAGATTATCTTCTGTTAGGTTGGTGAGATAAGTAGCTTGGACCCTCCACTTCTATATTGATTTCATGATCTTCTTGGTGGTGAAGAAGTCTTACAGGCTGAGGAAGATTATCTTTTTTCTCTCTTTTTGGCATCACCAGAATGTTGGAGGAAGTCCATGATTTCAGTTAGTTGGCTGCCAAAGGTGGATCTCATCTCTTGAAATTGTTCCAACAATTTAGTCTCAACTTTATTAATGTGACAGATTGTATCCACATTTCCCCTCATCTAGGAGCAGTGAAGAATGTTGATCTAAGAAGAAAGACTTTCAATCTGAGTTAGAATAATTTTCTTGAACTCCTCTGTGTCAAATGGAAAAGCAATTTTTCCTGTCTGAAGAATTGTGATGGTCTCTGTCAATTTCCCTAATGCAGACGTGAACATACAGGTTTCTTGAGGGATCAATTCAAAAGAATCAGTTGTTAGGAAAAAAATTTCAGCAATTTGTGGCTCTTCCAAAGTGAGTTCCTCAATCACATATGTAGTATGAATAGGTGAAGGATCAGGAACCACAAAATCTACAATGTCTGGAATAGTAATTGATTTTTCTTGAGGAGATATGAGTTCAGCAACTTCTTTTGGATTCACATATTCTGAATGTTTGGTCTGATCGGGAACAATAACCAGTGAGAACTCAGTCGTGATGACATCTTCACGAGGAACAGATTCTTCATGATGTGTGATTTTGACTAATTGAGGAATGACTTGGCAGAAGAATAGAGTGGATCTGCTTCTGGCAAAACATCTTCAATTTATTAAGCATCTCATCAGTGGCGGTAAGAGGTACCTATATTAATTGTTCTTTTTCATTCATTAGAGAGAGATCATACTGATCTTGCCTTAGCACTAATTTTCACGAATTAGTACTTTACTTGTCTTGTGACTAAATGTGACTTGCTGAAGCTTGACACTCAGCCGAGGCTTATCTTGAACTGACACAATTGCTACGATGTGAGCTTCAATAGATGGAACATAAATATGAGTGTCAACTTATTTGGTGGATGATACATTGTGCTCTTGGTGCCCTGTTTATATCACAAAAGATAGGTGCTTAAAGTTGGAAAATGATACTTTTATCAATCAGACCAAGTACACGAAGGAACTTTTAAAGAAGTTTGATATGGAAACTTGCACTGCTGCCGCTAAACCTATGAGTTATATCAAACTTGATAAATATGAAACTAAGATTTCAGTAGATCAAAATCTTTGTAGAGGACTTATCGGATCTCTACTCTATCTCACTGCCTGATAGTTGTGTTTTTGTTGCATTTGTTAGTATCATTTTTGTTGTTGTTTTGCATTAGTTGCATGTTTTATTTTAGCATTTTGTTCGTATTACATTTTCCGTATTTGCATGATGGGATTCTTGTTTTTTTGTGGTTAGGTCGCTTATTTTTGCGGACTAGGATGGAACATCGGAGGAATGGAGTGTGCTGAAGAATTTCTGGAAACTATCTCTCGCTCGATCCGCAAAAGTATGCAGATCGAGCGAGCACTTATATTATGAAGACAGTAGGAAGACAATTCTCTCTCGCTCGATCCGCAGGAGTTTGCAGCTCGAGCGAGACCCTTTTTACGCGAGGCAGAGAGCTACGCATTTTCACGCCGCTCGATCCGCAGAATGTTGCAGATCGAGCGGGCGTCGTGATTCCGGAAAAAAAAAGTATTTTTGGAAACTTTGTTAATTTAGTTCCTAGCCTTTATTAGATTATTATTCCATTTTAATAGGATTATTATCAGACTTGCGGAGACACATTGGAGGCTAGGTTTTCTTCTTGAATTCTTAATTCGAGTTTTCTTCTTTTTCTTTGAATTTTGTGAATTTTGCTACGAATCTTTGTAGCTAAACTTTAGTACTTGGTTGAGGAAGACAAAACCCTTGATTTAGTTTATTCTTGAGATTTTGATTTTTAATGTTTGATTTTTATCAAGTATCAAGAATTATTCTGAATTGATTGATATGCTTGTGTATGAGATTTTTAGATTGGCCATCTTAGGATTTCATTATACAAACGAATGCTAAATTAGAATTCAAATCCTTAATTGTTTGAAACCTCTAATTTGCGAAGAAACTATGATTAATATTTTCTGCTGTTGAATTTGTTAAATCATAGGAATAATAATTGACTAGGCTAAATTCATCCGCTTGTGTATGGGTTGTCTAGCTTTATCAGTTTTACTAGTTTGAATGATACCGTGGATTTAAATCTGATCACTGGTATTGGGTTAGTTTATGGGGTAAGGGTTAACTTAGACTGCTGTTGTCTAGTTAACTAAAATTAAGGTGAAACAGGAATTAAATTTCCAATGGTGAATATTTGATAAGATTAATTATTTTTAGATGATCAATGATTGAATGAATAATATCAAGGGTGTAGTCGACCGATACCAAATATTATTTCTTATTGATTTCCTCAGTTAATTTTTAATCTTGCGTGATAGTGATAATTTAATTATTTAATTGCTAAGATTTTTAGTAGTTAATCTCAACTCCAAAACCCCCTTTTATTTTAAAGAACACTTTTAAATTTACCTTTCCTCGTGGGAATGATCCCTACTCACGCTACTGCATTATTTGTTTATCTGATTGAGTCGGGTAATTTGGGCGTACGCGATAAGCGCTACCAAATTTTGGCGCCGTTTCCGGGGAAAAGGCATTTAATTTATTTGTGTTTTTGTTTTTGTTTCTTTGTTTTTTTTTATTATTCCTCCTAGTGCTACTCTGGTTTGTTTGTGCGTGCAGGTGAATCTTCGGAAGAAAAGAATTTTCATACGACCCAGAGATAGAAAGAATTTTGCATAGGCGAAGGAGGACTATTATCGTGTAATACTTTGAGATGTCAAATCTACAAGTATTCACAAGTTTTACCCAGTAACACGGAGAGCCTTTCTATGCAGCATGGAAGAGATTCAATGATTTAGCAACCATCTTCCGGTATCATGATTTTTCTAAATATTCTCTTCTTACATATTTTTTTGATGGTTTGGATGCAGTGACAAGAAGATGGGTAATTGATGGAGCTTTCACAATCGGTATTTCAATATTTTGCCGAGATGATGATACCATGAGACGCCTATTGGATGATATGGCCGAGTTTGACTATTACTGGTATTCGCAATCTCAATACCCAGATTTTACAGACCAACCATTCGAGCTTCAAAAGGAGGAGGGAAGTTGTTCGCAGTTGATCTTACATCCGCTGGAAGATATCATGAGCAAGATTGTGGCATCGACTGTGGAAGCTATAGAAGATCTAAAAAAGTCTAGATGCGACCTTGCGGAGCACATAGAGAATCTCAAGAGATCAATTCCCAGGGACACAGAGAACAGGAAGTGAAGCAAGATACTCAAGCAGTGACCAACCCGATTTGGTTCGATGATGATGATTCAGAGAACCAGTATTGGGAGAGCGAATCAATTCCTACTGAAGATTGAGATGTTTGAGTCTTCTCTTCTTATTGAATCTCAGCCGGAAGATGTTCTGGAAGAAATAGCGTATGATGGAAATATTTTACCACTCGAGTTTGAGGATGAAGGAGTTCAAGAGTTTATCGATATGAGCTCATCGATAGTATTATCAGACACACATCCTCAAAATATTTCCCTTCCATCATTACCAGTTTCAAAATATTTTGTTGTCCGAGAGCCAATGGAGATGTTCTCTTCCTATGTTTACCAGCTTTTATGGAGTGTTGTTGAGGTGACGAGCTTCATCTGTATATATCTGGCCAAGCTTGAGGGCATATGGAAACAAGAACCATTTGTAGTGTCATATGACACTTATTTTGGGCGTCAGCCGCTCTTTGAGCAGTGCTTCTGAGAGTCAAGCCGATGACTGAAAATCAAGCGCTGGCTGGGAGGCAACCTAGTGTCTTTTTCCTTTATTTCATTTTTTTGTTATTTTTGTTTTGTTTTGTTTTGTTTTATTTTTGTTGTTTTCAGGAACCTAGCTGCCCCATCTGCAGTCCAATTGTCAATATGAGTCTCTCATTATTTAGCCTGAGGCCAAAGAGGACGACAACGCCAACACTTGAACCAGGGGAGTTCTGTTTTAATTTTGCATCTCGTTGTCATTTTGTTATTTGTGTTGTGTGTTGTGTTTTTAGTGCTAGAGCATTGAGTCAATGCTTTAGGTAAGTGTGGGGGTGGTGCATTCAGTATTTGGTATTTTGTCTTGCATTTGTTTTTTGTTTTGTATTTGCATATAGTTCGTAAATTGTTTCATGTGTGTTTTGTGTGCATAAGTAAAGGATGATTTCTAGTCTTTCTAGCCTATGATGAGATAGTTGAAAAATTATGAATTTTTGAAAATTTTTTACTCTTGATTGGATATGAGAAACCGGAAGTTGTTTGTTGAATATTTTAAGCACGCATGTTTAACCGATGAAGTGTAGCGATGTATTTGATATCGTGGATGTCTGTTGGACTATTGCACGACAATAGGTGGGTTGTGGATCTTGATTGTGTTCTATGAATTTTGATGAGACTCTAGTAAGACACTTATGATCTTGGGCGCACCTAAAAAAAATAATAATAAATTTTATACAACTCCATCCGGGCATAGAAAGGATTGAAATCCTAATCCTAAAAGATTAAATTCAAGGCTAAGTATGCGGATTAAATGGGGTTGATGTTCCATCCGGGCTATAGACGAGGGGATTGAAATTCTAATCCTGTCTTAGTTGTAGCTAAGTTTGCGGGTAATTATTGGGGCTAAAGCAATACCGGGTGCAAAATCCGGAGGTGTCTAATTCATTATCTCAAGAGAGGTGAATATGTATAGAGGTCATTGGAAGGAATGGACACTTGAAAAGTGAAACTTACACTGAATTGTTATAGGTCGGCGAACAGTCTTGAAACTTGTCTTTTGAAGTTGCATGTAATTGGGGTAACATGACACACACACACGTTCGCATTCGACTGAAGGCGTATCATTGACGATTGAGAGTAGCTGTGAGCTTGTTTTAGATGAAAGTGGTTTTCTCTGAGGCTATGATATGATTCATCCTTGCTTATGTTTTTGTTGTGTTTTCTTTTTGTTTTTGCATAACTTGCTCGAGGGCGAGTAAGGATTAAGTGTGGGGGTATTTGATAGTTGTGTTTTTGTTGCATTTGTTAGTATCATTTTTGTTGTTGTTTTGCATTAGTTGCATGTTTTATTTTAGCATTTTGTTCGTATTAAATTTTCCGTGTTTGCATGATGGGATTCTTGTTTTTTTGTGGTTAGTCGCTTATTTTTGTGGACTAGGATGGAACATCGGAGGAATGGAGTATGCTGAAGAATTTCAGGAAACTATCTCTCGCTCGATCCGCAAAAGTATGCAGATCGAGCGAGCACTTATATTATGAAGACAGTAGGAAGACAATTCTCTCTCGCTCGATCCGCAGGAGTTTGCAGATCGAGCGAGACCCTTTTTACGCAAGGCAGAGAGCTACGCATTTTCATGCCGCTCGATCCGCAGAATGTTGCAGATCGAGCGGGCGTCGTGATTCCGGAAAAAAAAATGTATTTTTGGAAACTTTGTTAATTTAGTTCCTAGCCTTTATTAGATTATTATTCCGTTTTAATAGGATTATTATCAGACTTGCGGAGACACATTGGAGGCTAGGTTTTCTTCTTGAATTCTTAATTCGAGTTTTCTTCTTTTTCTTTGAATTTTGTGAATTTTGCTATGAATCGTTGTAGCTAAACTTTAGTACTTGGTTGAGGAAGACAAAACCCTTGATTTAGTTTATTCATGAGATTTTGATTTTCAATGTTTGATTTTTATCAAGTATCAAGATTATTCTGAATTGATTGATATGCTTGTGTATGAGATTTTTAGATTGGCCATCTTAGGATTTCATTATACAAACGAATGCTAAATTAGAATTCAAATCCGTAATTGTTTGAAACCTCTAATTTGCGAAGCAACTATGATTAATATTTTCTGCTGTTGAATTTGTTAAATCGTAGGAATAATAATTGACTAGGCTAAATTCATCCGCTTGTGTATGGGTTGTCTAGCTTTATCAGTTTTACTAGTTTGAATGCTACCGTGGATTTAAATCTGATCGCTGGTATTGGGTTAGTTTATGGGGGTAAGGGTTAACTTAGACTGCTGTTGTCTAGTTAACTAAAACTAAGGTGAAACAGGAATTAAATTTTCAATGGTGAATATTTGATAAGATTAATTATTTTTAGATGATCAATGATTGAATGAATAATATCAAGGGTGTAGTCAACCGATACCAAGTCTTATTTCTTATTGATTTCCTCAGTTAATTTTTAATCTTGCGTGATAGTGATAATTTAATTATTTAATTGCTAAGATTTTTAGTAGTTAATCTCAACTCCAAAACCCCCTTTTATTTTAAAGAACACTTTTAAATTTACCTTTTCTCGTGGGAACGATCCCTACTCACGCTACTGCATTATTTGTTTATCTGATTGAGTCGGGTAATTTGGGCGTACGCAATAAGCGCTACCACTGCCAGCGGGCCTGACATTGTCTTTTTAGTCTATCTTTGTGCCATATTTCAATCTGATCCAAAGCAATGTCACTATGCAGTTGCCAAGAGAATTCTAAAGTACTTTAAAGGCACTAAAAATGTTGGTAGTCATATCCAAGGGATTCAAGTTTCAATCTGATAGGTTACTCTGATGCATACTATGCTAGATGCAGAATAGAGAGAAAGACTACAAGTGGCTTATCTCAATTTATTGGAGACAGGCTGATATCGTGGTTCATTAAGAATCAAACTTCCATTGCTACATACATAGTAGAGGTAGAATATTTAGTATATGGAAGTTGTTGTGCATAATTTCTCTGTATTCAACAACAATTAAGAGACTACGGTGTCAACTCATCTGTAGCTTCTATCTTTTGTGACAATAATAGTGCAATTGTCATTACCTAAAATCCAGTAATCTATTCAAGGACAAAGAACATTGACATACGACATCATTTTATTAGATATCATGTTCTCAAAAAGGATATCAGACTGAAGTACATTTCAATAGATCAACAATTGGCAGACATCTTCACAAAGCCACTTCCAGACGCTAAGTTTTCTTATTTTTGAAATAGTCTTGGTTTAATTGGTTTAAGTTAATTATGCATCAATTTATGGGGAATTTATACGCAAAACTTATGCTTTTAGGGTATTTTGCTCTATTTTGTATCATGCTTATCATTCCTTTTTAAAGTGTTTGGTACAACTGCTTGCATAAATTAAAAGACAACAGAGTAAAATAAGAATTTCATTCCATCATTCCATTTCATTCGAGCTTGTACATTGTTTATCTCCCTATATATTGCATCTTTCCAAAAGTTCATCCAGGTATATAACTTACCTTTGGATGACTTCAGGAATTCAGGAGAAGATGAGATTTTCCTTATAGTTTGACGCTCCTTCATGAGCATCAGAAGGATAACATTTTTTGATTCGAAAATGTCCTTGGCTTTGCCTGTGCCAAGCCTTCTTTGGTATTTCCTTTCTGTAGATGCCAGTCTCTTCAATATTTGAGCATCCACATCTCTTCAAGCTTTGACCAAGTCGACATTGTCTTCCCAAATAAGATGTTTTCATACATCGCCTTCTTTTCCTCTAGAAGAGACTTATTAAAAGCCTCGGCTAAGTCTTCTGTGGGTGGTGTAGATGATGATCCTTCCTTGTCCATTGATGGTTTATCTTGCAAATTATCTGTTGTTGGTTTTGATTTTTGTTGTTTAAAATCCAGATCAGTTGATCTGTATTTATAGACAAAACTCTACTTATCATAACTCAAGAATGTGAAAAGTCGCATGCATGTTTAGTTTTTTTCATGTATTTTCAGGTACTGTTCAAATACAAAGAGACATAATGTCTTTATGTGGAGGAAGAAACTGACGAGAACAAAAGAATATGTCAAGACAATCTTTGGAATTGGTCTGATGCAGACAAAACCTTAAGACAATCCGAACCCGTGCAAATGATTTAAATAATCTGATTTTTCTAGTCTTCTTGGGTCTTTAAAAATTTCATCTTAAGACAATCTGAACCCGGTAATTCATGTAAGGCATGCTCTCCAATGCATTGAAGAGGAGTGACCTCGATTGGAAGACGGATTGAGGAGAGGCTTGGACCATGTGAATAATGGTGGGACTTCGTTTGAGGGGAGGATTGTTGGTTTATCAACCAAAGTCCCAAATGGTAGATCAAAGAAATGATCATGGTTTAATAAATGGAATGAAGCCTTTTGAGTGGTTTCAAAAGCAAAACCACGAGGGATTGTGCCCAAATTGGACAATATCATACCAATGTGATATATCGGGTTCCGTCACACTCAACAAGCCTTCCATTTTTACAAATCTCCACCTTGGAATTAAATCTTAGCACTACATACTAGTACCTCCAACAACATTCTTCTAAGGCTCTGCACCATCTGTCACATTTGTCCAGTTTAGGCAATGGTTGAACTTATTGGCAGAGATTACCTTCGTGCACATATTTGCTGGATTATCCTCTGTCCCAATCTTCAACACTTGCACTTTTCCAGATTCAATCTTGTCCCTCACAAAATTCCACTTGACATCTATGTGTTTGGTGCGTTCATGAAATACTTGATATTTTGACAAATGAACCGCACATTGATTGTGTGGGGACCTCGGGTGCTAATCAAATCTTATAGGGCGATTAATAACTAAAAATAGCTAATCTGCACTACCGTACATTTGGCGACGCATAACCTTACATTTGGCGACGCAAAAATGCGTCGCAAAAAGATCGACAATTTTTTTTTTTTTTTTTAAGAAACAAGGCGCGGGCGCGCCTAAGGCTCGGGCCAAGGCACCCAAGGTGCCTTGGTTAGGCGCGGGCGCGCCTCCTGGCTGGGCGGGCGCGCCTAGGACTCGGGTTCCACACCAAAATAGCTGGAAAATGAAGTTTTTGCCCCTGTTTTGAATCTCAAACATCCTCTAACATTACAAACATGAATCATGCTTCAAAATATAAGCATAACCATGAGTTAATCAAGTAACAAAACATGGACTTGATATACAACTCACTAGACGTTACATCCTCTTGTTCTTGACCAACATACATGTCTATATGTTCCAAGTACTAAACAAAATCAAGTTCAAGATACAAGTTTGACATCAACTCTACTTATTATACCCGAAATCACCACTTGCTAATCTCTCTCTCGAGCTATTCTTGTCGTTTCTGACCAGCTCCTGCCCCACCTATTGCCATGCACACATACAAAACAAAGCAATAGCCGGATACCTCCAGTGAGAATAAAATCCCAGTATAAACAACACAAAGCGCGAAATAATAAACGTGAATGCAATGCATATGGCAAAAGAGGCTATCAAGCTGATATCAATCGAATATAAGTTCTTGGGATCCCGAGGAAATAAAATCTTCAACAAACACCAACTCACCCAATCGAGGTGATGTCAAATACTTTATTTTCTCTGACTTTGGTGCAACTATAGTGAGTCTTCTGGCTCTGGAAGTAAGTCTACAATCCGTGCCACTCAACTACAGCCCTCCAAACGTCATATGCACTCTAGGCCTTTCAACCTCTGTGCTTTTCAGGCTGGAGTTCAAGATGAATGCAACATGTTCTGTATGAATTAAATGCTATAAAACACCTTGAACACTTAATCAAATAAGCAAGCAAAGCAATCAAAACATCTAATCACATGAAAACACATAAACAACTAAGTATGTGATTAACAAGGGAATACTCAAAACAATAGCTATTTCGAGCGTTCTATCCCATCTGGATTAGCTGTCATTTATACCTTTCAATGACACATCTGAAAGTACTTCAAATTTGCAATGACATCAATGAGAATTCATATCAAAAGGTTGCTCAACTTCTCAACTCTCAAGTGCAAATGCTAGCAAACCTTGCTTCAAATCCTTCTCGATTCGAATCGGAGATCTCTAGTTTGTCAACTTCGATATAAAGCTGAGAAATAACATATCGAATAACTAACAAGATCAGATGCAACTCAAACCTTGCTTCTTTCAATCAATACTATCAAAGTTTTGACATTTTTCGAATCGACGGCATAACGGCTAAAAACCGGCAATCCAAACAATATCACAAGCAATCCAACAAGCAAGATAACTCATAATATCATCTCAATACCATCAAAATAATCATAATCAGATAGGATAGGGTTCGAATTTTGCTTGCTAAAATCGTATAAAATCCGAACGACAGTCTTTTTTTGAACCGTCTGCGAATATACAATCGGTACAGCTCATATACACATATATCTTAAAATCATGAATTTCCATCTTCAACATAAAAATAAAATCTGATAAAAGTGAATGAAACTTGTACCAAAACGAAGCTCTCGGAGCGGTGATCGCAGATATATATTTCTTTCAATTTTTTGACTACCGGATCGCAAGATATCGAAGCTTTTGCGGAATGAAAATCTGAAAATGGCGTCCAGAAGGTTGAGATCAAGTTCTCTGCCTTTTCCTTTCTTTCTTCTGATTATACACATGAAAAGGAGATAAATATAAGCATATTTGTAGTTTAGTCCCTGAACTTTTGGCTATTTGCAATTCAGTCCCTGGAAAAGAGATTTAATTCAATTTTAATCCTTATTCATTTAAGAATATTAGAATTTAATTCTAAACTCTAAATATTCCAAAATTAAATATTCTCGAATTAAAATTAAATAATCGTGGGCCTTACATTTCTCCCCCACTAAGACATGAGTTCGTCCTCGAAATCATAAGTAAGCTGTATAGACAATCTGTATACACATAAGATAATGAAATAACATAAATCAGAATAAGAACTCACATCAATAAAACAACTCTGGAAATCTCTGTCTCATGTCTGACTCAGTCTCCCAAGTCGCTTCTTCAATGCCATGTGGACTCCACTGAACTTTAACTAGCTGAATAATCTTGTTTCTGAGCTGTTTATCTTTGCGATCAAGAATCTGAATAGGCTGCTAAAAATAACTGAGAGTCTCGTCAAGTTCAGCTTCATCAGGCTGAAGAATATGGGAAGGATCAGGCTGATACTTCTGAAGCATAGAGACATGGAATACGTCATGAATACCAGACAAAGATGGAGTAAGAGCGAGTCGATAAGCAAGATCGCCTATCTTCTCAATAATCTCATAAGGACCAATAAAACACGGAGATAATTTTCCGCTCTTGCCAAATCTGACTGTAACTCTAAACGGAGAAATCTTCAAGAAAACTCTGTCTCCCTGATCAAAAGATAAAGGTCGTCGTCTGATATTCGCATACTTTGCTTGTCTGTCCTGAGCTGTTTTCATTCTTTTCTGAATAAGCTTCACTTTTTCAGTCATTTCTCGGATCATATCAGGCCCAACATCAGGAACTTCTGAGATATCATCCCAATACAACGGTGATCTGCATTTCTTTCCGTACAGTGCTTCAAAAGGAGCAATCTCAATGCTCGTCTGATAGCTATTATTATAAGAAAATTCTGCAAGTGGTAATGAATCTTGCCAATTAGTACTAAAGTCTAGTACTACAGCTCTCAACATATCCTCAAGTGTTTGGATAGTCCGCTCTGACTGTCCATCTGTTTGAGAATGATACGCTGTACTCAGATGCAATTGAGTACCAAGAGCTTGTTGCAAGCTATGCCAAAAGTGTGATGTAAATATAGGGTCTCGATCTGAAACGATAGATTTAGGCACACCATGTAATCTTACCACTTCTCTGACGTAGATTTCTGCCATCTGATCATGTCTGTACGTCATCTTGTACGGAATAAAACATGCTGATTTCGTCAAACGATCAATAATCACCCAAATGGCATCACACCCTCTGGATGAACGTGGTAGCTGTGTGACAAAATCCATGGAAATATGATCCCATTTCCATTCTGGAATTGATAAACTCTGTAATAGACCACCTGGCTTCTTCCGTTCAGCTTTCACCTATTGGCAATTCAAACATCTGGATACAAATGCAGTCATATCTGACTTCATCTGTTTCCACCAATACTGCATTTTCAGATCGTTATACATTTTTCTGCCACCAGGATGAATACTAAATCGACTGCTGTGAGCCTCTTTCAATATCTGCTGTTTCAAAGCTGAAATATCTGGAACAACAAGTCTGTTATTCACATATAACACTGATAAGTGCATTTTGTGTGCATTATTTTATGTCTATTTGGCATGCATTCATATGGTTTCTTGTGTATTTTTATATGTTTTATTTGTAATTAATCTCATGCATGAGCATTTCACTCTCCGGGTTAATTTTGTAGGAAATGGGTTTTTGAAGAATGAATTACGGAGCAGCCTTGGTAAAAAATTCAAATTTAATTTTAGGAAGCCCCAAATAAAATCTCCACCGTCCCGATTGTAGTTTATGATGTTTTAAAGCTACTGTCAAAATTTCAGCTCAATCCGACGGCTAGAACTCAAGTTATGAATTTTACAAAATTATTGCGCTGGAAAAAATAGTGGGCGCGCGGGCTGCTATTTATTACCGCCCGGGCGCATGCCTGTTTGAGAAAAAAGTTCAGAACAGAAGCCCCAACGCGCGAGCTGCACTTTTCTACCGCTCGGGCGCCCGTGCGTAAGTTGAAAAAAAGATATTTCTGGGTGTTTTACATGGAAAGAACTCTTGGGCACTATAAATAGATAAAAATCTGACGTTTTAAAGGTTCCACACATCAGAAACGTAGGAGAAAGGCGGCCATCCAAGGAGAAGAACGAAAAGAGGGAGAAGAAAGTGAAGAACTCAAGAACCACAAACTAGTTTTCTCTTTTCCTTTTCTTTTATTTGTTGGGATTTAGGGGATCCTACCCCCAAAACTTATGTTTTGATTTCTTCTTGAAGATTGAAATTAGTTTTTAAGGATTCTTGATTATATTATTGTGTTCATTGCAATTTTGGAGATTGATCAACTTCTTATTGATTTTATGTGTTATAATTGATACCGAGAGGACATTTTATGACATGATAGGGTAATATAATCCATAGATCTACAACTTACATAGAGATATGAGGTTGGATACATGTTGATAGTCATAGTCCACCAGGGTGAAAGCTAGAGGATTCCAAAAATCGTTAATGCAATTGCAGTTGTTAAATAACACATGGAGACTTGGTTATTACAATTCGTTAATTAGATTAATATAGCTCGAGAGAGTATATTGATAGATTAGGGAATTCCGTCAAAAGCATGACTTGAGAATTAAAATTCAATCATTAGAGGAGAAAAGGGGTAGGTGAACCGAGATCCTAACAATCGTTTATTTATTTTCTGAACTTAATTTATTGTTTTGCTTTTAATTTATCTTTTTATTTTAGTTTATTAATTTATTCTCTCTCTCGTTTTAATTAATTAAAGAATCATACTTGAGGTAATCTTGTCATAAATCAATCTCTGTGGGACGATACTCGTACTTTGTACACTATATTATTACTTGACTCGTGCACTTGCAATTTATTCGAGCTTAATTGATAGATATATTTACGTTGATTTTTCGTGGTAGTATTTGCTCGATCAAGTTTTTGGCGCCGTTGCCGGGGATTGAAATTGACAATTTTTACTTTTTGTTATTTTCTTTGGTTAATTCTTTTATTTATTCTACTTTATTCCTGCGTGATCTACCGTTTTCTATTTTATTTTTGCAGGAATTTATCTGGTGTAATACTTTGAGATGTTCCATCGACAAGTATTCATGAGTTTTACCCAGCAACATGGAGAGCCATTCTACGCAGCATGGGAGAGATTCAATTATTTGGCGAATACTTTTCGGTATCATGACTTTTCTAATTATTCTCTTCTTAAATTTTTTCTTAATGGTTTGGATGCAGTGACAAGGAGATGGGTAATTAATGGAGCTTTGCAAACTGGTTGTTCACTATTTTGCCGCGATGAGGACAGTGCAATACACATATTAGATGATATGGCAGAATTTTACTACCATGGGTATTGGGATCTTACACCACAGATTTGGAGCCACCAATACCCGCATGATACTCATTACCCAGAGTTTTCAGACCAACCATTTGAGTTTCAAGAGGAGGAGGTAAGTTGTGTTTGTTGTTGTTTGCATTGTTATGGGTAGGATGAGTCATAATAGCCAATGATGGTGAAGTTTTTTTGAAAAAAAAAATGTTTTTTTGAAAAATTTTGCTCTTGACTGGACATGAAAAACTGTAGGTTGAACCGTGAATATTTTTAAGCACTAATGTTAGACCAGTGAATTGTAGCGAAAGATTTGATGAAGTTTCTATCTGTTTGACCATTGCACGGCAATAGGTGGTTTGTGGATCTTGATTGTGCTCTATGAATTTTGATGAGGCTCTAGTTTACACTTATGATCTTGGGCGCACCTAGAAAAAAAGTATCTACAATTCCATCCGGACCTTGAAAGGATTAAAATCCTAAAAAAAATAAAAATTAAAAATTAAATTTAAGGCTAAGTATGCGGATTAAATGGGATTGATGCTCCATCCGGGCTATAGACGAGGGGATTAGAAAAAAAAATAGAATGATTTTTCGTGTCCTAGCCAGTTATAGCTAAGTCAGCGGGTAATTATTGGGGCTAAAGCAATAGCGGGTGCAAAATCCGGAGGTGTGTAATTCATTATCTCAAGGGAAGTGGGTTTAGTCTAGAGATTGTTGGAAGGAATGAGCACTTGAAGAGTGAAACTTGCACTAATTTGTCATAGGTTGCTAAGCAGTTTTGAAACGAATTCGGTCTAAGTTGTATGAAACTGGAATGACATTTCACACACACACGTTCACGTTAAACCGAAGGTGTATTTGTTGAAAAACTGGCGAGTTCCCAGACCAATTACGATTGATACCCGGTGCAGCGGAAGTTTAAAATTTTTCTCATGGAACGATTCCATGGTGTGGGTATCAACCATACAACGATTGAATTATTGTGTGTGTAAAATTTAAATAACAATTAAATAAATTTTACCTCAAATCTCGCAACGAGATTAATGGACACCAACAGAACAATTCTGCTCTTGTTGTCTCTCCCTGGAACCGATGAACGCCTTCAATCAGGTCCACGAACAGAGGTTTAATCCCTCTGATAGATTGCACTAGAAAATCTATCAGAAGTTTTCTGCGAAGAGAATAAACGAATCTGATTCGTTATTCCTTACTGTGATTCAAAATCACAGACCGGAATTTCTCTGTGACAGAGCAAGGGGGCGGCCGAAATATTATTTGAGAGAGCTAGGGTTTTTCGATTTTTGCTCTCAAAAATTATGACCTGTTGTGTGTAATTTCTGTACTAAAATAACTTATTTATAATGCAGGCCACTAACACCTTAGGGCCCATTAGTCATAAGCTGGGGCCCGACAAGCAAAGCCCGCTCGTTCAGAAATTAATATAAAATTCATCGTGACTCCGATTGATGAAACGATTTCACCAATGTGCACAGAAACCATTTCTGCACGTTTTAAAGTCAAAATAAATTTTCCTGAATCCGAATTCAGTGGTTTCCAAAAATGTCCATCCCTATGTCATTTTAGGAAATCCTACTCCCTTACTCTTATTTAAGAAGTCCAACTCCTTAGTTCATTAAATTTAACTCTTTAAATTTAACTATCTCAACGGGGATTAAAACTCCATTACACTGTGTGACCCTCAATGGTTCAGGGATACAGCTAGCCGTGGGCTCACAACTCCTTGTGACTCGGAACAACACTTTCCGACTTGCCCAACGAATCATGGTAAAGCGCCTAGCAACATCGCCCCATGATTCCCTAGGTATCACTGATAGTGCCTACAAGAACCAGTAGATTTTGGTTAACGTACAGTACGGTCCCTTCATCCATATATCCCGATCGAATCAACAACCATTGGTATATCGAGAGTCGCTCAAGATTCGATAACTATGCAATACATCTTGAAGATCAAATTAGTGACATCGCATGTGCTACTAAGAAACCATTTCTTAAATCACATCAAGTACTCTGGCCAGAGATTTGTCACACTAATATCTCCTCAGATCGCATAGGATATCCACACTCGCAAGTATGTGGTGAATCCTTGACAACAATGCATTGACTCCTATATGTGTCGTAACTGTACCCAATCTCGACACCTGATGACCCCCTCAGAGTCGGTAAACGAGTCAAAGCACAGTACTAGCATATAGAGTCTCCATGATGTTTCAAGTCGTAAGGACTAATGGTGTACAACCAAAACCGCGGACTTTATCCACTCGATAAGTGATAACCACTTGGAAAGTCCGGATAGGGTAGTTTGACTATTCATCCTATGAATATCCATTTGCATGCTTCGAACATCTCCATGTTCCCTACCAATGAAACGTGGTACTCCGCATCGCAAATGCTAGTCTCAAACTCGAGCGATCCTTATCCTTATTATCGGACGGCTCAATCGACTAGGAACGGTTTTAGAATATACAGTGACTATAAGATGTATTTCATGATAGACATCTCCATGTTCTACCACATCTTACATACACTATAGTATATTCAAGGTCTTTATCAAAACAACAATAGTATATCACAATATAACAATATGAAGTAATATAAAGTCATTGCCATAAAAGTGTAAATAATATTAAACAAAAGATTGTTTATACAAAGAGTCAACAAAGCCCATAGCCACACAGTTGGCTCACTGGGCACCCACTCTTACAATCTCCCACTTGCCCTATAGCCAACTAGTCATACTACGTAGACCCATTGCTTCGCGATGTTTGTCAAACAATGGTCCTGGCAAAGGCTTAGTAAGTGGATCAGCGATATTGTCTGCAGAGGCCACTCGTTCGACACTGATGTCTCCTCTTTCCACAATCTCCCGGATTATGTGGTATTTCCTCAGTACGTGTTTGGATCTTTGATGAGACCTTGGTTCCTTTGCTTGAGCAACGGCACCCGTGTTGTCGCAGTACACCGGGACTGGACCAACAAATTCAGGAATGACGCCCAACTCTTGGACGAAATTCCTCATCCAAACGGCCTCTTTAGCAGCAGCTGATGCTGCAATGTATTCAGCCTCAGTGGTGGAATCCGCTGTGGTGTCCTGCTTGGAACTCTTCCAAGAGACAGCACCACCATTGAGCATGAACACAAATCCAGAGGTTGACTTCGAGTCATCCACATCACTTTGGAAGCTAGAGTCGGTATAGCCTTCCAGTTTGAGTTCTCGTCCTCCATAAACCATGAACATATTCTTAGTCCTTCGCAAGTACTTAAGAATGTCCTTCACGGCTTTCCAATGCATCTGACCAGGATTAGACTGATATCTGCTCGTGACACTCAGAGCAAATGCTACATCCGGTCTGGTAGATATCATCCCATACATGATACTACCTATAGCTGACGCATATGGTACATGTGTCATATTCTCTATCTCTGCATCAGTCTTGGGACACATAGACTTGGATAGAGAAACTCCATGACACATGGGTAGATGTCCTCTCTTGGACCCATCCATTGAAAACCGTTTCAATATGGTATCGATGTAGGTTGATTGAGTGAGTCCTATCATTCTCTTAGATCTATCCCTATAGATCTGTATCCCAAGAATGTAGGATGCCTCACCCAAATCCTTCATCGAAAATCTACCTGATAACCATATCTTTGTTGACTGCAACATCCCTACATCATTCCCAATGAGTAGGATGTCATCAACATAAAGTACTAAGAATGTCACCGCATCCTTAACTACTTTCTTGTACACGCAAGGTTCCTCCGGGTTCTTGATGAAACCAAAATCTTTAATTGTTTCATCAAATTTCTGGTTCCAACTTCTTGATGCTTGTTTTAGACCATAAATTGATCTCTGAAGCTTGCATACCTTATGCTCGCTTCCCATGGATGTGAACCCCTCAGGCTGCTTCATATAGATTTCTTCCTTAATGTCTCCATTAAGAAAAGCAGTCTTCACATCCATCTGCCATATCTCATAGTCATACCATGCAGCTATGGCAATTAGGATTCTTATGGACTTGAACATTGCGACTGGTGAAAAGGTTTCATCATAGTCAACTCCTTGCCTTTGAGTATAACCTTTAGCCACCAATCGCGCCTTGTAAGTCAATATCTTACCATCAGGCCCAAGCTTTCTTTTGTAGATCCATTTACACCCTATTGGAACAATTCCATCGGGAGGATCCACTAAAGACCAGACTTGGTTAGTATGCATCGAATCCAATTCTGATTGCATAGCTTCAAGCCATAAATTCGAATCCGCATCAGAAATTGCTTCCTTGAAGCTTCTTGGATCACATCCAATGTCGGGTTCATCTTGACCCTCTTCAAGAAGAAGACCATATCGAACTGGAGGTCTAGAAGTCCTCTCGGATCTTCGAGGTGCAGGCGTGTCCAGCAATGGTTCCTGAGGTGTGGGATCGTTATTTTGTATTTCGGGTTCTTCTCGAACTTCTTCGAGTTCCATCATCTCGCCTTTCTTATCCAATAAGAACTCCTTCTCCAAGAAGGTGGCATTCCGTGAAACAAACACCTTTGTTTCAGCAGGATAATAGAAATAATATCCGATTGAATTCTTCGGATACCCCACAAAATAACACAAGCTGGATCGACTATCCAACTTATCTCCCACTGTCCGCTTCACGTAAGCAGGACATCCCCAAATCCTCAAGTATGAATACTTAGGAGCTTTGCCATTCCATAACTCGTATGGTGTTTTGTCCACTGCTTTAGTGTGGACGTTATTCAACAACAATACCGCCGTTTCAAGCGCATAGCCCCAAAACGAAGGTGGAAGCTCAGTGAAGCTCATCATGGATCGAACCATGTCCAACAAAGTTCGATTACGACGCTCCGATACACCATTAAGCTGTGGTGTCATAGGAGGAGTCCACTGAGAGAGAATCCCATTCTCTTTTAGATAGTCCAAAAACTCGGTACTCAAGTATTCTCCACCTCGATCCGATCGAAGTGCTTTAATACTTTTACCTAGCTTGTTTTCTACTTCAGCCTTGAATTCTTTGAACTTTTCAAATGCTTCAGACTTATATTTCATTAAATATAAATACCCATACCTAGAATAATCATCAGTAAAGGTAATGAAGTAGGTGTGGCCATGTTGAGTCCCTACTCTAAATGGACCACAAACATCTGTATGGATCAAATCCAACAGATTTTGACTACGTTCAGGCTTCCCCTTAAAAGGAGATTTAGTCATTTTCCCTTTTAGGCAGGATTCACAAGTAGGTAGAGAGTTAATATCAGACATATCAAACATGCCCTCTCCCACTAGCTTGTTCATCCTCCTTGAGGAAATATGACCTAGTCTAGCGTGCCAAAGGTTTGCCGGGTTTTGACTATCGATTTTCCTTTTGTTTGTTGTCGCCGGTTTGTCAATACAATTTACTGGAACGTCTTTTAGTTTTAAATTGTATAGATCGTTTTCAAGTTGTCCATTTCCAATTAAACATTCATTCTTGTAAATATTGCAAATCCCATTCACAAAATTACAAGAATAACCATCTCTATCAAGCATAGAAATAGAAATAATGTTTTTAATTAAATCTGGCACAAATAAAACATCTCTCAACAATAATTTAAAATCATTCTGCAAAATCAAACAAACATCTCCAATGGCCGTAGCTTCAACTCTGGAACCATTCCCGAGCCTCAGCTGGGTCTCACCCATTCTAAGCCTGCGACTTCTTGTCATCACCTGCAAATCATTGCAAATGTGAGATCCACATCCGGTATCCAATACCCAAGAAGTTGTATTAAGTGACATGTTTATTTCGATATAGAACATACCCTTTGCAGTTCCCAACTGCTCAAGATACTCCTTGCAGTTGCGCTTCCAATGACCCGGCTTCTTGCAGTAATGGCAAACATCCTTGGATTTTCCATCGTTTGAAGCCTTTGTCTTTTGCTTCTTCTCGGGTTCCACTTTCTTGGGTGGGGCAGAACGTTTCTTGCCCTTCATACTTGGCCCCTTCTTAGCAGAAGATGAGGAGCCCACCAAGAAAGCTGGCTTATCCTTCTTAAGTGTGGATTCATATGTAACGAGCATATTGACCATCTCTTCAAGGGTGGCCTCTATCTTGTTCATATTAAAATTTATCACGAATCCATCAAATGAAGAAGGAAGAGATAGAAGCAGCAAGTCCACATTGAGTTCATGCTCCAACACCAAATCAAGGGTCGCTAACTTCTGTATGAGCCAAATCACTCGTACCCCATGATCACGGACCGAAGTCCCTTCACGCATGCGGCACGTCATCAACTCCTTAACAGTAGAGAACCTTTCAGCCCTCGACTGAGCCCCAAAAAGTTCCTTGAGTTGCGTGTGAATGTCAGCAGCATTCACCGTGTCCTCAAATCGCCTCTGGAGTTCATCAGACATCGAGGCTTGCATATAGCATTTGGTCTTGATGTCATGGTCACACCATGCATCAAGTTTGGCCAATTCCTCCGGACTTATGTCAGCTGGTGCTTCCTTCGGAGGTGCTTTCTCTAACACGTAGAGCATTTTCTCCGAAGTTAAGACAATCTTCAACTTCCGGAACCATTCCGTATAGTTGGCGCCAGTCAGCTTGTTTTGTTCGAGGATCGAGAATAAAGGATTTCGCGAATTCATTGTATGAAATACTGAAAAGGAAAAACAGACATATATCAATGATTGTTTAACAATTTACTAAGACATAAAATAGGCGAATTTAATTTTATGAATCTCACTCCCACTATTTTAACGATTTCACCACCCTCTAGTGAAAACGGGAAACTTTTTCCTTAGTGAGAACATGGAGTCCAATTGACAAACTTATGGTCCCGAATAATATCAGCCAACCATAATTCTCAAAAGGTATAGCCCAATTGCTTCCAAAGCAACCCCCATGTATTTACCTCATGTCCAATAAGGGCCCAATAATATGACGCCGTTTAAAGTGACATGTCAAGATGACCCATCAATATTAAGTTGTGATGGACGGTCGCCATGTGGATCCCCCAATAATATGAGCCGATCCCATGGGAGTTCCACCCAACTTACAACATTTGTCGATCCAATGTACAGCTTTCCGACGGACGGGCCCCCCCAATAATATGAGCCGGACCGTATCCGCGGGTAGCATCACATACATTGACCGTTGATGGAAGGTAGGAATATTTAAACAATATTTAAATTTCCTTTTGTTTATCTTGATATAAATTTTAAATCATATTTAAAATGAGGGATTTTATTTATAAAAATATTTGTCTCATCATATTTAATTTGTTGCATGCATTGCCGGATTCACGCAATTTATGTCTAAACATGCATACAATCATAATATCACATATTATATAGGATGATCGATTCCATTTCTAATTGACCCGTGGTTGCCAATCACGGGTCTTAGTCCAATCCTAGGTAATATGCAGTATGCAAATGCAATCCTATTACATATGCTTCCAATTTACATTTCTTCAGTCTTCATTGTCTGCTGGGCCCACCATCTTCAAATCTTGATCTCCCACTAAATCTAATGTTTACAATAAATAACAATGACAAGTAGGGGATACATTTTTAGGGGGTGGGAACGGGCTATAAACCAAGCCCACTTTTATTACATATGACATTCATATCGGGCCATAAACCAGGCCCATTAATAAAACCAACAACAATAAAGACAAAATGTAAATTCCTAACATACACCTACAAAATTGGTCATGGCAATCGATCATCCTTATCCAATAACATTTAATTCAAAATTAATTTATTGGATAACATGCTGTGGCAATTCAAATTTAAACAAGATAAAATCATATTTTATATATAAAATCACATTTCACATATAAAATCATATTTTATCTCCATATCAAATAAAATCATATTTTATCTATAAAATCCAATTTTACAAATAAAATCATATTTTATCTAATATATCATAAGATCATATCTTATCATCAATTGTACCAAAATAATTGATTTCAAAATTCAATTTACGGATAAAATATTAAAATTTTCCAAAAATTCAAATTTATCCAAAATCAATTTTAAAATTTACGGACTCGAACAATTCGATCCGAAATCTCGTGAACCAATCAAAAACAATTTTTGACCGGACCAAAAATAAAATTTTAACATATTAAAATTAATTTTTTTTAATAAAATATTAATTTTTCCCGCGGGCCACCCGGGACACTCCCGGGTTGGCCCGCACCCGGGGCGCGGGCCGGGGCAGCCCGGCTGCCCCCTTAGGGCAGCAACGCTTGCTGCCCTGGCGGCGCCTGGCGCCGCCGCTGGGCGGCGCCGAGCGCTGCCCTGGGCAGCGCCGAGCGCTGCCCTGCGCAGCGCCGAGCGCTGCCCTGCGCAGCGCCCAGCGCTGCCCTGGGCGGCGACGGTCGCCGCCCTGGGCGGCGCCGTGCGCCCCCTTTAGGCGGCGCCGTGCGCCGCCCCTGGGGGCAGCGACCATCGCTGCCCCTTCCGGGCAGCGATCCAATCGCTGCCCGGGTTTCGCCCCCGGAAAAAAAATTTTTTATTAAAAATATTTATTTTGTTTCAAAAACCGAGACTCAAAAATTTTGTACAATTGATTAATTCAATCGATTGATCTGAGCAACCTGGCTCTGATACCACTGTTGAAAAACTGGCGAGTTCCCAGACCAATTACGATTGATACCCGGTGCAGCGGAAGTTTAAAATTTTTCTCATGGAACGATTCCATGGTGTGGGTATCAACCATACAACGATTGAATTATTGTGTGTGTAAAATTTAAATAACAATTAAATAAATTTTACCTCAAATCTCGCAACGAGATTAATGGACACCAACAGAACAATTCTGCTCTTGTTGTCTCTCCCTGGAACCGATGAACGCCTTCAATCAGGTCCACGAACAGAGGTTTAATCCCTCTGATAGATTGCACTAGAAAATCTATCAGAAGTTTTCTGCGAAGAGAATAAACGAATCTGATTCGTTATTCCTTACTGTGATTCAAAATCACAGACCGGAATTTCTCTGTGACAGAGCAAGGGGGCGGCCGAAATATTATTTGAGAGAGCTAGGGTTTTTCGATTTTTGCTCTCAAAAATTATGACCTGTTGTGTGTAATTTCTGTACTGAAATAACTTATTTATAATGCAGGCCACTAACACCTTAGGGCCCATTAGTCATAAGCTGGGGCCCGACAAGCAAAGCCCGCTCGTTCAGAAATTAATATAAAATTCATCGTGACTCCGATTGATGAAACGATTTCACCAATGTGCACAGAAACCATTTCTGCACGTTTTAAAGTCAAAATAAATTTTCCTGAATCCGAATTCAGTGGTTTCCAAAAATGTCCATCCCTATGTCATTTTAGGAAATCCTACTCCCTTACTCTTATTTAAGAAGTCCAACTCCTTAGTTCATTAAATTTAACTCTTTAAATTTAACTATCTCAACGGGGATTAAAACTCCATTACACTGTGTGACCCTCAATGGTTCAGGGATACAGCTAGCCGTGGGCTCACAACTCCTTGTGACTCGGAACAACACTTTCCGACTTGCCCAACGAATCATGGTAAAGCGCCTAGCAACATCGCCCCATGATTCCCTAGGTATCACTGATAGTGCCTACAAGAACCAGTAGATTTTGGTTAACGTACAGTACGGTCCCTTCATCCATATATCCCGATCGAATCAACAACCATTGGTATATCGAGAGTCGCTCAAGATTCGATAACTATGCAATACATCTTGAAGATCAAATTAGTGACATCGCATGTGCTACTAAGAAACCATTTCTTAAATCACATCAAGTACTCTGGCCAGAGATTTGTCACACTAATATCTCCTCAGATCGCATAGGATATCCACACTCGCAAGTATGTGGTGAATCCTTGACAACAATGCATTGACTCCTATATGTGTCGTAACTGTACCCAATCTCGACACCTGATGACCCCCTCAGAGTCGGTAAACGAGTCAAAGCACAGTACTAGCATATAGAGTCTCCATGATGTTTCAAGTCGTAAGGACTAATGGTGTACAACCAAAACCGCGGACTTTATCCACTCGATAAGTGATAACCACTTGGAAAGTCCGGATAGGGTAGTTCGACTATTCATCCTATGAATATCCATTTGCATGCTTCGAACATCTCCATGTTCCCTACCAATGAAACGTGGTACTCCGCATCGCAAATGCTAGTCTCAAACTCGAGCGATCCTTATCCTTATTATCGGACGGCTCAATCGACTAGGAACGGTTTTAGAATATACAGTGACTATAAGATGTATTTCATGATAGACATCTCCATGTTCTACCACATCTTACATACACTATAGTATATTCAAGGTCTTTATCAAAACAACAATAGTATATCACAATATAACAATATGAAGTAATATAAAGTCATTGCCATAAAAGTGTAAATAATATTAAACAAAAGATTGTTTATACAAAGAGTCAACAAAGCCCATAGCCACACAGTTGGCTCACTGGGCACCCACTCTTACAGTATTATGAAAAGTTGAGAGCATGTCGGTGATTTTGTTTTGTGATTGAACTTCTCGGAGGCTGTGTATATTATTGAATCATCCTTACTTATGTTTTTGTTTGCATTTTATTTTTGCATGTCTTGCTCGAGGGCGAACAAGAGTTAAGTTTGGGGGTGTTGATAAGTGCATTTTGTGTGCATTATTTTATGTCTATTTGGCATGCATTAATATGGTTTCTTGTGTATTTTTATATGTTTTATTTGTAATTAATCTCATGCATGAGCATTTCACTCTCCGGGTTAATTTTGTAGGAAATGGGTTTTTGAAGAATGAATTACGGAGCAGCCTTGGTAAAAAATTCAAATTTAATTTTAGGAAGCTCCAAATCAAATCTGCATTGTCCAGATTGTAGTTTAAGATGTTTTAAAGCTACTGTCATAATTTCAGCTCAATCCGACGGCTAGAACTCAAGTTATGAATTTTACAAAATTGTTGCGCGCTGGAAAAAACAGTGGGCGCGCGGGCTGCTATTTATTACCGCGCGGGTGCATGCGTGTTTGAGAAAAAAGTTCAGAACAGAAGCCCCAGTGCGCGAGCTGCACTTTTCTACCGCTCGGGCGCCCGTGCGTAAGTTGAAAAAAGATATTTCTGGGTGTTTTACATGGAAAGAACTCTTGGGCACTATAAATAGATAAAAATCTGACGTTTTAAGGGTTCCACACATCAGAAACGTAGGAGAAAGGCGGCCTTCCAAGGAGAAGAACGAAAAGAGGGAGAAGAACGTGAAGAACTCAAGAACCACAAACTAGTTTTTTCTTTTCCTTTTCTTTTATTTGTTGGGATTTAGGGGATCCTACCCCCAAAACTTATGTTTTGATTTCTTCTTGAAGATTGAAATTAGTTTTTAAGGATTCTTGATTATATTATTGTGTTTATTGCAATTTTGGAGATTGATCAACTTCTTATTGATTTTATGTGTTATAATTGATACCGAGAGGAGATTTTATGACATGATAGGGTAATATAATCCATGGATCTACAACTTACATAGAGATATGAGGTTGGATACATGTTGATAGTCATAGTCCACCAGGGTGAAAGCTAGAGGATTCCAAAAATTGTTAATGCAATTGCAGTTGTTAAATAACACAAGGAGACTTGGTTATTACAATTCGTTAATTAGATTAATATAGCTCGAGAGAGTATATTGATAGATTAGGAAATTCCGTCAAAATCATGACTTAAGAATTAAAATTCAATCATTAGAGGAGAAAAGGGGTAGGTGAACCGAGATCCTAACAATCGTTTATTTATTTTCTGAACTTAATTTATTGTTTTGCTTTTAATTTATCTTTTTATTTTAGTTTATTAATTTATTCTCTCTCTCGTTTTAATTAATTAAAGAATCATACTTGAGGTAATCTTGTTATAAATCAATCTCTGTGGGACGATACTCGTACTTTGTACACTATATTATTACTTGACTCGTGCACTTGCGATTTATTCGAGCTTAATTGATAGATATATTTACGTTGATTTTTCGTGGTAGTATTTGCTCGATCAAACACATCATCAGCACTGACCTGATATTCAGATTGATGTCCAGATCTGACCATAGCAATCGAATTCTGAATATTCGGATCCTTTTTCTATGCTTCTTTGATTCTCATTAATAGTTCTGGCTCAGCTTTTATAGCACAAACACGAATAGGCTGTATATCTGTTTCAAATACTAATCCAGAAATACAAAAATCTTCCACCAATTGAGATACACCTATCGTAGACAAGGATAAAGAACATACCTTTCTACTTAAGGCGTCTGCAGCTGCATTAGATTTTCCTGGATAATATTTGATCTCGCAATCGAAATCTTTCAATAAATCAAGCCATCTACGATGTCTCATATTCAATTCTGATTGCGAAAACAAATATTTCAAACTTTTGTGATCAGAAAAAATTTCAAACTTCTCACCATAAAGATAATGTCGCCATATTTTCAATGCAAAGACAATAGCGGCAAGCTCCAAATCATGGATAGGATATCGAGTCTCTTGTGGCTTTAACTGTCTCGAAGCATAAGCGATAACATGACCTCTCTGCATAAGCACACAACCCAGACCCTTGTGAGAAGCATCACAATATACAACAAAATCACCCGTACCTGATGGAATCGTCAAGACAGGTGCACTTGTAAGCCTTTTCTTCAAATCCAAGAAACTAGTTTCACATTCTTCAGTCCAGACATACGACATATTTTTCTGATCAATTGCGTAATAGGCTTTGCAATGCTAGAGAAATCTTTGATAAAACGTCTATAATAACCTGCCAAGCCCATAAAACTCCGTATTTCTGGCACTGGTGTAGGTCTAGGCCAATTCAATACAGGCTTTACCTTGCTTGGATCTACTGAAATCCCATCACCTGAAATAATATGCCCAAGAAACACAACTTTCTGCAACCAAAATTCACATTTCGATAACTTGGCATATAATTTCTCATTTCTCAAAGTCTGTAAAATGATTCTGAGATGTTCAGCATGATCATGCATATTCTTGGAATATATCAAGATATCATCAATGAAGATAATGACAAAATCATCTAAATATTTCTGAAATACCTGATTCATCAATCCCATAAATACTGCAGGAGCATTGGTTAAACCAAAAGGCATGACGATACATTCATAATGTCCATACCTTGTTCTGAAAGTAGTTTTAGGGATATCTTCATCTCGTACCCTCAGCTGATGATATCCGGATCGCAAATCAATCTTAGAATAGATACTCGAACCCTGTAGCTGATCAAACAAATCATCTATTCTAGGCAGTGGATACTTATTCTTGATGGTTACCTTGTTCAATTGACGATAATAAATACATAAGCGCATTGAACCATCTTTCTTTCGTACAAATAGTACCGGAGCGCCCCAAGGTGAAACGCTCGGCCTAATGTACCCCTTGGCCAACAATTCTTCCAGCTGATCTTTCAACTCCTTCAATTCAATAGGTGCCATTCGGTAAGGAGCTTTGGATATTGGTTGTGTACCTAGCATTAAATCAATGCTGAAATCTATCTCTCGAACTGGAGGTAAACCAGGAATTTCATCAGGAAATACATCAGCAAATTCATGCACAACTGGAATATCTATTACTGCTAGACTGGATTTCAATACATCGATTGCATAAATCAGAAATCCTTCCGCACCTCTCTGCAATAAAAGGGTCATAGATAACACAGATATCAAAGGGATCTTGGCTCGAGAACCCTTACCGTAGAATTTCCATTCAGCTGTCATTTCTGGTCTAAATCTGACCACTTTCTGGAAACAATCTACAGTCGCCCTATACTTGGTTAACATGTCTATACCGACAATACAATCGAAATCTGATAATCCAAGTACTATACAATCTATATCAATCACATTCCCGTCATATTTCAAAGCACAATTGCAAATCATTCGAACAGAGATAATACCTTCACCCAAAGGTGAAGATATAGAAACAACAGTAGGCAATGGCTCAGATGATAAAGAATGCATCAGAACAAATTTTTCAGATATGAATGTATGTGATGCACCTGTATCTATCAAAACATAGGCAGGATAACCATAAATAGAGCAGTTACCTGCCATGACATCGTCAGGTGATGCATGAGCCTATTCCTCAGTAAGTGCAAATACTCGAGCCTGTTGTCTAGGAGGTTGAGTCACAGTCTGGCTTCCTCCTGCTCTGGTCTGTTGTTGAGGCTGGAATGAATGCACTGATTGTCTTTCTACCTGAGGTGCTTGTCAAGAAGAACTTGCACCAATAGCTCGTTGGGGACATACTTTGGCATAGTGACCTGGTTGACGACAAATATTACAATTCCCTAATACACCTCTACACTGTTCAATAGCATGTCGTCCCCCACATTTTCCACAAAATACTCTTGACTCACCAGTTCTCTGACCTGTACCAAACTGTCTCTGTCCACTAGAACTGGAAGAACTACTGCCTGTCCTCTTGAACTGTTTACCTTTTGGCCTAAATCTAGAATCCTTTTTGCCACTGCTTCCTCCCTCAAATATGGGAGATGGTTTCTGAAATTGTGGCAGATTCTGTGGAACTGATGCTGATACAAGCTGTGGGGCTAGCTGTGAAATGAACGGTGCTACACTTTGTCGCAATAACCCCGCTTCTGCTCCCTTGCTTTATTCAAGGCGTCAGCAAAAGTATTAGGTCATCCACTATTCACCAAAGTAAACACATCTGAATTGAGGCCATTGATAAACTGATCTGCCATGGCTTCATCAGTCGCTGCTATATGTGGAGCAAACTTCAAAAGACTTGAAAATTTGGCCACATATTCTTCAATATTCAAGTTTCCTTGCCTCAGATTGGCAAATTCAGCACCCTTATCCTTCCTGTAGGAAATTGGAAAGAAATGTTGATAGAACACAGTTTTAAAGACATTCCAGGTGATAATCGTACCTCGATGTTCTAACGCCCGTTTTGTTGTAATCCACCAACTTTTGGCAACGTCATGAAGTTGATGTATTACCAATCTGATATGACGATCATCGGTATAATCAAGTGATTCAAACAACTGTTCTATATCTTCAAGCCAATTTTCACAATGAACTGAGTTTTCTGTTCCTTTCAGTTTTGGTGGTTTGAATGACTGAAATCGCTTCAAAAAAGTCTCCATTGGAGTAGCAGTAAAAAGTCTCCATTGGAGTAGCAGTAGGATCCATAGGGTCAGTAGATGTACTACCCTGTGCATTCTGAATTTCAACAACTGGCGATGGTACTACTGCGGGTTCAGCTTGAGGAACCGCTAATGGATATCTAATGGCCGGTGCTTTACGAGGAGGCATATCTGATTGTCAAACAGATTATTGCATAAACAATATCATATGCAACAATTTATTCCATCCTTCTCTGATAAGCATTCTCATGCATTCTTATGAGAATTCAGGTTCTGACTGAGGATAATCTGGAATACAATTGCATATATAACATGCAATAGCAATAAAAGCACATAATCATGCAATCACATAATTATTGCAATATAAAGCATGCTAGCATATAATGCACATAATCAGATACTACATGTCATCTCATGTTATATCAATCAATCAGACAGACTCAATCTACCCCGCTTATCAACTTCTAAGTGAATCCAGAAATTTACGCTCTGATACCACCTGTTGTGGGGACCTCGGGTGCTAATCAAATCTTATAGGGCGATTAATAACTAAAAATAGCTAATCTGCACTACCGGACATTTGGCGACGCATAACCTTACATTTGGCGATGCAAAAACGCGTCGCAAAAAGATCGAAAATTTTTTTTTTTTTTTTAAGAAACTAGGCGCGGGCCAAGGCACCCAAGGTGCCTTGGTTAGGCGCGGCCGCGCCTCCTGGCTGGGCGGGCGCGCCTAGGACTCGGGTTCCACACCAAAATAGCTGGAAAATGAAGGTTTTGCCCCTATTTTGAATCTCAAACATCCTCTAACATTACAAACGTGAATCATGCTTCAAAATATAAGCATAAGCATGCATAACCATGAGTTAATCAAGTAACAAAACATGGACTTGATATACAACTCACTAACGTTACATCCTCTTGTTCTTGACCAACATACATGTCTATATGTTCCAAGTACTAAACAAACTCAAGTTCAAGATACAATTTTGACATCAACTCTACTTCTTATACCCGAAATCACCACTTGCTAATCTCTCTCCCGAACTCAAGTCCCTGAATGTTACATCTCAACTTATTAGATTTCTTGAATTGCAAGCCTCTATGCACCTTAGTTTATAGCCCTTCAACCCTTTTTGATAGCCTAAGAAAACACACTTGATGGCTCTTGCCTCTAGTTTTCCTTTCTTAACATGTGCATAAGCTGCATCCGGTCTATAGACGAGGAGATTAAAATCCGAATCCTATCAAAGTTTTAGCTAAATTGCAGGTAATTATTGGGGCTAAAATAAGCTGGGTGAAAAATTCTGCGGTGCGTTAAAAATATAATATTGAGGGAGGTGTGATTGTTAGAGGTATTTGGAAGGAATTGATGCATGAGAGGGATACTTGCACTGATGTGTTATTAGGTAACTAAGAAATCGTGAATACGGATTCTATTGGAGTTGCATGTAACTGGAATACCATCACACACACACGTTCACGCTAAATCGAATGTGTATTGTGAAGAGTTGAGGGTATTTTTAAACTTGGAATGTACTTAGACTTCACTGAGGCGATTACTATCCCATGGAGTTGTCCTAATTTCAGTTTGTGTCATGTGTTTATGTTTTTTTTTCATTTATCTTGTTCTAGGGCTAGTGTGGGGACCTCGGGTGCTAATCTGATCTTGTAGGGCAATTAGAATTAAACATAATTACATCATTAACATCATCCAAGCATGGAAGGACAAAACTAAAAATTATTTTTTATATAGGACCCAAGCATGGCTCGCTCGAGCGCATGCTCGCGCACTCGAGCTAGCAGCTCACGAGTTCCAGCCCTCCATGGCTCGCTCGAGTGCACTAGCCGGCGCTCGACCGAGCTAAGCTCTACTCGGACAATCATTTTTCTGCTTTTGCTGTCAAAGTAAAGATTTCTGATGTACTTGTAATTATAACAACTCAAATATGTATACAAACCTCACTAAAACATGTTATACATGCAATAACTAGCTTGGACAAGAAGCTCAACATTTTTATTTAATTACAACCTCACAAGATTGCTACAAATACACAAGTTTAGACCCAAATCTTGAACTACTGAGTTCATACAACTTCTTAACAGAATGTACATATGCTAAACTTGTTTCAAAACACAATGTTTGACAACACTTATACATCTTAACCCGAGTCACCACATGCTAATACTATATCTCGAGCTATCTATGTCGAGTCTAACCAGCTCCGGCCCCAGCTATTGCCATGCACACATACAAAACACGGCAATAGCCAGATAACTTTGGTGAGAATATAATTCCCAGTATAAATAACATAACATTCAAGAATATAAACATGAATGCAATGCATGTTTCAACAATAGGATATGAAATCTGATATCAATAGAATCTTGGTTCTTGGGATCCCTGGGAATAAAATCTCAAACCAATCACCGACTCTCCCAATCGAGGTGACGTCAAGTATCTTAATTCCCCTAACTTTGGTGCAACTATTGTGAGTAATCTAGCTCTGGAAGTAAATCTATATTTCGTGTCACTCAACTATAGCCCTCCAAACGTCATTTCAGAATCTAGGCCAATCGACTCTCTATGCATTTCAGGTTAGAGTTCAAGATGAATGCAACATAATCTTGATGTACCAAATTCTATAAAACATCTTGAACAACCAAATCAAATAATAACGCAACAACAATTCATCTGTATCAAAGAATAACACATAGGCAAACAAGTATGTGATTTTAAAAGGGAATACTCGAGAATCATATCTATCTCGAGTGTTCTATCATATCTGGATTTGCTGTCATTTATAACTTTCAATCTTGATTCTGAAAGTGCTTCAAATCTGACACATAACATCAAGAACTTATATCAAAAGTTGTCCAATGTCTTGGCAATTCGATCAATACAAACTAACTTCAAACCTTCTTCAAATCTTTCTCGGTTCGAAAGATAAAGTCTCGAGCTCGACAAACTTCACTACAAAGCTGAAAATGAAGTATTTGGAACAAATATTATTAGCTTATACTCAAGAATTCTCAACTCAACATCAATATCAAAATCTTGACAATTCTCAAATCGGCGGCGTAACGGCTAAAAACCGACAACGGAAACAATATCCAACTCAATCCAACATTCATATATAACATAATTTCCCAACATATCAGCATGTATATACAGGTCCAAAACATAATTTAGAATTGAACATTTCCAATATTTCTTCAAAATTCACAACAAATCAAATCGACGTTCTTTCTCCGATCCATCTTCGAATATACAATTGATGCTAGCTCATAAACATATATATCCAAGAATAATAAATTCCATCTTAAACTTAAAAATAAAATATGATAAAATTGAATGAAACTTGTACCAAAATTTAGCTCTCGACGAGGTGATCGCAGATATATATTTATCTCAAAATTTTGACGGCCGGATCGCGAGAAATTGGAGCTTTAAAGGAACAAAAATGGCGTACAAGTGAATTTTTGAATCTTCTCCTTCCTTTATGATGTTTGCACGTATAAAATATCATGAATAAGAATGTGGGAATTAGATATATTCAATCATATTTGCATTTTAGTCCTTGAACTTTGGCATAATTTCAAATCAGTCCCCGGACAAGCGATTTAATTCAATTTCAATACTAATTAATTTAAGAATATTAGAATTTAATTATAAACTCTAAATATTCCAAAATTAAATATTTTCGAATTAAAATTAAAGAATCTCGGGCCTTACATTACTCCCCCTCTAAGATATGATTTCGTCCTCGAAATCGTTTGCAATCTGTATACACATAAGATAATGAAATAACAAAAAATATAATAAGAACTCACATCAGTAAAATAACTTTGGGAATCTATGTATCATGTTTGATTCAGTCTCCCAAGTAGCCTCTTCAATGCCATGTCGACTCCACTGAACTTTGACCAACTGAATAATCTTGTTTCTGAGCTATTTTTCTTTGCGATCAAGAATCTGTATAGGTTGCTCAAAATAGCTAAGAGTCTTGTCAAGTTTAGCTTCATCATTTTGAAGGATATGGGATGCATCAGGCTGATATTTCCGAAGCATAGAAACATGAAAAACATCATGAATACCAGACAAAGATGGAGAAAGAGCGAGTCGATAGGCAAGATCACCTATCTTCTCGATAATCTCATACGGACCGATAAATCGTGGAGATAAATTTCCTCTTTTGCCAAATCTAACTGTACTTATGAACGGAGAAATCTTCAAAAATACTCTGTCTCCCTGTTAAAAATATAGATGTTGACGTCTGATATTGGCATATTTTGCTTGTCTGTCTTGAGCTGTTTTCATTCTTTTCTGAATCAGCTTCACTTTCTCTGTCATTTCACAAATCATATCAGGCCCAATATCAGAGATTTCATCCCAGTATAAAGGTGATCTACATTTCTTTCTATACAATGCTTCAAATGGTGTCATCTCAATGCTTGTCTGATAGATGTTGTTATAAGAAAATTCAGCAAGTGGTAATGAATCTTGTCACGTAGTGCCAAAATCTAGCACTACAGCTCTAAGCATATCCTCCAGTGCCTGGATAGTCCGCTCTGACTGTCCGTCTGTTTGAGGATGATATGCAGTACTCAGATGCAATTGAATACCTAGAGCTTGCTGTAAGCTTTAAGGTCCCAAAGTCCACTAGTTCAATCACGATATAATTAATTAAATTAATTGATATATTGCATGTTAGTTTAGAAAATTTAATTGCTATGTGTTATTATTTGAATTATGTTAATGTCTGAAATTTATGTGAATGTATGACTTTAAAGTTTTTCAGGTTGGTATTTAATTTTGGGTCGTAGAAACGAGCCTAGCCTTCGAACGAGTCAAGTAAAATATTTTAGTTAATATTTAATTTGATGCAGTGTATTTTAATAGTGGGGAGAATAAAGTTTTTAAAAGTTTTATTTATAACTAATGGGCCGATTTTGGAGCCCATTAGTCACAAAATTATTGGCGTTCACTCTTTCAAGATTTCTCAAAAGAACGTTGCGTACATTCTTCTTCTCCAAACCCTCTTTCACGTGAGCACTGAATCAAGGGATCAAGGGTTCTTTCTGAAAGAGTGGGTACCCGGTTAGCCAACTTGTGGCTAAGGGATTTTGTGACTCTATGTATAAACAATCTTTGTTTAATATAATTTACATTCATTAATGGCATTTTCTTTGTCTTTCTTCATATTGTTATATTTTGATATACTATTGATGTTTTGATAAAGACCTTGAATATACTATAGTGTAAGTAAGATGAGATAGTGAATAAAGAGAGATCACTATTATGAAACACATCTTATAGTCACTGTATATTCTAAACAGTTCCTAGTCGATTGAGCCGTCCGCTAATAAGGATAAGGATCGCTCGAGATTGAGACTAGCATTTGTGATGCCAAGTACCACGTTTCATTGGTAATGGACATGGAGATGTTCAAAGCATGCAAATGAATATTCATATGATGAATGATCGAACTACCCTATTCGGACTTTCCAAGTGGTTATCACTTATCGAGTGGATAAAG